>NC_061807.1:2307373-2907373 GCF_021462225.1 Girardinichthys multiradiatus
GATATCTTTTACAGTTTTTCTACAATTTGGTTTCAAACTTTTTAAACATTTTTTCAGATTTTCAGTTTTATAATGTAATCCTATGACGGAATGTTCGTGTCGCTAGAGTGTATGCTCTAGGTTTTTGAATAACTTGAAAAAGAACGAACAAACTCTCTTCACTCGCTCAATTTTCAATCTACCTATACAAATTATACATCAAAACGTAGGAATCTCTTTCGCGATTAAGAAAATGTCACCCTCATTGATGTGGGACACATAGTTTTCCGGCAACACGCCCCGAAGCAACACAAAGTCAACACACCCTCTATAGGAAATCTATAGGGATTTCAGAAAAAATCAGAGCAAAAATCCTTAAAGTCACATGTTTTCGAATCGCCGCCTCTCGTAAACCGTTCGAGTTAGAGATATGAGCCTTGTGCAGATTTATCTTCAGACCTTGCTGGCACTCACAGTGAAGGAATTTTTTTGATAAGTTTTATCGTTTTGTCATAATAAAGGTTTGTTTAGGAGTACCAAATCTATCCTTCCCAAAATCGCTTAAAATTGAAAAATTTCAAAATTATCCATATTTCTACACTGTCATATCTCCTACATGGATTCATGTAGACACATGAAAATCTCCAGGATTGTTCACCGATCCCTGCTGATACCTACGGTCCAACAATTATTTGGATACCTTTTATCGTTTCCTCGTGACGTAATTTTGTTTGAGAGAGAAAAATGCACCTTCACCCAGTTTACAAATGGTCAAAATTATACACTTTTTCACAGGGTCACATCTCCCAGACAGATTTTTGTAGAAACTTGAGAAGCTCCATGATTGTTCAGCAAGGCCTGCTGATTCATACGGTGTATGAATCAAATCGATAGCCCTTATAGTTTCCGAGTTATTAGACGTTGTTTGAGATCATGTTCAGGCATTTTTCTGTTTTTCTCCATTTTCCCCTTTCTTTTCACCTAGTGTTTTGCCTTTAATATTATATTTTCAGCAAAAACGTGTTAATATTCTCGATCTCCTGTCCGTTCTGATAAAAACAGTCCAAGAATGACATCGATCGCCCCTACGGTTTCAGAGTTATGGCCAGTTGTTCGGGAGCATGCGCCTCCATGTTATAATGCCTAGACCAGGGGAGACAGAGAGTGAGGTGCTGCGTGAGTGAGAAACAGCAGGTGTCAAGTTACACTGACGCTCTTTGCTGATTGGCTGATTCATTCCTCACTGTTCTATTTATAGCTCTGTGTATCTCCTACTGTCTATATCTGTATATGATTCTGTCTTTGTTTCTGCCTCCATTCACTCCGTGTCTGATACTCGGACACACACACACACGCTCACACACACCCACACACACATTCATGGATTACCATCTTTGTGAGGACTTTTCATTGACTTCCATTCATTTTCATTCGTTTCTATGGCCTAAACCTGACCCGACCCCCTAACCCTTTGATCATCTTCATAGGAGGCAACTACTGGCGGCCATTTTGTGTTGAGTACTTAAACAGCATGTACTGCTGTTCTAACAGCTGGACAACAGTGATTACATTTAAAAGGCAATTTCATAGACTTTGGCATATAGGCTGTTAGCGCATCAGAACCTGGAACAAATCTCCATCAGAACCAGACCCAAACTCCATCAGAACCTTATCCAAAATCCATCAGAATCAGATGGAAACTCTATCAGAACCAGGAACAGATCTCCATCAGAACCGGACACAAACTCCATCAGAGCTAGTTAGGAACCCTCCATCAGAACCATACCCAAACTCCATCAGAACCAGGAGGAATTCTGTATCAGGACCAGTTAGTCACCCACTATCAGAACCAAGTCCAAACTCAATCAGAACCAGGAGGAACCTTTTATCAGAACCAGGTCCAAACTCCTTCAGAACCTGGCAAAAAGCTCCATCACTACAAGGAAAGAAAAACTCCATCAGAACCAGATCCAATCTCCATCAGAACCAGTTAGGAACCTTCCATCAGAACCGGACACAAACTCCATCAGAACCAGTTAGGAACCCTCCATCAGAACCAGACCCAAACTCCATCAGAATCAGGAGGAATTCTGTATCATGACCAGTTGGTCACCCACTATCAAAACCAAGTCCAAACTCAATCAGAACCAGGAGGAACCTTCTATCAGAACCAGGTCCAAACCCTTCAGAACCTGGCAAAAAGCTCCATCAGTACAAGGAAAGAAAAACTCCATCAGAACCAGATCCAATCTCCATCAGAACCAGTTAGGAACCCTCCATCAGAACCGGACACAAACTCCATCAGAACCAGTTAGGAACCCTCCATTAGAACCAGATCCAAACTCCATCAGAACCAGGAGGAATTCTGTATCAGGACCAGCTAGTCACCCACTATCAGAACCAGGTCCAAACTCAATCAGAGCCAGGAGGAACCTTCTATCAGAACCAGGTCCAAACCCCTTCAGAACCTGGCAAAAAGCTCCATCAGTACAAGGAAAGAAAAACTCCATCAGAACCAGATCCAATCTCCATCAGAACCAGTTAGGAACCCTCCATCAGAACCGGACACAAACTCCATCAGAACCAGTTAGGAACCCTCCATTAGAACCAGATCCAAACTCCATCAGAACCAGGAGGAATTCTGTATCAGGACCAGCTAGTCACCCACTATCAGAACCAGGTCCAAACTCAATCAGAGCCAGGAGGAACCTTCTATCAGAACCAGGTCCAAACCCCTTCAGAACCTGGCAAAAAGCTCCATCAGTACAAGGAAAGAAAAACTCCATCAGAACCAGATCCAATCTCCATCAGAACCAGTTAGGAACCCTCCATCAGAACCGGACACAAACTCCATCAGAACCAGTTAGGAACCCTCCATTAGAACCAGATCCAAACTCCATCAGAACCAGGAGGAATTCTGTATCAGGACCAGTTAGTCACCCACTATCAGAACCAGGTCCAAACTCAATCAGAACCAGGAGGAACCTTCTATCAGAACCAGGTCCCAACTCCACCAGAACCTGGCAAAAAACTCCATAAGAACCTTGAACAATTCTATACCTGAACCATGTACAAGCATCCATCAGAACCAGGAACAAATCTCCATCAAAACCAGACCCAAACTCCATCAGAACCAGGAGGAATTCTGTATCAGGACAAGTTATTCACCCACTATCAGAACCAGGTCCAAACTCCTTCAGAACCTGGCAAAAAGCTCCATCAGTACAAGGAAAGAAAAACTCCATCAGAACCAGATCCAATCTCCATCAGAACCAGTTAGGAACCCTCCATCAGAACCAGACCCAAACTCCATCAGAACCAGGAGGAATTCTGTATCAGGACCAGTTAGTCACCCACTATCAGAACCAGACCCAAACTCCATCAGAACCTTATCCAAAATCCATCAGAATCAGATGGAAACTCTATCAGAACAGGGTACAAATCTTCATCAGAACCATGTACAAACCTCCATCTGAAATAGGTCCAAATTCTATAAGAGCCAAGGAGAAACATTCATCAGAACCAGGTCCAAACTCCAGCAGAACCAGGAACAGATCTCCATCAGAACCGGACACAAACTCTATCAGAGCTAGTTAGGAACCCTCCATCAGAACCATACCCAAACTCCATCAGAACCAGGAGGAATTCTGTATCAGGACCAGTTAGTCACCCACTATCAGAACCAAGTCCAAACTCAATCAGAACCAGGAGGAACCTTTTATCAGAACCAGGTCCAAACTCCTTCAGAACCTGGCAAAAAGCTCCATCACTACAAGGAAAGAAAAACTCCATCAGAACCAGATCCAATCTCCATCAGAACCAGTTAGGAACCTTCCATCAGAACCGGACACAAACTCCATCAGAACCAGGAACAAATCTCCATCAAAACCAGACCCAAACTCCATCAGAACCAGGAGGAATTCTCCATCAGGACCAGTTAGGCACCCATTATCAGAACCAGGTCCAAACTCAATCAGAACCAGAAAGAATATGCTAACGTTAGGATTGTAGCTTCTTTTTCTCCTCTCTTAGCTAAAGAACACATTTGCATTTTTTAGGCAATTTCCTGTTTGTTTTTGTGTTTCTTGTTGTTTCTTGTTGTTAGTTCATTTGTTCTGATATTTCTCCTATTCTTTTATGTATTTTAGCTCTGACTTCAACTTCTTATGCTATATTTTTCCTTCAGTCTATGCTTTTTCAGCTCATCTATGGGCAGCTCTTTCCTGCTTTTTTAAAGTTTTTGTCAGTTCTTGCATTTCAACAACTATTTCAACAAGTACTTTTGAGATAACATCACTTTGTTACGCTGTTTTTCAGGTAATAGTCTTCCTGCTTAAACAGATCCGATGACAGTTTTTCTTTGCTGTTTCTATTTCTTCTAATTTATCAGATTTCAGCAGATTTTCTGCAGTCAATTTCAGCTTGTTTCTGCCAGCTTTCAGCTACAAAATTCAGCTTACAGCATTCACACTGCATTTTCGCAGGAAATGCAAATTTTTCTAGTTCTTATTCTGGTTGCTTCCGTACACTTTTTGAACCGCTTCTCCTTCTGCATACTTTGTGCTATTTTAACCATTCAAATTTCACAATATTCAGCCCTTTCAGGACATTCCGGCTATATCTTTTGGTATTTATATCTTTTATACTTTTTAAAATATTCAGCTTTTTATGAATTTTTTGCTCCCATAGGAATGAATGGAAAATGGCAAAAATTCTGCTAAAACTTCACTGTTTTTGCCATTTAACTACTTCCGCATACTTTCAGCTAGAAACACCATTCAACTTTTAAAATGCTTTCACAACCTTCTGCTATTACTGTTTAATTCAACTTTGTGATATCTTTTACAGTTTTTCTACAATTTGGTTTCAAACTTTTTAAACATTTTTTCAGATTTTCAGTTTTATAATGTAATCCTATGACGGAATGTTCGTGTCGCTAGAGTGTATGCTCTAGGTTTTTGAATAACTTGAAAAAGAACGAACAAACTCTCTTCACTCGCTCAATTTTCAATCTACCTATACAAATTATACATCAAAACGTAGGAATCTCTTTCGCGATTAAGAAAATGTCACCCTCATTGATGTGGGACACATAGTTTTCCGGCAACACGCCCCGAAGCAACACAAAGTCAACACACCCTCTATAGGAAATCTATAGGGATTTCAGAAAAAATCAGAGCAAAAATCCTTAAAGTCACATGTTTTCGAATCGCCGCCTCTCGTAAACCGTTCGAGTTAGAGATATGAGCCTTGTGCAGATTTATCTTCAGACCTTGCTGGCACTCACAGTGAAGGAATTTTTTTGATAAGTTTTATCGTTTTGTCATAATAAAGGTTTGTTTAGGAGTACCAAATCTATCCTTCCCAAAATCGCTTAAAATTGAAAAATTTCAAAATTATCCATATTTCTACACTGTCATATCTCCTACATGGATTCATGTAGACACATGAAAATCTCCAGGATTGTTCACCGATCCCTGCTGATACCTACGGTCCAACAATTATTTGGATACCTTTTATCGTTTCCTCGTGACGTAATTTTGTTTGAGAGAGAAAAATGCACCTTCACCCAGTTTACAAATGGTCAAAATTATACACTTTTTCACAGGGTCACATCTCCCAGACAGATTTTTGTAGAAACTTGAGAAGCTCCATGATTGTTCAGCAAGGCCTGCTGATTCATACGGTGTATGAATCAAATCGATAGCCCTTATAGTTTCCGAGTTATTAGACGTTGTTTGAGATCATGTTCAGGCATTTTTCTGTTTTTCTCCATTTTCCCCTTTCTTTTCACCTAGTGTTTTGCCTTTAATATTATATTTTCAGCAAAAACGTGTTAATATTCTCGATCTCCTGTCCGTTCTGATAAAAACAGTCCAAGAATGACATTGATCGCCCCTACGGTTTCAGAGTTATGGCCAGTTGTTCGGGAGCATGCGCCTCCATGTTATAATGCCTAGACCAGGGGAGACAGAGAGTGAGGTGCTGCGTGAGTGAGAAACAGCAGGTGTCAAGTTACACTGACGCTCTTTGCTGATTGGCTGATTCATTCCTCACTGTTCTATTTATAGCTCTGTGTATCTCCTACTGTCTATATCTGTATATGATTCTGTCTTTGTTTCTGCCTCCATTCACTCCGTGTCTGATACTCGGACACACACACACACACTCACACACACCCACACACACATTCATGGATTACCATCTTTGTGAGGACTTTTCATTGACTTCCATTCATTTTCATTCGTTTCTATGGCCTAAACCTGACCCGACCCCCTAACCCTTTGATCATCTTCATAGGAGGCAACTACTGGCGGCCATTTTGTGTTGAGTACTTAAACAGCATGTACTGCTGTTCTAACAGCTGGACAACAGTGATTACATTTAAAAGGCAATTTCATAGACTTTGGCATATAGGCTGTTAGCGCATCAGAACCTGGAACAAATCTCCATCAGAACCAGACCCAAACTCCATCAGAACCTTATCCAAAATCCATCAGAATCAGATGGAAACTCTATCAGAACCAGGAACAGATCTCCATCAGAACCGGACACAAACTCCATCAGAGCTAGTTAGGAACCCTCCATCAGAACCATACCCAAACTCCATCAGAACCAGGAGGAATTCTGTATCAGGACCAGTTAGTCACCCACTATCAGAACCAAGTCCAAACTCAATCAGAACCAGGAGGAACCTTTTATCAGAACCAGGTCCAAACTCCTTCAGAACCTGGCAAAAAGCTCCATCACTACAAGGAAAGAAAAACTCCATCAGAACCAGATCCAATCTCCATCAGAACCAGTTAGGAACCTTCCATCAGAACCGGACACAAACTCCATCAGAACCAGTTAGGAACCCTCCATCAGAACCAGACCCAAACTCCATCAGAATCAGGAGGAATTCTGTATCATGACCAGTTGGTCACCCACTATCAAAACCAAGTCCAAACTCAATCAGAACCAGGAGGAACCTTCTATCAGAACCAGGTCCAAACCCTTCAGAACCTGGCAAAAAGCTCCATCAGTACAAGGAAAGAAAAACTCCATCAGAACCAGATCCAATCTCCATCAGAACCAGTTAGGAACCCTCCATCAGAACCGGACACAAACTCCATCAGAACCAGTTAGGAACCCTCCATTAGAACCAGATCCAAACTCCATCAGAACCAGGAGGAATTCTGTATCAGGACCAGCTAGTCACCCACTATCAGAACCAGGTCCAAACTCAATCAGAGCCAGGAGGAACCTTCTATCAGAACCAGGTCCAAACCCCTTCAGAACCTGGCAAAAAGCTCCATCAGTACAAGGAAAGAAAAACTCCATCAGAACCAGATCCAATCTCCATCAGAACCAGTTAGGAACCCTCCATCAGAACCGGACACAAACTCCATCAGAACCAGTTAGGAACCCTCCATTAGAACCAGATCCAAACTCCATCAGAACCAGGAGGAATTCTGTATCAGGACCAGTTAGTCACCCACTATCAGAACCAGGTCCAAACTCAATCAGAACCAGGAGGAACCTTCTATCAGAACCAGGTCCCAACTCCACCAGAACCTGGCAAAAAACTCCATAAGAACCTTGAACAATTCTATACCTGAACCATGTACAAGCATCCATCAGAACCAGGAACAAATCTCCATCAAAACCAGACCCAAACTCCATCAGAACCAGGAGGAATTCTCCATCAGGACCAGTTAGGCACCCATTATCAGAACCAGGTCCAAACTCAATCAGAACCAGAAAGAATATGCTAACGTTAGGATTGTAGCTTCTTTTTCTCCTCTCTTAGCTAAAGAACACATTTGCATTTTTTAGGCAATTTCCTGTTTGTTTTTGTGTTTCTTGTTGTTTCTTGTTGTTAGTTCATTTGTTCTGATATTTCTCCTATTCTTTTATGTATTTTAGCTCTGACTTCAACTTCTTATGCTATATTTTTCCTTCAGTCTATGCTTTTTCAGCTCATCTATGGGCAGCTCTTTCCTGCTTTTTTAAAGTTTTTGTCAGTTCTTGCATTTCAACAACTATTTCAACAAGTAGTTTTGAGGTAACTTTAAATTGTTAAACTGTTTTATAGCTAATAGTCTTCCTGCTTAAACAGATCCGATGACAGTTTTTCTTTGCTGTTTCTATTTCTTCTAATTTATCAGATTTCAGCAGATTTTCTGCAGTCAATTTCAGCTTGTTTCTGCCAGCTTTCAGCTAAAAAATTCAGCTTACAGCATTCACACTGCATTTTCGCAGGAAATGCAAATTTTTCTAGTTCTTATTCTGGTTGCTTCCGTACACTTTTTGAACCGCTTCTCCTTCTGCATACTTTGTGCTATTTTAACCATTCAAATTTCACAATATTCAGCCCTTTCAGGACATTCCGGCTATATCTTTTGGTATTTATATCTTTTATACTTTTTAAAATATTCAGCTTTTTATGAATTTGTTGCTCCCATAGGAATGAATGGAAAATGGCAAAAATTCTGCTAAAACTTCACTGTTTTTGCCATTTAACTACTTCCGCATACTTTCAGCTAGAAACACCATTCAACTTTTAAAATGCTTTCACAACCTTCTGCTATTACTGTTTAATTCAACTTTGTGATATCTTTTACAGTTTTTCTACAATTTGGTTTCAAACTTTTTAAACATTTTTTCAGATTTTCAGTTTTATAATGTAATCCTATGACGGAATGTTCGTGTCGCTAGAGTGTATGCTCTAGGTTTTTGAATAACTTGAAAAAGAACGAACAAACTCTCTTCACTCGCTCAATTTTCAATCTACCTATACAAATTATACATCAAAACGTAGGAATCTCTTTCACGATTAAGAAAATGTCACCCTCATTGATGTGGGACACATAGTTTTCCGGCAACACGCCCCGAAGCAACAAAAAGTCAACACACCCTCTATAGGAAATCTATAGGGATTTCAGAAAAAATCAGAGCAAAAATCCTTAAAGTCACATGTTTTCGAATCGCCGCCTCTCGTAAACCGTTCGAGTTAGAGATATGAGCCATGTGCAGATTTATCTTCAGACCTTGCTGGCACTCACAGTGAAGGAATTTTTTTGATAAGTTTTATCGTTTTGTCATAATAAAGGTTTGTTTAGGAGTACCAAATCTATCCTTCCCAAAATCGCTTAAAATTGAAAAATTTCAAAATTATCCACTTTTCTACACTGTCATATCTCCTACACGGATTTATGTAGACACACGAAAATCTCCAGGATTGTTCACCGATCCCTGCTGATACCTACGGTCCAAAAATTATTTGGATACCATTTATCGTTTTCGCGTGAAGTAGGTTTGTTTGAGAGTGAAAAACTTCACCTTCACTCGGGTTAAAAATGGTCAAAATGATCCACTTTTTCAAAGGGTCACAACTCTCAGACAGATTTTTGTAGAAACTTAAGAAGCTCCATGATTGTTCAGCAAGGCCTGCTGATTCATACGGTGCATGAATCAAATCGATAGCCCTTATAGTTTCCGAGTTATTAGATGTTGTTCGAGAGCATGTTCAGGCATTTTTCTGTTTTTCTCAATTTTTCCCTTTTTTTCACCTGGTGTTGTGCCTTTAATATTATATTTTCAGCAAAAACGTGTTAATATTCTCGTTCCCCTGTCCGTTCTGAGAAAAACGGTCCAAGAATGATGTCGATAGCCCTTACGGTTTCCGAGTTACGGGCGGTAGTTCGGGAGCATGCGCCTCCATGTTATAATGCCTAGACCAGGGGAGACAGAGAGTGAGGTGCTGCGTGAGTGAGAAACAGCAGGTGTCAAGTTACACTGACGCTCTTTGCTGATTGGCTGATTCATTCCTCACTGTTCTATTTATAGCTCTGTGTATCTCCTACTGTCTATGTCTGTATATGATTCTGTCTTTGTTTCTGCCTCCATTCACTCCGTGTCTGATACTCGGACACACACACGCTCACACACACCCACACACACCCACACACACATTCATGGATTACCATCTTTGTGAGGACTTTTCATTGACTTCCATTCATTTTCATTCGTTTCTATGGCCTAAACCTGACCCGACCCCCTAACCCTTTGATCATCTTCATAGGAGGCAACTACTGGCGGCCATTTTGTGTTGAGTACTTAAACAGCATGTACTGCTGTTCTAACAGCTGGACAACAGTGATTAAATTTAAAAGGCAATTTCATAGACTTTGGCATATAGGCTGTTAGCGCATCAGAACCTGGAACAAATCTCCATCAGAACCAGACCCAAACCCCATCAGAACCTTATCCAAAATCCATCAGAATCAGATGGAAACTCTATCAGAACAGGGTACAAATCTTCATCAGAACCATGTACAAACCTCCATCTGAAATAGGTCCAAATTTTATAAGAGCCAAGGAGAAACATTCATCAGAACCAGGTCCAAACTCTGGCAGAACCAGGAACAGATCTCCATCAGAACCGGACACAAACTCCATCAGAGCTAGTTAGGAACCCTCCATCAGAACCATACCCAAACTCCATCAGAACCAGGAGGAATTCTGTATCAGGACCAGTTAGTCACCCACTATCAGAACCAAGTCCAAACTCAATCAGAACCAGGAGGAACCTTTTATAAGAACCAGGTCCAAACTCCTTCAGAACCTGGCAAAAAGCTCCATCACTACAAGGAAAGAAAAACTCCATCAGAACCAGATCCAATCTCCATCAGAACCAGTTAGGAACCTTCCATCAGAACCGGACACAAACTCCATCAGAACCAGTTAGGAACCCTCCATCAGAACCAGACCCAAACTCCATCAGAATCAGGAGGAATTCTGTATCATGACCAGTTGGTCACCCACTATCAAAACCAAGTCCAAACTCAATCAGAACAAGGAGGAACCTTCTATCAGAACCAGGTCCAAACCCTTCAGAACCTGGCAAAAAGCTCCATCAGTACAAGGAAAGAAAAACTCCATCAGAACCAGATCCAATCTCCATCAGAACCAGTTAGGAACCCTCCATCAGAACCGGACACAAACTCCATCAGAACCAGTTAGGAACCCTCCATTAGAACCAGATCCAAACTCCATCAGAACCAGGAGGAATTCTGTATCAGGACCAGTTAGTCACCCACTATCAGAACCAGGTCCAAACTCAATCAGAACCAGGAGGAACCTTCTATCAGAACCAGGTCCAAACCCTTCAGAACCTGGCAAAAAGCTCCATCAGTACAAGGAAAGAAAAACTCCATCAGAACCGGACACAAACTCCATCAGAACCAGTTAGGAACCCTCCATCAGAACCATACCCAAACTCCATCAGAACCAGGAGGAATTCTGTATCAGGACCAGTTAGTCACCCACTATCAGAACCAAGTCCAAACTCAATCAGAACCAGGAGGAACCTTTTATAAGAACCAGGTCCAAACTCCTTCAGAACCTGGCAAAAAGCTCCATCACTACAAGGAAAGAAAAACTCCATCAGAACCAGATCCAATCTCCATCAGAACCAGTTAGGAACCTTCCATCAGAACCGGACACAAACTCCATCAGAACCAGTTAGGAACCCTCCATCAGAACCAGACCCAAACTCCATCAGAATCAGGAGGAATTCTGTATCATGACCAGTTGGTCACCCACTATCAAAACCAAGTCCAAACTCAATCAGAACCAGGAGGAACCTTCTATCAGAACCAGGTCCAAACCCTTCAGAACCTGGCAAAAAGCTCCATCAGTACAAGGAAAGAAAAACTCCATCAGAACCAGATCCAATCTCCATCAGAACCAGTTAGGAACCCTCCATCAGAACCGGACACAAACTCCATCAGAACCAGTTAGGAACCCTCCATTAGAACCAGATCCAAACTCCATCAGAACCAGGAGGAATTCTGTATCCGGACCAGCTAGTCACCCACTATCAGAACCAGGTCCAAACTCAATCAGAACCAGGAGGAACCTTCTATCAGAACCAGGTCCAAACCCCTTCAGAACCTGGCAAAAAGCTCCATCAGTACAAGGAAAGAAAAACTCCATCAGAACCAGATCCAATCTCCATCAGAACCAGTTAGGAACCCTCCATCAGAACCGGACACAAACTCCATCAGAACCAGTTAGGAACCCTCCATTAGAACCAGATCCAAACTCCATTAGAACCAGGAGGAATTCTGTATCAGGACCAGTTAGTCACCCACTATCAGAACCAGGTCCAAACTCAATCAGAACCAGGAGGAACCTTCTATCAGAACCAGGTCCCAACTCCACCAGAACCTGGCAAAAAACTCCATAAGAACCTTGAACAATTCTATACCTGAACCATGTACAAGCATCCATCAGAACCAGGAACAAATCTCCATCAAAACCAGACCCAAACTCCATCAGAACCAGGAGGAATTCTGTATCAGGACAAGTTATTCACCCACTATCAGAACCAGGTCCAAACTCCTTCAGAACCTGGAATAAATCTCCAAGGGAACTGGACCCAAACTCCATCAGAACCAGTTAGGGACCCTCCATCAGAACCAAGTCCAAACTCAATCAGAACCAGGAGGAAACCCCTATCAGAACCAGATCCAAACTCCTTCAGAACCTGGAATAAATCTCCAAGGGAACTGGACCCAAACTCCATCAGAACCAGTTAGGGACCCTCCATCAGAACCAAGTCCAAACTCAATCAGAACCAGGAGGAAACCCCTATCAGAACCAGGTCCAAACTCCTTCAGAACCTGGAATAAATCTCCACAAGAACTGGACCCAAACTCCATCAGAACCAGTTAGGGACCCTCCATCAGAACCAAGTCCAAACTCAATCAGAACCAGGAGGAAACTACTATCAGAACCAGAAACAAATCTCCATCAGGACCGGACACAAACTCCATCAGAACCAGTTAGGAACCCTCCATCAGAACCAGACCCAAACTCCATCAGAACCAGGAGGAATTCTGTATCAGGACCAGTTAGTCACCCACTATCAGAACCAGGTCCAAACTCAGTCAGAACCAGAAAGATACCTCTATCAGAACCAGTTCCAAGAAGAATCAGAACCTGTAATAAATTTCCACAAGAACTGGACCCAAACTCCATCAGAACCAGGAGGAAACTTCTATCAGAACCAGGAAAAAATTTCCATCGGAACCTTGTACAATTCTTCATCAGATCCAGGTACAAACGTCTATCAGAACCAGGAAGAAACAGCCATCAGAACCAGGTCCCAACTCCACCAGAACCTGGCAAAAAACTCCATAAGAACCTTGAACAATTCTATACCTGAACCATGTACAAGCATCCATCAGAACAAGACCCAAACTCCATCAGAACCAGGAACAAATCTCCATCAAAACCAGACCCAAACTCCATCAGAACCAGGAGGAATTCTCCATCAGGACCAGTTAGGCACCCATTATCAGAACCAGGTCCAAACTCAATCAGAACCAGAAAGAATATGCTAACGTTAGGATTGTAGCTTCTCTTTCTCCTCTCTTAGCTAAAGAACACTTTTGCGTTTTTTAGGCAATTTCCTGTTTGTTTTTGTGTTTCTTCAGCGTATTTGTTGTTATTTCCTTTTTTCTGAAATTTCTCCTATTTTCTTATGTGTTTTAGCACTGACTTGAACTTCTTAGTCTATATTTTTGCTTCAGTCTATGCTTTTTCAGCTCATCTATGGCAGCTCTTTCCTGCTTTTTTAAAGTTTTTGTCAGTTCTTGCATTTCAACAACTCTTTCAACAAGTAGTTTTGAGGTAACTTTAAATTGTTAAGCTGTTTTATAGGTAATAGTCTTCCTGCTTAAACAGATCAGATGAGTTTTTCTTTGCTGTTTCTGCTATTTCTACTAATTTATCAGATTTCAGCAGATTTTCTGCAGTCAATTTCAGCTTTTTTCTGCCAGCTTTCAGCTAAAAAATTCAGCTTACAGCATTCACACTGCATTCTCGTAGGAAATGCAAATTTTTCTAGTTATTATTCTTATTCTGGTTGCTTCCGTACACTTTTTGATTCGCTACTACTTCTGCATACTTTGTGCTATTTCTGCCGTTCAACTTTTACAATATTCTGCTCATTCTGCTCTTTCCGGCTATGTCTTTTGGTATTTATATCTTTTATACTTTTTAAAATATTCAGCTTTTTATGAATTTTTTGCTCCCATAGGAATGAATGGAAAATGGGAAAAATTCTGCTAAAACTTCACTGTTTTTGCCATTTAACTACTTCCGCATACTTTCAGCTAGAAACACCATTCAACTTTTAAAATGCTTTCACAACCTTCTGCTATTACTGTTTAATTCAACTTTGTGATATCTTTTACAGTTTTTCTACAATTTGGTTTCAAACTTTTTAAACATTTTTTCAGATTTTCAGTTTTATAATGTAATCCTATGACGGAATGTTCGTGTCGCTAGAGTGTATGCTCTAGGTTTTTTAATAACTTGAAAAAGAACGAACAAACTCTCTTCACTCGCTCAATTTTCAATCTACCTATACAAATTATACATCAAAACGTAGGAATCTCTTTCACGATTAAGAAAATGTCACCCTCATTGATGTGGGACACATAGTTTTCCGGCAACACGCCCCGAAGCAACACAAAGTCAACACACCCTCTATAGGAAATCTATAGGGATTTCAGAAAAAATCAGAGCAAAAATCCTTAAAGTCACATGTTTTCGAATCGCCACCTCTCGTAAACCGTTCGAGGTAGAGATATGAGCCTTGTGCAGATTTATCTTCAGACCTTGCTGGCACTCACAGTGAAGGAATTTTTTTGATAAGTTTTATCGTTTTGTCATAAAAAAGGTTTGTTTAGGAGTACCAAATCTATCCTTCCCAAAATCGCTTAAAATTGAAAAATTTCAAAATTATCCATATTTCTACACTGTCATATCTCCTACATGGATTCATGTAGACACATGAAAATCTCCAGGATTGTTCACCGATCCCTGCTGATACCTACGGTCCAAAAAGTATTTGGATACCTTTTATCGTTTCCTCGTGACGTAATTTTGTTTGAGAGAGAAAAATTCATCTTCACCCAGTTTAAAAATGGTCAAAATTATCCACTTTTTCACAGGGTCACATCTCCCAGACAGATTTTTGTAGAAACTTGAGAAGCTCCATGATTGTTCAGCAAGGCCTGCTGATTCATACGGTGCATGAATCAAATCGATAGCCCTTATAGTTTCCGAGTTATTAGACGTTGTTTGAGATCATGTTCAGGCATTTTTCTGTTTTTCTCCATTTTCCCCTTTCTTTTCACCTAGTGTTTTGCCTTTAATTTTATATTTTCAGCAAAAACGTGTTAATATTCTCGATCTCCTGTCCGTTCTGATAAAAACGGTCCAAGAATGACATCGATCGCCCCTACGGTTTCAGAGTTATGGCCAGTTGTTCGGGAGCATGCGCCTCCATGTTATAATGCCTAGACCAGGGGAGACAGAGAGTGAGGTGCTGCGTGAGTGAGAAACAGCAGGTGTCACGTTACACTGACGCTCTTTGCTGATTGGCTGATTCATTCCTCATTGTTCTATTTATAGCTCTGTGTATCTCCTACTGTCTATGTCTGTATATGATTCTGTCTTTGTTTCTGCCTCCATTCACTCCGTGTCTGATACTCGGACACACACACACACACGCTCACACACACCCACACACACATTCATGGATTACCATCTTTGTGAGGACTTTTCATTGACTTCCATTCATTTTCATTCGTTTCTATGGCCTAAACCTGACCCGACCCCCTAACCCTTTGATCATCTTCATAGGAGGCAACTACTGGCGGCCATTTTGTGTTGAGTACTTAAACAGCATGTACTGCTGTTCTAACAGCTGGACAACAGTGATTAAATTTAAAAGGCAATTTCATAGACTTTGGCATATAGGCTGTTAGCGCATCAGAACCTGGAACAAATCTCCATCAGAACCAGACCCAAACTCCATCAGAACCTTATCCAAAATCCATCAGAATCAGATGGAAACTCTATCAGAACAGGGTACAAATCTTCATCAGAACCATGTACAAACCTCCATCTGAAATCGGTCCAAATTTTATAAGAGCCAAGGAGAAACATTCATCAGAACCAGGTCCAAACTCCGGCAGAACCAGGAACAGATCTCCATCAGAACCGGACACAAACTCCATCAGAGCTAGTTAGGAACCCTCCATCAGAACCATACCCAAACTCCATCAGAACCAGGAGGAATTCTGTATCAGGACCAGTTAGTCACCCACTATCAGAACCAAGTCCAAACTCAATCAGAACCAGGAGGAACCTTTTATAAGAACCAGGTCCAAACTCCTTCAGAACCTGGCAAAAAGCTCCATCACTACAAGGAAAGAAAAACTCCATCAGAACCAGATCCAATCTCCATCAGAACCAGTTAGGAACCCTCCATCAGAACCGGACACAAACTCCATCAGAACCAGTTAGGAACCCTCCATTAGAACCAGATCCAAACTCCATCAGAACCAGGAGGAATTCTGTATCAGGACCAGCTAGTCACCCACTATCAGAACCAGGTCCAAACTCAATCAGAACCAGGAGGAACCTTCTATCAGAACCAGGTCCAAACCCCTTCAGAACCTGGCAAAAAGCTCCATCAGTACAAGGAAAGAAAAACTCCATCAGAACCAGATCCAATCTCCATCAGAACCAGTTAGGAACCCTCCATCAGAACCGGACACAAACTCCATCAGAACCAGTTAGGAACCCTCCATTAGAACCAGATCCAAACTCCATCAGAACCAGGAGGAATTCTGTATCAGGACCAGTTAGTCACCCACTATCAGAACCAGGTCCAAACTCAATCAGAACCAGGAGGAACCTTCTATCAGAACCAGGTCCCAACTCCACCAGAACCTGGCAAAAAACTCCATAAGAACCTTGAACAATTCTATACCTGAACCATGTACAAGCATCCATCAGAACCAGGAACAAATCTCCATCAAAACCAGACCCAAACTCCATCAGAACCAGGAGGAATTCTGTATCAGGACAAGTTATTCACCCACTATCAGAACCAGGAGGAATTCTGTATCAGGACAAGTTATTCACCCACTATCAGAACCAGGTCCAAACTCCTTCAGAACCTGGAATAAATCTCCAAGGGAACTGGACCCAAACTCCATCAGAACCAGTTAGGGACCCTCCATCAGAACCAAGTCCAAACTCAATCAGAACCAGGAGGAAACCCCTATCAGAACCAGATCCAAACTCCTTCAGAACCTGGAATAAATCTCCAAGGGAACTGGACCCAAACTCCATCAGAACCAGTTAGGGACCCTCCATCAGAACCAAGTCCAAACTCAATCAGAACCAGGAGGAAACCCCTATCAGAACCAGGTCCAAACTCCTTCAGAACCTGGAATAAATCTCCAAGGGAACTGGACCCAAACTCCATCAGAACCAGTTAGGGACCCTCCATCAGAACCAAGTCCAAACTCAATCAGAACCAGGAGGAAACCCCTATCAGAACCAGATCCAATCTCCATCAGAACCAGTTAGGAACCCTCCGTCAGAACCAGACCCGAACTCCAGCAGAACCAGGAACAAATCTCCATAATAACCGGACACAAACTCCATCAGAAGCAGTTAAGAACCCTCCATCAGAACCAGACCCAAACTCCATCAGAACCAGGAGGAATTCTGTATCAGGACCAGTTAGTCACCCACTATCAGAACCAAGTCCAAACTCAATCAGAACCAGGAGGAACCTTCTATCAGAACCAGGTCCAAACTCCTTCAGAACCTGGCAAAAAGCTCCATCAGTACAAGGAAAGAAAAACTCCATCAGAACCAGATCCAATTTACATCAGAACCAGTTAGGAACCCTCCATCAGAACCAGATCCAATCTCCATCAGAACCAGTTAGGAACCCTCCATCAGAACCAGACCCAAACTCAATCAGAACCAGGAGGAACCTTCTATCAGAACCAGGTCCAAACTCCTTCAGAACCTGGAATAAATCTCCACAAGAACTGGACCCAAACTCCATCAGAACCAGTTAGGTACCCTACATCAGAACCAAGTCCAAACTCAATCAGAACCAGGAGGAAACTACTATCAGAACCAGGAACAAATCTCCATCAGAACCGGACACAAACTCCATCACAACCAGTTAGGAACCCTCCATCAGAACCAGACCCAAACTCCATCAGAACCAGGAGGAATTCTGTATCAGGACCAGTTAGTCACCCACTATCAGAACCAGTTCCAAACTCAGTCAGAACCAGAAAGATACCTCTATCAGAACCAGTTCCAAGAAGAATCAGAACCTGTAATAAATCTCCACAAGAACTGGACCCAAACTCCATCAGAACCAGGAGGAAACTTCTATCAGAACCAGGAAAAAATTTCCATCGGAACCTTGTACAATTCTTCATCAGATCCAGGTACAAACGTCTATCAGAACCAGGAAGAAACAGCCATCAGAACCAGGTCCCAACTCCACCAGAACCTGGCAAAAAACTCCATAAGAACCTTGAACAATTCTATACCTGAACCATGTACAAGCATCCATCAGAACAAGACCCAAACTCCATCAGAACCAGGAATAAATCTCCATCAAAACCAGACCCAAACTCCATCAGAACCAGGAGGAATTCTCCATCAGGACCAGTTAGGCACCCATTATCAGAACCAGGTCCAAACTCAATCAGAACCAGAAAGAATATGCTAACGTTAGGATTGTAGCTTCTCTTTCTCCTCTCTTAGCTAAAGAACACTTTTGCGTTTTTTAGGCAATTTCCTGTTTGTTTTTGTGTTTCTTCAGCGTATTTGTTGTTATTTCCTTTTTTCTGAAATTTCTCCTATTTTCTTATGTGTTTTAGCACTGACTTGAACTTCTTAGTCTATATTTTTGCTTCAGTCTATGCTTTTTCAGCTCATCTATGGCAGCTCTTTCCTGCTTTTTTAAAGTTTTTGTCAGTTCTTGCATTTCAACAACTCTTTCAACAAATAGTTTTGAGGTAACTTTACATTGTTAAGCTGTTTTATAGCTAATAGTCTTCCTGCTCAAAGAGATCAGATGACAGTTTGTCTTTGCTGTTTCTGCTATTTCTACTAATTTATCAGATTTCAGCAGTCTATTTCAGCTTGTTTCTGCTAGCTTTCAGCTAAAAAAATTCAGCTTAGAGCATTCACACTGCATTTTCGCAGGAAATGCTAATTTTTCTAGTTATGCTTTGTTTTTTGCCATGTCTTGCCTTGGGAAACCTGCAGTGATTTTGCTACGTTTTTTGACTTTGTATATAAATCAATGAATTACAAAGATGATCCTACCGAGCTCTTGTCTGCATTTGGTCCGATCCAAAACCACCATGGAATTATTATTCTCACCCTTGTTGCTCCAGGAAATGGAGGAGGCTGGAATCAGTTTACCGTTGCCGGAATCTCCATTTCTCATACCGGGTCGGAAGTCCACCAAGTTTACCTCCAACAGTCTCGGACACCTCCACCTCCTCACACCGCCGACATCATCACTGCGGTCCCTCCTCGTCACCCACAGTCAGAGCAGTTTTCCCGGATTCACGTACGTCTGCAGCAACCTCTACTGCAGCAGAGTTTCCCGCTGGGTTCGGTTCCCGACCAGGGCGACTTCGTCGCCGCAAAGCAGTCGCCAATGGGAATTTCTGGGTGCACGCCTCCTACCCGTCCACGGAGGGTCCACAAGCCATGTTTTCCTCGCGGCTGTTTTCCCCTGAGTTGGGTGATGGTCACTCAGTGCCCTCTGCAGTTCTCCAGCCGCGGGTGCAGCCTCCAGCCCTGAGATGGATTCAAGCCGGGCTGGAGGAAATGAAGAGGAAGTCCACGAAGAATCGTTGCTGTGGATTCGTGCTCCATCTAATGAATCACCCAGAGGATCTGGACCTGGTGCACTCTGTTCTTCAGGCCGAATTCATCGCGGAGGGATGGCTCGATGCTCCAGCTCCTCTTTCTGCTGGAGGTCCCTTCGACCCTCTTCTGGTGGCCGTAAAAGCAGCACAGAGCCCCAAGTATCCTGATCCACAGCATGCAACCAAGCCTCTGGACTAACAGTATGCAGCCAAGCATCTGGACTCACAGCATACAGCCTAGCCTCTGGATTCACAGCATGCAGCCAAGCTACAAGAGCCACAGCTGGCCTCTTCAGGGTCATCTGAACCTCGCCTAGTTCCAGAGGAGCCCGTGGGTGGGCTGCCTCCACGACCTGGTCCAGAGCACCTGCTCAGTTTCCTCTGGGGGTGTACTACTGGAAATACGGACTGACTCTTTGACTTTGACTGACTATGCACCAGACTTTATGACTGACTTTCTAGAGCCTGACGCACACCACGACACACCAGAGCCCGACACGCACCGTGACACACCAGAGCCCGACACGCACCATGACACACCAGAGCCTGACACGCACCATGACACACCAGAGCCTGACACGCACCATGACACACCAGAGCCTGACACGCACCATGACACACCAGAGCCTGACATGCACCATGACACACAGAGCCTGACATGCACCATGACACACCAGGCTTACAGCCTGACGCACACCACGACACACCAGAGCCCGCCACGCACCGTGACACATCAGAGCCCGACACGCACCATGACACACCAGAGCCTGACATGCACCATGACACACCAGAGCCTAACACGCACCATGACACACCAGAGCCTGACACGCACCATGACACACCAGAGCCTGACACGCACCATGACACACCAGAGCCTGACACGCACCATGACACACCAGAGCCTGACACGCACCATGACACACCAGAGCCTGACACGCACCATGACACACCAGAGCCTGACATGCACCATGACACACCAGGCTTACAGCCTGACTACGGAGCGCCTGACCCAAAGCCAGACTACGGAGCGCCTGACCCAAAGCCAGACTACGAGGCACCAGACACACTACTGCCTGATTCAGGGCCTGATGCTTTTCCTGACACTTTGCTGATTGACGCTTTGCCGACTGACGCTTTGCCTGACGCTTTGCCGACTGACGCTTTGCCGACTGACGATTTGCCTGACGCTTTGCCGACTGACTTTTTGCCAGACCGTGCGCCTGAGCACGCGCCTGACGACTCTAAGCCTGGGTCCGAACCGGACGAAAGGCCCAAGTCTTCTAGGTTCCAGCCTGGGTCCACGCCGGACGCCAGGCCCATGTCTTCTAGGTTCCAGCCTGGGTCCACGCCGGACACCAGGCCCAAGTCTTCTAGGTTCCAGCCTGGGTCCACGCCGGACGCCAGGCCCATGTCTTCTAGGTTCCAGCCTGGGTCCACGCCGGACACCAGGCCCAAGTCTTCTAGGTTCCAGCCTGGGTCCACGCCGGACGCCACGTTCAAGTCTCTGAGGATCTCACCATGTCATAGACTGCCTGACTCCTCGCTTCGTGGGTTTGCCTGGCGTCTCCACTGCCGGACTCCAGGCAGCCTGCATCCTCGCCGCAGGCCTCCGAGGTGCCTGCCTCTTCGTTGGCTCCTCCGCTGCAGGCCTCCGGATCATCGGCTCCTTCATTGCTCGCGTCGCTGCCGGCCTCCTAGACGCCTGCATCTCCGTTGCTGCAGGCCTCCAGACCATCGACCACTTCGCTGCCTACATCGTCGCTGCCGACGCCCGTGTCATCACTCTCTTCGCCTCCTGATTGTCGGCCTCCTGGATTTTTTGTTCTCGTTCCTGGAGATTATGGACTCTGGTTTTGTTACTTTTGTTTTGGAATCTTGCCCAAATATATATTTATATATATATACACATATATATATATATATATATATATATATATATACATATATGTATATATGTATACATATATATATATATATATATATATATATATATATATATATATATATATATATATATATATATATATATATATATATATTTATATACACACATATACAGGGGTTGGACAATGAAACTGAAACACCTGGTTTTAGACCACAATAATTTATTAGTATGGTGTAAGGCTTCCTTTTGCGGCCAATACAGCGTCAATTCGTCTTGGGAATGACATATACAAGTCCTACACAGTGGTCAGAGGAATTTTAAGCCATTCTTCTTGCAGGATAGTGGCCAGGTCACTGCGTAATACTGGTGGAGGAAAACGTTTCCTGACTCGCTCCTCCAAAACACCCCAAAGTGGTTCAATAATATTTAGATCTGGTGACTGTGCAGGCCATGGGAGATGTTCAACTTCACTTTCATGTTCATCAAACCAATCTTTCACCAGTCTTGCTGTGTGTATTGGTGCATTGTCATCCTGATACACGGCACCGCCTTCATGATACAATGTTTGAACCATTGGATGCACATGGTCCTCAAGAATGGTTCGGTAGTCCTTGGCAGTGAAAGCTTCCTCTTGCGTCCACAGTTAATCCTGTTGGATGTGGTTCGTCCTTCTTGGTGGTATGCTGACATTACCCTGGATACCGTGGCTCTTGATACATCACAAAGATGCCAGCAAGACATGCACCAACAATTTGTCCTTTTTTGAACTCTGGTATGTCACCCATAATGTTGTGTGCATTTCAATATTTTGAGCAAAACTGTGCTCTTACCCTGCTAATTGAACCTTCACATTCTGCTCTTACTGGTGCAATGTGCAATCAATGAAGACTGGCTACCAGGCTGGTCCAATTTAGGCATGAAACCTCCCACACTAAAATGACAGGTGTTTCAGTTTCATTGTCCAACACCTGTATATATATATATATATATGTATATACATATATATATATATATATATATATGTATATACATATACATGTATATATATATATCCAGAGTGTTGGGTCTTGAGTCTCTCAACGTTCTCTTCACAATATCCCACAGATTCTCTATGGGGTTCAGGTCAGGAGAGTTGGCAGGCCAATTGAGCACAGTGATACCATGGTCAGTAAACCATTTACCAGTGGTTTTGGCACTGTGAGCAGGTGCCAGGTCGTGCTGAAAAATGAAATCTTCATCTCCATTTACCCTGCCCTTTTTAAAACACAGTGGACCAACACCAGCAGCTGACACGGCACCCCAGACCATCACTGACTGTGGGTACTTGACACTGGACTTCTGGCATTTCCTTCTCCCCAGTCTTCCTCCAGACTCTTGCACCTTGATTTCTGAATGACATGCAGAATTTGCTTTCATCCGAAAAAAGTACTTTGGACCACTGAGCAACAGTCCAGTGCTGCAGTGCTGCTTCTCTGTAGCCCAGGTGAGGCGCTTCTGCCGCTGTTTCTGGTTCAAAAGTGGCTTGACCCGGGGAATGCGGCACCTGTAGCCCATTTCCTGCACAAGCCTGTGCACGGTGGCTCTGGATGTTTCTACTCCAGACTCAGTCCACTGCTTCCGCAGGTCCCCCAAGGTCTGGAATCGGCCCTTCTCCACAATCTTCCTCAGGGTCCGGTCACCTCTTCTCGTTGTGCAGCGTTTTCTGCCACATTTTTTCTTTCCCACAGACTTCCCACTGAGGTGCCTTGATACAGCACTCTGGGAACAGCCTATTCGTTCAGAAATTTCTTTCTGTGTCTTACCCTCTTGCTTGAGGGTGTCAATAGTGGCCTTCTGGACAGCAGTCAGGTCAGCAGTCTTACCTATGATTGGGGTTTTGAGTGATGAACCAGGCTGGGAGTTTTAAAGGCCTCAGGAATCTTTTGCAGGTGTTTAGAGTTAACTTGTTGATTCAGATGATTAGGTTCATAGCTCGTTTAGAGACCCTTTTAATGATATGCTAATTTTGTGAGATAGGAATTTGGGGTTTTCATGAGCAGTATGCCAAAATCATCCGTATTAAGACAATAAAAGACCTGAAATATTTCAGTTAGTGTGCAATGAATCTAAAATATATGAATGTTAAATTTTCATCATGACATTATGGAAAATAATGAACTTTATCACAATATGCTAATATTTTGAGAAGGACCTATATATATATGTGTGTGTGTGTGTCATATTCAGGCTGGTGTCTGCGTTTGATTTGAAGTGTGTGTCTTTTCTTTTTCATGTATGGCTCTGAAATGCCTAAGCATTGATGAGGTGTTATTATTGTATACCAGCTCTCTGGCGCACAACAAACACTTCACCTGAAATACAAACATGAAAGTTCATTGATACAGAATTATTGGTAATGATGGAATTAAAATTAGGTAATGTGCTGCAAACACACTTTACACAAACCTTGTTTTGAGCACACATTTCAAATTACTCCCAGATGGGAGAAGTTTTCCTTTTTTTTGTTGCCTCCATTCTTCTCAGATGCTCCTATTTCTGCTGACGTGCGACCAAACCACTACAACAACCCACGAAGCAACAAGTGTCATCGCGCTTTTATTTTGAAATTCTACACGCGAAATGAAGCAGTGACGTGTCCACGAAATGCGAGACATCGTTTGTCATCGGTCACGTGGTTTACCGCAAGACAACACAAGCATTGAACCTTTTTAATCTGTAAACTCCTCGAAGCTTTGCTTCAAATGTTCCATCTCTAGAGTTTGGATCGAAGCCGAGTTATAACTACTCAGTAACTGTTAAAGGATCTTTTGAAGAGAAGCTAACAACAAAGATGTGGAGACAGCAGCTCAAACGGTGGCAGAGTGCAGCAGTGGGAGAGATTTCCCAAACAGCTAAAGAGGACAAAGAAGATCAGCTGCGTCTCAACATCCTGGAGGCTGATTTCAACCCTAAAGTTCTGCTGCACAGATTAGGTTTGTATGTTTTCATGTCAGTTACAGTTTAGGAACATTTTAGGTGACTAATGGATTAGCTTCTTAAAGACCAAATGTTCATCATAGACTTAAAACGTAAACGCTTCGTTACTCGGTGGAAACGACCCACGTCCGCCATTTTGATTGGTTTGTTGTCCTTCAACACCGATACAAGTTTGTTTAGAAACTAATTAATAGGGCTGCATGATATTAGAGAAACCTGTGATGTGTGATAACAGTGTCTAATAGTGTGATGACGATATGACTTGTAATATATGAACAAATACTTACAGAGCATCAGGAAAGTATTCACAGCGCTTCACATTTTCACATAACAAAAGGGAAACATTAGAACTTAAGCTTTATATTATTATAGTATAAGTGTGAGAAACAGCTATGAGTCATATTAATAAAGGTTATCCTTACAAAAAAATGCAACCAGACATAGCGGCTGTATTAGCATTGAAACAACAGACTGCATTATATAGTTTCTTAATTACTTCAAAACATTGTCCCCATAAACATTTTCTGATGTTCTAAATACAGAGAAACACCACTTAATATCAGGATTTTTAAAATAAATAAATAAAAACTTAAAATACGTTGAAGAACTTTAAATAAAAGTTAACATAACTTAAATTCAACTGCAAATCCTCCCATTGCAGTTGTTCTACATTTTCTCTACACACCAAGTGGTTATAAGGCTGTTGTATTACTGGAGACAGGACTTTGCTAGATCAAACTAGGAGAAGGTTAAGGTACTGGTCAACAACGGTATGAGCAACAATGTAGGTAAACTCAAGAAACTCTTTTTAAAGTCTAAAGTGTGTGGTGAACTAAATTATAGTTTTATTTATTGTGTTTCTGTGTCTTTCATCCTGAGTGAATATGTTTTATTAGGGCAGGTTCTTGGTAAAAAGAAAAACCCAACATGTTCACTTTGCAAGGTTTTAAACATGTGTGCTGAGATGTTATTATATTTCTTGATGTAGAAAAAGTCTCTGAAGGTGAACTACTTGCAGGTATGCAGAGATCAGAATCAGAAAAGCTTTATTGCCAAGTACGTTTTTGGACATACAAGGAATTTGTTTTGGCGTAGTCGGTGCAATACAGTACAAATTAAACAGTATAAACATATCTACAATATAATATAAATATATGTGCACAGTTTTAAGTGAGTGAGAGTAAATATAGAGCAGTATAAGATGCAAGAGCAATACAACAGTGCAGGTGATCATTGTGCAAGTAAAGCAGTGCAAGTAAAGCAGGAGTCCAAGCTGAGCGTTAATGTAACACATAGAGTTACAAGTTACAAGTGTCCTGTCAGCAAAAAAAGGGGGTGGGGGAAAGGGACAGTGTCAGGGTGGTTTCCGGGCTTTGTTAACAAGGCTGGTGGCAGATGGGAAAAAACTGTTCTTGTGGCGTGAGGTTTTGGTCCGGATGGACCGCAGCCTCCTGCCAGAGGGGAGAGTCTCAAAGAGTCTGTGACCGGGGTGGGAGGGATCAGCCAGAATCTTCCCTGCCCGCTTCAGGGTCCTGGAGGTGTACAGTTCCTGGAGCGACAGTAGACTGCAGCCAATCACCTTCTCAGCAGACCGAATGACACGCTGCAGCCTGCCCTTATCCTTGGCTGTAGCAGCGGCGTACCAGATGGTGATGGAGGAGGTGAGGATGGACTCAATGATGGCTGTGTAGAAGTGCACCATCATAGTCTTTGGCAGGTTGAATTTCTTCAGCTGCCGCAGGAAGAACATCCTCTGCTGGGCTTTCTTGATGAGGGAGCTGATGTTTGGCTCCCACTTGAGATCCTGGGAGATGATGGTTCCCAGGAAGCGGAAAGATTCCACAGTGTCAATTGTGGAGTCACAGAGGGTGATGGGGGCAGGTGGGGCTGGGTTCTGCCTGAAGTTCACAACCATCTCCACTGTCTTTAGAGCGTTGAGCTCAAGGTTGTTCTGGCTGCACCAGTCCAACAGATGGTCCACCTCCCATCTGTACGCAGACTCATCACCATCAGAGATGAGTCCGATCAGGGTGGTGTCGTCCGCAAACTTCAGAAGCTTGACAGACTGGTGACTGGAGGTGCAGCTGTTGGTGTACAGGGAGAAGAGCAGAGGAGAGAGAACACAGCCTTGGGGGGAACCAGTGCTGATGGTCAGGGAGTCAGAGACGTGCTTCCCCAGCCTCACGCGCTGCTTCCTGTCAGACAGGAAGTCAGTGATCCACCTGCAGGTGGAGTCGGGCACACTCAGCTGGGAGAGCTTCTCCTGTAGCAGAACTGGGACGATTGTGTTGAAGGCAGAGCTGAAATCCACAAACAG
Source organism: Girardinichthys multiradiatus (assembly GCF_021462225.1). Taxonomy (NCBI): domain Eukaryota; kingdom Metazoa; phylum Chordata; class Actinopteri; order Cyprinodontiformes; family Goodeidae; genus Girardinichthys; species Girardinichthys multiradiatus. Next base: position 2,334,306 of record NC_061807.1, read on the forward strand.
GATCCTGGCGTAGGTTCCTGTGGAGTCCAGGTGCCGGAGGATGAAGTGAAGGGCTAGGTTGACTGCATCATCTACAGACCTGTTGGCTCTGTAGGCAAACTGCAGGGGGTCCAGGAGGGGGTCGGTGATGTCTTTTAGGTGTGAGAGCACAAGGCGCTCAAAGGACTTCATCACCACAGAGGTCAGGGCGACGGGTCTGAAGTCATTAAGCCCTGTGGTCCTTGGCTTCTTGGGAACAGGGACGATGGTGGAGGACTTGAAGCAGGCTGGCACATGACATGTCTCCAGTGAGGTGTTAAAAATGTCTGTGAAGACTGGAGACAGCTGATCAGCGCAGTGCTTCAGGCTGGCTGGTGAGACAGAATCCGGACCAGCAGCTTTCCGGGGGTTCTGTCTCCTGAAGAGTTTGTTGACGTCCCTCTCCTGGATGGAAAGAGCCGTCCTCGGCGTGGGTAGGGGGCTGGTGGGGGGGAACTTCAGGGTGGGGGTTGGAGGTGCCAAGGCCCCTCTTGAGGTTGGAGAGATGGGGGTGGTGGATTGTGGCTGCAGCTGTTGGGGGGCGTCGTGGGAGATGGTTGCAGGACTGTCCCTTTGTCTTTCAAAGCGGCAGTAGAACTCGTTCAGGTCGTTGGCGAGGCGTCGGTCGTTGATGGAGTGGGGGGCTTTCGGCTTGTAGTTGGTGATTTGCTTGAGCCCTTTCCAGACAGACGCAGAGTCGTTGGCTGAGAACTGGTTTTGGAGCTTCTCAGAGTACAGTCGTTTGGCCTCTTTCACTGCCTTGCCAAACTTGTACTTTGCCTCTCTGTATATGTCTTTGTCCACACTCCTGAAGGCCTTTTCCTTATCCAGTCTTAACCTTCTGAGTTTAGCTGTGAACCAGGGTTTGTCGTTGTTGTAACTCACCCTGGTGTATGATGGTACACAGCTGTCCTCACAGAAGCTGATGTAGGAAGTCACAGCCTCTGTGTACTCGTCCAGACTGTTGGTAGTAGTCCTGAACACATCCCAGTCTGTACAGCCTAAACACGCCTGGAGATTCTCCACAGCCTCACTGCTCCACTTCCTTGTCGTCCTCACAACAGGTTTGCAGAGCTTTAGTTTCTGCCTGTATGCAGGAATCAGGTGGACCATGATGTGGTCGGATTGGCCCAGTGCAGCACATGGGACGGCGTGATAAGCGTCTCTGATGGTGGTGTAACAGTGATCCAGAATGTTGTCCTCTCTGGTCGGACATTTTATAAACTGTCTGTATTTGGGGAGTTCGTGGGTGAGATTACCTTTGTTAAAGTCGCCAACGACGATAACTAAGGAGTCCGGGTTGGTCCGCTCCACACTCAGTATCTGGTCGGCGAGCATGCGCTGTGCGACCTGCACGTTAGCTTGCGGCGGGATGTAAACACCGACCAGGATGAACGAAGCGAACTCACGGGGGGAATAGAAAGGCTTACAGTTTAAGATGAAGGCTTCCAGGTCTGGAGAACAGTGCTGCTGAATCACTGTCACGTTGTTGCACCAACCACTGTTGAGGTAAAAACAGATTCCTCCACCTTTCGCTTTGCCGGAGAGTTCCGTGTCTCTGTCCGCTCTGTAGAGCTGGAATCCTGCCAGCTGCAGCGCAGAGTCCGGTATACTTTCTCGCTATCTTGCTCAGCTGTGGGAAAGTAATTTGGTGGAGTTTCCACCATGCCAAGGGGTCTCCCTCACTGTCTATGGCAGGAGACAACAAGTAACTGTTAAGCTCAGCTTCTACAGCTTGTGAAAGTTGCACAAAAGATGAGGCAGGAAGTGGTGCTGTCTTGAAGAAACTGCCCAGTGATTTATTTGCCTTCTTCGTGGTGGCACTGGGTGGATCATTGGTCTGGGCCTCTGGATCAGTGAAGCTTCTGTCCTAGAACAGAGAAAATAATATAGAGGAAATAAACGCTTTAATTATCATGATATATATATTAAAAATTAACTAATTAATCTCAAATGTGTTATAAAATTAGTAGCGATTAATCATGATTAATCACATTTCAAGACAGCTTATAAAAGAGATAATCTAAGTCATTAATTAAGAAAAGGGACTTTTATAGTTTTTCTTTACTTTGACACACTTTAACAAATATGTGAAAAAAAACTTGCTTTTGCATAAAAATGCACAGCCTAATAACTAAAGTACATTACCACACATACCTTTTGTGATTGGAAAAAAAAATCTGTTTGAAAATCAGTATGAATTAGTATGAACTGCACTTTAGAAGCTTACAGAGCATTTCAGCTTTTGTTTTGAAACAAAATCTACACCTTTACATTGAGCGAGAGAGAACAGTCTCTCACAGGGTACCGTGGTGGCAGGTGTTGAAAGATATTTGCGGGCAAAAATCGCTAGTCTAGGATATGAGTCCTGACTCTGAACAGGTGACAGAAGGCAGGCAAAACCACAGAACATGAGATGTAGTGTTGCCCACCCAGGGTTTCAGTGACATACCTGTGAAAACACATCAATTATTAACACTCTTAATTTATTTTATGCATGTCACTGAAAAGTGTTATTTCTGTCTCCTAAAATATACAAAAAACATACTAATTGTCAAATATTAACACTGCTTAATTAACCCACTGAATTAACTCATCAAGCTAATATAATACACTGAAACAGAAATAAAAGCACACCTGCATGGTTCAAGTAGCTCCTCCAGCATCTTCAGCTTTGCAAGCTCAACTTCTGTAAGTGTTAATGTTTGCTGTTCTGTTGTGACAGGGCTGTCCCTATTGGCGATTTATTTTGTTGGATCCTTTTGATCATGTGTAAAGTGGAGTTCCATCTAGTAGGCACGTCTTGAATTAGGGATTTTTCTTTTTGTTTATGTGCAACTTGCTGTTCAACTTTCTAGCATTAGGTGGAGTGTGCATAAACATGCCTCTGCAAAATGGCGCTCAGTAGACTTACTCACAGTTAATGCAAAGGAATGCACATACCAGTTGTTTGCCTCGCAGGTAAATGATAACTGGAGTCCTCCAACAACTCCCGAATTACATCCCTCAGTCCAACATCCTCAACAATATTTACAGGGCAAAAATTTTTGGCAACCCAAAAAACGATAGCGTCCGTTAATTTGTTCTTCGTTTGCTTGGAAAGCGACCTACCTTTGGCTCCAAACTGCGGCACAGTTGTCTATCTGAGACCCCCTCCCTCCAACGTTTCAGCCACACTAGGGTGCTTCGCCTTCAGGTGATATGAAAGTGATGAGCTGCTTCGGTGGTAATTAAATTCACTTTTGCAAAGCACGCAAATTTCTTTCGTTTTGTCCAAAGCACCATCTGGCAATAACTTAAAACGAAATTGTCCATTTAACAGTGTGTCTTTCTTTTTGTTCATCGTTAGCTTATATTAGCAAACAGAAGTGTAAACGGCAACGCAGAAGGGCCAGTTTAATTAATTATAAGGCAGTATGCCGTCCAATAATGTATCTGCTGTTTATTTTTTATCTGTTTAATGTCTTTTATACTGCACTACAATATCAGTTTCATAAATTTATCTGTGTATGTACACTGTGGTCTCTCCACTCCATTCTCTCACATTATTTTCAATACCATAACAAAAGAAAACAAAATCATGACAAATTGAGCACTATCCTTATCAATAATATAATAAAAATGTTAATTTAAATCTATTAGAGCTATTGAAAATGATTTGATTATGTAGAACACCTTTACAGTGCTAAACAGATGTTTTTATTGCCACAGCCATTAATAAGCTTACTGATTGCAAGGTACAGTCTGTGTCCACAACTCTGAAGCCTGACCCAGTTGTTTAGTTCTGTAGCTTTCACAATGTCCGAGATGATACATACTTGTTGGTCTTCTTGAAGATCTCAGCTGGACAAGTCTTCGGTGAGGAAGTACACAGTAAAACTCATGTATGGTTCTGTTGTGCGACTTGACCAAAGGTCTGTAGTACTTGCATAGTATTCAGCTCAGTTCAGTTTGGATCTTACTGTCTTACGGCATATTTCGCACATTTGTGGAATGGCGACATGGGAAAAGTAATTCCGTGACGAGGTGTTGTATCTTCGGTTTATCAGACTGACAAAACCCTCCTGGCTCACTGTGTTCATGGGCATCATGTCCTTAGCCAAATAACATGCAATGGCCTCAGTTATGTCTTTGTACCACTTTGATGTTTTCTCATAAGTAGTGATACGTGGACGTCAGCTGGACTGTTGTACTCTGACTTTTCGTAAAGTTTGCAACTTTTAGTTTACCTTGCTTTTTGAAACTCCTCATACAGGTCTTTGTGGTTATATTGGAGGTGACAATGAAGATTCATCGTGTTTCCTCGTAGTTGTTACATGCGTTTGGCATGCCTTGCAGAGTACCTCAGTTTGTAAAACGTAGTCTCCCATAAAACCAAAATATTTCCAAATAAGAAACGTTCAGGTTTATTTAACCACGAATTCTTTGTTACTTACAGTTTCCTCGCTTGTCTTGCTTTCAGCCATTGCAACTCTCACTAAAATTGCTTAGTTCTTTGCGATCCACTCGGGTCTACATTAGGGGCAGGCATCTAATGTAAAGTGATCCATCCAATTAGCAAAACACATGAAGGGCTCCATTTGATTGGTCAACTGCTGTAAGCTTTCATGTGATTGACAAAGCGTGTTACTTTAAGAATTTATGTAAATCATAAACGTAAATATTTGAGCCAACTTTTTATTGCAGTTTACGCCGTTTTGTGCAAAATGCCTATCGCACCGGCTTTTGATGCGATGACAATACATTTAAGATATATTGTCCAGCCCTAATAATTAAATTAAATTGTTTTAATGAAAGAGGTTGCCAAAAGAAGTTTTCATTTCGTTTTCATAAGAGAATGAAGGTTTTAAACATATTGGGTCTTCTTTCCCTGTATTATGAAGGCAATGTCTTTTAGACGTAAGGGCTTGGGAATGTGATGTCACTCTCGCAATGCATTTTGAATATAGCGGTGCAAGATGATGTTGATGTGATTTACTCTGTAAATCTGAAGATCCTGCATCCTGTCCGTTGGTAAACTGCTGGTGAGCTTCCAGGGATTTGTAATTTCAGAATTGCTCGTGTGTGTAGGCATTTACTCCACAAACAAGATAACAAAAATCGCCGGGCAACGTTAATTCTGGAAGCTCGTGTAAGTCGCTGCTCCACTCACTATGTTCGTACAGGTCAAGCATGTTTTTTTCAAGGTATCGCTGTCTGGATACGCTGTTTAACTTGTTTCTGTACGGAATCCGTGACCTGCTCTGCTCACGAGTCATTGTTTTTACTGGTAGCTTCTGTTAGCGTCGTTGATGTTTCCACCGACAGTATGGCGGCGGCAATCCGAGAGTGCAATGAGGCGTTATGTCCATTCCCAAGCCCTACAGGTGCTAATTCTGATGTTGATATCCGTCCGGGGTGCCGGAAAGGAGCACAGACAGGGTGCTTGAAAAACTTCTGTTGGCTAGCTCAAAAATAGGAGATCAACTCTGCCAAAATACGGTGTTTCAGCTTTTACGGTGGACGTAGTTCCCTTGTAGCACAAGTACAGCACGCTGATAACGAGCCCGAAACAAGCGCGCGTGATTCTTCAATTATTATGCTGTTGGTACCAAAAGCAGAGAACGTGAGCCGTACTTGCAAACCATGCAGCAGAGAACATCTTCCTGAGACACTGCGAGTTTAAAACATTCAACTCATCAGGTTTAGATAAAAGGAAACAAAACCATAATTTTTTAATTAATGTTAATATTATGAATATTTAAGAAGTTTCTTCATCTGTCGTATTTCAGTCCGTTTTTGCAACGATATGAGGGTGTTTAGAGCCAGGCACGTTCCTGCAACAAGGCATGCAAATTTCGGCAGGCATGCTCTTTTCGGCATAACACTGGACGCCGATCCTGGCAACGTTTAAGAAATTAAGAGGAAAACAGAAAAGTAACATTTATATTAATGGCATATTTACTGCATTCACATTCATGTTTTATGTAAAAAAATATATATATTTAATAATGTTACTGTAGATGTTTGGAGAAATATTGATGCAAAGTACCTACTAATGCTCATCCAGTATAAATTTTCAGGAATTTATTTCTCTAGAATCATTAGAGGTGACAACACAATCTCTTGATGCCCCATATTAGGGCACCAGATTTAGAAAAACAATAAATGTTTTTGGTTTAGGCAGTTGTAAATTTCCATCCACCTTTTTTAGTCTCACTGGTATATCTCAATTGCAAATCCAAATAGCCAAATTTCTGTTACTTTCTGCAGATCTTGACCGTACAACTTTCTCCAAGATATATACTTTCACCTTTTGAGCCCAAAAACTGCTGCCATTCTATTCAAGAATTGCGTCCAGCTTGCGATTCTGCTCTCTCAACATTTCAGTCTGACTGTTCATGGCTTTACAGATCCCATCCAACATCGCAGGCGGCTTTGGATTGCCTTGAACAGCTGCCCACGTTTTGCGAATCACTCGATAAGCGAGGCAACCAGCAACTCCAAAAAGCAGAAATCCTATTCTGAAAAATCCAATTATGTACATATCTTCCACGTCCTCGGCTGACATCGTTGCCAGACACACGATCTTCCACTGCTGCCAAGAATCTATTGTGTATCTAGAGAAGAATGTCCTGTGTGGACAAGAGGGTTCTCCTTTACCCTGTCTTCCCGTCGAAAACATTTGATCAATTGCGCTGAGACACGAGTTGACTAAATCCATAACTTACAAGTTCGGAAGATATGCAAAGAGAGGCTCTGAAAAGAACACAGACAAAAAGCTGTAGCAGGGACCAGTGAGGAGGGAGGAGGGAGAAAAAGCGTGCGTCCTCCACCGAGAGCAAGAGAAAAGGATATGTGAAGAAGCAATGGTGCCAATGGTAATTTAAGGGGGGTCATTTCAACTAAAACGAGTTTTCCCTGTATTATGAAGGCAGAGGCTTAGATTATTTTGGTGCTCATGGGAAAGGTATTATCAAATGCCAAGACTACAGTGCATAAAAAATATTTGGTCATAATGAGAGTCAATGGGACCAAATTGGTAACAAAGATAAAGAGTGTATGCAAAATTCATAGCTCTTTTTCTACATACCTTGCAATCAGAAGGATAAACAAATTAAGAAATAAAGGTTAAAAGCAAATCCTGGCCAAGTTTCATAGAACTGACCTTTAAACCGTCTGAGATATTGAGAATTTAAAAAAAAAAACAAGCAGAAAGCTCACGTTTGTTCCCCCAAGGTGCCTAATGGGTTAAAGAAATTTTTAGAGCTTCTTTCACACAGAAAACTCAGTTTCTAAGCTGACTTGTATCGGTTTCGTAGACCAACTCACCACTATCAATATGGCAGATGTGAATCGTTTTTACCAAGTAACAAAGCGTTTACTGTTTTATGTCAGAAATATGTGGTTATAATGGGAGTCAATGAGATCAATTGGGCAGGACAGGGTAAAGATGTGCCTCTAGTAAAATAATATTAGGAAGGATAAATAAATAATAGAAACAACCATGATTTAAAAGGTGAACAGAATTACAAACCATATAGTACAGAATTATTTCAATATTTGCACTGTAAAATGCTTTCAAAAATAAATATTTGACAGAAATGGGAAAAACTTGAAAAGATATACATAAATACAAACTCTAGACCAGATAAAGTACACAAATCTAAACGCTAAATACAAAGAAGGAAGATGTAAATGAGATGAATAAGTATTTGCTGTATTGTACATGATGATGTCAGTAGCCTAAGCCTAAATGGTGAAGCCTAAATTGGTGTCTTGGTGGTTTATCTCCATCATGTTTGACTTGGCCAGTGGGAGATGACCCTTTTGTGCTTTTTTTGCCATAGAACCTTTCCATTGATGCCATTTTAAACCAGGGTCTTTCTTATGACTGAGATGTTACGTGAGCTAAATCGCAGACTGGAAGTGATCCTTACACAGGATCGCAGGCAGGTTGCGGTTCCTGGACTTGGGTGAAATCTTGGAGAAAGTTGTTCGCTCTGATCTGGCAGAAAGGATCTGGAATTTGGCTGTTTGAATTCTCTATTGAGAAGCATCAGCGAGACTCTCAAGGCTGACGGAAAATTAAGAGTCAGCCAACTAAGAGTAACCCAAATAATTGTTTTTCTGAATTTGGCTCCCCTGCACGGCTTTGTGGCTGGCTGCCTTCAACTTCTCCTGGAAGTTATGTAAACATGACGCTCTGCCCCCTCCCTTCCCTGAGGACATCTGTGGACCTGCTCAGAACTGTGTGGCCGGTGGATGAACATTCCAACGTACCATCAAGGATAATGGCCTCTGTGACACATGCTCAAGATAAACATATGCACACACCTTCACACCGCCTTCACCGGATCCCCTGCATGATGTTGTTTCGTATATATGTTGCTTCTTTGTGCTGAGGCTTTTTTTTTTCAATCTCAAACTCTTCTTACCTAATGTGGTCTCTTTCTCATCTACCTAAATGTGTAATTTCATTATTGATCATAGATTTTAAGATTTCTCAGAAGGATTACCATCAAAAGCCAAATATTATTATTATATTAAAATTTGGACTAAAGCTGTTTTTACACCAATGACCAGAGAATTTTAGATTTCTTAAAATGATTGCATTACAACTATATCAGACCAGTGACAGCCAAACATTATTAGTATTTAAAAAGTTTGGACTAAAACTGTTTTATACCATTTGAATGATGGGACCACAACTGCCTCATACCAGCGACCTCAAGGATTAATATTATCATTTTTCTTCTAGCACCAAATGAATTCCTTACCACAGAGGAGCTATTTGCCTCTATTAGAAAGATTGGGTTAGAACCAGCTCTTACTTGTAAACTCCCAAGGATTATTAGTGTCATTTGATTTGTTTACCTGTGTTTGATTTTCTGTATCATTGTAATGTTTTTCCTCATGTACAGGGCTTTGAGTGCCTTGTTGCTTAAAAGCTCTATATCAATAAGTGTTAAACCAGTCAATATTGATTTGAACATATAAAAGATGCTTTCTAAATGCTGACAGATTTAATATGGTTGTTGGCTTTTTATACAACTTCAGAGATCCATTTCTTCATGGGTTAAATCCTTATTCTCTGTGTCATTCCAAGTTTTTACCCTTAACTTTCTTTGTGGAATAATTGGCATTAATTTCTTTTTATATGAGGAATATTTGATAGTTGCCAACATCTGGTGTGAATTCTATGTCATTGTTTTTAAAATAAATATTTAAACAGAGAAAAAGTTGACATGTTCATTGCTTATTGTACCTGCTTTAAAACCTGATTATTCCACATAGAAACTAGTTAAAAATATTAATTATGCGGCACACTGGAAACAATCGTAGAAAACCGAGATGGAGACAAAAAAAGAAAAAAATGGTTTCAGTATATGGTTGTTGAGAGTAAGTGAATAGATCATGACATAAATCAACAGACATAAGAAGCAACAATGCACAATAAAAAGATAAGAATAAATGGTAATTAAATCAAATAATTCATTTTAATCAAAGCACCTAAATATATCTTTATTAAAAAGTGGCTCAGTCCAGGCTGAACTGAAAAAACTTTCTAATATGCATGATGTGTTTCAGTGTTTCCTGCAGATGTTAAACAGATGCTGATGGTTAAAGAAGAAGCTCCTGTAAACCATAGACCTTGTGCTGGCCTACATGACCCTAAGCTCCACCACATAAAGGAGGAACAGGAGGAGGTCTACACCAGTCTGGGGGGAGAGCAGCTCAATGGGAAGGAGGAGATCGATGCCATCAGGTTTCCAGTCACTGCATCTCCCATAAAGAGTGAGGATGATAAACAGTCCCCTCTGCTCTCACAGCTTTATCAAGACCAAATTAAAGGCAGAGCACTTCCAGAAGACGTCGATGGAGGAGAAGAATCCATCACGATAGAAGATCATGGAGATGGTTCCATTTCCTCAGAAACTGAAGACACTAAGAAGGATGAAAAGGCCGATGATGTAAAGCACCCCGTCTCTGAGCTCAAACACTTGTCAGACTCTGGACTGAAATCTAAGGACATGGACAATGACTGGAAGGACAGCAGAGCTCCTGAGTCAGATGGAAACATTAACAAACCTTTTAGCTCCCCTGAGTTTGCTGAACAATTTGTTCACCGTGGCTTTCTTCAGAAAGACATGATAAATTCAGAAATAGGATCTTTAAGCTCGCTGGATGGGAAGAAATGTTTCACAGAGAAGAAAAATGTGGAATCGCCAAAGAAAGTCCAGACAGGAGTGAAGTTTAGCTGTGAAGACTGTGATAAAACCTTTATTAGAAAATGCACTTTAAACATACATAAGAGAATCCACACTGGAGAGAGACCTTTCTGTTGTGATCTATGTGGACAAAGATTTAACCGAAAAACAAATTTAAACAGACATATGAGAATCCACACTGGACAGAAACCTTTCTGTTGTGACCTATGTGGACAAAGATTTAGCCTAAAAGGAAATTTAAACACACACATGAGAATCCACACTGGACAGAAACCTTTCTGTTGTGGTCTATGTGGACAAAGATTTAACCACAAAGAAAGTTTAAACATACACATGAGAATCCACACTGGACAGAAACCTTTCTGTTGTGATCTATGTGGACAAAGATTTAGCCGAAAAGGAAATTTAAACACACATATAAGAATCCATACTGGACAGAAACCTTTCTGTTGTGAGCTATGTGGACAAAGATTTAACCAAAAAGGAAATTTAAACAAACACATGAGAATCCACACTGGAGAGAAGCCTTTCTGTTGTGATCTATGTGGACAAAGATTTAACCAAAAAGGACATTTAAACAAACACTTGAGAATCCACACTGGAGAGAAACCTTTCTGTTGTGATCTATGTGGACAAAGATTTAACCAAAAAGGAAGTTTAAACAGACACATGACAATCCACACTAGAGAGGAAAATGGCTAAGGTTTGAATGCTCAAACAAATTACGGTCGCTGTAAAATATGTGATGTGAAGTTCAAGGCCAGCGGTGGGAATACTTTTAATCTGAGAAAGCACCTCGTTAAGCACCAGATTTTCATCAAGGCTGAAAAGTCCACAATTTTGGTCAGCCTCAGATATATGGCTAGAACTCCTGCATTCAGCACAGTTAATACGCCTGCTAATGGATGCAATTTGTGCATTAAATTTGTGCCTCATTAAGAAAACAAAAACTGTGTAGTTAAGGGTTTTCATGTTGAAGAAATGTTTGAAATATCTGAGATGTTACAATATAAACAGCTGGATGTTGTTTTGAAATATTAAATAAAGTTTATATATTGAGAAATACATACACTACCGGTCGAAAGTTTTAGATACACTTTCTCTCTTAATGAGTCTCTTTATTTTTATGACTATTTACATTGTAGATTCTCACCAAAGGCAACAAAACGTTGAAGGAAAACATACAGAGTTATATAGTAAACAAAAAATGGGAAATAATTCTAAATATTTTTATATTTTAGATTACAGCTTTATTTTATATTTACAGCCTCTATAAAAGCTAACATTCTCTCCATGAGCTTCATGAGGTGGTCACCTGAAATGGTTTTCCAAAGAGTCTTGAAAGAACTTACCAGAGGTTCATTGAGAGACGGCCAAAGGTTAATAATTCAGTCATCACAGCAAAGGGCGGCTACTTTAGGCAATCTAAAATATAAAACATATTTAAAGTTATTTTACAATTTTTCATTTGCTACCTAAATCCATATGTGTTCATTCACAGATGGAAATTGTCATGAATGTAAAAAACATTGAAAGAGAAAGTGGTTAAACGGAAAACATGAGATTTTATTTTATTACATTTAATACCACATAACACACGTATAAGTACTGAAAACTGGTACTAGCGAATACCGGTTTAAATTCCCAGGTACCAAGCATTGGTACCGTATCTGTTCAAATGTGAAAGGTATCCATCCCTATTCAGTAGAGGGTGATCAGACTGCATTTAGACGTCTTGTCATTTTCAAATGAATATATTTTGGAGCGTTACCCTTTTTTTGCCACAGTCAATGTATCTGAATAATATTCTCAGCCCACACATTGCTCCGATGACACAACGACTGCACATTGTTTTTATGCCAACGGCAGCTTTTTGTATAACATAGGAGACGCAGAAAATCCTTCAAAGACAACTGTATGTCATGCTGTCAGTGATGTTGCTGTTGCTCTTAAACTGTTACTGTACAGCAGAGGTGTCCATGGTGTCGATTAAACATTCAGTGAAGTCAGGTTGTCCTCCTTAGCAGTGTTGCGTGTCCCTACCTGCTACACAGGACACCAGGGTTTAATTCTGTGTAAAAAGTGTGATTGGTATTTATGTCATCAGACATACATAGCTTAGCTTTAGTTAAAGGTTATCTATGATTCTAGATGGGAGCCTCCACCACTCCCTAACACACAGACACACAAGAATAATGAAAGAAGAATTTCACAGAACTGCAGGAATTAGTGTGTTATGGAACTTTTTAGTGCCTTGCTTGATTTGCTCCTTGATACTCTATAGGAACTGACAAAAGTATTAGAACCCCTCAGTGTTGTTCCATTCTGTAAAAAATCCTTCTCTCTTGCAAGATTATAATAAAGCTGATTTCTGAGTGACAATCATCGGTCTCTGTCTTGGTAAAAACAAATTTTTCTATGACAAATGTCAACAAGGATGGGATTCGTTGACAGGGTTCTTCCGAGGACATCGGCAGGAGTCTGATCAACCTGGGAAGAGCTTCCCTGCCTCAAACCCTTTTAGTGTTAAGGGGTGGAGGACTGCTGACTCGGTGTTCTTGGAGACTCAGCACTGGAATCCAAAAGAACCAATTTTTTTTTCTTCCAGAGACGGTGAGAAACAATGAATCAGCATAATGTAATTAATTCAATTCAGTTTTATTTATATAGCGCCAATTCACAACACACGTTGTCTCAAGGCACTTCACAACAGTCAGGTTCATACATTCCAGTTAATCCTAATAATTGAACAGTGCAGTCGGATTTAGCTTTTTATTCAAATTGGATAAAAGGTTTTTCTATCTAAGGAAACCCAGCAGATTGCATCCAGTCAGTGACTTGCAGCATTCACTCCTCCCGGATGAGCATGTAGAGACAGTGGACAGTCACTGGCGTTGACTTTGCAACAATCCCTCATACTGAGCATGCATGTAGCGACAGTGGAGAGGAAAAACTCCCTTTTAACAGGAAGAAACCTCCAGCAGAACCAGGCTCAGTGTGAGCGGCCATCTGCCATGACCGACTGGGGGTTTGAGAGAACAGAGCAGAGACACAAAAAGAACACAGAAGCACTGATCCAGAAGTACTTTCTATGGGAAGGAAAACTAAATGTTAATGGATGTAGCTCCTTTAGTCATTTCACCTAGAAAGAAAGAACAGATAAACTCTGAGCCAGTTTTCAAGGTTAGTCTGAAAGAGAGCACATATAATTAGTTACAGTAAAAGCTCAGTCAATTTCCATGTCTAGGAGAGAGAAAGGGTTAAACACTAAAAGACAGGGCTATGTGGATCATCTGTAGAAGGTTAGCATTAAGTTGTTGTCAGCAGAAGCTCAGACGATTCCCCTCTACAGAAAGGTGTCACAGGCAGACACAGAGCCAGGCCAGGTGTAGCTTCTAGGAAGAGAATAGAGAGAACAAGGTTAAAAGCTGAAATAACATCAAATAATGCAAAATTGGAGATTAGTGTGAGAATGTAGCGAAGAGGGTGAAAGTGGTTATGTCCTCCAGCAGCCTAAGCCTATAGCAGCATAACTACACAGATAGTTTCAGTTCAGATTATTTAGTTAAACGGTGCTTATTTACAACAATGTCATCTCAAGGAATCCCACAAAGGGTCCCACTGATGGTCATTGTTATACTAAAAACCACAAGGATTGGGATACTTATCTCTGTCAGACTGATTATAACCGTTGGAAAAGAGAAGGGGTCATACAGGTAACAGAAATGGATGGTGTGTTTGCATCTCAACCATAACTGAGCCGGTTTAGGCTAAACCTGACTCCCCCTTACTCCATCCAACAGGGAGGGAGCCTTCCTCAAAAATAACACCAAGGTTTTTTACTTTATTACCGGAGGTCAATTTAATGCCATCCAGGTTAAGTGATTGACTAAGCAGTTTTTTTTTTAAAGACTCCGGTCCAACGACGACAACTTCTGTCTTGTCTGAATTTAGAAGCAAAATATTTAAAGTCATCCAAGTTTTTATATCTTCAAGATATGCTTGTAGTCTATCTAACTGGTTGGGCTCATCAGGATTTATGGATAAGTAAAGCTGAGTATCATCAGCGTAACAGTGAAAATGTATCCCATGCTGCCTAATAATTTGACCTATTGGAAGCATATATATAGTAAAAAGAATTGGCCCAAGTACTGGACCCTGTGGTACTCCACAATTTACCTTGGAGTTTAAAGATGATTTATCATTTACATGAACAAACTGGAATCTGTCAGACAGATAAGATTTAAACCAGCCTAGCGCTGTTCCCCTGATCCCTACAGCATATTCCAGCCTTTTTAAGAGAATATTATGGTCGACTGTATCAAATGCAGCACTGAGACCTAACAGAACCAGAACAGACACAAGTCCATTATCTGAGGCCATAAGAATATCATTAGTGACTTTCAGCAGAGCTGTTTCAGTGCTATGATGAGCTCTGAAACCTGACTGAAACTCTTCAAACAGGTCATTGCTGTGTAAATGCTCACACATTTGATTAGCAACTATTTTCTGAAGAATTTTAGATAAGAATGGAAGATTGGATATAGGTCTGTAATTTTTCAAGTCATCTCGATCAAGCAAAGGTTTCTTAAGTAAACTATCATCAATATTAATTTGGTTAATAGTAATTTGATAATTATAACCAAAGGCCTATAAATTAAATTGCTAAATATAACAAAAAAAGCAGAAATAGAGAAAATATTAAAAGGGTTAATAATAATGTTTCAGAGTAATGGGTTCAGTTAAACACATCTTCCCTGGCAGAAACCTGTAAAATGAGAATGGAAAGATGTATTTTTGGTTCTGAAGGTAAGAAAGAATCTAGTTGGACAAGTGGTACCACAAAAACTCTCTAAAGACTCTGCTTAGAAAAGCCTTCTTCCAGAAACTGTGGAACTATTTCCCACCACAGAACCAGATTTTGAAGCATGCTTTTCCTTTAATCCAAAACAGATCTGTGTTGTTTTATTATAATGTCTGAAGCTCCTTATGAACTCTGGGTTAAAAGAAAATATGACGTGGGGGTAATTTAGAGCTGTGAACTAGTGATTGAAACTCCTAAATCTGTTATTGTTGATGCCAGACATAATAAACCCTTTAGTCTGAAAATATTTAAGGTATTTAATCCATTTTCTTTAACCTCTGCAGAAAGCTGGCATCAGTGTTTAAAGCAGTGGTCCTCAACCTGTGGTTCCTGGACACCTGAGGCCCGTGAGCCATAGCTTGTGGGTCAGTGAAGAAAATTTAATTAAATCAATAAAGGTTCAAGGTATGCCATTTAATGGAACACAGTACATTCAAACAAACAACAACAACAAAAACAACCCAAAATACTACACTTATTGAATAAAAGATCTAAGCCAATGATGGGTTTTGGCTTTAAAATCTATTACTACTCAAATTAGGTTTCTACTCTGGGGAACACAGATTGAGGCTGTTATGGATTTTCTTATCAAAGTGGGAGAGAAATTAACTCATTAAACAAGAGAAAGACCGGACTTTATCTCATAAATTTATTCAAAGGCATTTCAGCGTTTGAAGACCCTGTCACTGAGCTTAGTCAGTGAAGCAGAGCCCCGATCAACAGTTACACACAGTATTTAAAGAGTATGTGGGTGTTACCTCAACTTCAAAGAGTCTGTGCTTTATGGCCCTAGACCCTCCTCGGGTCAGAGGTAACAAAGTTATCTACGAGCAGACCATCTGCTCTTCCTGAGACATCATCCTAAAGGATGGGTTTTAACCAATAAACTTCCTGATAATGGATTTACAGACCAATTCCTCTAGGTAACAAAACTCAGAGGTCAGAGGGGAGAGAGGTAAAGGAAGTTCAGAGCATTAAAAAGAATTTTCCACAACAGCCAATTTCTGTAAAAGCTCATCAAAGTTCTCTGTGGTGAAGGATGGCATTTTGCGCTGGTTAGCTGGCGTCAACTTGTCCTTCTTTCGAATTTGATTATAAGAACATCAAAATCCTTTAGAAAAAATTTAAATACCGTATTTTCCACACTATAAGGCGCACTGGATTATAAGGCGCACCTTCAATGAATGGCCTATTTTAGAACTGTTTTCATATATAGGGCGCACCGGATTATAAGGCGCATAGAATAGAAGCTACTGCAGTCAAACGTTTGACTGGGGTTGCGTTATGCATCCACTAGATGGAGCTAAAGAGAATGTCAACAAAACAGATAAGTCAGTCAGTCAAACTTTATTAATACACTACAAACCAGCGTTCTGATAACTCCATTCACTCTCATGGTAAGGTCTCCTCTACATAGAATTCTATTGAATAGAGCCAACCGCACGTTAGGAATGCATTGGAGTCTATGAAGTTGAAGTTGAAATCAAACGTTAGTTAAAACGTGAAAGGGACTTTTCCCTGATTCAGTAAACACGTAAAAGAAACAATTTGATGCACTAAATCAAACGTTAGTACTGTTAACCTTTCCTGTTTCTGCCCCCTGACCGTAGTCTGATGACACAGGGGAGACGCTTTCTCCAGGGCCGAAGTTACTAGTTTCCTCGGGGTTAACTCCCTCACTCATACGTTGCTGAGTTGAGCATGAAGAAACAGCATCAAAACACTGAGTTGTTGACGAGATTCGGGGTTCTTTTTAATGACTTTGCAGCACGTAAAAACACAGGGCTTACAGACTCATACACCGCTGCTCCGGTCGCCGTCTCTACCCACCCCACACACACAATAATACCGACGTCACTCCTTCACTCTTGATTCTCAGCTACGGCAGCACACAGCGCCACCTCTGTCCGGAGGAGTAATGTCAACATCTTCCATACACACACACGAAACATACACCCCCACACACTGAGCTTCTAATCACATATAGTTCAGGCAATTCCTGCAACAGTACATTCAAACGTTATACACACACAAGTGGTGTTGGACTAGGAGTAAGCACAGTACAGGTGTTTACCGCTATTACTTCGGCGACGCCCCTGACTACGGTAGCCGTAATGCTGCAAGCGGTGCGGCTTTGTAGTTTACCAGTCGTACTGAAACATTTTGACAGAGCACCGTGTACAACCAGTATGGATCAACCAATTAACCAATTGATCCATGTATAAGGCGCTCCGGATTACAAGGTGCACTGTCATTTTTTGAAAAAATTAATGGTTTTTAAGTGCGCCTTATAGTGCGGAAAATACGGTAATAATAATCCTTGGGAGTCGCTTGTAAGAAGTAGTTTTAGTCCAATATTTCCATAATTTTGGCTAAGAGATAAAAAGTTAGGAATAAAAGAATGCAAGCAAGCAGGGAGCTTAGGAGAAAAGCATCTGAGCAGGCAGACAAAGAAGTACCACGTCATTTGCAAAAAGAAGAGACGAAATCCACTGGTCCCCAAACCAGACCTCTTCTGGCCCTTGGCTGTGCCTAGAAATCCTGTCCATAAAAGTTATGAACAGGACCGGTGACAAAGGACAGCCCTGCTGGAGTCCAATATGCACCGGGAACAGGTCAGATTTAGTGCTGGCAATGCAAACCAGACTACTGCTCCACTTGTACAGAGACCGGATGGCCCTTAATAAAGGGCCCCCGAATCCG
Source organism: Girardinichthys multiradiatus (assembly GCF_021462225.1). Lineage (NCBI taxonomy): Eukaryota > Metazoa > Chordata > Actinopteri > Cyprinodontiformes > Goodeidae > Girardinichthys > Girardinichthys multiradiatus. The sequence goes on from NC_061807.1 coordinate 2,352,102, forward strand.
TACTCCTGGAGCACCCCCAACAGAGCACCACGAGGGACATGGTCGAATGCCTTCTCGAGGTCCACAAAACGCATGGACAAACTCCCATGAACCCTCGAGCACCCTGTAGAGGGTGTAGAGCTGGTCCAATGTTCAACGGCCGGGATGAAAACCACACTGCTCCCCCTGAAGCTGAGGTTGACTATCGGCCGGACTCTCCTCTTCAATACCCTGGCATAGGCCTTACCAGGGAAGCTGAGGAGTGTGATATAGTTGGAAAACACCCTCCAGTCACCCTTCTTGTGAAGGGGGACCACCACCCCGGTCTGCCAGTCCAGAGTCACTGTCCCCAATTGGCATGCAATGTTGAAGAGGTGTGTCAACCATGACAGCCCCACAACATCCAGAGACTTGTGCTACTCAGAGCGGACCTCATCCACCCCCGAAGCCCTGCCACTGTGGACTTTTTAACTCCCTCAGCCTGGTAGATGAAAGAGTTCAACCCCAAGTCCCCAGTCTCTGCTTTCACCAGGGAAGGCGTGACGGCAGGATTGAGGAGATCCTCGAAATACGCCTTCCACCGTCAGATAATGTCCCCAGTCGAGGTCAGCAGCTACCAACTGCCACTGTAAACCATATTTACATCCGGACCAAAACCTCACGCCACAAGAACAGTTTTTTCCCATCTGCCACCAGCCTTGTTAACAAAGCCCGGAAACCACACTGACACTACCCCTCCCCCTTTTATTTTTTGCTGGCAGGACACTTGTAAACTGTAACTCTATGCGTTACATTAACGCTCAGCTTGGACTCCTGCTTTACTTGCACTGCCATACTTGCACAATTATCATCTGCACTGTTGTATTGCTCTTGCATCTTATACTGCTCTATACTTACTCTCACTCACTTAAAACTGTGCACATATATTTATATTATATTGTAGATATGTTTATACTTTTTAATTTGTATTGTATTGCACTGACTACGCCAAAACAAATTCCTTGTATGTCCAAAAACGTACTTGGCAATAAAGCTTTTCTGATTCTGATTCTGATTCTGAAGCACTGCTTCCCCCTCCCGAGGCACCGGACAGTTTACCAGAATCTCTTCGAGACCAACTGGTAGTCCATCCCAATGGCGTCACCGAACTCCTCCCAGGCCTGAGCTTTTGCCTCTGCCACAGCCCGGAGCAATGACATGCTTGGCCTCACGGAACCCATCAGTCACCTCAGGAGTCCCAAAAGCCAACCACAGCCTATAGGATTCCTTCTTCAGCTTGACAGCATCTCTTACTGCTGATGTCCATCACCGGGTATTGCCGTCACAACAGGCACCACAGACCTTACGGTCACAGCTACGAGCAGCAGCATCGACAATGGAGGCGGAGTTCACTCGGACTCTATGTCTCCAACCTCCCCCAGAATCTGGTCAAAGCTGTCCCGGAGGTAAGAGTTGAATATATCCCTGGACGAGGGCTCCGCCAGACGTTCCAAGCAGACCCTCACTAAATAATTGCCCCTGCTAAGTCTGTCCGGCTTTCTCCTCTTCCAGCGGATCCAACTCACCACCAGGTGGTGATCAGTGGACAGCTCAGCCACTTCTCTTCACCCGAGTGTCCAAGACATGTGACCGGATGTTTGACAACACAACAAAAGTCGCCGAAACAATAGTCAGAGACCTATCCCCGACCCGAAGGCACAGAGATGCGACCCTCTCATCCACCGAGATAAACTTCAACAAGAGGCGGCTGAGATGGGGGGAAACAAGCAAACCCACACCAGCCCGCCGCCTCTCCCCATGGGCCACTCCAAACGTCTTTTTTTTTTACATCTACCCGACATCTACTTTTTGACAGGACCACCAACTGCAGAGTAAAATGTAGTGCTAATGTGCTCGCTGTATACATCTTGTCTACGTCAAATTTCAGAATCAGCTTCATTGCCAAGTTCGTACATAGAAACAAGGAATTTGACTCTGGTACACTTTGCACTTCGGTTTTGTTTTTGCATTATAGAATATACATATTTACAATGTACAAATATATAAGTAAAAAGGTGCATTTGCAACATCTGTATGCTGTTGTTTTGTACTCTGTTGAATGTTCAGCAGAGAAAACGCCTGGGGGAAGTAACTGTCTCTGTGGCGGCTGGTTTTAGTGAACAGTGCTCTGTAGCGGCGGCCTGAAGGTAAAACTCTGAACAGTTTATGTGCAGGGTGTGTGGGGTCCGCAGAGATTTTAGCAGCTCTTCTCCTGACCCTAGACCTGTATAAGTTCTGGATGGAGGGAAGGTCAGCCCGGATTATTCTCTCTGCAGTCCTGATTATTCGTTGCAGTCTGGACCTGTCCTGTTTGGTGTATGAGCCAAACCACACTGAGATGTATAAAGACAGGACAGACTGTATGATGGCAGTGTAGAAGATGACCAACAGCTCCTGTGGAAGGTTGAACTTCTTGAGTTGCCTCAGGAAGTACAGTCTCTGCTGGGCCTTCTTTCGAACAGTGTCTATGTGTAAAGACCATCTCAGGTCCTCAGAGATGGTGGTTCCTAAGAACCTGAAGTGGTCCACAGCCGACACGGTGTTGTTGAGGATGGTGAGGTGGGTGTATGGGGGTGGTGTTCTCTGAAAGTCCACCACCATTTCTACAGTCTTGAGTGGGTTGAGTTCAAGGTAGTTCTGACTGCACCAGTGTATCAGCCGGTCCACCTGCTGTCTGTATGCAGACTCATCACCGTCCTGGATCAGTCCAATGACAGTGGTGTCATCTGCAAACTTAAGGAGTTTCACGGACGAGTCTGCTGAGGTGCAGTCATTTGTGTACAGGGAGAAGAGGAGTGGGGATAGAACACACCCCCGGGGGCCACCAGTACTTACTGATCTGGTTCGGGAGAAGATGCTCCCCAGTCTCACCTGCTACTGTCGGTCCTTCAGGAAGCTGTTGATCCACTGACAGGTGGAGGCTGGGACGTTGAGCTGGGTGAGCTTCTGGTGGAGGATGTCTGGTATGATGGTGTTGAAGGCCGAGCGGAAGTCTACAAACAGGATCCTGGCATACGTCCCTGGGTAGTCGAGGTGTTGCAGGATGAAGTGTAGGCCTAAGTTGACATCATCTGCCGACCTGTTTGCTCAGTAAGCAAACTGCAGGGGATCCAGCAGGAGGCCTGTGATGTCTTTCAGGTGCTTCACCACCAGCCGCTCAAAGTATTTCATGACCACAGACGTCAGGGCTATAGGCCTGTAGTCATTTAATCCTAGGATGGTGGGTTTCTTGGGCACCGGGATAATGGTGGATCGCTGGAGGCAGGAGGTGACCTCACACTTCTCCAGTGACTTGTTGAAGATCCAGGTGAAGATCGGAGCAAGTTGATTTGCACAGGCTTTCAGGCATGATGGGGAGACGTTATCAGGTCCTCCAGCTTTCTTTGTTTTCATGCGCTGAAAGAGCCTGATTACATCTTCCTCTGAGATCTTTAGTGCAGTCACAGGATCTGAAGGTAGGGGGTTGGTTGTTTTACGGTTCGTATTTGTTCCTGAATGGGAAGTGGAGGAGTTGGTTTGGGGTGTGAATGGCTTCCTGTCATGTCTGCAGTAGAAGCCATTCAGACAGTTAGCCAGGCGAGGACTCTATTCAGGAAGGGTGGGGGTTTCCTGTAGGCAGTCAGGTTTCTCAGACCGGTCCATACAGTCGAAGTGTTACCACTAAAAAGACTGTTTTTCAGCTTCTCACTGTAGCTTCTCTTGGCTGCTTTGATCTCCTTTGTTAGTCTGTTCCTGGCCTGCCTGTACCGTGCCCAATCTCCACTGCTGTGAGCTTCTTCCTTTTCCCTGCGCAGGTTCCTGAGGTGTGGAGTAAACCATGGCTTGTTGTTCCCAAAAGTGTAGAAGGTCTTGGTCTGCACATACATGTCCTCACAGAAACTGATGATAATGTCACCACATCAATTAGTTGGTTTAAGTCAGTGACTGAGGTTTCAAAAACAGTCCAGTCTGTGCATTCAAAGCAGGCCTGTAGCGCCTGCTTTGATTCCTCAGTCCACTTCTTAACAGTGTGAACTGTGGATTTGGAAGCTCTTAGTCTCTGTCTGTAGTTTGGGATGAGGTGGATAAGAGAACGATCCGAAAAACCCAGAGCCGCCCTGGTTACAGCATGATATGAGTCCTTTAAAGCTGTGTAACAATGGTCCAGTGTGTTTTTGTCTCTGGTGGGACACTTAATATGATGTTTGTATTTGGGGAGCTCATTGGAAAGGTTTGTGCTGTTAAAATCTCCCAGTATTAAGATGAAAGAGTCCATGTATTTTTTCTCCACATCTGTAATCAGCTCAGCGAGATGATTTTCAGCAGCAGTGCAGCCATGCGGTGGAAAATATGAGCCGATTATTATAAACGAGGAAAACTCTCTCGGTGAATAAAACGGTTTCCAGATTATGGAAAACAACTCCAGATCTGGACTACATGTTTTCCCAGCACTTTTATGTCTCTGCACCAACCTTCATTTATATAAAAGCAGAGTCCTCCTCCTCGCTTCTTTCCAGATAGCTCCGCGCTGCGATCCACTCTGAAAAGTTGGAAGTCCGGCAACAGCAATGAGCGGTCCAGGATGTTTTCACTCAGCCATGTCTAGGTAAAGCAGAGAACCGCTAATCCGCGGAGGTCCGTGTTTTTACCAGTGAGAAGAAGCAGCTCGTTCATCTTGTTGCTTAGAGAGCAGAAATTTGCCCGGTGGATTGAAGGCAGTAGTGTGCGAAGTCCTCTTTTGCGGAGCTTTACCAGGGCGCCAGCACACTTTCCCCTCCGGCGCTTCCTGCGCAGTATCCCGTAGAGTGCCGCAGCTCCGCTTGCCAGGAGCTCAGTGAACCTCGGATTGATGAAGATGGTGAAAAAATCCCAAGAGAGGACTCGCTGATGTTGAGAAGTTCCTTTCTACTGAATGAGACCACAGGATTGTGGCCCGACACCACAGAACTGTGGCTCGCAAAACATATAAACACACAAAATACACAAACAAAGAGAGCGAAGCTCCGAGGCTGCCATCGTCGGCGCCATCTTGGATGGTTGTGTTTAATTTGAACTAATTTCAGATGGTATCCCATTTCACCCATAGCTTTATTTGATTATGCCATCGGCAGATACCTGGAAACACTTACTAAAGGTGCATGGTACTTGCAGTTTAAACCTGCTGCTGAACCAAACCAAACTAGGAAAATAGTACCCGTTTTATTTACAAATAAATCACCAAGTTAATTACTTTTACTTTTAATAAATTATTTTCAGATTTATTTTGATCAACATAATTGATTCAATACATAAAAAACTAAGCAGAGTTTAACACCCACATCCATGCTATACTCACAGTTATGCCCTTGAGCACGCACACACACACACACACACACACACATTTCTTTGTGAAACAGTTTAACGCGTGCGCTGCTTGAGGGCTCAGAGCGACTCCGTGTGCAGTTCTTTCTGGCGCCTCCTGTGACATCTGCCTTTCTCTGTACGAGCACTTAGCCAGGACTGCGGGAGGGTTAGCAGAGGGTTGCCAAGAAAGCAGTCTCCTGATCATGGCAGTCAACTACCATGTAGAAAAGGTAAGGGAAGATCTACAATTTTTCAGAGAGATATCATATATAGATGATATTACTGTAAAAAGGTAATATTCTATTTAAATAAAAACATAATAAATAGTACACTGAGCCTTAAAGTGTGTAGGTGTTTATAATTTTGGAAAGGTTGAACAGAAAAAGTATCGCTGAACAGTTTGTTATGGTTTTCTTTTTTTTTGTGTGTCGTTACTTTTTTTGGTTTGGCTATTGTTATGATTCTGGGCCATCTGCCTGCTCTGCTCTGCTGTCATCCATGCAATCAACTCATCTGCTTCACATGTGTGCTGCTGCGCTGCAGCGCAATCACTGTCATGCCACACACCTGTGGAGCTGCAATTATATACAGCTCTCTGACAGGCAGACGGTGCCAGATTTTCGAAAACATTATTGTGAGTATTTATCCAGCGTTCTTTCCTGCCTGATCTCCTTCTTTGACCTTGCCTTGTTTAACGGATTACTCCCTCCTGCCTACCCCGTCAGATGGATTGGATCCTGGTTTTCGACTCTGTTTTCTGCCTCTGGTTTCATGCTTCTGCCTGTCCATTGTCTGACGCCTCTAGCCCTGGAACTCGACCCTGTTTCTGTTTCTGTTTACGGATTTACGCCCCTGCCAAGCCCCTGGTTTATTCAGCCTGCATCCGCCAGCCTCTCAAGTCTGCCTGGAGCAGCAGTCAAGAGGACTGTTCCGACCACAGCTTATGAGGATTTGGATCAGTCGACAATTCGACATCAGTCTATTGAACGTCTCCACAAAGAGTGTCTGGATTACTTCCTCTTCTGGGTTCTGGACTTCATTCCCAGTCTGAGAAGGTTAGTGACTTCATTCAACTCAATCAAAATCCAGAGTTTTATTCAGCCTCTGACTCTCCTTTCTGTCCTCAGTGATTCGTGGAGGTTGACTTCTGGTTTCCTGTGTGCCATTTCTGTTTTGCTGAATAAACCTTTTAACTTTTTTAATTGTGTTTCGCTGAATTTGGGTCCTCCGTTTCTGGTCTTAATAGTAAAATCTGGCCAAAGAATGGACCCATCGCCAGCACATCAGTGTGTGGACCACTCCATAGCCCGTCTGGATTCTGGCATGGAGACAATTATTTCTATGTTACGTTCCATGACTCCTGCATCCACGACAGTGTCCTCACAGTCTGCCTCCATCAGAGTTCCTGACCCAGCCACTGTGTTAAGGGAACCTAGACTCACGCCTCCTGAATTGTTTAAGGGAGATCCTGACCAGTCCCGTGCTTTTCTGACACAGTGTGAAATCCATTTTGAGCTTCAGCCATCTTCGTTCCCGTCTGAGCGCTCCAAAGTGGCTTTTGTGATTTCCCTGATATCTGGAAAGGCTAAGCAATGGGGCACCGCTGAGTGGCAGAATGACTCAGTCACGTGTACTTCATATGCCTCTTTCTCAAAAGAGCTCATCAGAGTTTTTGATCCTGTTCTACCTAGCCGTGAAGCTGCCAGAGGCTTACTCTCCATGAAACAGGGAGAGAGAAGCGTCACAGCCTATGTCATTGACTTTCATTTGCTGGCAGCCGACAGTAATTGGAACGAACATGCTCAGATGGATGCTTTTATGCAAGGTCTCAATGAGAACATAAAGGATGAACTAACGGACCCGTGATTATCCTGTTTCTCTTCACCAACTCGAAGACTTGGCAACCCGTATAGATTTACGGCTCACAGAAAGGAGAAGGGAGAGGCGTCATAAGGTGGTTAAACCCTCCTCAGTTCACAGTCCTACCCCCCACCTAGAACTCAAGGATCATTCACCCCCCTCTGGACACAGTTCTGACCATGAGCCCATGCAGTTGGGCAGATCAAAGATTTCAGTGGGGGAGCATGCTCGCCGGCGGAAACACAATTTGTGTTTCTATTGTGGGGGACAGGGTCATGTTGCCTTGAAGTGTCCGTTAATACAAGCTCAGTAAAGGTGAGGAGAACTCTACTGAGCCGAAGCCAACTGCCTGTCTCCTTATGCTCCTTTCCTGCAACCATTCAAGTTTCTTCTGTCTCTCATCAGGTGTCAGTGTTCATCGACTCAGGGGCAAACACAAAATTTATGGATAAGATGTTTGCCAGGAACCTTGACATCAAGCTCGTTTCCACATCTGACAGCCAAAACGTTCTGGCTTTGGATGGCCACAGCCTCAACAGCTCGCATTTCCAGACTGAAGTAATCAACATGACACTAGGAGGTAATCAGCTTGAAAAGATTACTTTCAGGATTATTAACTCGCCCAAACTACCTGGGGGCCTCCTGGTTAAAGAAACACAACCACCATATTGATTGGCAAGCTAAGGAGATTCTGGGCTGGGCTAGGTCCCACTCGGCCACATGTCTGTCTTCTGCCATGACTGAGGAAGTCCATGATAATGACATTGAGGAGACGTACCTCAATCTGTCTAAGGTGCCTCAAGAGTATCATGCTCTTAAGGAGGTGTTCGACAAGTCCAGGCCCACGACATTTCCACCTCACAGACTTTACGATTGTTCAATTGAGCTCCTACCTGGCACGTCTCCTCCTAGGGGCCGATTGTATTCTATGTCTGGACCTGAATATCAAGCCATGAGGAAGTACGTCAAAGAATCCCTTAGGGTAGAAATAATTCGACCTTCTTCTTCTCCAGCTGGGGGAGGCTTCTTCTTTGTGGGGAAGGAGGATGGCACCCTGAGGCCGTGCATTGATTATAGAAGTTTGAATAATATTACCATCAAGAATCGTTACCCCCTACCACTCATGAACACGGCTTTCGATCAAATTCGAGGTGCCAAGATCTTCACCAAGCTAGACTTGAGAAATGCTTATCATCTAATTCGCATCAAGGAGGGTGACGAATGGAAGACAGCATTCAACACTCCCACTGGTCACTATGAATATCGTGTTATGCCTTTTGGATTAACCAATGCTCCTGCAGTTTTTCAGGCATTAGTGAATGATGTCCTGAGAGACATGGTTGGACAATTTGTTTTTGTTTACCTTGATGACATTCTGATTTATTCCCAGGACCTGGAGACTCCCAGAAGTCATGTTCGGGCCGTCCTTCTCCGTCTTCTTCAAAATCATTTGTTTGTCAAGGCAGAAAAGGGTGAGTTTCACACCACCATCACCACTTTCCTCAGGTTCATAATCTCCCCTGACCAAGTCATTGTTGATCCTTCAAAGGTCAAGGCATACTTGGAATGGCCTTCTCCAACTGATCGCAAGTAGCTTCAAAGATTTCTGGGGTTTGCTAACTTTTACAGACGTTTTATCCGTAACTACAGCCCAGTTGCAGCCCCTCTCAATGCTCTCACATCGTCTAAGGTTAAGTTTGTCTGGAGCGAAATGGCAGAGAAAGCTTTTGCTAAACTTAAGAACTTATTCAGCTCCTGTTTTACGGTCTCCTAACCCTGACATACAGTTCATTGTGGAGGTTGATGCCTCTAATACTGGGGTTGGAGCAGTTCTAAGTCAAAAAGGTTTGGATGACCATATACATTCTTTTCCAGAACTTTGTCTCAAATTGAACGGAATTATGATGTTGGAGACCGTGAGCTGTTGGCTGTCAAGTTGGCCCTCGAGGAGTGGAGGCATTGGCTTGAGGGGGCTAAAGAACCTTTTCTTGTTTGGACTGATCACACGAACAAGGGCCTATTGTAATCGCTATGTTTCTTATTATTATTCTTTATCCGCTGCCTCTTTGCGGGGCAATATGGGGACTTTGCCAAGCCCCTAGATGCACACGCTTTTAACCAAAATTGTCCCCCAACGCAAATTCTTGATCCTTAATGTCGTCAGCGGTGGGCGTGGCCTAACCACTTAGCCACGCCCCCAAACGTGAGATAGCCCGAACCGTAAGTCGTACAGATCTGAAATTTGGCACAATGCTAGAGCACCTCAAAACAAGAAAAAAAGTATCTTGGGGGTATGCCCTAAAATGCACAGAAAGTCGGCCATTTTGGGTCAAAGATGATTTTGGCCCGTTTTTCACTTTTACTCACCTCGAACTTTAACAAACTCCTCCTAGGGATTTTTAGATATCGGGTTCATATTTGGACAACATGCAGTTAAGGCATGGGGGAGTAAAAGTTATCAAAATCGTGAGTTTTTGGCCATGTTTAGGGGGCGTGGCCGGGACACGAACTTGGCATTCGCGCCGAAAGTGAAAAATTGCAATAACTTTCCCAAACAAATTCCAAATCACACCAAAGTTGGCATGAAGGAGAACATTCGGGTTCCCAACAATCCTATGGGGTCATATGCTGACATCATCAAAGCCACGCCCCCTCAGAACCGGAAGTCACTTTTTTCACTTGGAAAGGTGCCTCTCTGACCCTCTTGACCCAATCAACTTGAAAGTGTGTCAGAAGACAGATAACTAATGGGTCTAACTTCGTTTGAAGCACAGTGACTTTTCATAAAAGGGCGTGGCCGTGGTGGCGCGGTGAAATCAGACCTCACGCCATGGCCATACGTTTGGCTCTAATTTCCACATAGATCATCTGATCTGCAACAAATTCAAGGTGATTTATCCTTGTCCAGTCCACAACAGAGATCTGATGACATATTCGGTGGGCGGGGCCTAATCCGTCCACAGCGCCCCCTACAAAATTAGAAAAAATCAGCCCCAAGCCATGCTTTGACCGAGGAATCTGAAATTTGGTACACATATGTAACTTCCCAGGCCCTACAAAAAACTCTATTGGAGCATTGGTCCAAACCCAACAGGACGTCAGCCATTTTGGATTGAAGTTGCCATTTTTACCATTTTTTGGGTGATTCTAGCCCGCATATCTGAGCGAACTCCTCCTACAGATTTTGACTTAGAGACTTGAAAATCACTCAGTATACTCTTAAGGAATTGGAGATCAAAAGTTATCAAAAGATTTTTGATACATGAAAGCGTGTGGGCGTGGCCACGCCTCAAAATATGACTTCTCGCCATAAAACACTACATTGATATAGCTCCTACAAGGAAAGTCACAGACAAATGAAACCTTCTGGGATTGATCTGCCTCTAGGCCTCAACAATATTCACTGATCACATGCTGACATCATCGAAGCCCCGCCCCCTGAGAACAGCAAGTGTCCCGTTTTCCTTTACAAACTCAATGTTTGATGTTCTTCACCTAATCAATGTCAAACTGTCCCAAGTAACAGATAACATCATGGTCTTAGACAGTCGCCAGTACTAGGGTGTGGCTATGATGGCGTAGCGAATTCTGATGTCACGCCACAGCCATACGTTTGGCTCTAAATTACACATGCATGGTCCGAATCACTCCAAACTGAATATGCTTGATCTTTGTCAGGCCCCAAACAGCTCTATTGGAGTATATTTAAATTTGGATCAACAGCGCCCCCTAGGACACTTCAAGGGCTATATCTCCCTCATTCATCATCGGACCCACTTGAAATGTAGTATACATGATCATGACTTAATAATGGACATTTTGACACAGTCAATTGATGATTTTGTTTTAGCCCCGCCCACAAACAAACAAGCGACTGCAGCGTCCTTCTGGAAGGTCCGATTTACTCGAAATTTGTAATGCTTTTTGCCAGACTGAAACTCTGCATGACTGAAGATCATATGACATGTTGCTCACAGTACCACTTAGTGACGACGTGTTGAAGTGAAGTGGTGTCATCGTCGGTGGCGTGTATGAGGTGATGCCAGGCTCCTGCGTTCGCTCAACAGCCCGAGTTGCGCTGAGGGGTGCGAGGGCCTTCAAACCTGCTTGCAGGTTTCTAGTATTTAAATTGCTATCTAATTAATCTAAATAATAATGTTAATACACAAGTTATCAAATACAAAAGGTTTGCTGAATGTCTATCACTAATGCAAATGTTTTCAATGGTCAATAAAATAGGAGAAAAAAGTTTCGAAAAACATTTATTTTAAAATGATAAGAAACACTTATAAAAACATAATACTTTGAAACCTTCAAAACAAAGTTTGACTTCATCAGGGTGAAATGTATAATTTCATGAAATACGTTCTTAATGCAATGTATCAGAATCAAAACACATTGGTACAATTTATGAATAATGGGAATCAACCATGTCCTTAGGTTCGACTTTTTTTTCCCCAAGAACTAAAAATATAAACCTATGGCAGGATTTATGTTTCAGCTTCTCGTTTCCTTCTTAAAGATGTAATTGAGTGATAGATTTCTGTCATCAGAGCCTCAAGGCCATTGTCCTACATATATCAGATTTTTTCCTGCTTTACCCCTTATTCAGACCATTGTGGTTCAGCAAGAGATTATTAATCAGTCAGATAACTAAAATCCATTGTGCTGAAAACATGTAAAATGTGCACTGCTCAAAAAAATAAAGGGAACACTCAAGTAACACATCCTAGATCTGAATGAATGAAATATTCTCATTGAATACTTTGTTCTTGACAAAGTTGAATGTGCTGACAGCAAAATCACACAAAAATCATCAATGGAAATCAAATTTACTAACCAATGAAGGCCTGGATTTGGAGTCTCACACAAAATTAAAGTGGAAAAACACACTACAGGCTGATCCAACTTTGATGTAATGTCCTTAAAACAAGTCAAAATGAGGCTCAGTATTGTGTGTGGCCTCCACGTGCCTGTATGACCTCCCTACAATGCCTGGGCATGCTCCTGATGAGAAGGCAGATGGTCTCTTGAGGGATCTCCTCCCAGACCTGGACTAAAACATCCGCCAACTCCTGGACAGTCTGTGGTGCAACGTGACGTTGGTGGATGGAGCGAGACATGATGTCCCAGATGTGCTCAATCTGATTCAGGTCTGAGGAACGGGCAGGCCAGTTAATAGCTTCAATGTCTTCAACTTGCAGTAACTGCTGACACACTCCAGCCACATGAGGTCTAGCATTGTCCTGCATTAGGAGGAACCCAGGGCCTACCGCACCAGTCTATGGTCTCATAAGGGGTCTGAGGATCTCATCTCGGTACCTAATGGCAGTCAGGCTACCTCTGGCGAGCACATAGAGGGCCGTGTGGCCCTCCAAAGAAATGCCACCCCGCACCGTTACTGACCCACTGCCAAACCGGTCATGCTGAAGGATGTTTCAGGCAGCCGATCGCTGGTGTTTATGTGGAATTCTTAACAAATCCAACTTTCTAACTTCCACAAATCCACTGGCAAACATAACTATGGATTCTTAGGAGAGATTCCAAAATGCTTCCAAACATCTGCCCTTAATAAGTGAAAACCTATCAGCTGAGAGAGAATGTTCTTTCATATGTATACAATGTTAACATGTAATATATAAGTATACCAGAATATATGTAATATACTTAAAGTGAGTAAATGAAATAAAAATGTGAATGAATATAAGGAATAATAAAGAAAGCGATTTACCGGAACTAAGCAACCCGAGATGATTGTTCCGGTTTAGATCTTCAATTTTGGCTTCAACTAATTAATTACGATCCTATATAAGTTTCTATGCACACATTATTTTAACTGTTAGACTAGGTAAATTAAACCTATGTGCAAATTAGAGCAAATTCATCTACTCTCCAGCCATATAGCTCACCCATCATGGACAGACATTCATCTCCTTCAGACCCACAAACTGTCGTGGGAGGGTACCTAAAGGTCAGCTTAGGCCCTTTCCATCGAAAAATCCACCCCTCCTAAAAGGTAGGAGAAAAAATCTGTAGGTCTTCCAGAAATCTCGCTCTCGGCCAATCTGAGCAAGAAGTCCCTGTATTGCATCTAATTAATATAATTATCTATTTGAGGGACCATTAATGCCAATCTGGTCCTGTTCCATCATTTCTTTTATCAAAATATATATAAACAGAAAACATTGGTCATGTTAAACCTCAGGAGCAGAATATCACCAAAGTTGATGCTTCCATTCTATCAGAGTATATAAACAGATTAAAACAGTTCAGAACCTCATTAAAGGTGATAACATTAAAACATTAAAATAAAGACAAAACCTGAGGTTATAACATAGGAATATGGAGAAACATCAATTAAGTTCTTAGTCATGTCACAAAGTAACTCAGTCTCTATCCTCAATTTGCAGCTTCCAGGAAGGAGGGGTAAACATTCGGCAGAGGTTGCCGGGTCCGGGACTCGAACCCGGGACGGCTGCTTTGAGGACTATAGCCTCTATATGTAGTCGTGCACTTAACCCCTACACTACCAGTGCCACCGGTGCTTTTAATTTTATTCTTCTGCCATTATATTGTCCTGGTTCAGCGCACCCAAATACTCTCTACGTGTCCATAGGTCTCTGAGTCAAGTGCGCTAAAGGGGTTCCCGGTTCAGTCAGTCTCTCTGGATTGGTCCCTCCCAGGTGTCATCCTGAAGAGACTGTGCAGAACCATAACCACAGAGTACAAGACTGCTAATTAAACAGCCTTCATCACTAGGGATGGGTACCGAATTTGGTACTTTTTTAGGTACCGACCGAATTCCATCGCTACTACCAAGTACCATTTGACGTAAAATCAAACGGTACCCTGTTTCAGAACCTGAATGCATTATTATGACACTAGGGGAGATGAGGAGTGGGTGATTTTCCAGGCCAGTCATGAACACAGCATTGCACACACAGGAGCGTAATGACGTCAGTGGTCACTGGTGCCGTCAACAAAGCAAGCATGCCTGACAGAAAGAGCTTGAAAAGTATGGCTTCACCAAATAATGCTGGAAAGCTGACGATTTAAAGCGTTATGGCAATCGGCAGAATTAAGGAAAAGGAGAACTGGCTGCCCTGTCATACGCTGTATCGATCCAAAACCTGTCGTTGTTTATGACAAAGGAGCATGAGAGAGATGGCGTCAAAAAAAGACTACCCTTCCTTGTTGGTAGTTGGAGACAAACATATTTTCGACCCCTTGAAGGCAACTGACAGACAGTTAGACAATGTCCAGGGCCTGAAACTGTGGCCACCTTGTATATCTGATATTATATGATATTATCTGATATTGCAGAGTATTTGCTCAGCAGCGATCGCTGCTCCACCAGCTTTGCATTTACTACAAGGAGGGTTGGTGTGGTGTTTGTTTTTTATAATTTGACATATATCAGCTTTAGGACATTTAGGAAATTGTGAAGAGTGAACGGAGGTTTACAACTACATGTCTCCTTGCAATCATGATTTTTCCGCCACTGTTCAAGCCTATGAAATCCATTGGAGCAATTGAAAATGGCTCAATGTGCACTGGTCTTTATACATCAAGTATATTAAAGGCTTTAAGCTTTAAAAACAATGCCTGTGAGCCTTATGTTCACGTCTGCTACCTTCACTCTGTTATGGATGTATGATTCTGTGGCCTTTTCTAATCATCTCTTTGCCGCCCTAATTAAATATATCTGCATTTGTTGCTTATCTGCCGCACCGCCCACTGCTACAGCTTACACAACATAACTGTTGATATCACATAAGACGAAACACATAGTCAAGGATAAACTGATACAAGAGGATGACACCCTTTAGGAAGGTTAGGAACAGGCATAGACAAATCAGGACTCACGCTCCATTCTTGGCTCCTCTCGGTTCATCCCTAAGATGGGCTCAGGGGGGCTCGGTACAGAAGGTGAATGTCATTCTGTATCTGTTCAATTGTATACTCTGTACACTGACATTTTGGCATTAAATCTTGATTTTATACTTTACAATTTCTCATTATTTCACAAGGTAAATACTTTGCTGCTTTTACTGGTTGAGTCTCGGAACTGGAGAGAAATGAACCCGGTGGTGCATAGGGAGGAAAGAGAGTAAAAACTCAGATTTTACAACAACTCTATACAAATCACAGAGGCGTGGTTGATTTGGTAGCCAAAATCTTTGCGCAACTCGCTTAATGGGATGGGTTAAATGCAGAGAACAATTTCATTGGAATGTAAAATTATAATGACAAATAAAGATTATTATACATTACATTGCTGCAATATTTGTGACACAGAGTGCAAGGCCAGTGACGGTAATACTTCTAATCTGAGGAAACACCAGGTTAAGCACAGGTTTTTCTCATGGCTGAACCATTTACAATTTTTGACAACCTCAGGTCTACTGCTACAACGCACCGTTAGTATGCTTGCATCCGTTAGTGACTCGTCTGCAGCCAGCAACATGGGAGAAAAAATATTTGTAAACAATTGAGATGTTACAATGCAAGCAGCTGGATGTAGATGGTGACATCATACATTAGTTTCTGAGGACATGTGTGTGGAGACCAAGACCTTCTGCACTTACAACAACAACAAACCTTGGTTCACATCTGCTTTCTCACATGGAGACGCCCTTGCAGTTTGGAATGGTTTTAAAAAACCTGGCTGTTTACAGGAGCCCTTCCCCGACCCTGAACAGAATCCTCGTCTGGCAAATCAACTGAATGGCTTCCACTGCAAGTACACCCCATTCAGACACAAATTATTGCCATACACCAACCACCCCCCTACCTTCAGACCCTCTGTCTGCCTTTAACCCTTTGTGGATCTCAGAGGAAGATGTAAAAAGGCACTTTCAGAACCTGAATACAAGGAAGGCCTCTGGACCTGATAATGTCTCACCATCATGCCTGACAGTCTGCGCTGACCAACTAGCACCCATTTTTACTCAGATCTTCAACAAGTCACTGGAGCTGTGTGAGGTTCCCTCATGTTTCAAATGTTCCATTATTATCACAGTACCCAAGAAACCCACCATCACAGGAATAAATGACTACAGACCTGTTGCCCTGACATCTGTGGTCATTAGATTATTTGAGCGACTGGTGCTGAAGCACCTGAAGGACATCACAGCGTTCCTGTTGGACCCCCCTAACTGCACCTCAGCGAATCTGTCTGTGACACTCATTAAGTTAGCCGATGACACCGTTATTGGTCTGATCCATAACAGTGATGGGACTGCATACAGACAGAAAGGTAGATCGGCTGGTACACTGGTGTGGTCAGAACCAACCTGTAACTTAACCCACTCGACTGTGGAGATGATGGTGGACTTTTGCAGAACCTCCCTCTCACCATCCTCAACAAAGGTATTGTAGTGGAATTTTCTTATCAATGTAGGGTAGAAATTAACTCACAACAAAAGAAAGTCCGGACTTTGTCTTTATAAGTTTTATTCAAAGGCATTCAGCGTTTGAAGACCCTGTCACTGAGGTTAGTCAGTGAAGCAGAGCCCCGAACACCATTTACACACAGTATTTAAACCAAACATGACAGTGTTATCTCAACTTCAAAGAGTCTGTGTTTTATGGCCTTAGACCCTCCTCGGGTCAGAGGTAACAAAGTTATCTACGAGCTGACCATCTGCTCTTCCTGAGGCATCATCCTAAATGATGGGTTTTAACCATTAAACCTCTGATAATGACTTTTACAGCTTCCAACACAGATTTTCTGAGGTGAGAGGTAACCTAAAGGTCATACACTTTGGAACACTTAATGCAAGAATTTCCATCACAGTATCTACTGTGGACCACCTTCACCATTTCTGAAAACCTGAGATGGTCCTCACACATACAGGTCCTTCTCAAAATATTAGCATATTGTGATAAAGTTCATTATTTTCCATAATGTCATGATGAAAATTTAACATTCATATATTTTAGATTCATTGCACACTAACTGAAATATTTCAGGTCTTTTATTGTCTTAATACGAATGATTGTGGCATACAGCTCATGAAAACCCAAAATTCCTATCTCACAAAATTAGCATATCATTAAAAGGGTCTCTAAACGAGCTATGAACCTAATTATCTGAATCAACGAGTTAACTCTAAGCACCTGCAAAAGATTCCCAAGGCCTTTAAAACTCCCAGCCTGGTTCATCACTCAAAACCCCAATCATGGGTAAGACTGCCGACCTGACTGCTGTCCAGAAGGCCACTATTGACACCCTCAAGCAAGAGTGTAAGACACAGAAAGAAATTTCTGAACAAATAGGCTGTTCCCAGAGTGCTGTATCAAGGCACCTCAGTGGGAAGTCTGTGGGAAGGAAAAGGTGTGGCAGAAAACGCTGCACAACGAGAAGAGGTGACCGGACCCTGAAGAAGATTGTGGAGAAGGGCCGATTCCAGACCTTGGGGGACCTACAGAAGCAGTGGACTGAGTCTGGAGTAGAAACATCCAGAGCCACCATGCACAGGCGTGTGCAGGAAATGGGCTGCAGGTGCCGCATTCCCCAGGTCACGCCACTTTTGAACCAGAAACAGCGGCAGAAGCGCCTGACCTGGGCTACAGAGAAGCAGCACTGGACTGTTGCTCAGTGGTCCAAAGTACTTTTTTCGGATGAAAGCAAATTCTGCATGTCATTCGGAAATCAAGGTGCCAGAGTCTGGAGGAAGACTGGGGAGAAGGAAATGCCAAAATGCCAGAAGTCCAGTGTCAAGTACCCACAGTCAGTGATGGTCTAGGGTACCGTGTCAGCTGCTGGTGTTGGTCCACTGTTTTATCAAGGGCAGGATCAATGCAGCAAGCTATCAGGAGATTTTGGAGCACTTCATGCTTCCATCTGCTGAAAAGCTTTATGGAGATGAAGATTTCATTTTTCAGCACGACCTGGCACCTGCTGACAGTGCCAAAACCACTGGTAAATGGTTTACTGACCATGGTATCACTGTGCTCAATTGGCCTGCCAATTCTCCTAACCTGAACCCCATAGAGAATCTGTGGGATATTGTGAAGAGAACGTTGAGAGACTCAAGACCCAACACTCTGGATGAGCTAAAGGCCGCTATCGAAGCATCCTGGGCCTCCATAAGACCTCAGCAGTGCCACAGGCTGATTGCCTCCATGCCACGCCGCATTGAAGCAGTCATTTCTGCAAAAGGATTCCCGACCAAGTATTGAGTGCATAACTGTACATGATTATTTGAAGGTTGACGTTTTTTGTATTAAAAACACTTTTCTTTTATTGGTCGGATGAAATATGCTAATTTTGTGAGATAGGAATTTTGGGTTTTCATGAGCTGTATGCCACAATCATCCATATTAAGACAATAAAAGACCTGAAATATTTCAGTTAGTGTGCAATGAATCTAAAATATATGAATGATAAATTTTCATCATGACATTATGGAAAATAATGAACTTTATCACAATATGCTAATATTTTGAGAAGGACCTGTAGTCAATGTTCAAAAGAAGGCCCAGCAAAGACTGTACTTCCTGAGGCAACTCAAGAAGTACAACCTTCCCCAGGAGCTGCTGGTCATCTTCTACACTGCCATAATTCAGTCTATCCTGTCTTCCACCATCTCAGTGTAGTTTGGCTCATCAACAAAACAGGACAGGTCCAGACTGCAACGAACAATCAGGTCTGCAGAGAGAATCATCAGGGCTGACCTTCCCTAAATTGAGGACTTATACAGGTCTAGGCTCAGGGAAAAGGCTGCTAAAATCTCTACAGGACCCACACACCCTGCAATAAATTTTGACTTTTACTGTCAGGTCGGCGCTACAGAACCTGCTGATACCAGCCGCCACACAGACAGTTTCTTCCCCAAGGCTGTTGCTCTGATGAACACTTGAAAGTCAAGAGTTTCAGAACAACACCACGAATACTTGGGACTGATCTCACATTATATTATATTCTAAAGTCAGTTGTGTATATATGTACATTTAATTAGGTATTTTTCAGTTTTCCATTATTAAAAAAAAAAAATTCTTCTTACGAAAGTCAAATCCCTTGTTTGCACAAACTTGGCAATAAAGCTGATTCTTATTGTTTTGATATATTCATTAAAGTTTATATATAGAGAAATAAATGTTAAATGGAACATTTTTGATTTTTTTATTAAACAAATTAATATTTAGTACCGCATAAACACAGATAAAAGTACCAAAAATTGGTTTGGTTGAGTACCGATAGTTTCCCAGGTACTGGGCATTGGTACCGTATTTGTTCAGATGTGAAAGGCATCCATCCCTGTTCATCACTGTATAATTGCATCCTTGATAAGTCCACAATCAGATTCCAGAGTACGGATTCCTATTTTCCACAGGACGTCTGGTCCAGAGAAAGGGTGGTTCCTAGGAACTAGAAGTGATCCATAGTAGACACGGTGTTGTTGAGGATGGTGGGAGCAGGGAGTGTGGATGGTGTTCTTCAGAGGTCCACTGTCATCTCATCACATTATATTAGAACTCAATTATTATTAGTCAGACTATCAAACATGTTGAAATGACACTGTTGATCCACAGGTTCGGTTCTACTCAGTGGGTCCACTTTCCCCTTTAGTTGCCAGTTTAAAACACTTTTGTTTGCATTGTCTCTTATGGCCCATTCTGACCCAATCCTCGTTTTTACCATTTTCTCCTATTGTTAACAAATAAATACATCCACAATTCCAGCATGTTTTGGCATTTACATTTAAGTGGCATCTTATATTTTATTTGTGAGTACTCATGATACAGAATCAGTTTTGGCAAAGTATCTAAGTACGGATACACAGCTCCAGTACTCAAGAGGTCCCGTCCTGCAGCTTTTAGGTGTGTGAAAATTAAACTTTGTATCTTGTTTGTATAACAGCGTATAACTTAGGGCAGCTGCACAGACCAAGTGTGAGAAAAGATACATCTAAAAGTTGCAGGACAATTGTTCTGTTTAACCTTTACTAACTGAATTACACAGCATTCACTGGGTATATTCAACATATGCAATTAATGTGTGAGAAGTTAAAGGTTGGCTCATGACTTAATATGATAAAGATATGCAACTGAAATTGATATTTTTCTGTCCCTAAAGCTCCACGTGAAACAGCTGTACAAGTTGCATTTAAAAGAAAACAAATGTGAAATCAGAAAGAAATACCTAAAAATGCAGCTGCAGAAAACACAAATTGAAATACTATGGAGCCTGGCAAGTGTCAGCAGCTAAAAAAAAAAAAAGTCAGTGGAAATCTATGCTCACGCTTCACTAAACTGAGCTCTCGTTTTGCTCAGTGACATCTGTTGAGAGTTTGGACGCATGGCCCACACCTGCAAGGTAAGTTCAGTGGAAGCTGTGAAGTGTGCTGATGGAAACATGGCAGAACATATGACAACAGATCCACTGAACTTACAGATGTCATTGAGTAATCTGCGTGCAGAGATTGCAAAACTGAAAACACAGTTTAATAAAGCATGAGCACTGTAAGGATTATGATTATTGATTAATTAATATTCATCAAGAATCATAATTTAAAATAATAATTTGAAAAATATTAATTTCTTAAACAAAAATCATGTCTTACGAATAGAAATCAGAGATGTCCTCTGGTGTTGTGATTATGGGCTCAAAGCTCTTTAATAATTACAAATTATTAACCAAAACCACAAACTGCCAATGTTTATTCAACCACTTCACCGAAGGTGGGGGAACTTTGACCTTGATTTGACAGATAAATCACTCTTGCACGAAATAAACACAAATGCTTCTCTTAATTATATATGTGAAGATTTATTGAAGCCAAATAATCCTGATATACCATTATTCTGGTCCAAAACCATCACCTAACTAACAAGCACCGTTCTACACAAAGGAAATAAAAATGACTACCTAACAATAATAATAAAAGAACAACATTTATTTAGTGCCTATGAAGATCAAACCAGTAGTTTTATGGACAAAATGTGTAATTTGGGTTAAATGGAAAGGGAAGTCCTCCTGGTGCTGATGTCTCGATCGCAGCGATCAGTTGATAAAACGGTGGGGCCACGCCCCTTTAGCCACAACCAGCTGATCGCCCCAAATTTTGACAAAGGGTCATAAAACTCTGAGGCGGGAACTCAGTGGAAAATCTCCAGCAATAAAGCTGGAACAAAGAGTGGTCGGGCGAGGGCCAGACCGCAGTTGCCTTGAATGAAAAGCTTTTAATAGTCCAACTTCTAACTCCTGGCTGATTTGAGATCAGCCGGACAAAACATTAACCACACACGATTCAGCAGCGCACCAAATCAAAACACAGCTTACCATAACATAATTCAATCAGTATTACATGCAACAAGTTAATACCTTAGATTAACTACTGGTGATTCTACATCACCTTAACTGCCTCATCCTGCCCAGACCTCTAAATGCACCTATCCGGTTTAATATGAAAAGAACGAAATTACTTGGACATTGATTTCTTCTCTCCACCGGTTGAGAATGGATCAGGTCTGATGAAAAAGGAGGGGAGGGGGACCACGCGTCCGTGATCAAATTAAAGGAAAAAAATCGGTAACTTCTCATCCGTCCAGGAGGGGAAAAGATGAACCGTTAGTCGACTGCATCAACAAGGAGGTAAACTCATCTCCTTGGACATAGAACCTCTGTGGGTTTCCACCTGCACCGGGTGTCGGCGTGGTCTTCGATTGGTAAATAAATCTCCTGATCTTCTCGTATCAGACAGATTTCCAGCTTTCAAGCTCTTCCAGGAATGGCCTTGTGGAGCAAAATTTCGCCTGCGAGCTCTTGTCTCTCCAGATATGCGCCTCCGCTGCACCTGTAAGACAGGCGGGAAATGGCCAGGAAACTTCATGTCCTCTGGGTTTTACACTCTTGGTGATGTCAGAGCTGCGACGTCTGTTGAGCTGTGTGTGTCAAAATGTGCGACCAAAATGGATGGCCCCAACAGCAAGGATTTCTACCGGCTTAGTTTTTTTTTGTACCTGCCGAAACTTGCCCGGCTCCGTAAAATACAACAGCTGCAGCATCAGTTAAACGTGGATACCTCATCCCCTAGAGCTGGATGATTTTATTTATTTGACCAAAAACTACTGTATTTTCACTTAAAGGCAATAAAGAACATCCAACAAGCATTTCTTCAACATGAAAACCCTTAACTACACAGTTTTTGTTTTCTAAATAAGGCACAAATTTAATGCAAAATTGCATCCATTAGCAGGCGTGTTAACGGTGCTGAATGCAGGAGTCGTAGCCATATATCTGAGGCTGACAAAAATTGAACACTCTTCAGCCTTGACGAAAATCTGGTGCTTTACTAGATGCTTCCTCAGATTAGAAGTATTCCCGCCACTGGGCTTGCACATCACAAATTTTACAGCGACCGTAATTTGTTAAACCTTAACCATTTTCCTCTCTAGTGTGGATTCTCATATGTGTGTTTAAACTTCCTTTTCGAGTAAATCTTTGTCCACATAGATCACAACAGAAAGGTTTCTGTCCAGTATGGGTTCTAATGTGCCTGTTTAAATGTCCTTTTTCAGTAAATCTTTGTCCACATAGATCACAACAGAAAGGTTTCTGTCCAGTATGGATTCTCATGTGTGTGTTTAAACTATCTTTTCGGCTAAATCTTTGTCCACATAGTTCACAACAGAAAGGCTTCTGTCCAGTGTGGATTCTCATGTGTGTGTTTAAACTTCCTTTTGCAGTAAATCTTTGTCCACATAGATCACAACAGAAAGGTTTCTGTCCAGTGTGGATTCTCATGTGTTGGTTTAAATTTCCTTTTACACTAAATCTTTGTCCACATAGATCACAACAGAACGGCTTTTGTCCAGTGTGGATTCTCATGTGTTTGTTTAAATGTCCTTTTAGGCTAAAACTTTGTCCACATAGATCACAACAGAAAGGCTTCTGTCCAGTGTGGATTCTCGTGTGTTTGTTTAAACTTCCTTTATCAGTAAATCTTTGTCCACATAGATCACAACAGAAAGGCTT
The DNA here is from genome assembly GCF_021462225.1 of Girardinichthys multiradiatus. Lineage (NCBI taxonomy): Eukaryota > Metazoa > Chordata > Actinopteri > Cyprinodontiformes > Goodeidae > Girardinichthys > Girardinichthys multiradiatus. The sequence goes on from NC_061807.1 coordinate 2,375,287, forward strand.
CTGTCCAGTGTGGATTCTCATGTGTCTGTTTAAATGTCCTTTTTCAGTAAATCTTTGTCCACATAGATCACAACAGAAAGGCTTCTGTCCAGTGTGGATTCTCATGTGATTGTTTAAACTTCCTTTTACAGTAAATCTTTGTCCACATAGATCACAACAGAAAGGTTTCTGTCCAGTGTGGATTCTCATGTGTTTGTTTAAACTTCCTTTATCAGTAAATCTTTGTCCACATAGATCACAACAGAAAGGCTTTTGTCCAGTGTGGATTCTTGTGTGTCTGTTTAAATGTCCTTTTTGAGTAAATCTTTGTCCACATAGATCACAACAGAAAGGTTTCTCTCCAGTGTGGATTCTCATGTGTGTGTTTAAACTTCCTTTTTGAGTAAATCTTTGTCCACATAGATCACAACAGAAAGGTTTCTGTCCAGTGTGGATTCTCATGTGTGTGTTTAAACTTCCTTTTTCAGTAAATCTTTGTCCACATAGATCACAACAGAAAGGCTTCTGTCCAGTGTGGATTCTCATGTGTGTGTTTAAACTTGCTTTTTGGGTAAATCTTTGTCCACATAGATCACAACAGAAAGGTTTCTCTCCAGTGTGGATTCTCATGTGTCTGTTTAAAGCACATTTTAAAATAAAGGTTTTACCACAGTCTTCACAGCTAAACTTCACTCCTGTCTGGACTTTCTTTGGCGATTCCACATTTTTCTTCTCTATAAAACATTTCTTCCCATCCAGCGAGCTTAAAGATCCTATTTCTGAATTTATCATGTCTTTCTGAAGAAAGCCACGGTGAACAAATTGTTCAGCAAACTCAGGGGAGCTAAAAGGTTTTTTAATGTTTCCATCTGACTCAGGAGCTCTGCTGTCCTTCCAGTCATTGTCCATGTCCTTAGATTTCAGTCCAGAGTCTGACAAGTGTTTGAGATCAGAGACGGGGTGCTTTACATCATCGGCCTTTTCATCCTTCTCGGTGTCTTCAGTTTCTGAGGAAATGGAACCATCTCCATGATCTTGTATCCTGATGGATTCTTCTCCTCCATTAATGTCTTCTGGAAGCGCTCTCCCTCTAATTTGGTCTTGATAAAGCTGTGAGAGCAGAGGGGACTGTTTATCATCCTCACTCTTTATGGGATTAGCAGTGACTGGAAACCTGATGGCATCAATCTCCTCCTTCCCATTGAGCTGCTCTCCCCCCAGACTGGTGTAGACCTCCTCCTGTTCCTCTTTCATGTGGTGGAGCTTTGGGTCATGGAGGTCAGCACAAGGTCTGTGGTTTACAGGAGCTTCTTTAACCATCAACATCTGCTTAAAATCTGCAGGAAACAATGAAACATATCATGCATATTAGAAAATCTTTTGACTTCAGCCTGGACTGAGTCACTTTTTAATAAAGATATATTTAGGTTCTTTGGTTACTTGAAATTCTTTGATTTAATTACCATTTATTCTTATTCTTTTATTTGCATTGGTGCTTCTTATATCTGTTAATTTATGTCATGGTCTGTTCACTTATTCTCAACAACCATATACTGAAACCATTTTAGTCTTTTTTGTCTACATATCGCTTGTCTACGACTGTTTCCAGTGTGCCGCATAATTGTAATCGTAGGATTTAGGATTTCTTATTCTTTCTTTTTTCCGTGGCATTTTTGCGGGGCAATTTGGGGACTTTTCCATGCACCAAAACTCACAAAATTTTATCCAAAATTGTCCCCCGCGTGAAATTCTTGTTCCTTAATATAATTTTGCCCGTTTTTCACTTTTACTCACCTCGAACTTTAACGAACGCCTCCTAGGGATTTTGAGCCATCGGCTTCATATTTGGTCAATATCCAGTTAAGGCATGGGGGATTAAAAGTTTTCACAATTGTGAGTTTTCAGCCATGTTTAGTTGACATGAAGGATATCATCAAAGCCACGCCCCCTGGGAACAGGAAGTAAAGTTTTTTACTTGGAAATTTCGCTATCTGCCTGTCTACACTCAATCTGCTTCAAACTGTGTCAGGTGACTGATAACTAGTGGGTCTAACTTCGTTTGAAGCACAGTGACTTTTCATAAAAGGGCGTGGCTTTGGTGGCACAGCGAAGTTGGAAGTCATGCCATGGCCATACGTTTGGCTTTAATTTCCACATACATCATCTGATCTGCACCAACTTCAATGTGATTGATCCTTGTCCAGTCCCCAACAAAGATCTGGTGACATATTTGGTGGGCGTGGCGTAATTCGCCCACAGCGCCCCCTAGAATATTTTTTAAAAATCAGCCCCAAGTCATGCTTTAACAGTGGAATCTGAAATTTGGTACACATATGTAATTTCTCAGGACCTACAAAAAAGTCTCTTGGAGAGTTGGTCCAAATCCCACAGGAAGTCGGCCATTTTGGATTGAAGTTGCCATTTTGACCCCGGTTTTGCCCTTTCTAGCCCTCACATCTGAGCAAACTCCTACAAGCTTTTGACTTAGACTTGAAAATCACTCAGTATACTCTTAAGGCACTGGGGATCAAAAGTTATCAAAATCTTTTTGATACATGAAAGCGTGTGGCGTGGCAACGCCTCAAAATATGACATTTCGCTTAAAACATGAAACTGTTATAATTCCTACAAGGAAAATCACAGACACATGAAACCTTCTGGGATTGATCCATATGACACCCTGATCAATATTCAATGGTCAAATGCTGCCATCATCGAAGCCCCGCCCCCTGAGAACAGGAAGTGTAATGTTTCACTTAGTGTGGTCCATGTTCGATCCCCGTCACCTAATCAACATGAAAGTGTCCCAAGTGACAGATAATATGATGGTCTAAGTTCGTGTCTAGTACTGACTGGTTTGGCTGGAGGGTGTGGCCGTTGCGGCGTGGTGAACTCTGATGTCATGCCATGGCTATACGTTTGGCTCTAAATTTCACATGCATGGCCCAATTTACTCCAAACTCAATATGGTTGATCTTTGACCCCAAAAGGCTATATTGGATTACATTGAAATTTTGATCAACAGCGCACCCTAGGAACCTTCAAGGGCTATATCTCCCTCATGCATCATCGGATCCACTTGAAATGTAGTATACATGAACATGAGTTAATGATGCACATGTTGACACAGTCAATTGATGACCTCACTTTAGCCCCGCCCACTAATAAACAAATGAGTGTAGCTTCCATATGGAAGGTCCGATTCACTCCAAACTGAATATGGCTGATCGTTTTTGCCCCCCAAACAGCTCTATTGGATTACATTGAAATTTTGATCAATAGCGGCCCCTAGGAGACTTCAAGGGCTATATCTCCCTCATACATCATCGAATCCACTTCAAATGTAGTATACATCATCATGGATAAATGCTGAACATGCTGCCACAGTCAGTTCATGACATCATTTCAGCTTTGCCTACTGATAAAAAACTGAGTGCAGCTTCCATCTGGAAGGTCCAATATATTCCGAATTTTGAATGCTTCTCGCCAGACCACAACTCTGCGTGACCGAAGATCATTTGACATGACGTTCATAGCGCCACCTAGATGCGACATTTGAAATTGAACGGCAGGCTCGTTGATGGCATGCAGCCGGCGATGCCAGGCCCCCGCGGTCGCTGCACAGGCCGAGTTGCGCTGAGGTTCGAGGGCCTTCAATGCAGCTTGCAGCTTTAATTAATATTTTTAACTAGTTTCTATGTAGAATCATCAGGTTTTAAAGCAGGTACAATAAGCAATGAACATGTCAACTTTTTCTCTGTTTAAATATTTCTTTTAAAAACAATGACATAGAATTCACACCAGATGTTGGCAACTATCAAATACTCCTCACATAATAAGAAATTAAAGCCAATTATTCCACAGAGAAAGTTAAAACTTGGAATGACACAGAGAATAAGGATTTAACCCATGAAGAAATGGATGTCTGAAGGTGTATAAAAAGCCAACAACCATATTAAATCTGTCAGCATTTAGAAAGCATCTTTTATATGTTCAAATCAATATCAGCTGGTTTAAAACTTATTGATACCCTATACATCAAGTCAAGTTTATTTATATGCGCTTTCAGCAACAAGGCACTCAAAGCCCTGAGGAAAAACATTACAATGATACAGAAAATCAAACACAGAGGAGGAAGCTGTAAAAGCCATTATCAGAAGTTTAATGGCATTTGTTAGGGTGATGCCTCGGGGAGAGTAGATGGTTGTTCCTAGGTAACCTTGTCACCTCTGAACCCGAGAAGGGTCTGGGGTCATAAAACACAGACTCTTTGAAGTTGAGATAACACTGTCATGTTCTGGTATAAATACTGTGTGTAAATGTTCTTTCTTTCTAGGTGAAATGACTAAAGGAGCTACATCCATTAACATTTACTTTTCCTTCCCATAGAAAGTACTTCTGGATCAGTGCTTCTGTGTTCTTTTTGTGTCTCTGCTCTGTTCTCTCAAACCCCTAGTCGGTCGTGGCAGATGGCTGCTCACACTGAGCCTGGTTCTGCTGGAGGTTTCTTCCAGTTAAAAGGGAGTTTTTCCTCTCCGCTGTCGCTACATGCATGCTCAGTATGAGGGATTGCTGCAAAGTCAACGCCAGTGACTGTCCACTGTCTCTACATGCTCATCCGGGAGGAGGGAATGCTGCAAGTCACTGACTGGATGCAATCTGCTGGGTTTCCTAAGATAGAAAAACTTTTTATCCAATTTGAATAAAAAGTTACCTCCGACTGCACTGTTCAATTATTAGGATTAATTGGAATGTATGTACCTGACTGTTGTGAAGTGCCTTGAGACAACATGTGTTGTGAATTGGCGCTATATAAATAAAACTGAATTGAACTGAATTGAATTACAGTGCATCAAAAATATTTGGTCATAATGAGTCAATGGGACCAAATTAGTAACAAAGATAAAGACTGTATGCAAAAAACCTGCAGTCTGAGAACGAAGTGTTCTGTTAGGAACATATGGAACAATCAGATCTTTGATGTTACTAGAACATTTTTGTACAAACGTTTTGCTGGATTGTCGCATGGGTTGGACCCTGCGCCAGAAGAGGGGAATGTCAGAATAAAGTAACATGGGGTTCCAAAAGTTTTAGCACTCATGAAAAAAAAAAAAAGGGTAGCTCATACCTCCAGTGAGGACGTAGTGAAAATGCGAGAAAGACGTTGTACTTTGTTTATATAAATGGTGCATAGCTACCTAGGACCACATTCTGAAAACCTCTCTGAAAGTATGCTGTTGATTCTTTTGTGAAATTTTACATCTCTACAGATTAGACCATTTTTGAAATTCTTTTTGGGTATTCTGAAATTATGAAATATTGACCTGTAATCAGGCCTTCCTCAAACATCGTGTCACATTTTTGATATTCAGAATATTTAGCTGATGGTCACTGCTAGTATATCAGGTGAAGTCAGAAGATCAATTCTTTTGATTTTGTTGGATGTTTTGATGAAGTTCATGTAGTTAAGCACTTAGGTTTGAGAATGGGACTGCGAATTGAAAATTAGCCAAGCGTTGTGAAGGCCCTGTTCTCACTTATATGAGATTGAGACAAAGGACACAGGCAAATCTCAGTCCTTTTGACGTGCTGTGTGGCAGGTCTCCTAATTTGGACATGGGGATATTGCCAAGATAATTTTCTTCCAAATCTTTGTGTGAAGATAGGATGTTGTTTTACTGTCAAAACCTGTCCACTGTGTTTTCTCAAGTTTCACAGACGGTGAAGGCTGCATTACCAGAAACAGCCACTTCCACCCTCCAGTCCTTTATTCCTGGCGACTGGATTCTGCTCAGAGAATTTAGGAGAAGACACAGGATGTCCAGGGCTGGAATGGCCCATATCAGATCCTACTAGTCACCCAGGAAGGCTGCAGGAAAGCTCCAGCTCCTCCAGCTTCATCTGGCTTCCAGGACACAAGTCATCTTCCAACTGGATCATCCACGGCTTGAAAGGTGTGAGGACAGTGGACCACCAAAAGACAAAGAACTGTAAGCTGATCACTGGCGAGTGATTGAAGAGGTGGTTGAAGAACACTGTTCTTACAAGGGCACAATAATCCCTTGGGCATTGCAACGTTATTTCAGAATCTACTTAAGCCCATCGCATTGCCTGAAAGTTAGAAATCATAAGGTAATTTGCCTCACTGCACACACACCACAGTGAGAGACACATAGGAAACATACAGGGAAGACCTCTACACATTGCACATAACCTTTCTCTGGATGACGGACTGGTGACGTCTGCAACAGAAAGACAGTCAAATATGCGATGCTTATTCTCCTTCATTTCTTAATATTTGGTGGCTACTAGGCTCCTTTGCCTGGACAGCAAGAGTCAGCCAAATTCTTTTCTCCCACTTTGACAGCGAAACTGACTCTGAGGAGGAAATCTCGGATGCTTTTATCTAACTTTTATGGTTATTGCTTGATATCTATCATTATGGTATTATTACAAGTTTGAATGTGTTCATTTCCACTGTTGTTTAGTTGGACTATGGAAGCTTAACTTCCAGCAGGTTAGAGTTCCTGTTTCTAAATATATTTCTAGAGGAGCTTCCTACGACCGCCCACCTGTACCAGACTGGTAACAGGGCAGCTTGAAGCCACTCCGGAGAGACAGCAGGATTTTTGTTTTTTTTGTTTTTTAAGTTGTGTTTATAATTTGCTTTCTTTGAAAAAAAAACTGTTTGTTTTCAGTACCAGAAGAAAGGACATACCACTTCAAGGTCACGATGCAGCTATATGGAAGGTGGTTTGTTCTGATGCTAATGATTGGTATTGCAAGTATTTTTTATAACTCTTGTGTTCATTTTGGGAAAGGTACAGCAAAGACAATGTGTGGTTAATCTGACTAATAATACTCATCAGCGGATTCGAAGAGAGATTCATCACTTTTCTGACTACTATGATCAAACTGATAATGTTTGGTGGCAACAGATGCATCAAAACTGTGAGGAATTATACTGTAAGGGACAGCAGAAATGTTAGTAGATTTTCTAGTGAGACTAATTTATATACCAAGAGCTAGTTGTAAAATTAGGGAATGAGCAGCCGTGAACAAAAGTGACTGTTGAAAGTGTGGATAACTGCTGTGGGCTACTCAGTCGCCCAGACCACCAGTTGAAGAAGGGCGAGACTTTTGTATGAAGGCTGTCAGAGGCTAGGCGAGTCATTTCCCGACACCAGCTTAAACAGAACTTTCAGTAAACCTGCTTAGTAAGACCTTTCAGGTTTGGGGAAGTCCGGACCCGTTGGATGGAGAGCTGGTTTGAGCAATCCCTTTAGACATAGGGAAGTAAGAGGGAGGGGTTAGCTCATCGGACAACGAAATTAATCAACAACCATAATTCTTACATTGATAATACGATGAAATGTTCATCAACCAGCCACAAAATTCTGAGCAGGTCCACAGATGTCCTTAGGGAAGGGAGGGGGCAGAGGAAAAGAGCGTCAAGTTTACATAATTTCCAGGAGAAGTTGAAGATAGCCAGCCATCAAGGCCTTCCAGCGGAGCCAGATTCAGAAAAACAACAATTATTTGGGTTAAGCTGACTCTTAATTTTCCGTCCACTTGAGGGTCTCACTGGTGCTTCTCAATGGCGAATCCAAACAGCCAAATTCCAGGTCCTTTCTGCCAGATCAGGGCGAACAACTTTCTCCAAGATTTATCCCATTTCACCCTTGAGTTCAGGAACCGCAACCTGCCTGCGATCCTGTGTAAGGATCACATCAAGTCTGCGATTTAGCTCACGTATGATCTCAGTCTGAGTTTTGATCGCTCTGCAGATCCCATCATACATGCCAGACAGCCTTGCAATGGCCAGAACAGCTGAGGTTTTTCGAATTTCTCGATATGCCAGGTGACCGCCAACTCCAAAGAACAGAAATCCTGTTATTAAACATCCAATTGTGTACACATCTTCGACATCCTCAACTGACAATATTGACAGACACATAATCCTCCACTTTTGCCAGGAGTCCATTGAGTATCCAGAGAAAAGTGTCCCGTCTGGACAAGAGGTTTCCCATTCACCCTGTCTTCTCGTCGAGACAATTTGATCAATTGCATTGAGACCAGCTGACCAAATCCATAACTCAGAAATTTGGAAGATATGCAAAAAGAGGCTCCAAAAATTTAAAAAAAGACAAGACACAGCTGAAGCAGGGCAGATATGGGAGGGTGCGGGAGACAGAGAAAAGCATCCTCCTCCATAGAGATCAGAAATAAAAAAAACGGTTTCTTATTACTTAAGTATTGCAAAGAGGGGTAAAACTGGCAAAAGCAAAGAGACCTTCACAAAAAGGTCTAACTATTGCAAAACATACTAATGGCAATGATTACAGCTGCATTTCTAAGCTTCTGACTGTTGCAGTGAGCGCTACTGCAACCATAATCCCGAAGTGGAAAGGACAATTTAAACGTAGACAAGTCAAAGCCAAGTGCCCCTAGAAAAACATCAGGTCTTCTGGTTTAAGCTAGCTGTAATTAAACCTTTACTTAAGAAACCTTCGCTTGATCAAGGTGACTTGAAAAATTACAGACCTATATCCAGTCTACTGTTCTCATCTAAAATTCTTGAAAAAATAGTTGCTAAACAAGTGTGTGAGCATATACACAGCAATTAACTGTTTGAAGAGTTTCAGTCAGGCTTCAGAGCTCATCATAGCACTGAAACAGCTCTGCTGAAAGTCACTAATTATATTCTTATGGCCTCAGATAATGGACTTGTGTCTGTTCTGGTTCTGTTAGATCTCAGTGCTGCATTTGATACAGTCGATCACAAAATTATCTTAAAAAGGCTGGAATATGCTGTAGGGATCAGGGGAACAGCGCTAGGCTGGTTTAAATCTTATCTGTCTGACAGATTCCAGTTTGTTCATGTAAATGATAAATCATCTTTAAACTCCAGGGTTAATTGTGGACTACCACAGGGCTCAGTACTTGGGCCAATTCTCTTTACTATATATATGCTTCCAATAGGTCAAATTATTAGGCAGCATGGGATACATTTTCACTGTTACGCTGATGATACTCAGCTTTACTTATCCATAAATCCTGATGAGCCCAACCAGTTAGATAGACTACAAGCATGTTTTGAAGATATAAAAACTTGGATGACGTTAAATTTTTTGCTTCTAAATTCAGACAAGACAGAAGTTGTCGTCTTTGGACCGGAGTCTTTAAAAAAGAAACTGCTTAGTCAATCACTTAACCTGGATGACATTAAATTGACCTCTGATAATAAAGTAAAAAACCTTGGTGTTATTTTTGACAAGGACATGCCATTTAAATCCCATATTAAACAGGTTTCTAGGATTTCCTTCTTTCATCTCCGGAACATTGCCAAAATTAGAAATATCCTATCCAGGAGTGACGCTGAAAAACTAGTCCATGCATTTGTTACTTCAAGGCTGGACTATTGTAATTCATTACTATCAGGATGTCCACAAAATGCAGTTAAAAGCCTTCAACTGAAAATGCTGCAGCAAGAGTTCTGATGAAAATTAAAAAGAGAGATTATATTTCTCCTATTTTAGCTTCCCTTCATTGGCTCCCTGTTAAGTCCAGAATAAAATTTAAAATTCTCCTCCTCACATATAAAGCCCTTAATGATCTAGCTCCATCATACATCAGAGATCTGATTGTTCCATATGTTCCTAACAGAGCACTTTGTTCTCAGACTGCAGGTTTACTGGTGGTTCCTAGAGTCTCTAGAAGTAGAATGGGAGGCAGATCCTTTAGTTATCAGGCTCCTCTCCTGTGGAACCAGCTCCCAGCTTTAGTCCATGAGGCGGACACCCTGTCTACTATTAAGGCTAGGCTTAAAACTTTCCTTTTTGATAAAGCTTATAGTTAGAGTGGCTTAGTTTATCAGGGAGCCTTCCTCCCTCCCAGTTGGTTGGAGTAAGGGGGAGTCAGGTTTAGCCTAAACCGGCTCAGTTATGGTTGAGGTGCAAAAACACCCTCCATTTCTGCTACCTGTATGACCCCTTCTCTTTTCCAATGGTTATAATCAGTCTGACAGAGGGAGGTATCCCAATCCTTGTGGTTTTTAGTATAACAATGACCATCAGTGGGAACCTTTGTGAGGTGCCTTGAGACGATATTGTTGTAAATAAGCGCCGCTTAACTAAATAATCTGAACTGAAACTATCTGTGTAGTTATGCTGCTATAGGCTTAGGCTGCTGGAGGACATAACGACCACTTTAACCCTCTTCACTACATTCTCACACTATTCTCCAATTTTGCATTATTTGATGTTATTTCAGCTTTTAACCTTGTTCTCTCTATTCTCTTCCTAGAAGCTACACCTGGCCTGGCTCTGTGTCTGCCTGTGACACCTTTCTGGAGAGGGGAATCGTCCGAGCTTCTGCTGACAACAACTTAATGCTCACCTTCTACAGATGATCCACATAGCCCTGTCTTTTAGTGTTTAACCCTTTCTCTCTCCTAGACATGGAAATTGACTGAGCTTTTACTGTAACTAATTATATGTGCTCTCTTTCAGACTAACCTTGAAAACTGCCTCAGAGTTTATCTGTTCTTTCTTTCTAGGGGAAATGACTAAAGGAGCTACATCCATTAACATTTACTTTTCCTTCCCATAGAAAGTACTTCTGGATCAGTGCTTCTGTGTTCTTTTTGTGTCTCTGCTCTGTTCTCTCAAACCCCCAGTCGGTCGTGGCAGATGGCTGCTCACACTGAGCCTGGTTCTGCTGGAGGTTTCTTCCTGTTAAAAGGGAGTTTTTCCTCTCCGCTGTCGCTACACGCATGCTCAGTATGAGGGATTGCTGCAAAGTCAACGCCAGTGACTGTCCACTGTCTCTACATGCTCATCCGGGAGTAGGGAATGCTGCAAGTCACTGACTGGATGCAATCTGCTGGGTTTCCTAAGATAGAAAAACTTTTTATCCAATTTGAATAAAAAGTTACCTCCGACTGCACTGTTCAATTATTAGGATTAATTGGAATGTATGTACCTGACTGTTGTGAAGTGCCTTGAGACAACATGTGTTGTGAATTGGCGCTATATAAATAAAACTGAATTGAACTGAATTGAATTACAGTGCATCAAAAATATTTGGTCATAATGAGTCAATGGGACCAAATTAGTAACAAAGATAAAGACTGTATGCAAAAAACCTGCAGTCTGAGAACGAAGTGTTCTGTTAGGAACATATGGAACAATCAGATCTTTGATGTATGATGGAGCTAGATCATTAAGGGCTTTATATGTGAGGAGGATAATTTTAAATTCTATTCTGGACTTAACAGGGAGCCAATGAAGGGAAGCTAAAATAGGAGAAATATGATCTGTTTTTAATTGTCATCAGAACTCTTGCTGCAGCATTCTGAATCAGCTGAAAGCTTTTAACTGCATTTTGTGGACATCCTGATAGTAAAGAATTACAATAGTCCAGCCTTGAAGTAACAAATACATGGACTAGTAATCTTGGCATTTTATAATACTTTTGCCATGAGCACCAAAATAATCTAAGCCTCTGCCTTCATAATACTGGGAAAACTCATTTTAGTTGTAATGACCACCTGTTGGAGTCATCCATTTTGGTCGCGCATTTTGACATTTTGAAAGTGTTGTTTCTGATGACTAGCGTAAACGATTACAAACTCAGTCAGGGTCGGAATTATGAAATTCATAGGGCGGCTACCCTAAAGATACAAAACTCATGTTTAGACATATGAAGCTTAGCAGCTTATGTGCAGCTTTTTAGCTACGAAAAATGACTTAAATATTACTCCATGAAAATTACCCGAGTGGAAATGACTGTGGCAGTTAAAGACGCAACAAAACATTCCCATTTTATTGTTTCTTTTGATTGTTTAATCCAAGCAAAATTGCGCCGATCCAACTAAATGCCTGCTATATCCAAAATGCATTGCGAGACTGACGTCACATTTCCAAGCCCTTAATTCTAAAAGACAATGCTATCGAACAGTCAAAGAAGACACAATATGTTTAAAACCCTCATTCTCTTATGAAAACAAAACAAAAACTTACTTTGGCAACTTCTTTCATTAAAACAATTTAGATTAATTAGTAGGGATGCACAATATATCTCTTAAATGTATTGTCATTGCATCAACAGCCGGTGCAATAGACATTTTGCACAAAACGGCGTAAACTGCAATAAAAAGTTGGCTCAAATATTTACATTTATGATTTACATAAATTCTTAAAGTAACACGCTTTGTCAATCACACGAAAGCTTGGAGTATTTGACCAATCAAATGGAGTCCTTCATGTGTTTTGCTAATCGGATGGATCTCTTTACATTAGATGCCAGCCCCTTATGTAGACGCAAGTAGATAGCAAAGAACTAAGCAATTTTAGTGAGAGTCGCAATGGCTGAGAGCAAGACAAGTGAGGAAACTGTAAATAATGAAGAACTCGTGGTTAAAAAAAACTGCATGTTTCTTATTTGGAAATATTTTGGTTTTATGAGAGACTACGTTTTACAAACTGAGGTACTCTGCAAGGCATGCCGAACGCATGTAACAACTACGAGAGGAAACATGATGAATCTTCATTGTCACCTCCAATACAACCACAAAGACCTGTATGAGGAGTTTCAAAAAGCAAGCGCTAGCAAAGCAAAAGTTGCAAACTTTACAAAATGTAAGAGTACAATAGTCCAGCTGACGTCCATGTATCACTACTTATGAGAAAACATCGAAGCGGTACAAAGACATAACTGAGGCCATTGCACGTTATTTGGCTAAGGACATGATGCCCATGAACACAGTGAGCCGGGAGGGTTTCGTCAGTCTGATAAACCGAAGATACAACACCTCGTCACGGAATTACTTTTCCCATGTCGCCATTCCACAAATGTACGAAATATGCCGTAAGACAGTAAAATCCGAACTGAGCTGAATACTATGCAGGTACTACAGACCTTTGGTCAAGTCCCACAACAGAACCATACATGAGTTTTACTGTGTACTTCCTCACCGAAGACTTGTCCAGCTGAGATCTTCAAGAAGACCAACAAGTATGTATCATCTCGGACATTGTGAAAGCTACAGAACTAAACAAGTGAGTCAGGCTTCAGTGTTTTGGACACAGACTGCACCTTGCAATAAACATCTGTTTAGCACTGTAAAGGTGTTCTACATAATCAAATAATGTTCAATAGCTCTAATAGATTTAAATTAACATTTTTATTATATTATTGATAAGGATAGTGCTCAATTTGTCATGATTTTGTTTTCTTTTGTTATGGTATTGAAAATAATGTGAGAGAACGGAGTGGAGAGACCACAGTGTACATACACAGATAAATTTATGAAACTGATACTGTAGTGCAGTATAAAAGACATTAAACAGATAAAAAATAAACAGCAGATACATTATTGGACAGCATGCTGCCTTATAATTAATTAAATTGGCCCTTCTGCGTTGCCGTATACACTTCTGTTTGCTAATATAAGCTAATGATGAACAAAAAGAAAGACACGCTGTTAAATGGATAGTTTCTTTTTAAGTTATTGCCAGATGGTGCTTTGGATAAAACAAAAGAAATTTGCGTGCTTTGCAAAAGTGAATTTAATTACCACCGAAGCAGCTCATCACTTTCATATCACCTGAAGGCGAAGCACCCTGGTGTGGCTGAAACGTTGGAGGGAGGGGGTCTCAGATAGACAACTTTGCCGCAGTTTGGAGCCAAAGGTAGGCCGCTTTCCAAGCAAACGAAGTAAGTCTACCGAGCGCCATTTTGCAGAGGCGTGTGCGCAGCATTCACCATGTCACTGGGGGACAGTGGATTTGACACTGTTTTAGCCAAATGTCGAAAAATTGTTGGTTACTTTAAGCACACCCCATCTAATGCTAGAAAGTTGAATCAACAGCAAGTTGCACATAAACAAAAAGAAGAATCCCTAATTCAAGACGTGCCTACTAGATGGAACTCCACTTTACACATGATCAAAAGGATCCAACAAAATAAATCGCCAATAGGGACAGCCCTGTCACAACAGAACAGCAAATATTAACACTTACAGAAGTTGAGCTTGCAAAGCTGAAGATGCTGGAGGAGCTACTTGAACCATGCAGGTGTGCTTTTATTTCTGTTTCAGTGTATTATATTAGCTTGATGAGTTAATTCAGTGGGTTAATTAAGCAGTGTTAATATTTGACAATTAGTATGTTTTTTGTATATTTTAGGAGACAAAAATAACACTTTTCAGTGACGTGCATAAAATAAATTAAGAGAGTTAATAATTTATGTGTTTTCACAGGTATGTCACTGAAACCCTGGGTGGGCAACACTACATCTCATGTTCTGTGGTTTTGCCTGCCTTCTGTCACCTGTTCAGAGTCAGGACTCATATCCTAGACTAGCGATTTTTGCCCGTAAATATCTTTCAACACCTGCCACCACGGTACCCTGTGAGAGACTGTTCTCTCTCGCTCAATATAAAGGTGTAGATTTTGTTTCAAAACAAAAGCTGAAATGCTCTGTAAGCTTCTAAAGTGCAGTTCATACTAATTCATACTGATTTTCAAACAGATTTTTTTTTCCAATCATAAAAGGTATATGTGGTAATGTACTTTAGTTACTAGGCTGTGCATTTTTATGCAAAAGCAAGTTTTTTTTTCACATATTTGTTAAAGTGTGTCAAAGTAAAGAAAAACTATAAAAGTCCCTTTTCTTGAATTGATGACTTAATTAATGACTTAGATTATCTCTTTTATAAACTGTCTTGAAATGTGATTAATCGTGATTAATCTCTACTAATTTTATAACACATTTGAGATTAATTAGTTAATTTTTAATATATATATATCATGATAATTAAAGTGTTTATTTCCTCTATATTATTTTCTATGTTCTAGGAAAGAAGCTTCACTGATCCAGAGGCCCAGACCAATGATCCACCCAGTGCCACCACGAAGAAGGCAAATAAATCACTGGGCAGTTTCTTTAAGAAAGCACCACTTCCTGCCTCATCTTTTGTGCAACTTTCACAAGCTGTAGAAGCTGAGCTTAACAGTTACTTGTCGCCTGCCATAGACAGTGAGGGAGACCCCTTGGCATGGTGGAAACTCCACCAAATTACTTTCCCACAGCTGAGCAAGATAGTGAGAAAGTATCTCTGCATACCTGCAAGTAGTTCACCTTCAGAGAGACTTTTTGGTACATCAGGAAATATAATAACATCTCAGCACACATGTATAAAACCTTGCAAAGTGAACATGTTGGGTTTTTCTTTTTACCAAGAACCTGCCCTAATAAAACATATTCACTCAGGATGAAAGACACAGAAACACAATAAATAAAACTATAATTTAGTGCACCACACACTTTAGACTTTAAAAAGAGTTTCTTGAGTTTACCTACATTGTTGCTCATACCGTTGTTGACCAGTACCTTAACCTTCTCCTAGTTTGACCTAGCAAAGTCCTGTCTCCAGTAATACAACAGCCTTATAACCACTTGGTGAGTAGAGAAAATGTAGAACAACTGCAATGGGAGGATTTGCAGTTGAATTTAAGTTATGTTAACTTTTATTTAAAGTTCTTCAACGTATTTTAAGTTTTTATTTATTTATTTAAAAACCCTGATATTAAGTGGTGTTTCTCTGCATTTAGAACATCAGAAAATGTTTATCGGGTGACTGTGCAGGCCATGGGAGATGTTCAACTTCACTTTCATGTTCATCAAACCAATCTTTCACCAGTCTTGCTGTGTGTATTGGTGCATTGTCATCCTGATACACGGCACCGCCTTCAGGATACAATGTTTGAACCATTGGATGCACATGGTCCTCAAGAATGGTTCGGTAGTCCTTGGCAGTGACGCACCCATCTAGCACAAGTATTGGGCCAAGGGAATGCCATGATATGGCAGCCCAAACCATCACTGATCCACCCCCATGCTTCACTCTGGGCATGCAACAGTCTGGGTGGTACGCTTCTTTGGGGCTTCTCCACACCGTAACTCTCTCGGATGTGGGGAAAACAGTAAAGTTGGAATCATCAGCGAACAGTACATGTTTCACATTGTACACAGCCCAAGATTTATCTCTGTAATCATTCTTCTGCCTAATTCAGATTAAATGTGCTAAACGATAGAAACAGTTTAAGAGTTGTTCCTTTAAGAGTCAGTGTTATATACAGGGGTTGGACAATGAAACTGTAACACCTGGTTGTAGACCACAATAATTTATTAGTATGGTGTAGGGCCTCCTTTTGCGGCCAATACAGCGTCAATTCATCTTGGGAATGACATATACAAGTCCTGCACAATGGTCAGAGGGATTTTAAGCCATTCTTCTTGCAGGATAGTGGCCAGGTCACTACATGATACTGGTGGAGGAAAATGTTTCCTGACTCGCTCCTCCAAAACACCCCAAAGTGGCTCAATAATACTTAGATCTGGTGACTGTGCAGGCCATGGGAGATGTTCAACTTCACTTTCATGTTCATCAAACCAATCTTTCACCAGTCCTGCTGTGTGTATTGGTGCATTGTCATCCTGATACACAGCACCGCCTTCAGGATACAATGTTTGAACCATTGGATGCACATGGTCCTCAAGAATGGTTCGGTAGTCCTTGGCAGTGACGTGCCCATCTAGCACAAGTATTGGGCCAAGGGAATGCCATGATATGGCAGCCCAAACCATCACTGATCCACCCCCATGCTTCACTCTGGGCATGCAACAGTCTGGGTGGTACGCTTCTTTGGGGCTTCTCCACACCGTAACTCTCCAGGATGTGGGGAAAACAGTAAAGTTGGACTCATCAGAGAACAATACATGTTTCACATTGTCCACAGCCCAAGATTTGCGCTCCTTGCACCATTGAAACTGACGTTTGGCATTGGCATGAGTGACCAAAGGTTTGGCTATAGCAGCCCGGCCATGTATATTGACCCTGTGGAGCTCCCGACGGACAGTTCTGGTGGAAACAGGAGAGTTGAGGTGCACATTTAATTCTGCCGTGATTTGGGAAGCCGTGGTTTTATGTTTTTTGGATACAATCAGGGTTAGCACCCGAACATCCCTTTCAGACAGCTTCCTCTTGCGTCCACATTTAATCCTGTTGGATGTGGTTCGTCCTTCTTGGTGGTATGCTGACATTACCCTGGATACCGTGGCTCTTGATACATCACAAAGACTTGCTGTCTTGGTCACAGATGCGCCAGCAAGACTTGCACCAACAATTTGTCCTCTTTTGAACTCTGGTATGTCACCCATAATGTTGTGGGCATTTCAATATTTTGAGCAAAACTGTGCTCTTACCCTGCTAATTGAACCTTCACACTCTGTTCTTACTGGTGCAATGTGCAATCAATGAAGACTGGCTACCAGGCTGGTCCAATTTAGCCATGAAACCTTCCACACTAAAATGACAGGTGTTTCAGTTTCATTGTCCAACCCCTGTAGAGTGTGATCACTTCTGGAGACCAAGGACCGGAGGAACTCCGAGGCGTCTGACCGCCAGCAGGGTGCGGTAGCTCAGACATTTTTTAAATAAAACTGACGTGTTGGAATGAAATTATATATTTAAGTGATATATTTCTATGAACCCAGAGCAGAAAGACAAACACTGCATCAGGAAAGTATTCACAGCGCATCACATTTTGTTATGTTACAGCCTCATTCAAATTTGTATTAATCTATTGCCTCAAATTTCTACAAACAAATACGGAGTACGTGTAGAAATTTGGTGGATAGATATTAATACAATTTGTAAAGAAGCTGTAACTTTACAAAATATGAAGCGCTGTGAATACTTTCCTGATGCTCTGTAAGTATTTGTTCATATATTACAAGTCATATCGTCATCACACTATTAGACACTGTTATCACACATCACAGGTTTCTCTAATATCGTGCAGCCCTATTAATTAGTTTCTAAACAAACTTGTATCGGTGTCGAAGGACAACAAACCAATCAAAATGGCGGACGTGGGTCGTTCCCACCGAGTAACGAAGCGTTTACGTTTTAAGTCTATGGTGAACATTTGGTCTTTAAGAAGCTAATCCATTAGTCACCTAAAATGTTCCTAAACTGTAACTGACATGAAAACATACAAACCTAATCTGTGCAGCAGAACTTTAGGGTTGAAATCAGCCTCCAGGATGTTGAGACGCTGCTGATCTTCTTTGTCCTCTTTAGCTGTTTGGGAAATCTCTCCCACTGCTGCACTCTGCCACCGTTTGAGCTGCTGTCTCCACATCTTTGTTGTTAGCTTCTCTTCAAAAGATCCTTTAACACTTACTGAGTAGTTATAACTCGGCTTCGATCCAAACTCTAGAGATGGAACATTTGAAGCAAAGCTTCGAGGAGTTTACAGAGTAAGAAGGTTCAATGCTTGTGTTGTCTTGCGGTAAACCACGTGACCGATGACAAACGATGCCTCGCATTTCCGTGAACACGTCACTGCTTCATTTCGCGTGTGGAATTTCAAAATAAAAGCGCGATGACACGTGTTGCTTCGTGGGTTGTTGTAGTGGTTTGGTCGCACGTCAGCAGAAATAGGAGCATCTGAGAAGAATGGAGGCAACAAAAAAAGGAAAACTTCTCCCATCTGGGAGTAATTTGAAATGTGTGCTAAAACAAGGTTTGTGTAAAGTGTGTTTGCAGCACATTACCTAATTTTATTTGCATCATTAACAATAATTCTGTATCAATTAACTTTCATCTTTGTATTTCAGGTGAAGTGTTTGTTGTGCGCCAGAGAGCTGGTATACAATAATAACACCTCATCAATGCTTAGACATTTCAGAGCCATACATGAAAAAGAAAAGACACACACTTCAAATCAAATGCAGACACCAGTCTGAGTATGAAATATATCTTATAGGTTTATTTAAATTGTTTGTGATTTATTTTCATGGATCATACAGGTTCCAGAAAGCAGGTGTTGGATGATGCTGTGATCAATCTTATTGTAAAAGATTCACAGCCCTTTACTGTTGTGGAAGACGAGGCGTTCAGGGAACTTGTTCATTTGCTGGATCCCTCCTATGTTCTCCCTACTAGAAAAAGTTTATGTGTGTACACAACAAGATCAAATGTAGTGCTAACAAATAATTGCAGTAATTTCAATTAATTTACTTTCCTTCAAGGCATGAAAGAAGATGGTGGAGGAAAAATATGAAAAGCAAAAGAAAAGGACAAAGGACATGAAAAAGATGTCTGCTGTGAGCCTCACAGCAGATATGTGGACATCAATAAATATGGAGGTGTACCTGGCAATAACATGCCACTTTGTTGATGCAGATGACAAACTGGGCATTGTGTTGCTTGGAGTTGAGCATTTCCATCAGAGTCACACATTTAAAAATCTGGCAAGGGTAGTTCATACCCATATGGAGGAGTGGGGCATAACTAATGAGGTTACCTGCCTAGTCACTGATGCTGCATCAAACATGATTGCATGTGTTAAGGCCTTAAGGATCAGGTTCTCTGTGTGCACTTGACCAGGTCCCTCCTCTCTGTGACATTTGTACCAAGGCCAAACGAATAGTAACATATTTTCACTCAAGCACCAAAGGTAAAGAAAAGCTAGAAGTAGTACAGATACAGATAGGAAGACAGTCACAAAAGCTTGTCACTGATATGGACACAAGCTGGAATAGTTTAACCTCACTATCTTGTCAGGAGTATCAAACAATTCAGGAGTGCTTACCTGTATTATACCCTTTTTACCAAACAACATTAGAGCTCCCACAAGAGAGAAGGGTCTCAATCTCAAAGATAACCCTTAATGAACATTCTGCACCATGCAGTACTTGCAAAATCAGCAAATATCACCACTGTTGTTAAACTTCTTTCAGACAACATTTTAAGGCGTGTCAGAGATCATGTGGCAAGTATAGAATCCCTAAGCACAATGACAGTAGCCACATGACTTGAGCCCAGGTTTAAAACTCTTGGCTATCTCAGCCAAAACAAGGTACAAGAGGCAGTACGGCGGCTAAAATCTGAATGTACGACACTAATAGCCAGCAGTGAAGCTCCACTTCCATCAGATGCAGGAGAAAGCACCAGCAATTCTAGTGAATTTTTATTTATTCTGTAAATTCCTTGACCTTGACATATTAGTACTGCTGTATTTCAGCTGCTGGTGTTGTATGATTATATTTATTGTTTTGTTTTTTTGCTATTTAAAAGTGAACTGTGGTGTCTGCTAGATGAAACAGTGGACAAGAAGAGATGAAGCTCCACTGCCATAGCAGATGCCATAGTAGAGGTGAAGTGATACCTGGCAGAAATTACCTTGAGGAGACATCAGGACCCCCTGGAGTACTGGCTTACACAAAAACATGTGTATCCTTACTTGTACCACATGTCACAGAGGTTCCTATGTTCACCAGCATCCTCAGTGCCTTGCAAGAAAGTGTTTTACAAGGCTGGGAGGTCATCAGCCGACGAAGAAACCGCCTTTAACCACAAACAGTGAAAACGTCTTGTTCTTGAATAAAAATTATTAACACCTAAATACCCATCCACCAGTAATTTCACATTTAGTTGTTTGATCAGAAAGAACGCATCAGTCTCAACCTGGAGAAACAGACTGAATGATAATCACCTTTATGTGTCACTCCAATTGTATATTGCAACCCAGTATGTCCTCTGCTTTTAACCCATGACGTAGGCAGCAGTAGGCGGCTTACAGAGTCTGGGAAGCATTCTGGGGCTGATGGTACTCCTGGGAGACCCGGACCATACGCAAGCGGTATTGTGAACCAGTGTGTTACCTTCTGCTGCAGTTCACCAACATTCGACTCTCTACCCACTTGGCCAGCAGTCCCACAAGAAGAGAATGAGAAGCAATTAGGGCTCACACATAGTTAACCAACATATGAAGCTAATACATGGAAAAATGAGCTTGATAAGCAGATAGAAGAACTGAAGCAAGAAAAAGGTAAACACGAATAAAAATTTAAAATGATCATGAAAATGGAGGAACACTGAGGTTTTGGAGATAGTGCTACATGAAATCAAAACAAATAGTGGAAAAAGACATTTTAATGCATAAAGAAACGTTTTTGGAAAACAGCTAGTAAATATACAGAAAGACTGGAATACACAGAGAACCAGATAACTAGAACAAAGAACAGAAATGAAGATGTTTAGAACTGACAGCGATTTATTCCCCCAGAAAAATAATATCTGACATAAATGCATTGGATGCATTATGCAGCATTACAGGAACCTCTAGTCTTATAGAGGTCAAAATAATGGTGTCTGATCATAGGGTTTTGTTTTGTTAAAATGTCATGCTATTCCAGCCTCATATTTCTAGATTTATTTTTCACTCAGTTTTTACATGATTCTGGAGATTTCTATAATAAAGCATTAACATTCAAACCACTCGAATGGTGGAAAAAGCTTATTATTTATAGGTTCCACAACTAATGAAATGAACTTATATAGAGCCTTTCCAGACATACAGACCACTCAAAGCACTTTACACTAGAGCCACATTCACCCAATTGCACTCACTAATACTCACACATTCATACACCGATCGGTAGGCAACTTGAGGTTAAGTGCCTTAGCCAGGGGTACATCAACATATGGCAGGAGGAATCTGGAATCGAAATCACAACCTTCTGACTGCAAGAGGTCTACTCTTCCAAAATAAATGCATGTAATTTTTATGCTGATTATTGTAAGGTCTACTTTCCTTTGAAAAACATGATGCTCACTCTGTTCATCCTTTATTGGGATGCCAAAATTAAATCAAAGCCTGGATGGCCCTGACTTTTTTTTGTCCAAGTTTCAGTGATAAAGCATCCCTTGGTGACACCCACCTTGTGAATCCTGGCTCTTTGACTCCTAATTTGAAATTAGATGGTGCTTTAGATTTCACACACAACTCCACTCTGTAGTTAAAACAAGCTTTTTCTAGCTATGACACATTTTGTCCAGGCTTAGGCTGGCTCTAGGGGCGTGGAATGTCACCTCGCTGGGGGGGAAGGAGCCTGAGCTTGTGCGGGAGGTCGAGAGATATCGACTAGAAATAGTCGGGCTCGCCTCCACGCACAGCGTGGGCTCTGGAACCCATCTCCTTGAGAGGGGTTGGACTCTCTTCTACTCTGGAGTGGCCCACGGGGAGAGGCGGCGGGCTGGTGTGGGTTTGCTTGTTGCTCCCCAGCTCAGCCGTCTCGTGTTGGGGTTTACCCCAGTGGATGAGAGGGTCGTATCCCTGCGCCTTCGGGTTGGGGAGAGGTCTCTGACAATCATTTCAGCCTACGGGCCAAGTGGTAGTGCAGAGTACCCGGCCTTCTTGGCGTCCCTGTCAGGGATGCTGGATAGTGCCCCTCCTGGGGACTCCATTATTCTGCTGGGGGACTTCAACGCCCACGTGGGGAATGATAGTGACACCTGGAGAGGCGTGATCGGGAGGAATGACCTCCCCGATCTGAATCCGAGTGGTGTTTTGTTATTGGACTTCTGTGCTAGTCACGGATTGTCCATAACGAACACCATGTTCAAACATAAGGGTGTCCATCAGTGCACTTGGCACCAGGACACCCTAGGCAGGAGGTCGATGATCGACTTTGTTGTCGTATCATCAGACCTTCGGCCGCATGTTTTGGACACTCGGGTGAAGAGAGGGGCTGAGCTGTCCACTGATCACCACCTGGTGGTGAGTTGGATCTGCTGGAGGAGGAGAAAGCCGGACAGACTTGGCAGGCCCAAGCGCATAGTAAGGGTCTCCTGGGAACACCTGGCGGAGCCCTCGGCCAGGGATGTATTCAACTCCCACCTCTGGGAGAGCTTCGACCAGATCCCGGAGGATGTTGGAGACATAAAGTCCGAGTGGACCATGTTCTCCGCATCTATTGTCGATGCTGCTGCCCGTAGCTGCGGCCGTAAGGTCTGCGGTGCCTGTCACGGCGGCAATCCCAGAACCCGGTGGTGGACACTGGCAGTAAGGGATGCTGTCAAGCTGAAGAAGGAGTCCTATCGGCTGTGGTTGGCTTGTGGGACTCCTGAGGCGGCTGACGGGTACTGTGAGGCCAAGCGTGCTGCGGCCTGGGCTGTGGCAGAGGCAAAAACTCGGGCCTGGGAGGAGTTCGGTGAGGCCATGGAGAAGGACTACCGGTTGGCCTCGAAGCAATTCTGGCAAACCGTCCGGCGCCTCAGGAGGGGGAAGCAGTGCTTCGCCAACACTGTTTATAGTGGGGGTGGGAGACTGCTGACCTCGACTGAGGACATTATCGGGCGGTGGAAGGAGTACTTCGAGGATCTCCTCAATCCTGCCATCACGCATTCCCTGGTGGAAACAGAGGCTGGGGACTCGGGGTTGAACTCTTTCATCACCCAGGCTGAAGTCACCGAGGTGGTTAAAAAGCTCCGCGGTGGCAAGGCTTTGGGGGTGGATGAGATCCGCCCTGAGTACCTCAAGTCTCTGGATGTTGTAGGGCTGTCATGGTTGACACGTCTCTTCAACATTGCGTGGCGGTCGGGGATAGTGCCTCTGGAATGGCAGACTGGGGTGGTGGTCCCCCTTCATAAGAAGGGGGACCGGAGGGTGTGTTCCAACTACAGGGGGATCACACTCCTCAGCCTCCCTGGTAAGGCCTATGCCAGGGTATTGGAGAGGAGAGTCCGGCCGATAGTCGAACCTCGGCTTCAGGAGGAACAGTGTGGTTTTCATCACTGGATCAGCTCTATACCCTCTACAGGGTGCTCGAGGGTTCATGGGAGTTTGCCCAATCGGTTCACATGTGTTTTGTGGACCTGGAGAAGGCATTCGACTGTGTCCCTCATGATGCCCTGTGGGGGGTCCTCCAGGATTATTGAATCGGGGGCCCTTTATTAGGGGCCATCCGGTCCCTGTATGAGCGGAGCAGGAGTTTGGTCCGCATTGCCAGCACTAAGTCGGACCTGTTCCCGGTAGGGGTGCCCTTTGTCACCGGTCCTGTTTATAACTTTTATGGACAGGATTTCTAGATGCAGCCAAGGGCCGGAGGGGGTCTGGTTTGGGGACCAGTGGATTTCGTCTATTCTTTTTGCAGATGACGTGGTCCTGCTGGCCCCCTCTAGCCAAGACCTACAGCATGCGCTGTGGTGGTTCGCAGCCAAGTGTGAAGCGGCTGGGATGAGGATCAGCTCCACCAAGTCCGAGGCCATGGTACTCGACCGGAAAAGGGTGGCTTGTCCTCTTCAGGTTGGAGGGGAGTTCCTGCCTCAAGTGGAGGAGTTTAAGTATCTCGGGGTCTTGTTCACAAGTGAGGGAAGAATGGAGCGGGAGATCGACAGACGGATCGGTGCGGCTGCCACAGTAATGGGGGCACTGTGCTGGTCCGTTGTTGTGAAGAGAGAGCTGAGCCGAAAAGCAAAGCTCTCAATTTACCGGTCAGTCTTCGTTCAGACCCAAATGGCTCTGACATCTTCTCCATTAAACACCCCCGTGGCCGAGGCCCTGCTACTGGACCAACATCTTCCAAATGCCACAGAGCTCCACCACCTCCTAATCTATCTCCTCCTAATCAGGACCTTCAAATCACTTCTCTGTGATACAGTCTGGGTCCCAGTGGTAACTCTATCAGAAATGAGCATGTCCAGGAAAAACTTGGGCCCCTAATAGGAGATAGTTGTAAATCTCTGTGCTTATATGTGGCAGAAAGAACAAAGCCAAAAGGATAAAAGACAGCAATAAACAATCAACAAAAGCCATAAACTGTCAGGTACAACCAGACACAGAGTTAATATCAGCAACTAAGTCATATAAACTGGCGTTATTGAACATTAGCTCTCTGTCAGGAAAATCATTTTTAATCAATGACTTCATTACTGACCACGATCTTGATGTTATGTTTTTAACAGAAACATGGTTACATGAATTTAATGAAGCTCCCATTCTGATAGAGTCGACGCCTCCGAACTACATTTTTCTTTGTGAGAGGAGACAGCAAAGAAAAGGTGGAGGGGTGGCCACTTTGTTTAAAGATTTATTAGAGTGTAAAAAAGTATTTCAGGGCAAATTTGACTCTTTTGAATATTTGGCTCTCCAGGTAAAAAGCCCGGTCTGAACCATGTTCTTGAATATTTACAGGCCTCCTAAGTCCAAAACAAACGTTTTCAGTGATTTTAATGAGCTTTTATCTGTGATATGTGTTGATTATGACTGTTTAATTATTGTGGGAGACTTCAACATTCACATGGACAATCCTGAAGACAGAAGTGCAATAGATCTATGTGACACTCTTAGAAATTTTGGTTTGACTCAACATGTTAAACAGCAAACGCACAAACAGGGACATATTTTGGACTTGATTGTCACTAAGGGTCTAAACATTTCCAAGGTGTCTGTAACTGATGTTGCTCTATCTGACCACTTTTCTGTTATTTTTGAAAGCATCATCTGCAATGACTCAGTTTGCCAAAGAGACATGATAAGAAAATGCATCTTTAAGGACGGTGCTGCTGAAACCTTTAACCAGATTTACTCTTCTACCTCCACTTTGCCCTGTAACACTGTAGATGAGCTTGTAGATAACTTTCATTCTAAAATCTCGGACATCATTGATGCAATTGCTCCAATCAAAGTGAAAGTCGTTTCTGGGAACAAAATCTCTCCGTGGAGAAGTGCTCCACCAGTCAGAAGTGAAAAGAAGGAGTGTCGAAAAGCTGAACGCAGGTGGCAAAAGACTGGACTCCAGGTTCACTATATTATCTATAAAGAGAGACTATACAGATATAACCTACAACTGAAAAATGCAAGGGAATCTTTCTTTTCTGAGATCATCAGCAAAAACATTAACAATGCTGGTGCATTATTTGACACGGTCGACAGGTTAACAAACCCTCCTGTAACTGTAGCATCTGAACTCTACCAGGGCCTGCAATGAATTTGCTAAATTCTTTACTGAAAAAAAAAACAAAAGATCAGAGGGGCAGTCAGCACATCCACATCAACTCCAGTATCAATGTTGTCTCCAACTAGAACTGATTTTGACAAAATTTCCCAATTTCACCAAATAAGCTGCAAAATCTTAGAAGAAATCGTACAGCAACTAAGCTCTTCTTCCTGCTGTCTCGATCTTTTACCCACAGCTTTCCTAAAGAAAGCTTTGCCTGAATAACATCTGATTTAATACAAATAATAAACATGTCCCTTTTGTCAGGTGTTTCCCCCAGGCCCTGAAAACAGCAATTGTCAAGCCTCTATTGAAAAAGAGCAACTTGGACAAGCTGCTACTACAGAACTACAGGCCTATATCAAACCTCCCCTTCATCTGTAAGATTATTGAAAAAGCTGTGTTTCAGCAGTTAAACAACTTCCTAACAACGACCAACCGCTTCGATGTCTTCCAGTCAGGCTTCCATGTTCACCACAGTACAGAGACTGCTCTCGTCAAGGTGTTCAATGACATCCGTATAAATGCAGACTGTGGAAGAACCACAGTGCTGGTATTATTGGACCTTAGTGCAGCATTCGACACTGTTGATCACTCCATTTTATTAGAGCGCCTGGAAAACTGGGCCGGCCTTTCTGGTACAGCACTCAACTGGTTTAAATCCTACTTGAAGGACAGGGACTTTTTAGTGTCAGTAGGTAACTTTACATCAGTGACCACAAAAATCACGTGGCGTTCCCCAAGGGTCCATCTTAGGGCCCCTCCTATTCAATATCTACATGCTCCCCCTAACTCAGATTTTAATAAACAACAACGTAAGTTATCATAACTATGCAGACGACACACAGCTATACGTTACGATGTCACCAGGTGACTATGAACCCATTCAAGCGCTGGGTAAATGCTTAGAAGAAATTAATGCATGGATGGGCCAAAATTTTCTTCAGCTTAATCAAAACAAATCTGAAGTAATAATCTTTGGACCAAAAGAAGAGCATTTAAAAGTTAGCACACAGCTTCAGTTAATACAGCTAGAAACCACCAGTCAGGCTCGAAACCTGGGTGTAGTGATGGAATCAGACCTGAACCTTCAGAGGCACATAAAGGTAGTAACTAGGTTGGCCTTATATCACCTAAAGAACATCTCCACTAGAAGTAAGAAAATGGAGCACATCACCCCGGTTCTACAGTCCCTACACTGGTTCCCTGTAGCTCAGAGAATAGACTTTAAAATACTACTTCTGTTAGTCTATAAATCACTGAATGGCTTAGCACCAAAATACATTACAGACTTGTTGTCAGTGTATTGTTGTGGAATTTTCTTATCAAAGTGGGTAGAAGTTGACTCATGACAAGAGAAAATCTGGACTTTGTCTTTATAAGTTTTATTCAAAGGCATTCAGCGTTTGAATGACTCTGTCACAGAGCAAGTGACAGAGTCTGTGTTTTATGACCCCAGACCCTTCTCGGGTTCAGAGGTGACAAAGTTATCTAGGAACCCATCTGTCTTTCCCAACATATCATCCTAACTGTGGGTTTTAACCATTAAACTTCTGATAATGGCTTTTACAGCTTCCTCCACTAACACAGATGTTCAGAGGAGTGAGGTAAACCAAAGGTCATACACTTTGAAATGCTTACTGCAAGAATTTCCATCACACTCCCCCCTTGTGATTACAAGACAATCACAACTAAAGGAAAATTCTTCAAAACCAACACCCCTCTCAGCTAACAGATAACCCAAAGCCATTCTATTTGCAAACTCACCGTTCTAATAGCCTGCTGTTCCGTAGTCAGAACAGTGAAAACTTCCTCAGATAAAGCAGTAAGATTAAGAGTTAACACAAAGGGATCTGGGACCAAAGATCCTGAAATAGTATAAGGATCAGTTTTGATAGGACATGACTCAAATTTATGACTGTTGATTAAAGCACATAAAACAAATATAATAACTTCGCAACCTACTGTCTTCCCAAGGAAATAAGGTGTACTTTCCTCCTGTGTAATACAAATATCTGGATCTTTAATCGGATTTCCAATACCCCGAATTCTATAAAGAGTTCCCGTAGATGCACATGTTAAATTAGTCTCACTAGAAAATCTACTAACATTTCTGCTGTCCCTTACAGTATAATTCCTCACCCAAGGAAAAATGATCTCCACCAGCTGGTTATGTTGCCTATCTGGAAAGAAAGTAGTATCAATAGGAACAGGTACTAACAATGGTTGATCATTAATAGCACGTGGAATCAAACAACAAACATAGCAACTGTCATTTCTTATCTTCATCACAGTTTGATGCATCCGTCGCCACCAAACATTATCAGCATGATCATAGTAGTCAGGAAAGTGATGAATCTCTCTTCGAATCCGCTGATGAGTATTATTAGCATCCTCAGATTAGCCTTACATTATCTTTGCTGCACCTTTTCCAAATGAACACAAGAGTCATAAAAATACTTGCAATACCAATCATTAGCATCAGAACAGACCACCTTCCATATAGCTGCATCGTGACCTTGAAGTGGAATGTCCTTTCTTCTGGTACTAAAAGCAAACAGTTTTTTCCAAAGAAAACAAATTATAAACACACTTAAAAAACAAAAATCCTGCTGTCTCTCCTGAGTGGCTTCAAGCTGCCCTGTTACCAGTCTGGTACAGGTGGGCGGTCGTAGGAAGCTCCTCTAGAAATATATTTAGAAACAGCAACTCTAACCTGCTGGAAGTTAGGCTTCCATAGTCCAACTAAACAACAGTGGAAATGAACACATTCAAATTTGTAATAATACCATAATGATAGATATCAAGCAATAACCATGAAAGTTAGATGAAAGCATCCGAGATTTCCTCCTCAGAGTCAGTTTTGCTGTCAAAGTGGGAGAAAAGAATTTGGCTGACCCTCGCTGTCCAGGTAAAGGAGCCCCTAGTAGCCACCAAATATTCAGAAATGAAGGAGAATAAGCATCATGGCGCATGTTTGACTGTCTCTCTGTTGCAGACGTCGCCAGTCCATCATCCAGAGAAAGGTTATGTGCAAATGTGTAGAGGTCTTCCCTGTATGTTTCCTATGTGTCTCTCACTGTGGTGTGTGTGCAGTGAGGCAAATGACCTTATGATTTCTAACTTTCAGGCAAAGCGATGACGTTGCAAAACGTTGCACTGTCCAAGGGATTATTGTGCCCTTGTAAGAACAGTGTTCTTCAACCACCTCTTCAATCACTCGCCAGTGATCAGCTTACAGTTCTTTGTCTTGTGGTGGTCCGCTGTCCTCACACCTTTCAGGCCGTGGATGATCCAGTTGGAAGATGACTTGTGTCCTGGAAGCCAGATAAAGCTGGAGGAGCTAGACCTTTCCTGCACCTTTCCTGGGTGTCTAGTAGGATCTGATATGGGCCATTCCAGCCCTGGACTTCCTGTGTCTTCTCCTAAATTCTCTGAGCAGAATCCAGTCGCCAGGAATAAAGGACTGGAGGGTGGAAGTGGCTGTTTCTGGTAAGTATGTGTCACTATGAATTTAATGAAAGCAACATAAATAAAATCCAGATGTTTTTAACTGCAATTCAGTTCCATTAACAACAAAACACAAACTTTAGTTATTCAGTTCATCAATGTCTCACTTAGAAATTAGTGACATATCATCCTGATTTGTCTTGTATAAAGATGAGTATTAGATTAATGGACATCTAATGTAATTCAGATGCATAAACCCTACAAATTCGAATCTAATAAATAATTCCCACCAAGTATAAAGTCATGACTCAGATTCTTTATCAAAAATATATTCCTTACTTTTGCATATCTTGAACTGTCAGCTAGCTTAAGGGTACCAGGGAAACTTCCAATCTAATAAATCACCAATGATTCTGCATGCAAAACTAATTCTTCAAACTAGTTTAAACTATTTCATTAACCTTTTAATAGTAAAACACATAATCTAAAAGTCATCCTACATCCGAAAAAACATATTATTAAGGCAACAATCACTACAAGCATTTTGATTCTATTGTCTCTTAAACAGTGTTAAAACTCAGGAAGGGAGGTACTGAGCGTTACCATGGGAGCAAAGGTGTGAACCAACCTAGTAGGTGGGCGGAGTCAGGCAGAACTAACCTCTGATGGGCATTACGGGCGAACCCACAGTTTCTTCATTGCAACCCATCTTAGTGAACCTTAAACTGCAAAACTGTTAACATGCACCTACCTCAGAAACAAGCTGCTTCTTAACTCTCCTGAAAACTCAAAGTTTTAATCAATCTGGGATTTAGAAACATTATTCTAAACATGGATTATTGTTTCATGCAATATACAAACAAACATTCATTCCAACAAAACAAAGACAAAACATCAAAGACAAACAAATGGCCAAATTTGAAGCTTCAAGAATTCAAAGAAATTTTTAACAATCTCTTTTCAGAATATGTTTTCTCAGCCATATCTTTTAATGCTATAATTGATCAATTTTGTTATAACAATCTTCAGGATACTTTTTAAAAAATGAGTGCACATAGTTGAAAAAGATCTCAAAGTATTTAGAAGCACAGCAACAGTTTTCTCTTATATGAATCCAAATTTACTGAAGCTGAAACCTTTTGCTAATTCTTTGTACTGTAACTCTGTAATAATAACTACAATCCTGAGAGTTATTGTTATAGTTCTCTTTTTGTTTGGCTCAATTTGATCGCAGCTGCATTGCAGAATTTCAGGTTAAATGCAAAGAAGTATTTTAATTCAATTCAAATTCAAAGATACTCTATTGATCCCCGAGGGGAAATTAGAAAAGTTGGCATTGTCATTTTTATGTTATACCCAAACTAAACAAAAACTGCAGTGTTTGACTTAATCAGAAATTAAGATAAGACGCTTGTCTCCAAACTGGACTTTTTTCCACATAGTGTTTCAAAAAGAACAAACCTCATTTTCTTTAATTTGGGCTATTTAAATTTTGAGAGTTGGGGAAAACGTATTACTAGAACCCCTCTTTACAATCCAAATGCTGATAAATGTTCCAATAATTTATCTCTTAGTAATCTGAAATCACCTTGTGTACTTTTCTACTCTTATGTATTCTTTTAATCTTTAAACCCTAAGAAATCAAACAAGGAGACTGGAGTTTGAGCCGACCATCCTCTTACTGTTAAGAGAGCCTTTATTTCTTTTCTTTATTTCTTCTGCCTCAAATCTACTCTGCATACCCAGAACCAGAACCAAACATGGAGAAGCAGCTTTTAGTTCTTATGCTCCACTAATCTGGAATAAACTGCCAGAAAACTGTAAAAGCGCCGAAACACTAAGTGTCTTTAAATCAAGATTAAAAACTTATTTTTTTAGAGTGGCCTTTGACTCTGTAATCTAGGCATGATTAGTTGTGTTTTCAGTCTAATTTTCCTTCCATTTTCTTGTCCATCATTCTATTCTCTTTATTTTATTTTTTTTAATTACCTCTATTTTTATATTTTATCATTTGATTTGTTTTTCTGTGTCTGTATCTGTGTTTATTTTCTTTGTGATTGTATTGTAATTGTATGTACAGCGCTTCGAGTGTCTCGTTGCTGAAAAGCGCTATATAAATAAACTTACCTTACCTTACATGGAATGAATTCACACAATTTCTTAAAATACAAGAATTTTTTAACAAAAATAAGTCAACTCAAAGTCAAACATATTTCAATCAACAAACTCTTTACTATGCTAAAACAATCCAACTAAACTACTAAGCAGAATTAAAGAATAACGAAGACTAATAGGCTATGTACAATATAAACAAGTTGATTAAAGATGATTGAAAACCATGACTGAAAGAGTGATGCAACATTACCATGCAATGTTATTTATGTTTGAGAACCAAGGATTATCTTGAAGAATCTGAAATGAAGTTAAGTTAGTCTTGGAACCAACTTAGGCAATAATCAGCAACATTTAGACAACCATTCACAATGCAAGATCAGATAAAATATTATTTTAATAAAATAATGTTTTAAATAATGATCTGCTGAATAAAACCAACCTTCTGGATGACTATTTCTCAACAGTGTCTAATTAGCTGCCTTTATTTATTAAGATAATATTTAAAGAAATATTATTAATAGAATATTTTGGAAAAGAGCCAAATCTTTCTGGAGAAATGGGGCTTAATGGTGTTTACTTAGTTATTAGATTTAGTGAAATAATGTTTAGGGACTATTATTCACTAGCTTGAAAACTAACAACCTTTCTGTTAAATATTCTTTAGCACCAGAATCAAACACATACCTTTAAAATACCAGGGTTAATAAAAGGGTTTAAATACATAAGCGTGGACGGCGCGTTATGATCAACCTTCTGTTTAAAATCACCCTTTTAATAAAGTTTGTCTTAACTTTAAAAACACACAAACACAGAACACAACCTGAGCACGTGTGCTGCAGATAGTCTGCTAGCACCAAGATAGCTGAGTTCAACACAAACAAAACCAAACTTCATAAAATGAAAAATGTTTAGATCATTTCAATCTAAATCTTTCTATATTATTCTGCCCAAATACTTAACATCATGAACTGTGGTGAGGAACGTTGTCCAAGCGACGATGAAGTTTGGAGAGACGTCCACAGTCTTTAAACGGTTAGCTACAGCTAATCTCCTTAGCTGTGGGGAATGGCGGCTGTTCTGTCGGCCGGTCTGTGAACAAACGGTTAGCTTCTAGCTAACCTCCGTGGCTGTGGATGAAAGACGGCCCGTTCTGTCCGCCAACCACACTGCACGTTACCGTAACCACGGTGATGGGGTCTCTGCTGTCTTCCTTCCAGACTGGGAGACCGCTCCGCTCGGCTTCATAGAGACCGCGTGTTCAATTTATTTTGAAAGTGTAGGAAAGTCTGTACCGGAGTTTAATGTTGAAATCCATGGCTGGGTCCCAACAATGCCTTGAAG
The DNA here is from genome assembly GCF_021462225.1 of Girardinichthys multiradiatus. Classification (NCBI taxonomy): domain Eukaryota; kingdom Metazoa; phylum Chordata; class Actinopteri; order Cyprinodontiformes; family Goodeidae; genus Girardinichthys; species Girardinichthys multiradiatus. The sequence goes on from NC_061807.1 coordinate 2,408,029, forward strand.
GAAAGGAAATTAATTAAAATTACATCAATTATTTGTTAGCACTACATTTGATCTTGTTGTGTACACACATAAACTTTTCTAGTAGGGAGAACATAGGTGGGATCCAGCAAATGAACTAGTTCCCTGAACCCCTCGTCTTTACAACAGTAAAGGGTTGTGAATCTTTTACAATAAGATTGACCACAGCATCATCCAACACCTGCTTTCTGGAACCTTTATGATGCATGAAAATAAAGCACAAACAATTTAAATAAACCTATAAGATATATTTCATACTCAGGCTGGTGTCTGAGTTTGATTTGAAGTGTGTGCCTTTTCTTTTTCATGTATGGCTCTGAAATGCCTAAGCATTGATGAGGTGTTATTATTGTATACCAGCTCTCTGGCACAAAACAAACACTTCACCTGAAATACAAAGATAAAAGTTCATTGATACAGAATTATTGGTAATGATACAAATAAAATTAGGTAATGTGCTGCAAACACACTTTGCACAAACCTTGTTTTTAGCACACATTTCAAATTACTCCCAGATGGGAGAGGTTTTCCTTTTTTGTTGGCTCCATTCTTCTCAGATGACCTATCCAGGGGCGTTTTTAGGGTCTCCAAACATTGGGGGCTTTAGCCCAAATCCAAAATACTTAGATTTCAATAAGACAATTTATAGGTAATTTAAAATTAAAATAATATAGGACATATTGTACCAGTTCTCTGTCTCGGCTGGTTTCAGACTGAATGTAAATTATTGTGAATCAAACAAAAAAGGTTTGCAATAATTTTACTTTTTATTTTTTTAGAAGCTGAATGAAGGAAAAGGAGAAGCAGAGTTTAGGCCAGATGGAAATCCATCTTGCTGAAGCAAATAATGACACATTTGAGGTATTTAGAAAAGTACTTAATCCAAATTTTTGCTGACAATTTTTTTTCTTAAACTCAGAGATGTTTACTTTGGGCCAGATAAATGTGCTTCTTTTGTCATCTACATAAAATACTTTTTTAAACGTTATTCTCATCAAAGTGTTCCACTCCTGAGGCTCCATTTTCTTTATTCTTATATTTCAAAAAAGGAAAGTGGTATAAAGTTGATTTTCCTAAATCTTTGTCAAATGGTAAAATCCTAAAACACATTTATTTTATTATGCCAAGAGCTCTCTAAACATTTTATTAAAATTTGTCCTTCTTTTATGAACCTGTTCTCTTTTACCGCCATCTTTTCAGCCCTTCATTCCACTTCTGAAGAAATTTGTCCTGTCAAAAATAATAAATTAAACATTTTACAACACAGTCTGTTGTTCTGCATGTGAGACATTATTGCAGTTCTTACTATTAAACACTTTGAGAGGAAAGGGTGTTAAGTTGTGGTGTTTAAAATATAGCATAGAGCCTCATCCTGGACCTTATCAGTACTAATATTACAGTTATTAATAACTGTATACATATGGTATGTATGTCTCACCCTCAGTAAAACTGTATCCTCGTTTAATTAATTTAGTTTATATAATATTACGTGTAATTCAGAAAAATAAAATAGTTAACTAATTAATGGTCCATCTGTGATTAATTGCTATGATTTATTTCTTAATTATACTGCATCTTTAAACCCAGAGCTGTATGTTTAGAATCAGAAGATATGAAAGTGAACAGGGAGGCTTACAGGTCCTTCTCAAAATATTAGCATATTTTGATAAAGTTCATTATTTTCCATAATGTCATGATGAAAATTTAACATTCATATATTTTAGATTCAAGTGCTGTATCAAGGCACCTCAGTGGAAAGTCTGTGGGAAGGAAAAAGTGTGGCAGAAAACGCTGCACAATGAGAAGAAGTGACCGGACCCTGAGGAAGATTGTGGAGAAGGGCCGATTCCAGACCTTGGGGGACCTGCGGAAACAGTGGACTGAGTCTGGAGTAGAAACATCCAGAGCCACCGTGCACAGGCGTGTGCAGGAAATGGGCTACAGGTGCCGCATTCCCCAGGTCAAGCCACTTTTGAACCAGAAACAGCAGCAGAAGCGCCTGACCTGGGCTACAGGGAAGCAGCACTGGACTGTTTCTCAGTGGTCCAAAGTACTTTTTTCGGATGAAAGCAAATTCTGCATGTCATTCGGAAATCAAGGTGCCAGAGTCTGGAGGAAGACTGGGGAGAAGGAAATGCCAAAATGCAAGAAGTCCAGTGTCAAGTACCCAGTCAGTGATGGTCTGGGGTGCCGTGTCAGCTGCTGGTGTTGGTCCACTGTGTTTTATAAAGGGCAGGGTCAATGCAGTTAGCTATCAGGAGATTTTGGAGCACTTCATGCTTCCATCTGCTGAAAAGCTTTATGGAGATGAAGATTTAATTTTTCAGCACGACCTGGCACCTGCTCACAGTGCCAAAACCACTGGTAAATGGTTTACTGACCATGGTATCACTGTGCTCAATTGGCCTGCCAACTCTCCTGACCTGAACCCCATAGAGAATCTGTGGGATATTGTGAAGAGAACATTGAGAGACTCAAGACCCAACACTCTGGATGAGCTAAAGGCCGCTATTGAAGCATCCTGGGCCTCCATAAGACCTCAGCAGTGCCACAGGCTGATTGCCTCCATGCCACGCCGCATTTAAGCAGTCATTTCTGCAAAAGGATTCCCGACCAAGTATTGAGTGCATAACTGTACATGATTATTTGAAGGTTGACGTTTTTTGTATTAAAAACACTTTTCTTTTATTGGTCGGATGAAATATGCTAATTTTGTGAGATAGGAATTTTGGGTTTTCATGAGCTGTATGCCAAAATCATCCGTATTAAGACAATAAAAGACCTGAAATATTTCAGTTAGTGTACAATGAATCTAAAATATATAAATGTTAAATTTTCATCATGACATTATGGAAAATAATGAACTTTATCACAATATGCTAATATTTTGAGAAGGACCTGTACTTTTTCTACTACGTCTTACTGGAACCAGGAGATATTTTTCTGGTTTATTGAGCAACACTTTTTTCTGTCTACATGTAGAACTGGACTATAAGACTGGCTGCAGCCATGAGATGCAATGTGTTGATCTGAAGGACCTTTTAATATGTTCAGCTACGTTAGGATTAAATGCTTTTATTTTGACTGAAGTAAAGAAACAGATATTTTCACATTATGATGCAAATCCGGCTAGAAGCTCACAGAGAAGGTTGCGACTGTTTTCTATCACAGATCATTTAACTTCACCTGTAGCTCAGGTGAAAGTTCCTCATCATGACCCTGAAGAAGCTCATTAGAGTGAACCTCCACCTCATGTCTTGCTGGGTGAATTAGTGATTTGCTGTAACTTACAATTAGCCCATTCTGAGTCAGCATTCAGGTTTTACCGCTATCTTCTCCTGGGTTATACCGCTCTGTGTTCACCTGTTCCTGAACAAACCCACCCACCAGGCTCCCACTCCCTGGTTGGCTCTGCGGTTGCTCTGAAATGATCCCTGTTTGAGCCGCTTAATGTAACTTTTCAGGTAATGAAGGAGGCAGGTCAACCTGGAGTAAACTGCTGTTCTGGATTTCTCCAGAATGGAGTCCGTCTCTGGCTGTGCGCGTAGTTGCGCATTAGCAGTGCTGCAAGTGCGCAAATAAAAAATTTTTGTCCTCTCCTTTTAACTCATTGTCAGGTTAGGTGGAGCGGTACGTGATTATATGGAACACAATTGAAAAAATCTGATTGTTTTTAAATAAAAATCCAATACCATTTTGTGGCTGCATCTTTTTAATACTTCTAAATTTCTTCTATCAAGAAGTCCGGGGCTATTCAGAAAACATCCGGGTCTAACTACGCGCCTGCTTCTATCTCTGCTGTCATGCGATCAAATCACAAGTGTCATCGCGCTTTTATTTTGAAATTCCACACGCGAAATGAAGCAGTGACGTGTCCACGGAAATGCGAGACATCGTTTGTCATCGGTCACGTGGTTTACCGCAAGACAACACAAGCATTGAACCTTTTTACTCTGTAAACTCCTCGAAGCTTTGCTTCAAATGTTCCATCTCTAGAGTTTGGATCGAAGCCGAGTTATAACTACTCAGTAACTGTTAAAGGATCTTTTGAAGAGAAGCTAACAACAAAGATGTGGAGACAGCAGCTCAAACGGTGGCAGAGTGCAGCAGTGGGAGAGATTTCCCAAACAGCTAAAGAGGACAAAGAAGATCAGCAGCGTCTCAACATCCTGGAGGCTGATTTCAACCCTAAAGTTCTGCTGCACAGATTAGGTTTGTATGTTTTCATGTCAGTTACAGTTTAGGAACATTTTAGGTGACTAATGGATTAGCTTCTTAAAGACCAAATGTTCATCATAGACTTAAAACGTAAACGCTACGTCACTCGGTGGAAACGACCCACGTCCGCCATTTTGATTGGTTTGTTGTCCTTCGACACTGATATAAGTTTGTTTAGAAACTAATTAATAGGGCTGCACGATATTAGAGAAACCTGTGATGTGTGATAACAGTGTCTAATAGTGTGATGACGATATGACTTGTGATATATGAACAAATACTTACAGAGCATCAGGAAAGTATTCACAGCGCTTCATATTTCGTTAAGTTACAGCTTCTTTACAAATTGTATTAATATCTATCCACCAAATTCTACACATACTCTGTATTTGTTTGTAGAAATTTGAGTATTATTATGAATTATGTATTATGAAGGTAGAGGCTTAGATTATTTTGGTGCTCATGGGAAAGGTATTATAAAATGCCAAGATTACGTTAAATTTGTAGCTCTTGTTCTACAAACCTGGCAATCAAAAGCATAAACAAACAAAAAATAAAAGTTAAAAGCAAATTCTGGCCAAGTTTCATAGAACTGACCTTTAAACTGTCTTAAGATATTGAAAATTTAAAAAGACAAACAAGCAGAAAGCACACATTTGGTCCCCCAAGGTGCCTAATGGGTTAAAGTAATTTTTAGAGCTTCTTTCACACAGAAAACTCAATTTCTAAGTAAACTTGTATCGGTTTCGTAGCCCGACTCACCACTATCAATATGGCAGATGTGAATCGTTTTTACCAAGTAACAAAGCGTTTACTATTTATGTCAGGAATATGAGGTTATAATGGGAGTCAATGAGATCAATTGGGCAGGACAGGGTAAAGATGTGCCTCTAGTTAAATAATATTAGGAATGATAAATAAATAATAGAAACAACCATGATTTAAAAGGTGAACAGAATTACAAACCATATGGTACAGAATTATTTTAATATTTAGACTGTAAAATGCTTTCAAAAATAAATATTTGGCAGAAATAGAAAAAACTTGAAAAAATATACATAAATACAAACTCTAGACAAGATAAAGATGTAAATGAGGTGAGTAAGTATTTGCTGCATTGTACATGATGTCTTTAAATTTCCCTTAGGTGTGGTTGTGTGCATGGTGGCTTATCTCCATCATGTTTGACTTGGCCAGTGGGAGATTACCGTTTTGAGGTTTTTTTTTGCAAAATAACTTTTCCATTCAAACCATTTTAAACCAGGGTCTTTCTTATTGTTCATTCTAGAACACTGACCTTAAATAAGGAATGTCATGCCTTCAGTGGTTTAGATGTTTTCCTGGGTTTTTTTGTGACATGAGTTTTCTCTGAGTATTTTTGGTAGGCAGTATAGAAGCCATTTGTAGTTTTTTTTTGTGTTTGGTCATAGTTTGGGTCTGTCTTATTTAGTTTTGATAATTCTTTTTGGTTTGGTGGCAGTGTTTGGTTTATATGTGAATGGACACTCTGACCTATATTTTACTCTACCACTGGTGGGGGAAATCTATATAGGTGTTAGGGTTAGAGGGCATCAGGGGTTGGGGTGTGTGAAGGTCATACGGTTTTTTACCGCTCTCTGTTGTATACTGGTTTGGCTTCATCATATCCACATATGATGAAGCCAAACCAGTATACATATATATATATATATATATATATATACAACATATATTGACCATAATTGCCATCTTTTTGCATGCTGTGATAAACCGTCACCCTGGATTTTGGATTTCATTCAATACTTAGCTTGTATTTAATAAATGGGAGCATTCCCTAACTTATCTCCCAGTCTGGACATTACCTTATGAGCGCGTTAGGACCTGGATTAGCCGCACCCAGTAGCGACTAAAAATGGATGGAATTTGATATAGGCAAGTTACTCCTGCAAAGGTTCCTTGTTGTTCCACATTGTCTCTTTTTATGGAGGATGGCTCTCACGGTGGTTATCTGGATTCCCAAATCTTTTGAAATGTCTTTAACCCGTTCCAGACGCATAGATTTCAATGACTTTGTCATGATCCAGGATGAATGTGGTATTCATATTCTAGGTCTGCCTCACGGACTTAAACTGGGAGCTGGTTCCACAGGAGAGGAGCCTGATAACTAAAGGATCTGCCTCCTATTCTACTTCTAGAGACTCTAGGGACCACCAGTAGATCTACAGTCTGATAATGAAGTGCTCTGTTAGGAACATATGGATCAATCAGATCTCTGATGTGTGAAGAAGTTTGATCATTAAGGGTTTTGTATGTGAGAAGGAGAATTTTAAATTATGTTCTGGATTTAAGAGGGAGCCAATGAAGGGAAGCTAAAATAGGAGAAATATGATCTCTCTTTTTAATTTTCATCAGAACTCCTGCTGCAGCATTTTGAATCAGCTGAAGGCTTTTAACTGCATTTTGTGGACATCCTGATAGTAAATAATTACAATAGTCCAGGCTTGAAGGAACAAATGCAAGGACTAGTTTTTCATGGTCACTCGTGGATTGGATATTTCTAATTTTGGCAACGTTCCAGATGTGAAAGAAGGAAATCCTAGAAACCTGATGAATGTGGGTTTAAATGACATGTACTGGTCAAAAATAACACCAAGGTTTTTTACTTTATTACCGGAGGTCAATTTAATGCCATCCAGATTACGTGATTGACTAAATAGTTTCTTTTTTAAAGACTCCGGTCCAAAGACGACAACTTCTGTCTTGTCTGGATTTAGAAGCAGAACATTTTTAATCATCTAAGTTTTTATGTCTTCCAGACATGCTTGTAGTCTATCTAACTGTTCAACAGGATTCATGGATAAGTAAAGCTGAGTATCATCAGCGTAACAGTGAAAATTTATCCTATGCTGCCTGATAATTTGACCTATTGGAAGCATACATATAGTAAAAAGAATTGGCCCAAGTACTGAACTCTGTGGTACTCCACAATTAACCCTGGAGTTTAAAGATGATTTATCATTTACATGAACAAACTGGAATCTGTCAGACAAATAAGATTTAAAACAGCCTAGCGCTGTTCCCCTGATCCCTACAGCATATTCCAGCCTGTTTAAGAAAATATTATGGTCAACTGTATCAAATGCAGCACTGAGATCTAACAGTACAAGTACAGACACAAGTCCATTATCTGAGGCTAGGAGAATATTATTAGTGACTTTCAGCAGAGCTGTTTCAGTGCTATGATGAGCTCTGAAACCTGAGTGAAACTCTTCAAACAGATCATTGCTGTGTAAATGCTCAAACATTTGATTAGCAACAATTTTCTCAGGTATTTTAGATGAGAACGGTAGATTGGATATAGGTCTGGAATTTATTAAGTCACCTTGATCAAGCGAAGGTTTCTTAAGTAAAGGTTTAATTAGAGCTAGCTTAAACCAGAAGACCAGACGTCTTTCTAGGGGCACCTGGCTTTGACTGGTCTACGTTTAAATTGTCCTTTCCACTTCAGGATTATGGTTGCAGCAGCGCTCACTGGAACAGTCAGAAGCTTAGAAATGCAGCTGTAATCATTCACAATAGTATGTTTTGCAATAGTTAGACCTTTTTGTGAAGGTCTCTTTGCTTTTGCCAGTTTTACCCCTCTGTGCAATACTTAAGTAATAAGAAACCTTCTGTTAAGGTTATCAATAAATTTTAAACCAACTGATATTGATTAGAACATATAAAAGATGGTTTCTAAATGCCGACAGATTTAAAATTGTTGTTTGGTTTTTATACACCTTCAGAGACCAATTTCTTCATGGGTTAAATACTTATTCTCTGTGTCATTCCAAATTGGCTTTAATTTCTTATTATATGAGGAGTATTTGATAGTTGCCAACATCTGGTGTGAATTCTATGTCATTGTTTTTAAAAGAAATATTTAAACTGACAAAATATTGACGTGTTCATTGGTTATTGTATCTGCTTTAAAACCTGATTATTCCACATAGAAACTAGTTAAAAAGATGAATTATGCGGCATATTGGAAACAATCGTAGAAAAGCGAGATGGAGCCAAAAAAGAAAAAAAATGGTTTCAGTATATGGTTGTTGAGAATAAGTGAATAGATCATGACATAAATGAACAGACATGAGAAGCAACAATGCAAAATAAAAGGATAAGAATAAATGGTAATTAAATCAAAGAATTTGATGTAACCAAAGCACCTAAATATCTTTATTAAAAAGTGACTCAGTCCAGGCTGAAGTAAAAAAACGTTCTAATATGCATGATGTGTTTCAGTGTTTCCTGCAGATGTTAAGCAGATGCTGATGGTTAAAGAAGAAGCTCCTGTAAACCACAGACCTTGTGCTGGCCTACATGACCCAAAGCCCCACCACATAAAGGAGGAACAGGAGGAGGTCTACACCAGTCTGGGGGGAGAGCAGCTCAATGGGAAGGAGGAGATTGATACCATCAGGTTTCCAGTCATTGCTACTCCCATAAAGAGTGAGGATGATGAACAGTCCCCTCTGCCCTCACAGCTTTATCAAGACCAAATTAAAGGCATAGCGCTTCCAGAAGACATCAATGGAGGAGAAGAATCCATCAGAATACAAGATCATGGAGATGGTTCCATTTCCTCAGAAACTGAAGACACTGAGAAGGATGAAAAGACCGATGATGTAAAGCACCCCGTCTCTGAGCTCAAACACTTGTCAGACTCTGGACTGAAATCTAAGGACATGGACAATGACTGGAAGGACAGCAGAGCTCCTGAGTCAGATGTAAACGTTAACAAATCTTTTAGCTCCCCTGAGTTTGCTGAACAATTTGTTCACCGTGGCTTTCTTCAGAAAGACATGATAAATTCAGAAATAGGATCTTTAAGCTCGCTGGATGGGAAGAAATGTTTCACAGAGAAGAAAAATGTGAAATTGCTAAAGAAAGTTCAGACAGGAGTGAAGTTTAGCTGTGAAGACTGTGGTAAAACCTTTATTGGAAAATCCGCTTTAAACATACATAAGAGAATCCACACTGGAGAGAGACCTTTCTGTTGTGATCTATGTGGACAAAGATTTAGCCATAGATCAAGTTTAAAGACTCACATGAGAATCCACACTGGACAGAAACCTTTCTGTTGTGATCTATGTGGACAAAGATTTAGCCATAGATCAAGTTTAAAGACTCACATGAGAATCCACACTGGACAGAAACCTTTCTGTTGTGATCTATGTGGACAAAGATTTAACCAAAAAGGACATTTAAACAAACACATGAGAATCCACACTGGACAGAAACCTTTCTGTTGTGATCTATGTGGACAAAGATTTAACATAAAGCAATATTTAAACACACATATGAGAATCCACACTGGACAGAAACTTTTCTGTTGTGATCTCTGTGGACAAAGATTTACTGAAAAAGGAAATTTAAACACACACATGAGAATCCACACTGGACAGAAGCCTTTCTGTTGTGATGTATGTGAACAAAGATTTAGCTATAAATCAAGTTTAAACAGACACATGAGAATTCACACTGGACAGAAACCTTTCTGTTGTGATCTATGTGGACAAAGATTTAGCTATAAATCAAGTTTAAACAGACACATGAGAATTCACACTGGACAGAAACCTTTCTGTTGTGATCTATGTGGACAAAGATTTAGCCATAAATCAAGTTTAAACAAACACATGAGAATTCACACTGGACAGAAGCCTTTCTGTTGTGATCTATGCGGACAAAGATTTAACATAAAACAATATTTAAACACGCACATGAGAATCCACGCTGGACAGAAACCTTTTTGTTGTGATCTATGCGGACAAAGATTTAACCAAAAAGCACATTTAAACACACACATGAGAATCCACACTGGACAGAAACCTTTCTGTTGTGATCTATGCGGACAAAGATTTAGCCGAAAAGGAAATTTAAACAAACACATGACAATCCACACTAGAGAGGAAAATGGCTAAGGTTTGAATGCTCAAACATATTACGGTCGCTGTAAAATTTGTGATGTGAAGTGCAAGGCCAGTGGCGGGAAAACTTCTAATCTGAGGAAGCACCTAGTTAAGCACCAGATTTTCATCAAGGTTGAAGAGTTCACAGTTTTCGTTAGTCTCAGATATATGGCTAGAACTCCTGCATTCAGCACCGTTAACACGCCTGCTAATGGATACAATTTGTGCATTAAAGTTGTGCCTTTATTAAGAAAACAAAAAATGCGTAGTTAAGGGTTTTCATGTTGAAGAAATGTTTGAAACTTCTGAGATGTTACAATACCAACAGCTGGATGTTGTTTTGTTATATTCAATAAAGTTTATATATAGAATAATACATACACTACTGGTCAAAAATTTTAGATATACTTTCTCACTTGATTGGTCTCTTTATTTTCATGACTATTTACATTGTAGATTCTCACTAATGGTAACGAAACTTTGAAGGAACACATATAGAGTTATGTAGTAAACAAAAAATGTGAAGTCACTCTAAATATTTTTATATTTCAGATTTACAGCTTCTATAAAAGCTATAATTTTTCTATTTTAGATTCTTCCAGGTAGTCTCCCTTTGTTGTAATTACTGCTTTGCTCTCGTAACATTCTCTCCATAAGCTTGAAGAGTATTGAAAGAACTTACCAGAGGTTTATTGAGAGACGGCCAAAGGTTAATAATTCAGTCATCACAGCAAAGGGCAGCTACTTTAGGCAATCTAAAATATAAAACATATTTAAAGTTCTTTAACAATTTTTCGTTTGCTACATGAATCCATATGTGTTCATTCACAGTTTTGATGCCTTTAGAGAGAATCTACGTACAATGGAAATTGTCATAAACATAAAAAACGTTGAAAGAGAAAGTGTTTCTAAAACATTCGACAAATAGTGTATGTTAACATCTCTATAACATTTAATACCACATAACACACGTATAAGTACTGAAAACTGGTACCAGCGAGTGCCGGTTTAAATTCCCAGGTACCAAGTATTGGTACCGTATCTGTTCAAATGTTAAAAGGTACCCACCCCTAGTCAGGAGAGGGTGATCAGACTGCATTTAGATGTCTTGTCATTTTCCAAATGAATATATTTTGGAGCGTTACTGTTTTTTACCACAGTCAGTGTATCTCTATAATATTCTCAGCCCACACATTGCTCCCATGACACAACGACTGCACATCGTTTTTATGCCAACAGCAGTTTTTTGTATAATAGTGACGCAGAAAATCCTTCAATGGCAACTGCATGTCGTGCTGTCAGGAATGTTGCTGTTGCTCTTAAACTGTTACTGTACAGCAGAGGTGTCCATGGTGTCGATTAAACATTCAGTGAAGTCAGGTTGTCCTCCTTAGCAGAGTGTTACGTGTCCCTACCTGCCACACAGGACACCAGGGATTAATTCTGTGTAAAAAGTGTAATTGTGGTTTATGTCATCAGACATACATAGCTTAGGTTTAGTGAAAGTTTCCTAGGTTTTATTCTCCTTTACTATGCAGCTTATTCAAATGTTTTGTGACTCCTGTTTTGCCCAATTGGTTCTTATAGCTTCTATTCTGGTAACTCTTTATGGTTTCTAGTAATGTATGAACCTGGATGCTTTTATTGCCTTTTGCTTTGTTTCTGACACACCCAAATTTCCCCTATTGTGGGACAATAAAGGATTGTCTACCCTATTCTGTATTAAATACTTATTTAATATAAATGTAGTTGACATGGCATCTGTCAAGATCATGCATGAGGCAGCCCACATTATCAGCAATGTCTGGGTCTGTGCATGACTTCACAATGAGATCTAGGCTTGCCCGTGGTGAGTTTATATATAATAGTTATAATAATTTCTGATTTACCATTCACTTCTCTAACTAAAGAGAGTTGTCCTTTTATCTTATTAATTGTTCTTTATTGCCTGCAAGTGAAAATATAGTAGTTTTTCGTTAAATAAATAAAATCATCCAGCTCTAGGGGCACCTCATTCACTTTTAACTGATGCTCCAGCTGTTGTTTTTTATGGAGCCCGGCAAGTGTTTGAACGCATGGCCCACAGCTGCGAGGTAAGTTCAGTGGATCTGTTGTCATATGTAATGCCATGTTTCCATCAGAACTCTTCACAGCTTCCACTGAACTTACCTTGCAGGTGTGGGCCATGCGTCCAAACTCTCAACAGATGTCACTGAGCGAAACCGAGAGCTCACTTTAGTGAAGCGTGAGCACGGATTTCCACCAGCTTTGTTTTTGTTTTTTTACCTGCTGACACTTGCCAGGCTAGTATTTCAATTTGTGTTTTCTGCAGCTGCATTTTTAGGTATTTTTTTCTGATGTCACGTTTCTGTTTTCTTGTAAATACAACTTGTACAGCTGTTTCAAATTCAGTTCCATATCTACTCTTTTTCATATTGAGTTATGAGCCATCTCCTTACACATTAATTGCGTGTGTTGAATATACCCAGTGAATGCTGTGTAATTTATTTGGTTAAACATAACAATTGTCCTGCAACTTTTAGATGCATCCTTTCTCACACTTGGTCTGTGCAGCTGCCCTAAGTTATATGCTGTTATACAAACAAGATACAAAGTTTAATTTTCACACTCAGGATGCATCTAAAAGCTGCAGGACGGGACCTCTTGAGGACTGGAGCTGTGTATCCGTGCTGAGATACTTTGCCAAAACTGATTCTGTATCATGAGTGCTCACAAATAAAAATATGAGATGACGCTTAAATGTAAATGCCAAAACATGATGGAATTGTGGATGTATTTATTTGTTAACAATAGGATAAAATGGTAAAAACAAGGATTGGGTCAGAATGGGCCATAAGAGACACTTCAAATAAAAGGGTTTTAAACTGGCAGCAAACGGGTAGTAAAGTGGACCTCCTGAGTAGAACCGAACCTGTGGATCAAGAGCGTCATTTCAACATGTTAGATAGTCTGACTAATGGAGTTTAGACGAAAATTCAGAACGAAAGACGTTCACCGCCTCCACCTTCCAATGACTCTTCCGTGTGTCTGTCCGCCTGATTCTCCATCCAATCACCTTCCGACACCTTGCTTTTAACGGACCTTCAGCAGTGGTCATCCTCACTTGTTAGCTGAGCTCATCCCTCCTCCACCCCACCTCCACCATCTTCCTTCCCATCTACTCCTGGCTTCCTTGGTCTCTGGCCACCAATCCACCACCAGTGTCGGATCAGGGGGAAGATATCTCTAAATCTAAGCCTTACAAATGTTCATCTTAGCTCATGTCATTCTCAGCATTCATGTCTTCCTCCCAGAGCACTAAAGAAATAACCATGTAATTTCACATCATTAAAACCTTTCTAATTGCCATCCCTTTTCCTTGTGAGTCTTTTCAGATTGAAATAATTATTGAGTGCAAATGTAATGTGATGAGATCTCAGTGGAACTCTGAAGAACACCATCCACACTCCCTGCCCCCACCATCCTCAACAACACTGTGTCTACTGTGGATCACTTCCAGTTCCTAGGAAGCACCCTTTCTCTGGACCAGATGTTGTCCTGTGGAAAATAGGCATCTGTACTCTGGAATCTGATTGTGAACTCATCAAGGATGCCATTATACAGTGATGAATAGGGATGGGTGCCTTTCACATTTGAACAAATACGGTACCAATGCCCGGTACCGGGGAGATGGTATCGGTACTCAGCCATGCCAATTTTTGGTACTTTCTTCTGTGTTTATGTGGTAATAAATATGAATTTGTTTAATAATAAAATCAAAAATGTTCAATTTGACATATTTTCTGAATATGTAAACTTTAATGAATATATCAAAACAATAAGAATCAGCTTTATTGCCAAGTTTATGCACACAATAAACAAGGGATTTGACTTTGGTACACTTTGCTCTCAGTGAAGAATTTGTTTTTTATAGTAATGGAAAAATGAAAAATACTGATTTAAATGTACATATATACACAATTGACTTTAGAATAGAATATAATGTGAGATCAGTCCAAGTATTCATGGTGTTGTTCTGAAAGTCTGACTTTTAAATGTTCATCAGAGCAACAGCCGGGGGGAAGAAACTGTCTGTGGCAGCTGGTATCAGGAGACTACCGCTCTGCAGCACCGACCTGACCATAAAAGTCTAAGCAATTTATGTACAGGGTACGTTAGATCTGCAGCCTTTTTCCTGACCCTAGACCTGTATATGTCCTCGATTGAGGGAAGGTCAGCCCTGATAATCCTCTCTGCAGACCTGATTGTTCATTGCAGTCTGGATCTGTCCTGTTTTGTAGATGAGCCAAACCACACTGAGATGGAGGAAGTCAGAACAGACTGAATTATGGCAGTTTAGAAGATGACCAGCAGCTCCTGGGGAAGGTTGTACTTGTTGAGTTGCTTCAGGAAGTACAGTCTCTGCTGGGGCTTCTGCCAAACATTGACTATGTGTGAGGACCATCTCAGGTTTTGAGAAGTGGTGGTTCCTAGGAACCGGAGGTGGTCCACAGTAGATACTGTTAAGGATGGTGAGAGGCATGTTCTCTGAAAGTCCACTATCATCTTCACAGTCCTGAGTGGGTTAAGTTCCAGATTGGTTCTGACCTCACCAGTGTACCAGCCGGTCTACCTTCTGTCTGTATGCAGACCCATCACTGTTATGGATCAAACCAATAACTGTCATCTGCTAGCTTCAGAAGTGTCACAGACGGATCAGCTGCAGTCATTTGTTTAGAGGGAGAAGAGGAATGGGGAGAGAACATCATCCCTGGGGGCGTCCGGTGCTGATGGTTCTTGTGCAGCAGAAGAAGCTCCCCAGCCTCACCACCTGCTGCCTGTCCTTCAGGAAGCTGGTAATCCACTGACAGGTGGAGGCTGGGACTTTGAGCTGGGTGAGCTTTTGATAGAGGATATCTGGGTTGATGGTGTTGAAGGCTGAACTGAAGTCCTGGCATACATCCCTGGGTGGTCGAGATGTTGTAGGATAAAGTGTGGTCCCATGTTGACTGCATCATCTGCCAACCTCTTTGCCCTGTAGGCAAACTGCAGGGGGTCCAGCAGGAGGGTTGTGATGTCCTTTAGGTACTTCAGCACCAGTCGCTCAAAGGATTTCATGACCACAGACATCAGGCCAACAGGCCTGTAGTCATTTAATGCTGCGATGCTGGGTTTCTTGGGTACTGGGATAAGAGTGGAACATTTGAAGTTGGAGGAAACCTCACACAGCTCCAGTGACTTGTTGAAGATCTGAGTGAAAATGGTTGCTAGTTGGTCAGGGCAGACTGTCAGGCACGATGGTGAGACATTATTAGGTCCTAAGGTCTTCCTTGTATTCAGGTTAACAGAGCCTTTTTACATCTTCCTCTGAGATCCACAGAGGGTTAAGGGCAGTTAGGGGTGTGGTTGGTGTATGGCAAGAATTTGTGTCTGAATGGAGTGTGTTGGGTTGAGGTGTGAACTGCTGCTTTTATACCTGCAGTGGAAGGCATTCAGTTGATGCTCAGCTCCTGTAAGCAGCCAGGTTTTTTAAACCATTCCAAACTGCAGGGGCATCTCCATGTGAGAAACCTTTCTTTAGCTTCTCACTGTAGCTTCTCTACGCTGCTTTGATCTCCTTGGTCAATTTGTTCTTGGCCTGCTTATACAGAGCCCGGTCCACACGGTCAATTTGTTCTTGGCCTGCTTATACAGAGCCCGGTCCACGCTGCAGTAAGCCTCTTACTTATCCTTGCACAGCTTCCTCAGAGGAGAAGTGAACCAAGGTTTGTTGTTATTGTAAGTGCAGAAGGTCTTGGTCTCCACACATATGTCCTCAGACACTAATGTATGATGTCACAATCCGCATCCAGCAGTTTGTATTGTAACATCTCAGTTTCAAATATTTTTTCTCCCATGTTGCTGGCTGCTGTTAGGAATAACCTTTATTAATATGCTCATAGCTGTTTTTCCTATTTATACTATAGTGAAATAAAATATAAGTTCTAATGTTTCCCTTTTGTTACAATAGGGTAAGACTGCTCATAGACATACAGTACAAGGATAAATGGCCCAAGGTTTGTCATGAATGACCTGAAGCTGGGGCACTGGGGTTGATAGTGGAGCAGCCTGTACAACTGGGTTGATTAGAAACTTACAGCACACTTAGATTAAGGATGGACACCCACTATTACACAATCTAACAGATAGACACCACAATGGTGACACATAGTCTACTGATAATCACTGAGGGAGGAAACATCCATTGCATTGGAGTACCAGATATAAAACTACATGTGACCTTCTATTGGGGCTCTTCGTCATGCTCTAACAGACTGCGACGGTCCGAGACGGGAGCCTCAGCGCTGATCTCTGTTATCATTCCTCTGCCTTAATTTAGATTAAAGGAGCTAAAAGTTAGAAACTGTTTGAGAGTCGTACCTTTCAGAGTCTTTAGATAGAGTGTGTGATCGCTTCATGGGGACCAAGTACCGGAAGAGCTCCGAGGCGTCTGACCGCCAGCAGGGTTCACTAGCTTGGTTTTAAAGCTTAAAGCCTTTAATATACTTGCTGTATAAAGACTGGTGCACATTGTGCCACTTTCAATTGCTCAAATGGATTTTATAGGCTTGAATGGTGGCAGGAAAATCATGATTGCAAGGAAACACGTCGTTGTAAACCTCCGTTCACTCTTCACAATTTCCCGACATAAAAGAAAGATCAAGACGGATGTAAAAGATGGTCTCAAGAACATTTGATCTTGGATAAAACGCTGATGGAGGTAAAAGCTAAGAAACATAGAAGCATAGATGCACCTGTTTACTGTGTGAGGCTAAAGGCTTTGCATTGAGGTGTTAGCAGTAGCTAACTTGTTGACAGCCATATGCCTTGGGATTATTATACGATTTGATCAAAATTATGGAAAAATGCTCGTATCAATTAATTGTGCCTATTTTCATTTCACATTTGGTTTTTATTGTTGTCCCACCCCAAATGTTCTAAAGCTGATATATGTCAAATTATAAAAACAAATACCACACCAACCGTCCTTGTAGTAAATGCAAAGCTGGTGGAGCAGCGACATCTCATCCCTGCTAAGGAAATACTCTGCAATGCCCTTACCCATAATGCACTGTGCAACACGCTTCTAGGAAGCAGGTGGCTGCCACTGTGGAAAAAAAAGTACTGAATTCGGTACCCATCCCTAGTGATGAAGGCTGTTTAATTAGCAGTCTTGTACTATATGGTTAATATTTCGCATGGTCTCTTCAGGATGACACCTGGGAGGGACCAATCCAGAGAGACTGGCTGAACCGGGAACCCCTTTAGTGTACTTTACTCAAAAACCTATCGACACGTAGAGAGTATTTGGGGGCCCTGAACCAGGACAATTCAATGGCAGAAGAATAAAATTAAAAAGCACCAATCCAGGAGGCAGCAAATTGTTCCAGAACATTCAGGACAGAGACTGACTTACACTGTGACATGACTAAGAACTTAATTGATATGTCTCCATATTCCTATGTTATAACCTCAAGCTTTGTCTTTGTTTTGTTTTAATGTGTTCATGTTATCACCTTTAATGAGGTCCTGAAGTGTTTTAAGCCATTTATATACTCTGATAGAATGGAAGCATCAACTTTAGTGATATTCTGCTCCTGAGATTTAACATAACCAATGTTTTCTGTTTATATATATTTTGATAAAAGGAATGATGGAACAGGACCGGATTGGCATTAAAGGTCCCTCAAATAGATGATAATGATGCTTATTAGACGCAATACAGTGACTTCTTGCTCAGATTGGCCGAGAGCGAGATTTCTTCGGAGACCTCCAGACGTTTTCTTGTACCTTTTAGGAGGAATGGATTTTTCGATTGAAAGGGCCTAAGCTGACCTTTGGATCCCCTCCCACAACACAGTTTGTGGTCTGAAGGACATGGATGCTTGTCAATGATGGTCCAGCTATATGGCTGGAGAGTAGATGACTTTGGTCTGATTTGCAGTTAACAGTAAAAAGAATGTGAGCATAGAAACCTATATAGGATCTTAATAAGTTGAACCCAAAATTGAAGATCTAAACCGGAGCAATCATCTCGGGTTGCTTAATTTCTGTAAATCATTTCCTTTATTACCCCTTATATTCATTTACATTTTTATTTAATTTACTCAATTTAAGTGTATTACATATATTCTGGTATACTTATATTTTACATGTTAAGATTGTGTACATATGAATGAAAATTCTCTCTCATGTGTTAGGTTTTCACTTATTAAGGGAGGATGTTTGGAAGCATTTTACTTTATAAATTGTGTTCCTGGCATAGGAGAGCCTGTTCCTGCCAAAAGATAAAATAATAGCTTTGTTTTGTCCAACATATGTGTTTAAATTGTTGTATATTTGCATGTGAAAATATGTGACTTTGAAAACTTAATGTCTGTCCAAATTAAAGTGAAAGTATTTTTTTTTCTCAGTCAGTTAATTGGCATTAACCATGAAAGAGGAACAAAAAAGCCAAAGGGAAAGGTCACATCAAAACAATCTGGCCAACTGTTGCAGAAGACGTGTGTTCATGTCAACCCTCACGTGGCCACTCTTATGTGCAAGTTAATAGTCTTCCAATGGAACTTCTGATAGGCCTCGGTGTTGACTTTATCCCATCCCGGTCCCATATCGCTATCGACGACACCCTCCCCTTCCTGTCTCTTCGTGTGAGGTATTGTCATACTTTGTCCTTTGTTGCTTCAAAAGAGTAAAGACAACATCTTACACGACAAGGCTTTTATTTATTCAGGCGACCTAAGTGCGAAAACACACACACACAGACACACTCTTGTTTTGCTATATGTAGTGAGGACCATGTGTTGACTCCCATTGACATCTATGGATTTTCAGTCATTTTCAACCCTTTCTATGCCTTAACCCTGACAATAACCCTAAACCTAACCATTACCAGTGCATGCCTAACCCTAACCTTAACCTAAAGTCAATTCACACCTTAGTCCTAAACCTAACCGTTAGCAAAATAGGTCGTGAGGACCAGCAAAATGTCCTCACTTTGGTACAAACGGTCCTCAATTTGATGGTGAAATCAGGAAAATGGTTCTCACTGTGATGCCAAGACAGGAACACACACACACACACACACACACACACAAAGCTACAGAAGAGTATGTACAAGGTTTCCAACACCAGCTACTGGTTGGTAGCACCGTTGCCTTGCAGCAAGAAGATCCCAGGTTCGATTCCCAGGGGTCTTTCTGCATGGAGTTTGCATGTTCTCCCCGTGCATGCGTGGGTTCTCACCGGGTACTCCGGCTTCCTCCCACAGTCCAAAGACATTCCTGGTAGGTTAATTGGTTACTCTGAATTGCCCATAGGTGTATGAATGAGTGTGTGCATGGTTGTTGTTTGTATGTTGCCTTGCGATGGACTGGCGACCTGTCCAGGGTGTACCCCGCCTCTCGCCCATAGACTGGTGGAGATAGGTACCAGCTTCCCCGTGACCCACTATGGTATAAGCGGTAGAAAATGACTGACTAACAATTTCGTTGTCCGATGAGCTAACCCCTTCCTCCTACTTCCCTATTTCTAAGGGGATTGCTGAATCTAGCTCTCCATCCAACGGGTCTGGACTTCCCTAAACCTGAAAGATCTTACTGAGCAGGTTTAATGAAAGTTCTGTTTAAGCTGGTGTCGGGAAATGACTCGCCTAGCCTCTGATGCACCTGATGGGGATGTTTCTTCTGGTAACAACGAACGATTTCTTGAAGGAAAGACGGCTTAATCAATGGTCAAACAGGAACTTTGTTGTCATATGTCTCTGAAGACAGTAGCTTACAGAGGCTGAAGAGTTGAAGGGAACCCAGGTGGTATAAATGAGGTTGATTCAGGACTTCAAGAAGCCTGAAACTTAGAGCAATCAGTTGTTCACCGATCAAGTTCACTTCTGTTGTCTGGATAAAAAAGCCATAGAGGAAATCAAATTCTTAATTTCGAGCCACAGTCCTTCCAGGGCACACGAGTTGATCCTCATTTTAATGCAATTGATCAGCTGGGC
The DNA here is from genome assembly GCF_021462225.1 of Girardinichthys multiradiatus. NCBI lineage: Eukaryota > Metazoa > Chordata > Actinopteri > Cyprinodontiformes > Goodeidae > Girardinichthys > Girardinichthys multiradiatus. The sequence continues at coordinate 2,428,234 of NC_061807.1, forward strand.
TGTGTCTCTGGTCCACTGTTTCATTTGTAGCATCTCTCTCCATCCGATCTTGTTTGCTGGTGTTTTGCAAGAAAACAACCGCAGTTCCCATTTTTGGCATTGCTTTTATTCAGATGCTCTTACTGGTCAGCCCTTTGTTAGGCTTCTCTGTTATTGCGCAATATGTTATTGCCCAATACGTTATTGCTCAATACTTAGTCATGGTCACCGTGACTTTCTGGTGCTGTTTTTGGGCCTTGAAGGTACCAGTAATAGCCATGCAGCTGGCTGTAGTCTCATCCTCGCTTACTTGCGCTGCTTGTTGGTCTTTAAAAGGTTCACTGTCAGCGTGTAGCTGGCTTTATCCTGTTCCTCCCTTCTTCGTGGTGTTTGTTGGCGTTCAAAAGGTTCGCTGTCAGCCCACAGCCGGCTCTCGTCACTCCTAGTCATCCTAGAGTCCTCTCCTTAATCTGCTCAGTCTTAAACTTTACACAGTATTACACATTCAATTCTCAGCCTTTTGCATTTACTTGGTTAAGATGTTTATAAAACCCTAACTTCATTCTTTTTATTCATACGGCCTCTCCAGTCTCTAAGTCCCAGAATATGAGAATATGCTTGTTTCACTCTCTACTGCTTCAATTGGGTATTTTAATAATTGTTGCATGGATTACACAAAAGGATATTTATTGTAATTTTTATGGATTTAACTGTGAGCAGTTAATGAATGTTGTATGGATTACAGGGAAAGATCTCACCTTATTTTGACCACACTGTTGCAGTTTTCAAGACATGCAAAGATACGGGTGCAGGCCCATGTGTAGTAAAATGCAGCAAGTTCTCTCCGATACAAAAAAATAAATAAATAAAGCTTATTTTTCTTATTCTCATTTGTTTGTCTTTGTTTAGTCTCTCCGGAGAGCATAAAGTCCACAAACTCTCAACATTGATCGTCAGTCACCAGAGGACTCGGACTATGTGGACAGGGGAGTACGCTTTCTGGCTCCATCAGCAGATGATGAAGATGATGATCGCTAGCGTCCCCCTGGTGGTTTGGTTGAATGTCACACTCAAGAAGGCATAGAGGATGGGGTTAGGGCAGCAGTGGAAGTAGGCCAGCACCTCGGTGATGGAGATCCACGTCTCCACCGCCTGCTGCACCTCGTAGCTAGAGGACACGATGATGTTCAGCAATGTAAGGGTGCAGAGCCTCGAAGATGCCGAGGCAGTAGGGCAGGCATCAGCTGAAGAAGCAAACGACGAGGATCACCGTCTTCTACAGAGCTTTCTTCTTCAGCACCTGGCCCTTGGTTCCTCAGAAGAGACTGGAGATGATGATACAGTGGCAGATGAGGATGACCATCCGGGTAGGACGAAGTCCACCAGGATGTTCTGGAAGCAAAAAACCGTTGTCCACGTCAGAGCGCTTTCCGCTGGGTAGATGCGCTGACAGATCACGCTGGAAGCCACGCTCTTCACGCCATCCTCTGTGAAAAGGTAGCCGGAGGAGCTTACGTCCTGTACATCCTGGAGACGTGCAAACACCAGGTCAGGTACGGTCAGGATGATAGTAGGCAGCCACGCTCCAACGTAGATCACTCTGCTCGCCATCAGCTTTCTCGTGGCCCGGCTGTCAGTGGCACGGACGACTGCCAAGTACCTGTCCAAGTTGATAAAAGCCAGGATCAGGATGCTGCTGTATAGGTTCGCCGTGTAGATCGCGTGAACCGACATGCAGAGGAAGCCTCCGTAGTGCTACGTTTGAACAGCATTCGCTGCCCACAGGGGCATTGTGAAGACGAACAGGATGTCTGCGATGGAGAGATGGAGCCGGTACTTATCTGGTATAGTTTTGACCATCTTCTGGTAGCCCACGATGAGAACAACCAATCCGTTGCCGATGATGCCAAGGCTGAATATTATGCCATAAACCGTCAGGAGGAAGATTTTGTTGAAGTTGCCGCTGAGTGCTCGAGCACACGGCTCATGGACATTTAGATCAAAGTCTGCAGACCCGTCAGAGGTGTTGGTGTTGGCAGTGCTGTTGTCAAACAGCTCGTATGCAGTGTCCTCCTAAATAGAAAAGACAGTGTTTTCTTTATTTTTTTGTTTTTGTTTTAAAGTTCTTAAAAGCCCAAAAACACTTGTTTATAAACTACAGTTTCTAACCACAATATTGGTCCTAACTTTAACTGCTCTCAAGAATAACAGTTTAAAACTTTAAAGAGCTGTACATCATGTTTATTGATACAGGAAAAGACCATGAATAAAGACGTGAACTTCGCTTCAGTTAAGAAAAAACAACAACAAGACAGAACCCACTTCTGCCATGTTTAGCTCTCACCGATCTTGTAAAGTTTTGGTAGGACAGTGTGTTTGAGCATTTTGCAGCAGCAGCAGAACAATTAGTTGTCTGACGGTATGCAAGCAGACCTTCCCAGGTTAATAAGGAGACACGGCCAGCTGCTCAACACCCCCACCACCCTTTTTTTTCACCCGTTCAACAGCTTCTTTCTGCTCCTCGCTATGAACAACAAACCTCGTAGTAATACCTATGTGTGTGTGTGTTTGTGTGTGTGTGTGTGTGTGTCCCACTGGCAAAGGGTTAGTAGTAGGGTCAGGTTTAGTCCATAGAAATTAAGACAACAAAGGGAAGTCAATGGAAATCCTCACAAAGATAGTAATCCGTGAATGTATGTGTGTCTGTGTGTGTGTGTCCGAGTGTGAGACACGGAGAGAATAGATGCAGAAACAAAGACAGAATCATATACAGACATAGACAGTAGGAGATACACAGAGCTGTAAATACAACAGTGAGGAATGAATCAGCCAATCAGCAAAGAGCGTCAGTGTAACTTGACACCTGCAGAATTTCTAACGCAGCACCTCACTACCGTCTCCACCTTCCCTGGGCTTTTAACATGGAGGCGCATTTTCCCGAACTACCGCCCATAAGTCAGAAACCATTTGGGCTATCGATGTCATTCTTGGACCGTTTTTCTCAGAACCGACAGCGGAACGAGAATATTAACACTTTTTTGCTGAAAATATAATATTAAAGGCACAACACTAGGTGAAAAGAAAGGGAAAAATGGAGAAAAACACAAAATTGCCTGGACATGCTCTCGAACAATGTCTAATAACTTGGAAAATATAAGGGCTATCCATTTGATTCATGCATCGTATGAATCAGCAGGCCTTGCTGAACAATCATGGAGTTTCTCAAGTTTCTACAAAAATCTGACTGGGAGGTGTGACCCTGTGAAAAAGTGGATCATTTTGACCATTTTTAACCTGAGTGAAGGTGAATTTTTCACTCTCCAAAAAACCTACTTCACGAGAAAACGATAAAAGGTATCCAAACAACTTGTGGACCGTAGGTATCAGCCGGGATTGGTGAACAATCCTGGAGATTTTCGTGTGTCTATATAAATGTAGGAGATATGACAGTGTAAAAAAGTGGATAATTTTGAAATTTTTCAATTTTAAGCGATTTTGGGAAAGAGAGATTTGGTACTCCTAAACAAACCTTTTTTTATGACAAAACGATAAAAGATATCAAAAACATTATTTCACTGTGAGTGCCAGCAAGGTCTGAAGATAAATCTGCACAAGGCTCATGTCTCTACCTCGAACGGATTACGAGAGGCGGCGATTCGAAAACATGTGACTTTAAGAATTTTTTGCTCTGATTTTTTCTGAAATCCCTATAGATTTCCTATACAGGGTGCGTTGACTTTGCGTTGCTTTGGGGCATGTTGCCGGAAAACCTTTTGTCCCACGTCAATGAGGCTGACATTTTCGTAATCGCGAAAGAGCAACCTACGTTTTGATGTATAATTTGTATAGGTAGAATGAAAATTGAGCGAGTGAAGAGAGTTTGTTCATTCTTTTTCAGGTTATTCAAAAATCTACAGTGTACACTCTAGCAACAGAAGAATTCCGTCATAGGATTACATTATAAAACTAAAAATCTGAAAAAATTGTAATAAAGTTTGAAACCAAATTGTAGAAAAACTGTAAAATATATCAAAAAGTTGAATTAAACTGTAATAGCAGAAGGTTGTGAAAACATTTTAAAAGTGGAATGGTGTTTCTAGCTGAAAGTATGCGGAAGTAGTTAAATGGCAAAAACAGTGAATTTTTGTCATTTTCCATTCATTCCTATGGGAGCAAAAAATTCATAAAAAGCTGAATATTTTAAAAAGTATAAAAGATATAAATACCAAAAGATATAGCCGGAAAGAGCAGAATATTGTAAAAGTTGAACGGCAGAAATAGCACAAAGTATGCAGAAGTAGTAGCGAATCAAAAAGTGTACGGAAGCAACCAGAACTAGAAAAATTTGCATTTCCTACGAAAATGCAGTGTGAATGCTGTAAGCTGAATTTTTTTGCTGAAAGCTGGCAGAAACAAACTGAAATTGACTAAAGATAATCTGCTGAAATTTTATAAATTAGAAGAAAACAGAAATGCTAAACTCTTGTTGAAAGCTGGCAGAAAGCGGCTAAGGTTGACAGCAGAATATCAGCTGAAAAACCTTCAAAGCAAAGAAACAGTTAAGAAAAACTGTCATCTGATCTGTTTAAGCAGGAAGACTATTATCTGAAAAACAGTGTAACAAGGTGATGTTACCTCAAAACTACTTGTTGAAATAGTTGTTGAAATGCAAAAACTGACAAAAACTTTAATAAAGCAGGAAAGAGCTGCCCATAGGTGAGCTGAAAAGGCATAGACTGAAGCAAAAATATAGACTAAGAAGTTAGCTACAATCCTAACATTAGCATATTGGCTATCACTAGCATGAAGGCTGATATTAATTTAACCCATCTACCATGCAAAAAGCAATGTATAAGCTAAAATTAGCTAAAATGCTAATACTTACTACAGCCTATATTCAAAAGTCTATGAAAAAACCCTTTGAAATTATTCACTCTTGTTCAGGTTTTGGAACAGCAGTAGAAGCTGTTTGAGTAGCTGACATCAAATGGTCGCTGTTTTGATGCTCCCCTGGGACCTATGAAGATGGTCTTATCATCATAAGTCACAGAGTAGCGGTTTCATTCTGGTTCTCAAAGAGTTTCTGATTGGGGTTTTGTTCCTGATTATGATAGAGGGTTCTTCCTAGATCTGATGAAGATTTGTACCTGGTTCTGATATAGTTAGAACCGGTTTCTAATGGATGCTTGTACATGGTTCTGGTTTAGATTTGTTCAAGGTTCTTATGGAGATTTTTGCAAGGTTCTAGTGGAGTTGGGACCTGGTTTTGATTAAAGTTTCTTCCTGGTTCTGATAGAGTTTGGACCTACATCTGATAGAGGTTTATACCTGATTCTGATAAAAATATTTAAAAGGTTCTTAAACAGATTTTTTATTCTGGTTCTGATGGAGCTTTTTGCCAGGTTCTGATGGAGTTTGAACCTGGTTATTAAAGAGGTTTCTTTCTGGTTCTGATGGAGTTTGGATCTGGTTCTGATGGAAATATGTATCTGGTTGTGGTGGAAGTCTATATCTGGTTCTGATGGATGTTTCTCCTTAGCTCTGATAGATTTTGGACCTGGTTCTGATACAGGTTTGTACCTGGTTCTGATGGAGTTTTTTTCCTGGTACTGATGGAGCTTTTTGCCAGGTTCTGAAGGAGTTTGGACCTGGTTCTGATAGAAGGTTCCTCCTGGTTCTGAAGGTGAATTGGACCTGGTTCTGGTGGAGGGTCCCAAACTGGTTCTGATGGAGCTTTTTTCCAGGTTCTGATGGAGTTTTGAACTGGTTCTTATAGAGGTTTCTTCCTGGTTCTGATAGAGTTTAGACCTGGCTCTGATGGAGATCTGTATTTGGTTCTGGTGGAAGTCTGTACCTGGTTATAATGGACGCTTCTCGTTGGCTCTGATAGAGTCTGGACCTGGTTCTGATACAGGTTTGTACCTGGTTCTGATACATGTTTGTACCTGGTTCTGATGGAGTTTTTCTTTCCTTGCACTGATGGAGCTTTTTGCCAGGTTCTGAAGGAGTTTGGACCTGGTTCTGATAGAAGGTTCCTCCTGGTTCTGATTGAGTTTGGACCTGGTTCTGATAGTGGGTGACTAACTGGTCCCGATACAGAATTCCTCCTGGTTCTGATGGAGTTTGGGTCTGGTTCTGATGGAGGGTTGCCAATTGGTTCTGATGGAGTTTGTGTCCGGTTCTGATGGAGATTTGTTCCTGGTTCTGCTGGAGTTTGGGTCTGGTTCTGATGGAGGGTTCTTAGCTGGTTCTGATGAAGAATTCCTCCTGGTTCTGATTGAGTTTGGGTCTGGTTCTGAGGAATGTTGGACCATGGTTCTGATAGAAGGGACCTCCTGATGCTGAAGGAGATTTGGACCTGGCTCTGGCGAAGTTTTCTTCCTGGTTCTGAAAGGTTTGACCTGGTTCTAATAGACTTTGACCTGGTTCAGATGGAGTTTTGTACATGGTTCTGATGAAGATTTGTACTAGGTTCTGATGGAGTTTGGACCTGGTTCTGATGAATGTTTCTCCTTGGCTCTTATAGAATTTGGACCTATTTGAGATGGAGGTTTGTACATGGTTCTGATGAAGTTTTCTACCTGGTTCTGATAGAGTTTCCATCTGATTCTGATGGATTTTGGACAAGGTTCTGATGGAGTTTGGGTCTGGTTCTGATGAAGATTTGTTCCTGGTTCTGATGGAGTTTGGGTCTGGTTCTGATGGAGGGTTCTTAGCTGGTTCTGATGAAGAATTCCTCCTGGTTCTGATTGAGTTTGGGTCTGGTTCTGAGGAATGTTGGACCATGGTTCTGATAGAAGGGACCTCCTGATGCTGAAGGAGATTTGGACCTGGCTCTGGCGAAGTTTTCTTCCTGGTTCTGAAAGGTTTGACCTGGTTCTAATAGACTTTGACCTGGTTCAGATGGAGTTTTGTACATGGTTCTGATGAAGATTTGTACTAGGTTCTGATGGAGTTTGGACCTGGTTCTGATGAATGTTTCTCCTTGGCTCTTATAGAATTTGGACCTATTTGAGATGGAGGTTTGTACATGGTTCTGATGAAGTTTTCTACCTGGTTCTGATAGAGTTTCCATCTGATTCTGATGGATTTTGGACAACGTTCTGATGGAGTTTGGGTCTGGTTCTGATGAAGATTTGTTCCAGGTTCTGATGCGCTAACAGCCTATATACAAAAGTCTATGAAATTGCCTTTTAAATTTAATCACTGTTGTCTAGCTATTGGAACAGCAGTACATGCTGTTTAAGTACTCAACACAAAATGGCCGCCAGTAGTTGACTCCTATGAAGATGGTCAAAGGGTTAGGGGGTCGGGTCAGGTTTAGGCCATAGAAACGAATGAAAATGAATAGAAGTTAATGAAAAGTCCTCACAAAGATAGTAATCCATGAATGTGTGTGTGGGTGTGTGTGAGCGTGTGTTTGTGTCCGAGTATCTGACACGGAGAGAATAGAGGCAGAAACATAGACAGAATCATATACAGACATATACAGTGCAAGATACAAAGAGCTATAAATAGAACAGTGAGGAATGAATCAGCCAATCAGCAAAGAGTGTCAGTGTAACTTGACACCTGCAGCATTTCTAATGCAGCACCTCACTATTGTCTCCCCCTGGCCTGGGCTTTTAACATGGAGGCGCATGCTCCCGAACTACTGCCCATAACTCGGAAACCGTAAGCGCTATCGACGTCATTCTTGGACCGTTTTTCTCAGAACCGACAGCGGAACGAGAATATTAACACTTTTTTGCTGAAAATATTATATTAAAGGCACAACACTAGGTGAAAACAAAGGGAAAAATGGAGAAAAACAGTAAAATGCCTGAACATGCTCTCGAAAAATGTCTAATAACTCGGAAACTATAAGGGCTATCGATTTGATTCATGCAACGTATGAATTAGCCGGCCTTGCTGAACAATCATGGAGCTTTTCAAGTTTCTACAAAGATGTGTCTGAGAGGTGTGACCCTGTGAAAAAGTGGATAATTTTGACCATTTCTAATCCGAGTGAAGGTGAGATTTTCACTCTCAAACAAACCTACATCACGCGAAAACGATAAAAGATATCCAAAAAATATTTGGACCGTAGGTATCAGGCGGGATAGGCAAACAATCCTGGAGATTTTCGTGTGTCTACATAAATCCGTGTAGGCTCATGTCTCTACCTCGAACGGATTACGAGAGGCGGCGATTCGAAAACATGTGACTTTAAGAATTTTTTGCTCTGATTTTTTCTGAAATTCCTATAGATTTCCTAAACAGGGTGTGTTGACTTTGTGTTGCTTCGGGGTGTGTTGCCGGAAAACTATGTGTCCCACATCAATGAGGGTGACATTTTCTTAATCGCGAAAGAGCATCCTACGTTTTGATGTATAATTTGTATAGGTAGATTGAAAATTGTGCGAGTAAAGAGAGTTTGTTTGTTCTTTTTCAGGTTATTCAAAAACCTAGAGCATACACTCTAGCGACACGAACATTCCGTCATAGGATTACATTATAAAACTGAAAATCTGAAAAAATTGTAATAAAGTTTGAAACCAAATTGTAGAAAAACTGTAAAAGATATCAAAAAGTTGAATTAAACTGTAATAGCAGAAGGTTGTGAAAACATTTTAAAAGTGGAATGGTGTTTCTAGCTGAAAGTATACGGAAGTAGTTAAATGGCAAAAACAGTGAAGTTTTAGCAGAGTTTTTGCCATTTTCCATTCATTCCTATGGGAGCAAAAAATTCATAAAAAGCTGAATATTTTAAAAAGTATAAAAGATATAAATACCAAAAGATATAGCCGGAAAGAGCAGAATGAGCAGAATATTGTAAAAGTTGAATGGCAGAAATAGCACAAAGTATGCAGAAGTAGTAGCAAATCAAAAAGTGTACGGAAGCAACCAGAACTAGAAAAATTTGCATTTCCTACGAAAATGCAGTGTGAATGCTGTAAGCTGAATTTTTTTGCTGAAAGCTGGCAGAAGCAAACTGAAATTGACTGAAGATAATCTGCTGAAATTTTATAAATTAGAAGAAAACAGAAATGCTAAACTCTTGTTGAAAGCTAGCAGAAAGCGGCTAAGGTTGACAGCAGAATATCAGCTGAAAAACCTTCAAAGCAAAGAAACAGTTAAGAAAAACTGTCATCTGATCTGTTTAAGCAGGAAGACTATTATCTGAAAAACAGTGTAACAAGGTGATGTTACCTCAAAACTACTTGTTGAAATAGTTGTTGAAATGCAAAAACTGACAAAAACTTTAATAAAGCAGGAAAGAGCTGCCCATAGATAAGCTGAAAAGGCATAGACTAAAGCAAAAAGATAGACTAAGAAGTTGAATTCAGTACTAAAATATATTTAAAAAAAGTGGCAGAAAATTCGGAAAAGACTGAACTAACAACAAATACCTGAAGAAACACAAAAACAAACAGGTAATGTCCTAAAAAAGGCAATGTGTTCATCAGCTAAGAGAGAAGAGAGGATAAAGAGAAGCTAAAATGCTAACATTAGCAAATAGGCTATCACTAGCATGAAGGCTGATATTAATTTAACCCATCTACCATGCAAAAAGCAATGTATAAGCTAAAATTAGCTAAAATGCTAATACTTACTACAGCCTATATTCAAAAGTCTATGAAATTGCCCTTTAAAATTTCTGGTTCTGATGGAGTTTGGGTCTGGTTTTGATCGAGATTTGTTCCTGGTTCTGATGGAGTTTGGGTCTGGTTCTGATGGAGGGTTCTTAGCTGGTTCTGATGAAGAATTCCTCCTGGTTCTGATTGAGTTTGGGTCTGGTTCTGAGGAATGTTGGACCATGGTTCTGATAGAAGGGACCTCCTGATTCTGAAGGAGATTTGGACCTGGCTCTGGCGAAGTTTTCATCCTGGTTCTGATAGGTTTGACCTGGTTCTGATGGAGTTTTGTACATGGTTCTGATGAAGATTTGTACCAGGTTCTGATGGATTTTGGACCTGGTTCTGATGAATGTTTCTCCTTGGCTCTTATAGAATTTGGACCTATTTCAGATGGAGGTTTGTACATGGTTCTGATGAAGTTTTCTACCTGGTTCTGATAGAGTTTCCATCTGATTCTGATGGATTTTGGACAACGTTCTGATGGAGTTTGGGTCTGGTTCTGATGAAGATTTGTTCCAGGTTCTGATGCGCTAACAGCCTATATACAAAAGTCTATGAAATTGCCTTTTAAATTTAATCACTGTTGTCTAGCTATTGGAACAGCAGTACATGCTGTTTAAGTACTCAACACAAAATGGCCACCAGTAGTTGACTCCTATGAAGATGGTCAAAGGGTTAGGGGGTCGGGTCAGGTTTAGGCCATAGAAACGAATGAAAATGAATAGAAGTTAATGAAAAGTCCTCACAAAGATAGTAATCCATGAATGTGTGTGTGGGTGTGTGTGAGCGTGTGTTTGTGTCCGAGTATCTGACACGGAGAGAATAGAGGCAGAAACATAGACAGAATCATATACAGACATATACAGTGCAAGATACAAAGAGCTATAAATAGAACAGTGAGGAATGAATCAGCCAATCAGCAAAGAGTGTCAGTGTAACTTGACACCTGCAGCATTTCTAATGCAGCACCTCACTATTGTCTCCCCCTGGCCTGGGCTTTTAACATGGAGGCGCATGCTCCCGAACTACTGCCCATAACTCGGAAACCGTAAGCGCTATCGACGTCATTCTTGGACCGTTTTTCTCAGAACCGACAGCGGAACGAGAATATTAACACTTTTTTGCTGAAAATATTATATTAAAGGCACAACACTAGGTGAAAACAAAGGGAAAAATGGAGAAAAACAGTAAAATGCCTGAACATGCTCTCGAAAAATGTCTAATAACTCGGAAACTATAAGGGCTATCGATTTGATTCATGCAACGTATGAATTAGCCGGCCTTGCTGAACAATCATGGAGCTTTTCAAGTTTCTACAAAGATGTGTCTGAGAGGTGTGACCCTGTGAAAAAGTGGATAATTTTGACCATTTCTAATCCGAGTGAAGGTGAGATTTTCACTCTCAAACAAACCTACATCACGCGAAAACGATAAAAGATATCCAAAAAATATTTGGACCGTAGGTATCAGGCGGGATAGGCAAACAATCCTGGAGATTTTCGTGTGTCTACATAAATCCGTGTAGGAGATATGACAGTGTAGAAAACTGGATAATTATGAAAGTTTTCAATTTTAAGCGATTTTGGGAAGGACAGATTTGGTACTCCTAAACAAACCTTTTTTTATGACAAAACGATAAAAGGTATCAAAAACATTCCTTCACTGTGAGCGTCAGCAAGGTCTGAAGATAAATCTCCAGAAGGCTCATGTCTCTACCTCGAACGGATTACGAGAGGCGGCGATTCGAAAACATGTGACTTTAAGGATTTTTTGCTCTGATTTTTTCTGAAATTCCTATAGATTTCCTAAACAGGGTGTGTTGACTTTGTGTTGCTTCGGGGTGTGTTGCCGGAAAACTATGTGTCCCACATCAATGAGGGTGACATTTTCTTAATCGCGAAAGAGCATCCTACGTTTTGATGTATAATTTGTATAGGTAGATTGAAAATTGTGCGAGTAAAGAGAGTTTGTTTGTTCTTTTTCAGGTTATTCAAAAACCTAGAGCATACACTCTAGCGACACGAACATTCCGTCATAGGATTACATTATAAAACTGAAAATCTGAAAAAATTGTAATAAAGTTTGAAACCAAATTGTAGAAAAACTGTAAAAGATATCAAAAAGTTGAATTAAACTGTAATAGCAGAAGGTTGTGAAAACATTTTAAAAGTGGAATGGTGTTTCTAGCTGAAAGTATACGGAAGTAGTTAAATGGCAAAAACAGTGAAGTTTTAGCAGAGTTTTTGCCATTTTCCATTCATTCCTATGGGAGCAAAAAATTCATAAAAAGCTGAATATTTTAAAAAGTATAAAAGATATAAATACCAAAAGATATAGCCGGAAAGAGCAGAATGAGCAGAATATTGTAAAAGTTGAATGGCAGAAATAGCACAAAGTATGCAGAAGTAGTAGCAAATCAAAAAGTGTACGGAAGCAACCAGAACTAGAAAAATTTGCATTTCCTACGAAAATGCAGTGTGAATGCTGTAAGCTGAATTTTTTTGCTGAAAGCTGGCAGAAGCAAACTGAAATTGACTGAAGATAATCTGCTGAAATTTTATAAATTAGAAGAAAACAGAAATGCTAAACTCTTGTTGAAAGCTAGCAGAAAGCGGCTAAGGTTGACAGCAGAATATCAGCTGAAAAACCTTCAAAGCAAAGAAACAGTTAAGAAAAACTGTCATCTGATCTGTTTAAGCAGGAAGACTATTATCTGAAAAACAGTGTAACAAGGTGATGTTACCTCAAAACTACTTGTTGAAATAGTTGTTGAAATGCAAAAACTGACAAAAACTTTAATAAAGCAGGAAAGAGCTGCCCATAGATAAGCTGAAAAGGCATAGACTAAAGCAAAAAGATAGACTAAGAAGTTGAATTCAGTACTAAAATATATTTAAAAAAAGTGGCAGAAAATTCGGAAAAGACTGAACTAACAACAAATACCTGAAGAAACACAAAAACAAACAGGTAATGTCCTAAAAAAGGCAATGTGTTCATCAGCTAAGAGAGAAGAGAGGATAAAGAGAAGCTAAAATGCTAACATTAGCAAATAGGCTATCACTAGCATGAAGGCTGATATTAATTTAACCCATCTACCATGCAAAAAGCAATGTATAAGCTAAAATTAGCTAAAATGCTAATACTTACTACAGCCTATATTCAAAAGTCTATGAAATTGCCCTTTAAAATTTCTGGTTCTGATGGAGTTTGGGTCTGGTTTTGATCGAGATTTGTTCCTGGTTCTGATGGAGTTTGGGTCTGGTTCTGATGGAGGGTTCTTAGCTGGTTCTGATGAAGAATTCCTCCTGGTTCTGATTGAGTTTGGGTCTGGTTCTGAGGAATGTTGGACCATGGTTCTGATAGAAGGGACCTCCTGATTCTGAAGGAGATTTGGACCTGGCTCTGGCGAAGTTTTCATCCTGGTTCTGATAGGTTTGACCTGGTTCTGATGGAGTTTTGTACATGGTTCTGATGAAGATTTGTACCAGGTTCTGATGGATTTTGGACCTGGTTCTGATGAATGTTTCTCCTTGGCTCTTATAGAATTTGGACCTATTTCAGATGGAGGTTTGTACATGGTTCTGATGAAGATTTGTACCTGGTTCTGCTAGAGTTTCCATCTGATTCTGATGGATTTTGGACAAGGTTCTGATGGAGTTTGGGTCTGGTTCTGATGGAGATTTGTTCCAGGTTCTGATGTGCTAACAGCCTATATACAAAAGTCTATGAAATTGCTTTTTAAATTTAATCACTGTTGTCTAGCTGTTAGAACAGCAGTACATGCTGTTTAAGTACTCAACACAAAATGGCCGCCAGTAGTTGCCTCCTATGAAGATGGTCAAAGGGTTAGGGGGTTGGGTCAGGTTTAGGCCATAGAAACGAATGAAAATGAATGGAAGTTACTGCAAAGTCCTCAAAAAGATAGTAATCAATGGATATGTGTGTGTGTGTGTGTGTGTGTTTGTGTGTGTGTGTGTGTGTGTGTGTGTGTGTGTCCCACTGGCAAAGAGTTAGTGGTAGGGTCAGGTTTAGGCCATAGAAATCAAGATAATGAAGGGAAGTCAATGGAAAGTCCTCACAAAGATGGTAATCCATGAATGTGTGTGTGGGTGTGGGTGTGTGTGTGTGAGTGTGTGTGTGTGTGTGTCCAAGTGTGAGACATGCAGAGAATAGAGGCAGAAACAAAGATAGAATGCCTACAGCATTCACACAATAAAGAAAAACAGAAAAACAATAAGTGAGAATGCATTCATGCATTCTCACTGACTAGAAAAATTCTGTTTCTGTGAAACAGCACGTGAGAATGCATTCTGCAGAATGAACGAAGCAGAAGATGCTGAAGAAATTTGAAAAAGTAACATTAAGCAGTAATTAGCTGAAGAACACATGAAACAGAAGGAGGCAGAAAGAAGAGAAAGAGGATTAAAAAGAAACTGAAAATGTGAATGCTGAATGCTGAATGAAGAAAGCAGAACATGCCAAAGAAATTTGAAAAGTAAAAACTTGCAAAAATTACCGACAATTAGCTGAAGAACACAAACAGAAAAAGGCAGAAAGGTGAAAAAGAATCAGAAAAGGTAAATGCTAAATAAACAAAGCAGAACATGCTGAAAAAAATATGACAGTAAAAATGATCAACACTCTGTTAAAGAACACAAGAAAGAGAACAAGCCAGAAAGAAGATAAAAGCAGAAAAGAGAGAGAAGAGAAAAAAACTGGGAGGACTGAAATAGAAAAAGGAAAAGGGGGAAAGACAAAGAAAGAATAGAAAGAGAGAAGAAAGAGGCAGAAAGGAGAAAAAGAGAGACAAGAAAAGTGAGGGACAGAAGCAGAAAAGATAGAAAGAGAGAGGCTTAAATGCTAACATTAGCATATTGGCTATCACTACAATGAAGGCTGACATTGATTTACCCCTTCTACTGTGCAAAAAGCAGTGTAAAAGCTGAAATTAGCTAAAATGCTAAGGCTAGCTAAATGTTAATGTAGCAAGACTAGCATGTTGGCTAATATTAACTCAGTCTATCTGTAATGCTTAGTGCAGCCCATATGCAAAAGTCTATGAAATTGCCCTTTAAAATGATTCATCCTTGTTCAGGTATTTGAAAAGCAGTAGAAGTTGTTTAAGCACCTGACATCAAGTGGCTGCTGTTTTGTTGCTCCCCTGGGACCTATGAAGATGGTCTTACCATCATAAGTTACAGAGTAGTGCTTCCTCACTGGTTCTGATAAATTTGGACCTGGTTCCTAACTGGCTCTCATGGATATTTCTACCAGGTTCTGATGGGGATTTCCTCTTGGTTCTGATGCAGTTTGGGTCCCGTTCTGATGGAGATTTGTTCCAGGTTCTGATGGAGTTTGGATCTGATTCTGATAGAAGGGTCCTCCTGGTTCTGAAAGGGATTTATTCCTGGTTCAAATATATGTTTCTTCCTGGTTCTAATAGAGTTTCCATCTGGTTCTGATAGAGTTTGGACATGGTTCTGAAGGGTGGTTTCGTGTGTCTACATAAATCCGTGTAGGAGATGTGACAGTGTAGAAAAGTGGATAATTTAGAAATTTTTCAATTCTAAGCGATTTTGGCAAGGACAGATTTGGTACTCCTAAACAATCCTTTTTTATGAGAAAATGATAAAAGGTATTGTTAGGTTTAAACCCCAACACTCATTACAACATCTGCACAAAGAAAGACACAGAGAAGTTAGTTTGTTTTAACTTGCAAGGAGAGTGTCCCGGAGACTGTCTCAGTTACAATCCTCCAAACACACTCTGAAGACAGTCTCCGCTCTTCATGCTTTTATTAGAAAAGGAACGCCCTAGTTACATGAGGTTTCAACTGCTGAGGGAGTTTATCTCTATGTGAAAACAGACTGTTCTCACATCCTGTGCTCATGTTGCAACATCATATTCCTCTATGCATATAAGGAGATAACAACCATTCTCAATCAGTAATATAAACAGCACATCTAGATAGTAAATAAGTAATGTAGAATGAAAACTGAATAATGTATGTACATTTATCTAACATTTCCCTCCTGTTTATTCAGTTTAGCATTATATCAATTTTAAACATCATTCAGTGACTACTTCTTTTCAGATTTTCAGTCATGAAATCATTGCAATGCATAAAAAGTTACACTCAGAGGACCTCCCTAATAACCATCAGGGTCTGGATACAAGTCTGGAAAATGCAGAGACGTCTCTTCGTTGCTTGTCTCATCAGGGTCTTCATCTGAGTCCTCGTCTGGTCTTATAAGGGCATACATCTCTGAGAGCTCTGTTTTAACTGGTTGTATAGCAGAGGTGATTATTGGAGAACACAAGGCTCTTATACAAGGAATACAACAACATCCACATAAGGTGAGAATAGCTGCAAACACAGCAATAGACGTTAATATAGAAAACACTAGTTGTTTATATTTTCCAAACATTTCCCCAAAACCATCCCACATTGAGGTGTCAACTCCAGAATGGTCTTTCATTTTGTCGTTGAGTGATCTAAGGCCTTCCAACGCTTTAGTCAGGCTTCCATCAGCTGCGGTGTTATTTGGTATAAAAGTGCAACACTGACCACCAAATATGGAACAAACACCTCCTTTCTCAGCTAAGAGCATGTCAACGGCAATTCTATTTTGGAAAGCCATAAGTGAGGTAGCTGACAGTTGTTCATGGATAGCGGAGAAACCTTCTTCAGTTTTGTTTCCTAATCTCTGCACATTATAATGGATGTAGTTGATTCTGTCTACATTTTTATTGATTGTACACCACCAACATATGGTGGATTCAAAACCTGCTGCTAATTTATATTCATCAGGGACCCCTCTTGGTATTCCTATACTGTCTATGTAAGTAGGGTCATCTTTACTCCATCCTGATCTTTTTGCTCTGTTTTTCCAGGTGTGTGGAAATATGCTGCTCACTGAAGCCAGTAAATCAGCTACTGAGAGTGGAATGACAGATACAGGAAAAATTAATGACACTGATGCACACAAACCAGTTGTGTTGTATGGCAACCTGTCATACAGTTTATCATCCCCACACCACCACCAGATGTTGCTGCGTGCCTTAGATTTAAAGCTTACGTCTACTGCTACGATAGATTGACATTGATCTTTATTGAGCCTGCTTATGTTTGATCCTACACCTGTTCGGTTTATACAGGAGAAGTTTCCTGGAGCAACCTTATTTGAAAACATTGGTTTTTGTTTCTCGGCAGTAGTCAGAGGATAAATCTCATCCCATATGGTGCAGTTTGTCGAAGGTCTTGTGCTGTTCATTACTTCTACTAGGCATTCTTTTGTTAATGCTGAGGGAACCACTTGTAGCAGAGGTCTGGCTCCCATGCATACTACACAATCTGTTTTTGCCGCCTGGGCAGCCTGTTCTGCCATTAAGAGCCAGTTGTTGTCTATTTTAGATATTCCTGTAGTTATTTTAAACCAGTCATCTGTCTCGGGTTGTACAAAGATTTTAGGTTGGATGGGCGAGTCAGATTTTGGTCCTATGGTAATGTCCGGTCTCTTTTCCAGGGTCACATTGACCACTGTGATGTTAGGGCACAATAATAATGTTATACAGGGATCTTGTGCATGTGGTCTCCTCACGCATAGGGCCAATCCATGGCACGGGGGGTTCTGGTGTTCACCAAAACTCTTGGGTACACCAAAAGGAATTAGGATCGTGTTAATGTTTAACATTAATTGTTTATTTGTTTTGGTTAATGAGACCTGTTTCCCCCAATCCCGGCACTCTGTGGAGTATCCATATGTTCCCTTTTCTCATGATCCTGTAGTGGCAAAGACATTTCCCCACCAATGTCCTGATTGTTTCATACCACTACAATCTAGATACCAGTCATATCCATCCCAGCTGTTTGCCCCATAGCCCCCTATTTGCAAGTTTCGATCAAAAGTGAAGACAGTCTGTGTTCTGTTAGTTTGATAGCAGAAACACAGTTCTTTTGTTCTACTGCTATCCCCATCAGTAGTTTTACAGGGGTTTTTTAATATTTCATGTTGGATTTTGGATCAATTAGGATTATAGTACCCTGTTCTTCTTTTTTGCATTTTGTGATTTCTTTCCCATATTAACAGGGCACTTACAACTATGATTGAGATGATGCTCCCTATTATCAATATCTTTTTGTGTGTAGGGGTGAACATCTTTCTGTAGATTGGAGCCCTTCCTAAAAACCTGTAGCAGAGCTGTGGACAATCTTCACCGGTTTGAGACAACTGCAAACTATAATTGCAGCCCCCTTTGTAGCCGGACTACCTCTGAAGGTCAGATGAAGAGCTACAATGCTACAACAGATACCACAATGCTATTACTACAACACAAACAATGATAGTTAGGGTAAACACTGCTATTGAGAAATTTATTTTAGTCATGTTCTATTATTCTTTTACAATGTGTTAGATGGATCCATGAGTTCCTTTCTGCAATCTTAATCGCAGTTCCAGTAGTCAACAACACTTGATAGGGCCCTTCCCACTTAGGTGAATGCCAATGCTTCTTCTTTATGCTTTTTATCAGGACCCAGTCACCTGGTTCAACTAACGGTATTCCCTGCGTAGACACAGAAGTCTCATCATCATTAGTTTTCTCATTGTTTTGCTGTCTTTGTTGTAACATCTTTCTCATATAATCTGCCAGTGTGCTTTCATCATCTGTTTCCCACATATTTTTAAAATATGGCAGTCTATAAGGTCTCCCAAACACAATTTCATATGGTGTTAATCCATCTGAGCTAGTTATGTTGATATAGAGTTTTACTAAATCCATGCATTTAGTCCATGGTCTTCCAGTTTCTTCCATGCATTTTCTTAACCTGTTCTTTATGGTCCCATTCATTCTTTCTACTAGCCCAGCGCTTTGTGGATGATAAGCACAGTGGTGTTTTAGGTCTATGTGGAAGGCTTGTCCTATTTTGTTAATGATTTGATTAACAAAGTGTGTACCGTTGTCACTATAGATTTTCTCTGGAATACCATACCTTGGTATTATGTCTTTGCATAAGGCTTTTGCCACTGTTAATGCATCTGGTGTTTTTGTTGGAAATAGTTCTATCCATTTTGAGAATGGATCTATTATTACTAAACAATACTTTTTCCCTTCGCTGTTGTTTAGTTCTATGAAATCCATGTGGATATGTTGAAAAGGGTATTTGGCCTTGGGAAATTGTCCCCTTTTTGGCCTTAAGTTCCCTTGGGCATTGTGTTTTGCACATACTAAGCAGCTTCTACAAAAATTTTTTGAATAGGAGTTGAATCCGTAGGTTGTGTATACTTGGTTTACCAATCCTGTCATCCCTCCTGTTGAGACATGTGACTTACCATGACTCAATATTGCTGCCCATTTGTATAGGTTTTTTGGTAGGATTGGTTTATTTTCTGGTCAGGTGAAAATACCATCTTTTAATTGTGCCCCTTTTCTTTGCATAATTGGGCACCCAACTTCTGCAATAGTTTGCCAGACCCAGAAAAGACATCATTTGCTTTTTTGTTATTGGTTTTGGTGCTTGTAATATTGTTGTTTTTCTCTCTTCCATTATTGTTCTTCCTCCTGAACTTAATTGATGACCCAAATACTTTACTGTTTCTTTGCAAAATTGCAACTTGCTTTTGCTTACTTTATGGCCTTCTCCTGCTAGATGTGTTAGGAGAGCTAAAGTGTCCTGTTTACATGCTTCTTCTGTTTCTGATGCCACCAGTATGTCATCTACATATGTTAATAGTTGACTGTTTTGTGGAGGCTCGAAGGTGGACAGACTGGATGTCAAAACTTGAGAGTAGATTGTTGGACTCTCACAATATCCCTGAGGTAACCTTGTGTAGGTGTACCTTTTTCCTTTAAATGTGAAAGCAAACCAGTACTGACTGTCTTTATGCAGTGGCACAGAGAAAAATGCATTGCTTATGTCCACTACAGTGAAAAACTTAGCTTTTGGGTTCAGAGAATTCAACAGTGTGTGTGGATCTGCTACACACGGCGATCTTTGAATGACTGCGTTATTAACTGCTTGTAAATCCTGAACCATCCTCCACCCTACAGATGGAGGTGCCTTTTTTACAGGGAATATAGGAGTGTTACAGGGTGACTCAGCACATTCAATCAACACTGCTGCCTTTTTCAAATCTGTAATAACTGGTTCAATTCCTATCATTGCATCAGGTTTTAGCGGGTATTGTTTCACTCTAGGCCTGTATTCTGTTTTGGGTCTTATTACAACAGGAAGCGCTGTTTTGACTAGGCCAACATCTGTTGGCCCTTGAGACCATAGTTTTTCAGGAACCAGCTTCAACAGTTCCTCTTGTTCCTTAGTAAAGAAGATATGTCACTTTTCCTTTTTGTCTAGATGCACTCCGGATTGGACAGTCACTGTCCAAAACAATGCCTTTTTTGTCATCAGGGTTGATTGACTGTACCAGGTGTTTACACCTGTTGCAACCCAATCTCTTGCTCTTTCACCACTGTTTACTAATTGGCCCAAGTTTTTCCACTCTTCAGTTGTCTCTTTACACAGTGAGATATCAGGTTCTGAGTATTGTCTAAACAACCTTTTGACTGTATCTGGCAGTATTACTGCAGCTGCGGCATTTGCCGTCACGTCTGAGTACACATATGACACTGTTATTTTTACTGGAGTGATTTTGTCAAATTCGCTTTTGTATTTGGTGTCTGGTTTGTTTGTGTACCACATTGTAACATGTAGGTCATCAGGTGACATTACATCCTGAGGGTTTTGTATGGAATTTTTTCCTTCATCTACGAGAAATGACCCCGTGGAAGTTGGTGCTTTATTTGGGATGTCCAATGTATAATAATTCTTCGTGGTAGAACACTGTGTCTTTTTGTTTGGTCTTTTTACTTTTTATAACTTTTTCTGCATGCAGGGCATGGTTGATGTAATCCTGTAATAAGCCTCCACTCATTCCTATGTAATGGCGGTTTACCCAGCCATGTATTTCAGGTGACGAACCTGAATGGAGTGCATTTTTTAACTGTTGTTGGAAGGCACTGTTTGTTGGAAGGCACTATTTTACACCATACCGTTGTCTGTGCATAACCTTCTCTTTTCATTTGTTTTTCATTTTGTTTACATTTGTTAGCTATTTTACCTTGTAAGTCTTTTAAGGCAGCCATGGATAACTTTCCATTAAAGTTATAATGTTTTACCCAGTAACATAATGGTTCCACAGCTGTTGGTTCTTCCTTTTCTACTACTTTCCAATCTTTGCATGATAAATTATCAAGTAACTTTTGTTTTTCTTTACTTTGTCCCTTACCCATTTTTAGGCGATTTTTAGTTCCAGTATGGTTTTAACACCTGGTGTGTTCTAAATACTGGAAATACCTTTTAAACAAGATGGTGATCAACTAACCTGTTGCGGTAAAATTCACTTCAACCCGTTAAGGTGGAATTTTCTTGCCTACATGCATCCGCAACGGCTCACCATTTGTTCCTTGTTTAATTTATATGAAAAACAGTCACCTAGTGGTGGCTATTTTTCCACTCTCACACTCACTCGCTCCTTTTATTAGTTTCCTAACAGAGGACTCCGCCGTCCTTAACGTAGAATTTAATTAGTCTATTTCAACTAAGGGAGTCTACCCTCCTGCGGAATTTAACTGTATTCTTCTCTTGTACCTGATAGTGTCTAGAATTGTCAGGGTTTTACTATTTTATTCTTTTGTCATTCATCCCTCTTTTTAATGATAAGATTTACTCACACTTCTCTGCGTCCTTGGAGTTCCGTCAACCCTCGGATCCCAGCTTGCCAGGGAGAACCAGTCCCGGAAAAGGTCTTTTTACCGTGGCCACGGAGTTTTACCTGGATCTCTCTCACCCGCTGGGATTGTCAGGTATCTTGGACTCCGGCTCGAAAGGACCATTTAAATGTTAGGTTTAAACCCCAACACTCATTACAACATCTGCACAAAGAAAGACACAGAGAAGTTAGTTTGTTTTAACTTGCAAGGAGAGTGTCCCGAGACATCATGTCTTGCTCCATCCACCAACATCACGTTGCACCACCGACTGTCCAGGAGTTAGTGGATGGTTTAGTCCAGGTCTGGGAGGAGATCCCTCAGGAGACCATCTGCCGTCTCATCAGGAGCATCTCCAGGTGTTGTAGGGAGGTCATACAGGCACGTGGAGGCCACACACAATACTGAGCCTCATTTTGACTTGTTTTAAGGACATTACATCAAAGTTGGATCAGCCTGTAGTGTGTTTTTCCACTTTAAATTTGTGTGTGACTCCAAATCCAAGCCTCCATTGGTTAAAAAATTTGATTCCAATTGCTGATTTTTTTTATAGCACATTAAACTTTGTACAGAACAAAATATTCAATGATAATATTTCATTCATTCAGATCTAGGATGTATTATTTGAGTGTTCCCTTTATTTTTTTGAGCAGTGTCTATAAACAGAAAACATTGGTCATGTTAAACCTCAGGAGCAGAATATCACCATAGTTGATGCTTCCATTCTATCAGAGTACGTAAACAGATTAAAACACTTGGGAACCTTATTAAAGGTGATAACATGAAAATATTAAACCTAAATAAAGACAAAACTTGAGGTTATAACATAGGAATATGGAGAAATATCAATTAAGTTCTTAGTCATGTCACAGTGTAACTCATTCTCTGTCCTCAATTTGCTGGAACAATTCGCTGCCTCCTGGACTGGTGCTTTTTAATTTTCTTCTTCTGCCATTGAATTGTCCTGGTTCAGGGCCCCCCAAGTACTCTCTACATGTCCATAGGTTTTTGAGTAAAGTGCACTAAAGGGGTTCCCGGGTTCAGCCAGCCTCTCTGGATTGGTCCCTCCCAGGTGTCATCCTGAGGAGACCATGCGAAACCATGACCATATAGTACAAGACTGCTAATTAAACAGCCTTTATCACTAAGGATGGGTACCAAATTTGGTACCGACCGAATTCCATCTGTACTACCAAGTACCATTTGACGTAAAATCAAACAGTACACTGCTTCAGTACCTAAACGCATCATTGTGACACTAAGGGAGTGGAATAGTGGGTGATTTTCCATGGCAGACATGAACACAGGATTGCACGCACAAGAGCGAACAAAGCAAACATGTCTAATAGGAAGAGCTTGAAAGTATGGCATTCCTTGTTGGTAGTAGGAGACAAACAAATTTCCGACCCCTTGAAGGCAACTGACTGATGGTTGGACGATGTCCAGGGCCTGAAACTGTGGCCACCTTGTATGTTATCTGATTTTGCAGAGTAGTTGCTCAGCAGGGATGAGAAGTCACTATTCCACCAGCTTTACAATGACTACAAGGAATGTTGGTGTGGTGTTTGTTTTTATAACTTGACATATATCAGCTTTAAGACATTTGGGGTGGGACGACCTACAATAATAACAAAATGTGAAATTAAAATATGCTAAATGAATTGATATGAGCATTTTTTCCATAATTTTGATCATAGGGTATAATAATCCCAGAGCTGTTGGGACCCAGCCATGGATTTCAACATTAAACTCCGGTATGGACTTTTCTGGAACTTTCAAAATAAATTGCATTTAACTGACTTCCAGCAACTGAGGAAAGGGGGTAGCAGCAGACTTCCCATGATGACTCTGTCTGAATAAGAGCACCCCCTCTCCAACAAGCCGACCACTTCCACACCGGTGTTCATCGGGATAGGAGGGGGACAAAGCGCGCTAATGTCTTTTGCTGGCAAAAAGACATAAACTCTTCAAACTGGATCCAAGATCATATGCACAAGTTAAGTATGAGTGAAGCACTGTTTGTGTAACCAGTGATTTCATTCATAAAGAGGGGAAATTAAGGTATAAGCATTGCTTACTTTTTCTCCGAGGCCTGCTGAAACTGTGTCACAGAGAAATCTCTAGTAGAGAAGCTGTTTCTACAAGCCAAGTCTGAAGGAAGGACAACGGCCCGCATCACCGGTAATGATCAGCTGGTTGACGGACAGAACGAGCCGTCTTTCAAGCCACAGCTCCGGAGGTCAGGTTAGCTGAAAGCTAACCGCTTGTTGACTGTGGATGTTTCTTCAAACTTCGCCCCTTGGACAACATTTCCTCACCATGGTCAGAGGTTAGGTTTGGGCAGATTAACAGTTAGGATGAAAGGATCTGAACGTTTTCATTCTATGAAGTTTGGTTTTATTTGTGTGAAACTCGGCTATCTTAGTGCTAGCAGGCTATCTGCAGCACACGTGCCCTGTTTGTTTTCTGTGTTTGTGTGTTTTTAAGTTAAGTCAAACTTTACTTGAAAGGTGATTTTAAACACAGAAGATTGCTCACAACACGCCTTCCGCGCTTATGCATTTTAACCCTTTTATTAACGGTATTTTTAAAGATATATGTTTGTTTCTGGTGCTAAGCTATCCGCTTCTTTTGTTAGCTCAACACTAACCGGTAAGAACACGTGCTTGCTACAGAATATTTATCAGAAAGGTTGTTAGTTTCAAGCTAGTGAATAATAGTCCCTAAACATTATTTCACTAAACCTGATAACTAAGTAAACATCATTAAGCCCCA
This sequence comes from Girardinichthys multiradiatus, assembly GCF_021462225.1. NCBI lineage: Eukaryota > Metazoa > Chordata > Actinopteri > Cyprinodontiformes > Goodeidae > Girardinichthys > Girardinichthys multiradiatus. The sequence continues at coordinate 2,452,374 of NC_061807.1, forward strand.
TTTCTCCAGAAATATTTGCCTCTTTCCTAAATACTCCCTTAATAATATTTCTTCAAATGTTATTTCAATAAGTAAAGGCAGCTAATGAGACGCTGTTGAGAATTAGTCATCCAGAAGGTTGGCTTCATTCAGCAGATCATTATTTAAAACATTTTTTTTATTGATATAATATTTTATCTGATCTTGCATTGTGAAGGGTTCTCTAAATGTTTGCTGATTATTGTTTAAGTTATTTCCAAGACTAACTTAACTTCAAGATAATCCTTGGTTCTCAAACATAAACATTGCTCAAACATAAACATTGCATGGTAATGTTGCATCATTCTTTTTGGTCATAATTTCTAATCATCTTTAATCAACTTGTTTATATTGTACATAGCCCATTAGTCTTCATTATTCTTTAATTCTGCTTGGTAGTTTAGTTGGATTGTCTTAGCATAGTAAAGAGTTTGTTGATTGAAATATGTTTGACTTTGAGTTGACTTATTTTTGTTAATAAATTCTTGTATTTTAAGAAATTGTGTGAATTCATTCCATGTGTGTGCAGAGTTTATGCTGCTCAATAATGTCAGAGCTCGTCTCACACCTTTCTATTTTGTCCTAATACCATCGCCTTACTGGGCTGGTATTCACAGGACAACCCTTAACAGACCGAAATATTATTTGATAAAATATTAAAATATTAATATTAAATAATATTCTCAGATTAATAATCACAACAGAGCATATGGCTATGTAAACAAGTTATCTACCGCTAACACCTTGATGCAAAGCCTTTAGCCTCACACAGTAAACAGCTGCATCTATGGACTCTTTGTGAGAAACACGATAAAGATGTTTCTTAGTTTTTACCTCTTTCAGCGTTTTATCCAAGATTGAATGTTATTCAGTTAATCTTTTACATCTGTCTGGATCTTTCTTTTAAGTCAGGATATTGTGAAGAGTGAACGGAGGTTTACAACAACATGTCTCCTTGCAATCAAGGAGCAATTGAAAATGGCACAATATGCACCGGTCTTTGTCAGCAAGTATATTAAAGGCTTTAAGCTTTAAAACCAATGCCTGTGAGCCTTATGTTCATGTCCGCTACCTTCACTCCACACAAATCACAGAGGCGGCGTGGTTGATTTGGTAGCCAAAATCTGTGAACTCGATTAGCCCCCACATGCGCAAATGTGGGGGCTAATTCGCTTATAGAATGGGTTAAATGGAGTGAACAATTTCATTGGAATGTAAAATCATAATGACAAATAAAGATTATTATGGATTACACTGGCTGCAATATTTGTGACACCAAGTGCAAGGCCAGTGAAGGGAATACTTCTAATCTGAGGAAGCACCCGGTTGAGCACAAGATTTTTCTCAAGGCTGAACCATGCAGAATTTTTGACAACCTCAGGTCTGCGTCTACGACTCATGCATTCGGCACCGTTAACATGCTTGCATCTGTTAGCAACTTGTTGTCTGCAGCCAGCAAAATGGGAGAAAAAAAATATTAACAACTGAGACGACAATACAAGCAGCTGGATGTGGATGGTGACATCATACATTAGTTTCTCAGGACATGTGTGTGGAGACCAAGACCTTCTGCACTTACAATAACAACAAACCTTGGTTCACTGCTCTCTGGAAGCTGTGCAAGGATAAGTAAGAGGCTTACTGCAGTGGGGACCGGGCTCTGTATAAGCAGGCTAAGAACAAATTGACCAAGGAGATCAAAGCAGCGAAGAGAAGCTACAGTGAGAAGCTAAATACTCGTCTGGCAAATTAAATGAATGGCTTCTACTGCAGGTATGAAAGCAGTAGTTCACACCTCAACCCAACACACCCTATTCAGACACAAATTATTGCCATACACCAACCACCCTCCTGGCTTCAGGCCCCCTGCCTTCCCTTAATCCTCTGTGGATCTCGGAGGAAGATGTAAAAAGGCTCTTTCAGCACCTGAAAACAAGGAAGGCCTAAGGACCTGATAATGTCTCTCCATCATGCCTGACAGTCTGCACTGACCAACTAGTACCCATTTTCACTCACATCTTCAGCAAGTCACTGGAGCTGTGTGAGGTTCCCTCCTGCTTCAAACATTCCACTATTATCCCAGTACCCAAAAAACCCACCATCACAAGATTAAATGACTACAGGCCTATCACCCTGACATCTGTGGTCATGAAATTCTTTGAGCGACTGGTGCTGAAGCACCTGAAGGACATCACAGCCCTCCTGCTGGACCCCCCTGCAGTTTGCCTACCGGGCAAACAGGTTGGCAGACGATGCAGTCAACTTTGGACAACACCTCATCATGGAACATCTCGACCAAACAGGGATGTACGCCAGGACTTCAGCTCGGCCTTCAACACCATCAACCCAGATACAGTGCCTTGCGAAAGTACTCTGCCCCCTTGAACTGGTCAACCTCTTGCCACATTTCAGGCTTCAAACATAAAGATATAAAATTCTCATTTTTTGTGAAGAATCAACAACAAGTGGGACACAATCGTGAAGTGGAATGAAATTTATTGGATGTGTCAAACTTTTTTAACAAATAAAAAACTGAAAAGTGGGGCGTGCAATATTATTCGGCCCCTTTACTTTCAGTGCAGCAAACTCACTCCAGAATTCATTGAGGATCTCTGAATGATCCAATGTTGTCCCAAATGACTGATGATGATAAATAGAATCCACCTGTGTGTAATCAAGTCTCTGTATAAATGCACCTGCTCTGTGATAGTCTCAGGGTTCTGTTCAAAGCGCAGAGAGCATCATGAAGACCAAGGAACACACCAGGCAGCTCCAAGATACTGTTGTGGAGAAGTTTAAAGCCGGATTTGGATACAAAAAGATTTCCTAAGCTTTAAACATCCCAAGGAGCACTGTGCAAGCAATCATATTGAAATGGAAGGAGTATCAGACCACTGCAAATCTACCAAGACCCGGCCGTCCTTCTAAACTTTCATCTCGAACAAGGAGAAGACTGATCAAGATGCAGCCAAGAGGCCCATGATCACTCTGGATGAACTGCAGAGATCTACATCTAAGGTGGGAGAGTCTGTCCATAGGACAACAATCAGTCGTACACTGCAGAAATCTGGCCTTTATGGAAGAGTGGCAAGAAGAAAGCCATTTCTCAAAGATATCCATAAAAAGTCTCGTTTAAAGTTTGCCACAAGCCACCTGGGAGACACACCAAACATGTGGAAGAAGGTGCTCTGGTCAGATGAAACCAAAATCAAACTGTTTGGCCACAATGCAAAACGATATGTTTGGCGTAAAAGCAACACAGCTCATCACCCTGAACACACCATCCCCACTGTCAAACATGGTGGTGGCAGCATCATGGTTTGGGCCTGCTTTTCGTCAGCAGGGATGGGGAAGATTGTCAAAATTGATTGGAAGATGGATGGGGCCAAATACAGGACCATTCTGGAAGAAAACCTGTTGGAGTCTGCAAGAGACCTGAGACTGGGACGGAGATTTATCTTCCAACAAGACAATGATCCAAAACATAAAGTGAAATCTACAATGGAATGGTTAACAAATAAACGTATCCAGGTGTTGGAATGGCCAAGTCAAAGTCCAGACCTGAATCCGATCGAGAATCTGTGGAAAGAGCTGAAGACTGCTGTTCACGAACGCTCTCCATCCAACCTCACTGAGCTCGAGCTGTTTTGCAAGGAAGAATGGGCAAGAATTCCAGTCTCTCGATGTGCAAAACTGATAGAGACATACCCCAAGTGACTTACAGCTGTAACTGCAGCAAAGGGTGGTGCTACAAAATATTAATGCAAGGGGGCCAAATAACATTGCATGCCCCACTTTTCAGAATTTTATTTGTTAAAAAAGTTTGACACATCCAATAAATTTCATTCCACTTCATGATTGTGTCCCACTTGTTGCTGATTCTTCACAAAAAAGTTGAATTTTATATCTTTATGTTTGAAGCCTGAAATGTGGCAAGAGGTTAAAAGGTTCAAGGGGGCCGAGTATTTTGCAAGGCACTGTATCCTCCATCAGAAGCTCACCCAGCTTAAAGTCCCAGGCTCCACCTGTCAGTAGATCACCCAGCACCTGGGAACCCCAGGGGTGTGTTCTCTCCCCACTCCTCTTCTTCTGTATTCAGACATGAGGTAGATTGGCTGGTACACTGGTGTGGTCAGAACCAGCCTGGAACTTAACCCACTCAAGACTGTGGGGATTATGGTGGACTTTCACTATCCTCAACAACAGTATCTACTGTGGACCACTTCCGGTTCCTAGGAACCACCGCTTCTCAAAACCAGAGATGGTTCTCACACCTAGTCAATGTTCGGAAGAAGGCCCAGCAGAGACTATATTTCCTGAGGCAACTCAAGAAGTTCAACCTTCCCCAGGAGCTGCTGGTCATCTGCTACATTGCCATAATTCTGTCTGCCCCGTCTTCCCCCATCTCAGTGTGGTTTGGCTCATCAACAAAATAGGAGAGGTCCAGACTGCAACGAACAATCAGGTCTGCATAGAGGATCATCAGGCCTGACATCCCCCAATCAAGGACTTATACAAGTCTAGGTTCAGGAAAAAGGCTGCTAAAATCTCTAGAGACTCCACACACCCTGCACAAAAATTGTTTAGCGTTTAGACAGGTTGGCGCTACGGAGCGGTAGTCTGCTAAAATCAGCCGCCACAGAAATAGTTTCTTCCCCCAGGCTGTTGCTCTGATGAACACTTGAGTCAGAGTTTCTGAACACCACCACGGATACTTGGACTGATCTCATAATATATTATACTCTAAAGTCAATTGCGTACATATGTACAGGGGTTGGACAATGAAACTGAAACACCTGTCATTAAAGTGTGGGAGGTTTCATGGCTAAATTGGACCAGCCTGGTAGCCAGTCTTCATTGATTGCACATTGCACCAGTAAGAGCAGAGTGTGAAGGTTCAATTACCAGGGTAAGAGCACAGTTTTGCTCAAAATATTGAAATGCACACAACATTATGGGTGACATAACAGAGTTCAAAAGAGGACAAATTGTTGGTGCACGTCTTGCTGGCGCATCTGTGACCAAGACAGCAAGTCTTTGTGATGTATCAAGAGCCACGATATCCAGGGTAATGTCAGCATACCACCAAGAAGGACGAACCACATCCAACAGGATTAACTGTGGACGCAAGAGGAAGCTGTCTGAAAGGGATGTTTGGGTGCTAACCCGGATTGTATCCAAAAAACATAAAACCACGGCTGCCCAAATCACGGCAGAATTAAATGTGCAGCTCAACTCTCCTGTTTCCACCCGAACTGTCCGTCAGGAGCTCCACAGGGTCAATATACACGGCTGGGCTGCTATAGCCAAACCTAGGGTCACTCATGCCAATGCTAACGTCTGTTTCAATGGAGCAAGGAGCGCACATCTTGGGCTGTGGACAATGTGAAACATGTAGTGTTCTCTGATGAGTTCACCTTTACTGTTTTCCCCACATCCGAGAGAGTTACGGTGTGGAGAAGCCCCAAAGAATCGTACCACCCAGACTGTTGCATGCCCAGAGTGAAGCATGGGGGTGGATCAGTGATGGTTTGGGCTGCCATATCATGGTATTCCCTTGGCCCAATACTTGTGCTAGATGGGCGCGTCACTGCCAAGGACTACCGAACCATTCTTGAGGACCATGTGCATCCAATGGTTCAAACATTGTATCCTGAAGGCGGTGCCGTGTATCAGGATGACAATGCACCAATACACACAGCAAGACTGGTGAAAGATTGGTTTGATGAACATGAAAGTGAAGTTGAACATCTCCCATGGCCTGCACAGACACCAGATCTAAATATTATTGAGCCACTTTGGGGTGTTTTGGAGGAGCGAGTCAGGAAACATTTTCCTCCACCAGTATCACGTAGTGACGTGGCCACTATCCTGCAAGAAGAATGGCTTAAAATCCCTCTGACCACTGTGCAGGACTTGTATATGTCATTCCCAAGACGGATTGACGCTGTATTGGCCGCAAAAGGAGGCCCTACACCATACTAATAAATTACTGTGGTCTAAAACCAGGTGTTTCAGTTTCATTGTCCAACCCCTGTACATTTAAATAAGTATTTTTCATTTTTCCATTTTTATAAAAAACAAAACATTCTTCACTGAGAGCTAAGTGTACCAAAGTCAAATCTCTTGTGTGCACAAACTTTGCAATTGTTATTGTTTTGATATATTCATTAATGTTTATATATTGAGAAATAAATATGTTACATTGAACATTTTTGATTTTATTATTAAATGAATTATTTATTACCACATAGACACACACAAAAGTACTGACAAATGGTTTGTTGAGAACCGATACCGTTTCCCAGGTACCGGGTATTGGGACTCCTATTTGTGTCATATTAACACCATCTTCCACAGGACAACGTCTGGTCCAGAGAAAGGGTGGTTCCTACGAGCTGGAAGTGATCCATAGTAGACACGGTGTTGTTGAGGACGGTGGGAGCAGGGAGAGTGGATGGTGTTCTTCAGAGGTCCACTGTCATCTCATCACATTATATTAGAACTCAATTATTATTAGTCAGACTATCAAACATGTTGAAATGACACTGTTCGGTTCTACTCAGGAGGTCCACTTTCCTACTTTTTTGCTGCAAGTTTAAAACCCTTTGGTTTGCAGTGTCTCTTATGGCCTATTCTGACCCAATCCTCGCTTTTACCATTTTATCAATACATCTACAATTCCAGCATGTTTTGGCATTTACATTTAAGCGGCATCTTATATTTTTATTTGTGAGCACTCATGATACAGAATCAGTTTTGGCAAAGTCTCTAAGCAAGGATACACAGCTCCAGTCCTCAATAGGTCCCGGCCTACAGCTTTGAAATGCATCATGAGTGTGAAAAATAAACTTTGTATCTTGTTTGTATAACAGCATATAACTTAGGGCAGCTGCACAGACCAAGTCTGAGAAAGGATGCATCTAAAAGTTGCAGGACAATTGTTATGTTTAACCTTTACCAAATAAATTACACAGCATTCACTGGGTATATTCAACATACGCAATTAATGTGTAAGGAGTTAAAGGTTGGCTAGTAACTCAATATGAAAAAGAGTAGATATGCAACTGAAATTGAGATTTTTCTGTCCCTAAAGCTCCACGTGAAACAGCTGTACAAGTTGCATTTACAAGAAAACAGAAATGTCAAATCAGAAAGAAATACCTAAAAATGCAGCTGCAGAAAACACAAATTGAAATACTAGCCTGGCAAGAGACAGCAAAGCTGGTGGAAATCCGTGCTCACGCTTCACTAAAGTGAGCTCTCGGTTTCGCTCAGTGACATCTGTTGAGAGTTTGGACGCATGGCCCACACCTGCAAGGTAAGTTCAGTGGAAGCTGTGAAGTGTGCTGATGGAAACATGGCAGAACATATAACAGATCCACTGAACTTACCTCGCAGCTGTGGGCCATGCGTTCAAACACCTACCGGGCTCCATAAAAAACAACAGCTGGAGCATCAGTTAAAAGTGAATGAGGTGCCCCTAGAGCTGGATGATTTTAATTATTTAACCAAAAACTACTATATTTTCACTTGCAGGTAATAAAGAACAATTAATGAGATAAAAAGACAACGGACTTTAGTTAGAGAAGTGAATGGTAAATCAGAAATTATTATAACTATTATATATAAACTCACCACGGGCAAGCCTAGATCTCATTGTGAAGTCATGCACAGACCCAGACATTGCTGATAATGTGGGCTGCATCATACATGATCTTGACAGATGCTATGTTAACTACATTTATATTAAATAAGTATTTAATACAGAAAAGGGTAGACAATCCTTTATTGTCCCACAATAGGGAAAATTTGGGTGTGTCAGAAACAAAGCAAAAGGCAATGAAAGTATCCAGGTTCATACATTACTAGAAACCATAAAGAGTTACCAGAATAGAAGCTATAAGAACCAATCGGGCAAAACAGGAGTCACAAAACATTTGAATAAGCTGTATAGTAAAGGAGAATAAAACCCAGGAAACATTAAATATACATTTGAACAAACTGTGTGGTGATCAACAAAGCATACTCAGATTAATTAAATGAGAGGTGCAGCAGTCAGGTGACAGAATCAATGTTAACACTTGTTGAGCAGATGATAAACCGTGCAATACAGAAAACAAATAAAAATAATCTCCTTCATTCAGTGAAGGAGCAGCGAATGTAACTGCTATGTATGCAGTGAATGATGCATGGAAAACTAGAAATATATCAATAGATAATGCTTGAAGTCTCATACCAACTAAATTACTGCTTTCAATGATACCTGCAGTTCTGTGAAATTCTTCTTTTATTATTCTTGTGTGTCTGTGTGTTAGTGAGTGGTGGAGGCTCCCATCTAGAATCACAGATAAAGTTTAACTAAACCTAAGCTATGTACAGGTCCTTCTCAAAATATTAGCATATTGTGATAAAGTTCATTATTTTCCATAATGTCATGATGAAAATTTAACATTCATATATTTTAGATTCATTGCACACAAACTGAAATATTTCAGGTCTTTTATTGTCTTAATACAGATGATTGTGGCATACAGCTCATGAAAACCCAAAATTCCTATCTCACAAAATTAGCATATTTCATTTATTTGGAAGAATCTAAAATTGAAAAATTATAGCTTTTATAGAAGCTGTAAATCTGAAATATAAAAATATTTAGAGTGACTTCACATTTTTTGTTTACTACATAACTCTATGTGTTCCTTCACGGTTTTGTTGCCTTTGGTTAGAATCTACAATGTAAATAGTCATGAAAATAAAGAGACCCATTAAGTGAGAAAGTGTATCTAAAACTTTTGACCGGTAGTGTATGTATTTCTCAATATATAAACCTTAATGAATATATCAAAACAACATCCAGCTGTTTGTATTGTAATTCAGATGTTTCAAACATTTCTTCATCATGAAAACCCTTAACTACACACTTTGTTTTCTTAAAAAGGAATGAATTTAATGCACAAATTGCATCCATTATAATAATAATACATTTTATTTAATAGGCGCCTTTCTGGCACTCAAGGTCACCTTACAATGAATACAAATCAATATTAAAAACAAGAACAAATAAAAATAAAATAAAAACACAGCGATCAAGCAGTTAAAATGTAACAGTGCGAAATAATCAAGTGCAGAAGGCAGTCCTAAACAAGCGAGTCTTTAGTGAAGATTTGAATTGAGAAAGTGAATTTATGTTCCTTAAATCGGTCGGCAGAGAGTTCCAGAGCCGAGGAGCAGAGCGGCTGAAAGCTCTACCCCCCATGGTGGTGAGACGGGCAGAGGGAACAATCAGGTGAATAGACGAGGACGATCTGAGAGTGCGAGAGGGAGTAGCAACGTTGAGAAGATGGGATAAATGAGGTGGAGCGAGATTATGGACAACCTTGGAAGTGAGAAGAATGATTTTAAAGTCTATACGGAACTTGATGGGGAGCCAGTGGAGCTCTGACAGAACAGGAGTGATGTGATGGAAGGAATGGGTTGTAGAGATGATACAGGCAGCTGAGTTTTGAACTAGTTGAAGCTTATGAAGAGATTTGTGTGGAAGACCGAAAAGGAGGGAATTGCAGTAATCAAGATGGGAAGTGACGAGGCTATGAACGAGGATGGCAGTAGTATGTGAAACGAGGGAGGGGCGAAGACAACTGATATTTCGCAGATGAAAATAGGCGGATCATGTTATTGATGTGAGATTGGGAAGAGAGAGTACTGTCAAGGATGACACTCAAACTCTTTACCTGAGGCAAAGGGGAAACAGAGCAGTTGTCAATATCAATGGAAAAACCGTTTGTTTTGGATAATGTGGTTTTCGTGCCAATTAGGAGAACCTCAGTTTTTTCACTGTTTAATTTGAGTATTGATGGAAAACCATTAGCAGGCGTGTTAACGGTGTTGAATGCAGTAGTTGTAGCCATATATCTCTTTACTCTTCAGCCTAGACAAAAATCTGGTGCTTAACTAAGTGCTTCCTCAGATTAAAAGTATTCCCACCACTGGCCTTGCACATGACAAATTTTACAGCGACCGTAATCTGTTTAAGCATTCAAACCTTAACCATTTTCCTCTCTAGTGTGGATTCTCATGTGTTTGTTTAAATGTCCTTTTTGGCTAAATCTTTGTCCACACAGATCACAACAGAAAGGTTTCTGTCCAGTGTGGATTCTCATGTGTATGTCTAAACTTCCTTTTCGGCTAAATCTTTGTCCACATACATCACAACAGAAAGGTTTCTCTCCAGTGTGGATTCTGGTGTGTATGTTTAGACTTCCTTTTTGGTTAAATCTTTGTCCACATAGATCACAACAGAAAGGCTTCTGTCCAGTGTGGACTCTCATGTGTTTGTTTAAATGTCCTTTTTCAGTAAATCGTTTTCCACATACATCACAACAGAAAGGCTTCTGTCCAGTGTGGATTCTCATGTGTGTGTTTAAATGTCCCTTTAGGCTAAATCTTTGTCCACATAGATCACAACAGAAAGGCTTTTGTCCAGTGTGGATTCTCATGTGTCTGTTTAACTGTCCTTTTAGGCTAAATCTTTGTCCACATAGATCACAACAGAAAGGCTTTTGTCCAGTGTGAATACTCATGTGTCTGTTTAAATGTCCTTTTTCAGTAAATCTGTGTCCACATAGATCACAACAGAAAGGTCTCTCTCCAGTGTGGATTCTCTTGTGTATCTTTAAATTTGCGTTATGGCTAAATCTTTGTCCGCATAGATCACAACAGAAAGGTTTCTGTCCAGTGTGGATTCTCTTATGTATGTTTAAGGTTCCTTTCTGGTTAAATCTTTGTCCACATTGATCACAACAGAAAGGTTTCTGTCCAGTGTGGATTCTCTTGTGTGTGTTTAAATGTCCTTTTTGGTTAAATCTTTGTCCACATAGATCACAACAGAAAGGTCTCTCTCCAGTGTGGATTCTCTTATGTATGTTAAAAGTGCATTTTCCAATAAAGGTTTTACCACAGTCTTCACAGCTAAACTTCACTCCTGTCTGAACTTTCTTTGGCGATTCCACATTTTTCTTCTTTGTGAAACATTTCTTCCCATCCAGCGAGCTTAAAGATTCCATTTCTGAATTTATCATGTCTTTCTGAAGAAAGCCACGGTGAACAAATTGTTCAGCAAACTCAGGGGAGCTAAAAGGTTTGTTAATGTTTCCATCTGACTCAGGAGCTCTGCTGTCCTTCCAGTCATTGTCCATGTCCTTAGATTTCAGTCCAGAGTCTGACAAGTGTTTCAGCTCAGAGACGGGGTGCTTTACATCATCGGCCTTTTCATTCTTCTCAGTGTCTTCAGTTTCTGAGGAAATGGAACCATCTCCATGATCTTGTATCCTGATGGATTCTTCTCTTCCATCGATGTCTTCTGGAAGTGCTCTGCCTTTAATTTGGTCTTGATACAGCTGTGAGAGCAGAGAGGACTGTTTATCATCCTCACTCTTTATGGGAGTAGCAGTGACTGGAAACCTGATGGCATCAATCTCCTCCTTCCCATTGAGCTGCTCTCCGCCCAGACTGGTGTAGACCTCCTCCTGTTCCTCCTTTATGTGGTGGAGCTTTGGGTCATGTAGGCCAGCACAAGGTCTGTGCTTTACAGGAGCTTCTTCTTTAACCATCAACATCTGATTAACATCTGCAGGAAACAATGAAACACATCATGTATATTAGAAAGTTTTTTTGACTTCAGCCTGGATTTAGTCACTTTTTAATAAAGATATATTTAGGTGCTTTGGTTACATTAAATTCTTTGATTTAATTACCATTTATTCTTATCCTTTTATTTTGCATTGTTGCTTCTCATGTCTGTTAATTTATGTCATGATCTGTTCACTTATTCTCAACAACCATATACTGAAACCATTTTAGCCTTTTTTGTCTCCATCTCGCTCGTCTACGATTGTTTCCAGTGTGCTGCATAATTAATATTTTTAACTAGTTTCTATGTAGAATAATCAGGTTTTAAAGCAGGTACAATAAACAATGAACACATCAAGCTTTTCTCTGTTTAAATATTTATTTTAAAAACAATGACATAGAATTCACACCAGATGTTGGCAACTATCAAATACTCCTCATATAATAAGAAATTAATGCCAATTATTCCACAAAGAAAGTTAAGGGTAAAAACTTGGAATGACAGAGAATAAGGATTTAACCCATGAAGAAATGGATCTCTGAAGGTGTATAAAAAGCCAAACAACCATATTAAATCTGTCAGCATTTAGAAAGCATCTTTTATATGTTCAAATCAATATCAGCTGGTTTAATATTTATTGATACCCTATACGTCAAGTAAAGTTTATTTATATAGAGCTTTTCAGAAACAAGGCACTCAAAGCACTGTACATGAGGACAAACATTAAAATGATACAGAAAATCAAACACAGAAAAACAAATCAAATGAGACTAATAATCTTTGGGAGTTTACTGGTAAGAGCTGGTTCTAATCCAATCTTTCTAACAGTGGTAATTAGCTCATTAAGTCACAAAATCACAAAAGGGTCATCTCCCACTGGCCAAGTCAAACATGATGGAGATAAACCACCAAGACGCCAACTTAGGCTTCACCATTTAGGCTTAGGCTACTGACATCATCATGTACAATACAGCAAATACTTATTCACCTCATTTACATCTTCCTTCTATGTATTTAGCATTTAGATTTATGTACTTTATCTTGTCTAGTTTGTATTGTCAAAATAAGGTGAGATCTTTCCATGTAATCCATGCCACATTCATTAACTGCTCACAGTTAAATCCATATAAATTACAATAAATATCCTTTTGTGTAATACATGCAACAATTATTAAAATACACAGTTGAAGCAGTAGAGAATGAAACAAGCATATGATCATATTCTGGGACTGAGAGATTGGAGAGGCCTGTATGGAGCCACATATTAACTGTCTTATCTTTTGCAGAAGTATAAACAACATGTAACCAAGGAAATGGCGTATAATGATTTTCCATTTTCTACAAGTATTAAATGAAATGAATATAAAATAATAAATAAATAAATTTATAAATAATAAATTTTTGATTATCAAGTTAAAAATGTATGATTGAAATATGATTAAGAACTGATGACTAATGTAAAACACATTAAGGGTTAAAATTCTCAGTCAGCTATATATGAAAGAGATATAATGTTGATCAGTTGTGATGCATGAATAAAAAAGAATGAAGTGATGGTTTTATAATTGTGTTTTAATGTAAATGCAGAAAGTTGAGACTGTAATGTGTAATACTGTGCAAAGTTTAAGATTGAGCAGATTAGGGAGAGAACTGTAGGATGACTAGGAGTGACGAGAGGCAGGTGCATGCTGACAGCGAACCATTTGACGACCAACAAGCAACATAAGGAAGGGAGGATGAGACTACAGCCACCTGCGTGGCTATTACTGGAATCTTCAAGGCCAAAAAAACCACACCAGAAAGTCACAATGACCATGACTAAGTATTGAGCCATAACGTATTGGGCAAAAGTATGTTGCGCAGTAACTGAGAAGACTAACAAAGGGCTGACCAGTGAGAGCATCTGCACTATAAAAGCAATGCCAAAAAAGGGAGCTGCAGTTGTTTCCTCGCAGAAGACCAGCGAACAAGATCGGACAGAGAAAGATGCTACAGATGAATCAGAGGACCAGAGACACAGCCCAGACGATCGACTGCATTAAAAAGAGGATCAACCCGTGTGCCCTGGAAGGACTGTGCCTCAAAATTAAGAATCTGATTTCATCTAAAGCCTTTTTATCCAGACAACAAAAGTGAACTTGATCGGTGAACAGCTGATTGCTCTAAGTTTCAGGCTTCTGGAAGTCCTGAATCAACCTCATTTATGTCTCCGGGGCTTCCTTCGACTCTTCAGCCTCTGGAAGCTTCTGTCTTTTGAGACATATGTCAATCAAGTTCCTGTTCAACCATTGAAACCTGGAGCATTAGTGCCTGTCCACTTAGAGGAAGAAAACTTAAGATTAAGTCGTATTTCCTTCAAGAAACCACTTGTTACCAGAAGAAACAACACCATCAAGTGCATGGATGAGCCTCCGTCTTCAAAGCCTCTCCAAACTCACTAGTTTCAGCATCAAGGAAAGACAGGTTGAGTTGATTGATTCATTTCTATTATTGAAATTATTTTGTGTTGCCAAATTTAAGCTGTTACGGACCCCTGCAAAAGTGTTACTAATTAAAGAAAGCATATAAAATTCTAGTTAAATCGTGTACATTCAATTATTTGAGTCACCTTATTGTTGGTTTTTCATTGGTGGTAAAAAAGTCTAAGAAATTTAGGAGGTTTTTATAGGTTGCCTTAGTCAAGTTTGTTAAAACAGCGCCCTTGGGGCTCGTGCCAAGACACTAAAATTAACCAAGAGGCTAGGCGAGTCATTTCCCGACACCAGCTTAAACAGAACTTTCATTAAACCTGCTCAGTAAGATCTTTCAGGTTTAGGGAAGCCCAGACCCGTTGGATGGAGAGCTGGATTGAGCAATCCCCTTAGACATAGGGAAGTAAGAGGAAGGGGTTAGCTCATCGGACAACAAAAGTATTTAAGTATATTTTTTCAAGTTTTTCCCATTTCTGCCAAATTTTTAATTTTGAAAGCATTTTACAGTATAAATATTGAAATAATTTTGTACTACATTGTTTGTAATTCTGTTATTCATAGTTGTTTCTATTATTTATTTATCCTTCCTAATATTATTTTACTAGAGGCACATCTTTACCATGTCCTGCCCAATTGATCTCATTGACTCCCATTATAACCACATATTTCTGAAGTAAAACAGTAAACGCTTTGTTACTTGGTAGAAACGACTCATGTTGGCCATATTGATAGTGGTGAGTCAGGCTACGAAACTGATACAAGTTTACTTAGAAACTGAGTTTTCTGTGTGAAAGAAGCTCTAAAAATTACTTTAACACACTAGGCCCCTTGGGAGACCAAACGTGTGCTTTCTGCTTGTTTTTTTTTTTTTAATTCTCAATATCTCAGACAGTTTAAAGGTCAGTTCTATGAAACTTGGGCAGGATTTGCTTTTAACTTTTATTTTGTAAATTTGTTTATCATTTTGATTGCAAGGTATGTAGAACAAGAGCTACAAATTTAGCATACACTCTTTATCTTTGTTACTAATTTGGTCCCATTGACTCTCATTATGACCAAATATTTTTGATGCACTGTAATCTTAGCATTTTATAATACCTTTCCCATGAGCACAAAAATAATCTAAGCCTCTGCCTTCATAATACTGGGAAAACTTGTTTTAGTTGTAATGACCACCTGTTGGAGTCATCCATTTTGGTCGCGCATTTTGACATTTTGAAAGAGTTGTTTCTGATGACTAGCGTAAACAATGACAAACTCAGTCAGGGTCGGAATATTGAAATTTGTAGGGCGGCTACCCTAAAGATACAAAAATCATGCTTAGACATATGAAGCTTAGCAGCTTATGTGCAGCTTTTTAGCAAAGAAAAATGACTTAAATATTACTCTATGAAAATTACCCGAGTGGAAATGACTGTGGCAGTTAAATACGCAACAAAGCATTGACATTTTATTGTTTCTTTTGATTGTTTAATCCAAGCAAAACCACGCCAATCCAACTAAATGCCCGCAAATACTTGCGTCTTGCACCACTATGTCCAAAATGCATGGCGAGACCGACGTCACATTCCCAAGCCCTTAATTCTAAAAGACATTGCTATCGAACAGTCAAAGAAGACACAATATGTTTAAAACCCTAATTTTTTTATGAAAATGAAATGAAACTTATTTTTGGCAACCTCTTTCATTCAAACAATTTAGCTTAATTAGTAGGGCGGCACAATATATCTTAAATGTATTGTCATTGCATTAATAGCCTGTGCGATAGGCATTTTGCATAAAATGGTGTAAACTCCAATAAAAAGTTGGCTCAAATATTTACGTTTATGATTTACATAAATTCTTAAAGTAACACGCTTTGTCAATAACACAAAAGCTTGGAGTATTTGACCAATCAAATGGAGCCCTTCATGTTTTTTGCTAATCGGATGGATCTCTTTACATTAGATGCCAGCCCCCTTTGTAGACGCAAGTGGATAGCAAAGAACTAAGAAATTTTAGTGAGAGTCACAATGGCTGAGAGCAAGATGTTAGGAAGACCCTTTATTAATATGCTCATAGCTGTTTTTCCCTTTTATATTTTAGTGAAATAAAATATAAGTTCTAATGTTTCCCTTTTGTTACAATAGGATAAGAATGCTCATAGACATACAGTACAAGGATAAATGGCCCAAGGATTGTCGTAAATGACCTAAAGCTGGGTCACTGGGGTAGATAGTGGAGCAACCAGTATAACTGGGTTGATTAGAAAACTACAGCACAGTTAGATTAAGGATGGACACCCGCTACTACACAATCTAACAGATAGACACCAACATGGTGACACATTGTAGTGGAATTTTCTTATCAAAGTGGATAGAAGTTGACTCACAACAAGAGAGAATCCGGACTTTGTCTTTATAAGTTTTATTCAAAGGCATTAAGCGTTTGAAGACCCTGTCATTGAGGTTAGTCAGTGAAGCAGAGCCCCGATCAACATTTACACACAGTATTTATACCAAACACTCCTCTAACACAGATGTTCTGAGGAGTGAGGTAACCTAAAGGTCATACACTTTGGAACACTTAATAAAAATAAAAGAATTTCCATCACAACATAGTCTACTGATAATCACTGAGTGCACATCCATTGCATTGGAGTACCACATTTACAAACTATATGTGACCTTCTATCGAGGCTCTTCGTCATCCTTACACAGAAGGCAACGGTCCGAGATGGGAGCCTCAGCGCTGATCTCTGTAATTATTCCTCTGCCTTAATTTAGATTAAAGGAGCTAAAAGTTAGAAACTGTTTGAGAGTTGTTCCTTTAAGAGTCTTTAGATAGAGTGTATGATTGCTTCCGGGGTCAAAGGACCGGAGGGGCTCCGAGGCGTCTGACCGCCAACAGGGTGCAGTAGCTCGGACAAAGACAAGTGAGAAAACTACAGGTCCTTCTCAAAATATTAGCATATTGTGATAAAGTTCATTATTTTCCATAATGTCATGATGAAAATTTAACATTCATATATTTTAGATTCATTGCACACTAACTGAAATATTTCAGGTTTTTATTGTCTTAATACGGATGATTTTGGCATACAGCTCATGAAAACCCAAAATTCCTATCTCACAAAATTAGCATATTTCATCCGACCAATAAAAGAAAAGTGTTTTTAATACAAAAAACGTCAACCTTCAAATAATCATGTACAGTTATGCACTCAATACTTGGTCGGGAATCCTTTTGCAGAAATGACTGCTTCAATGCGGCGTGGCATGGAGGCAATCAGCCTGTGGCACTGCTGAGGTCTTATGGAGGCCCAGGATGCTTCGATAGCGGCCTTTAACTCATCCAGAGTGTTGGGTCTTGAGTCTCAACGTTCTCTTCACAATATCCCACAGATTCTCTATGGGGTTCAGGTCAGGAGAGTTGGCAGGCCAATTGAGCACAGAGATACCATGGTCAGTAAACCATTTACCAGTGGTTTTGGCACTGTGAGCAGGTGCCATGTCGTGCTGAAAAATGAAATCTTCATCTCCATAAAGCTTTTCAGCTGATGGAAGCATGAAGTGCTCCAAAATCTCCTGATAGCTAGCTGCATTGACCCTGCCCTTGATAAAACACAGTGGACCAACACCAGCAGCTGACACGGCACCCCAGACCATCACTGACTGTGGGTACTTGACACTGGACTTCTGGCATTTTGGCATTTCCTTCTCCCCAGTCTTCCTCCAGACTCTGGCACCTTGATTTCCGAATGACATGCAGAATTTGCTTTCATCCGAAAAAAGTACTTTGGACCACTGAGCAACAGTCCAGTGCTGCTTCTCTGTAGCCCAGGTCAGGCGCTTCTGCCGCTGTTTCTGGTTCAAAAGTGGCTTGACCTGGGGAATGCGGCACCTGTAGCCCATTTCCTGCACACGCCTGTGCACGGTGGCTCTGGATGTTTCTACTCCAGACTCGGTCCACTGCTTCCGCAGGTCCCCCAAGGTCTGGAATTGGCTCTTCTCCACAATCTTCCTCAGGGTCCAGTCACCTCTTCTCGTTGTGCAGCGTTTTCTGCCACACTTTTTCCTTCCCACAGACTTCCCACTGAGGTGCCTTGATACAGCACTCTGGGAACAGCCTATTCGTTCAGAAATTTCTTTCTGTGTCTTACCCTCTTGCTTGAGGGTGTCAATAGTGGCCTTCTGGACAGCAGTCAGGTCGGCAGTCTTACCCATGATTGGGGTTTTGAGTGATGAACCAGGCTGGGAGTTTTAAAGGCCTCAGGAATCTTTTGCAGGTGTTTAGAGTTAACTCGTTGATTCAGATGATTAGGTTCATAGCTCGTTTAGAGACCCTTTTAATGATATGCTAATTTTGTGAGATAGGAATTTTGGGTTTTCATGAGCTGTATGCCAAAATCATCCGTATTAAGACAATAAAAGACCTGAAATATTTCAGTTATTGTGCAATGAATCTAAAATATATGAATGTTAAATTTTCATCATGACATTATGGAAAATAATGAACTTTATCACAATATGCTAATATTTTGAGAAGGACCTGTATAAATAACGAAGAATTTGTGGTAAAAAAAAAAACTGCACGTTTCTTATTTGGAAATATTTTGGTTTTACGAGAGACTACATTTTACAAACTGAGGTACTCTGCAAGGCATGCCAAACGCATGTCACAACTACGAGAGGAAACACGATGAATCTTCATTGTCACCTCCAATACAACCACAAAGACCTGTAAGAGGAGTTTCAAAAAGCAAGCGCTAGCAAAGCAAAAGTTGCAAACTTTACAAAACACAAGAGTACAACAGTCCAGCTGACATCCATGTATCACTACTTATGAAAAAACATCAAAGCGATACAAAGACATAGCTGAGGTCATTGCACGTTATTTGGCTAAAAGACATGATGCCCATGAACACAGTGAGCCGGGAGGGTTTCGTCAGTCTGATAAACACATTGGACCGAAGATACCACATCTCGTCACGGAATTACTTTTCCAATTTTGCCATTGCGCAAATGTGCGAAATATGCAGTAAGACAGTAAAATCCGAACTGAGCTGAATACTATGCAGGTACTACAGACCTTTGGTCAAGTCGCACGACAGAACCATACATGAGTTTTACTGTGTACTTCCACACCGAAGACTTTGAACGGTGTCTAGAGCCTGTGTATTTTCCAGAGTCACACACCAGTGAAAATAAATCCCTTGGATTACGTGAGGTGTTGTCCAGCTGTGATCTTCAAAAAGACCAACAAGTATGTATCACCTCGGACATTGGTGCCAACATTATGAAAACTACAGAACTAAACAGCTGGTTCAGGCTTCAGTGTTTTGAACACCGACTGCACCTTGCAATCAGTAAGTTTATAAATGGCTGTGGCAAAAAACATCTGTTTAGCACTGTAAAGGTGTTCTACATAATCAAATCATTTTGAATAGCTCTAATAGATTAAATGAACATTTTTACTATATTATTGATAAGGATAGTGCTCAATTTGTCATGATTTTGTTTTCTTTTGTTATGGTATTGAAAATAATGTGAGAGAATGGAGTGGAGAGACCACAGTGTACATACACAGATACATTTATGAAACTGATACTGTACTGCAGTATAAAAGACATTAAACTGATAAAAAATAAACAGCAGATACATTATTGGACGGCATGCTGCCTTATAATTAATTGAATTTCACATCCTTTGTTTTTTTTTTTTTGCTTTAATTAGAAGATAGATAAATAGATAGATAGATAGATAGATAGATAGATAGATAGATAGATAGATAGATAGATAGATAGATAGATAGATAGATAGATAGATTTGAATTAAAACAAAATTTCTACAAACAAATACGGAGTATGTGTAGAATTTGATGGATAGATATTAATACAATTTGTAAAGAGGCTGTAACTTAACACAATGTGAAGCGCTGTGAATACTTTCCTGATGCTCTGTAAGTATTTGTTCATATATTACAAGTCATATCGTCATCACACTATTAGACACTGTCACACATCACAGGTTTCTCTAATATCGTGCAGCCCTATTAATTAGTTTCTAAACAAACTTGTATCGGTGTCGAAGGACAACAAACCAATCAAAATGGCGGACGTGGGTCGTTCCCACCGAGTAACGAAGCGTTTACGTTTTAAGTCTATGGTGAACATTTGGTCTTTAAGAAGCTAATCCATTAGTCACCTAAAATGTTCCTAAACTGTAACTGACATGAAAACATACAAACCTAATCTGTGCAGCAGAACTTTAGGGTTGAAATCAGCCTCCAGGATGTTGAGACGCTGCTGATCTTCTTTGTCCTCTTTAGCTGTTTGGGAAATCTCTCCCACTGCTGCACTCTGCCACCGTTTGAGCTGCTGTCTCCACATCTTTGTTGTTAGCTTCTCTTCAAAAGATCCTTTAACAGTTACTGAGTAGTTATAACTCGGCTTCGATCCAAACTCTAGAGATGGAACATTTGAAGCAAAGCTTCGAGGAGTTTACAGAGTAAAAAGGTTCAATGCTTGTGTTGTCTTGCGGTAAACCACGTGACCGATGACAAACGATGTCTCGCATTTCCGTGAACACGTCACTGCTTCATTTCGGGGGTGGAATTTCAGAATAAAAGCGCGATGACACTTGTTGCTTCGTGGGTTGTTGTAGTGGTTTGGTCGCACGTCAGCAGAAATAGGAGCATCTGAGAAGAATGGAGGCAACAAAAAAAGGAAAACTTCTCCCATCTGGAAGTAATTTGAAATGTGTGCTCAAAACAAGGTTTGTGTAAAGTGTGTTTGCAGCACATTACCTAATTTTATTTGTATTATTACCAATAATTCTGTATCAATGAACTTTCATGTTTGTATTTCAGGTGAAGTGTTTGTTGTGCGCCAGAGAGCTGGTTTACAATAATAATACCTCATCAATGCTTAGACATTTCAGAGCCATACATGAAAAAGAAAAGACACACACTTCAAATCAAACGCAGACACCAGCCTGAGTATGAAATATATCTTATAGGTTTATTTAAATTGTTTGTGCTTTATTATCATGCATCATACAGGTTCCAGAAAGCAGGTGTTGGATGATGCTGTGATCAATCTTATTGTAAAAGATTCACAGCCCTTTACTGTTGTGGAAGACGAGGCGTTCAGGGAACTTGTTCATTTGCTGGATCCCTCCTATGTTCTCCCTACTAGAAAAGGTTTATGTTTGTACACAACAAGATCAAATGTAGTGCTAACAAATAATTGCATCAATTTCAATGAATTTCCTTTCCTTCAAGGCATTAAACGAGATGGTGGAGGAAAAATATGAAAAAACAAAAGAAAAGGCCAAAGAGGACAAGCAGTTTGCTGTGAGCCTGACAGCAGATATGTGGACATCAATAAATATGTAGGTTGATGCAGATGACAAACTGGGCATTGTGCTGCTTGGAGTTGAGCATTTCCCGATACACAGATTGGTAGGCAACTTGAGGTTAAGTGCCTTGCCCAGGGGCACATTGACATACAGCAGGAGGAAGCTGGAATTGAACCTACAACCTTCCGATTGCAAGACGACTACTCTTCCTACTCCACCAAAGCTGGGGAACAATCATCTGTATAAGATGGGGAAGATTTGCCACAAATAAAGCATAATATGGTTGCTTATTGTGCATTGTAGACCGTTTTAAAGTATTTTAAGCTACAATTTAGTGCTTCATAAGTGCTATCATAGAGCTGTAAACTGCTAAAACAATGTAATCTAAATGTGATTTCTATTTTACACTCAATTAGTTAACCTGGCAGGAGACAGATTGTTCTGTAAATAGCATTAACTCTTGCGTGTATATCAAAAAGAGTAACTAAAGCCCACTTGGGCACAATGATCTTGGCTTTATAAAAAATTCTGCATTGAGGACCCAGTATTATCAAATGGGAAATTTGAGCATAAAGCACAGTAAATCTTATGCCTTGTTAATTTAAGTTGTCAAAGTAGTTTTGACACCAGAACAGCAGGTGCATGACCTTCAGATAAACCCTTTGTTCTAAGTTTTATGACCAGTCCACTTAAGGTTGTTGACACTTCATTACTGTTTGAAGTACAAGACTTTCAAGGTGTAATGGGCCCCAATGAATGTGCATTTATTGCACATGGATATCTCAATTTATTCATGATGTAGAGTATACTGCAACCTATTATGTATGGACCTACTGAATATATAGTTGTTTTCCCTTTAATATGGTTACCTTCACATAAGCATGCTAGAGCACATTACAGTCACTATCAGCAAATATCTAAACAAAGAGGTCAATAAGCTGAGTAATTTTCATTTGTTATTATTTATTTAAAAACGTGTTATGTATACACACACACACATCCATTATATAAATGAACATATATACACACATTAACATCGTATATATAAATGAACATATATACACACATTAACATCGTATATATAAATGAACATATATACACACACACACACACATCCTTTATATAAATGAACATATATACACACACTAACATCATATATTTAAATGAACATATATACACACACACAATAAAATTAGTGTGAAAAAGTACCCAATTGTACTCCCTTATTTTCTCATCCTTCTGAGCCACTGCTCTTTGGTCAGTGTCTCCCTGTTTGGGCAGTAAATCCTGCCTTTGTATTGGCTATGGCCAGTTTCTGTGGTGCGTGGCTCACCGCATTTAGTGCATCTGTTGGATGTGACTGTCCTTGTGTATTTGCGCTTTTCTTTTTGGGTTGTCTCTTGGGTTTGGGTAAGGCCTGTAGGTGTTGTTTTAGAATATGGTGGGCATTTGATGTTTGGTGTAGTGGGGGGTGGCAGCAGAAGCCGTGGCAAATTGTTGCCTGCTGCAGTGGTAGATGGCATGTGGAGTGGCATATAAAAAACTGTTGGCTGAGATGCAGGGGGTTTTGGCTGAATGGTTTTCAGCTCAGCTCTGTCTCTGACAGTGAGTTTTGTTTTTGCCTGGCCAGTGGTGTCAGGTGGCAGGTTGTAAGTGTGTTCATGTTTGTGTGGTGTGAGTTGAGTGGGCCTAGCATTTACTGGGAGCAGTGGTTCACTGGCAATGGGCTGTTCCTGAGGCAGTACCAGCCCTTGCATCAGAATGGCAACATCTTGTGCTTTAAATCTTTTGTTATGCCACTGTATTAAGGTGGTCTGGTTTACAGTGACAAGTTGCAGGGTTGTGTCTTTCATAATAATGCCATTGTTCAAAATTAGCTGTCGAATGTTTTTGTAATCATTTAGAATTTGTGACCACCTAGAAAAAGTTTGGTGTCCAATTTTTTGGGGGCTACTATGAATGTTGCACAACCTGATAAAGATCATTTCAATAAGTCGGCTGCAATCTGGCCATTGAGCAGCAGAACCAGAAGAACCAAGTACACACCTTTTTGTGCTTTCAACTCCTGCATAAACAGCCTTCTTTTTGGGTGACCTAAATCGACCAGTGAGCAGTCGTTCCTGATGTCGTGCAGCATACAAAATCCGGTGTTTATCATTTTGCTCCAATTTATGCCAAAGACCCACAATGGTGTTGGCCTGCTGGTTGGTAAGAGTTAGGCCTTTTTCCTTTCGTAGCTCCACCAAGTACTCCGCAAGCACATCAACACGATCCATTCCTGCCCTACTGTGTTCATCCACGGCCTATGGAGAAATATTGCATAAAGTTTTAAATATCTCAAAAAGCTGAAACATCCTTAATTTTTAAAGCACACTGATATTTAACTTACAACTTGCTCTGAAGATGTAGTTTGCCCAGGTAACCCCGACGAAACAGTGGACTGGACCACAGCAGAGGACGCAGGCTGGAGCTTAGGCAGGTGAGTGGATTGTACCACAGCGGAGGATGCAGGCTGGAGCCTAGGCAGGTGTGGGGACTCAGCAGTGGGTGGAGCAGGCTGAGGTATAGGGTGGTAGTCAGGAAGCACTGAGATCACATTGGATGTGTCCAGAAGTAAATCTGCAAGTGAAACCTCAATACTCTCAAGTTCCTCAAAGCCCTCATCGGCCTCTACTGGCTGTTGTACTTCTATTTGCTCCAGCAATGCATCTACCACCTCAGAATCTGGTGCCATATCCTGCAGTGGTTCATTATTCTGCTTCAGCAGGTACTGCACTCCTATCAGTTCACCTGAAAATGCACAACCAATTTTGGATTACAAAAAAAAAGAAAACAGCAGAGAATTAAATACAGGACAATGAGCATAAAACATACAGTATTGAATACCTGTGTATTTTGCAGGTGGTGTAAAAGAGGGAACCAGCTTTTTGCCGAAAACCCTCTCATAATCGGTGTTCACACTATGAACCAGTTCGCCAGAGTAGATGCGCAAACCAGAGGTTTCTGTCTCTACAGCAGCAGTTGCCCTGTTGTGGTTCCAGCGATGTAGCCCTTCCAAAAGGTAGATTTGGAAGTTAAGGGAGTTGGCACTGTTTCCTGGAATGAATACCAAACATTAGAAAGGGAAAAAGTACAGTATTTGTTGTAACTTAAGCAGCAATATTAAATTGCATGTACCTGGAATGAACCGGTTTAAGTGGCAGTGGAAAGACTCCAAAGATGTTGAACCTCTGGCACAGCGCAGGGTCTGCAGCTGGACTCCTCCCTTAATGATGGTGCCAGTTTGTGTGTACAGTGCTACATCAGGTGGGTCCTGAATGCACTTCACATGCCTCTTCTGAACAAACCAGATGTGCTGCATTCGGATGGGGTCCAGAAGAGGAACACCAAGCGAATCCTTTCCCCTGTCACTGATGAGTTCACCGATGAGCTGATCCAACAGCTGGATGGTTTGCTCTTCTCCACGCGTCCTCCTCCTGCAGTGCTGCTCCAACTCTTCCTTCGTAATTTGCCGATCTAGTTGCTTCTCAGTCAGAGCTGTCCAGCCATGCCCTTTAAGCTGTGCCCTCTTTGCCTCTCTCACATTATTAACATCAGCAGCATCCCACTCAAAAATACATGCCGACATACGAGCCATGAAAGTAGGGTACAGCTGGTGTGCGTCAGTGGTGCATCCCACAGCCAGGCGTCGCATAAAGTGCCAGATGTCAAGGCGAACAATCAAGTTAGGCCATTCACTAAATCTGGCCTTCAATTTGGTCTCACCCACTTCCTTGCAGCAGCCACAGTCCACATAGAGTGCAACAGGAGGGTCCACACCTGCAGCTTCATACCTGTCAACCAAGCCGCCAGCCATGAGGTCCAAACCTGGTCCCTCCCCAGCAGTCAAGACACTGATGAGAACTTGACCCATCTCATTGCCAACTGAAGTCAGCCACTGTGCCGTGCCTTTTGCCGGTCCTGAGAGCTTCTTCGTGATCTAAAACAAATTTTAAATATTTACATGGTCAACCAATAGTAGTTTCACCTTAAATAGTTATATGATTATATCAATGTCTCTGTGACCAGGTTGTAAAAGCGGTCAATATTAAGCACCTGCCGTACCCGCCTGTGAAGACCTCCACTGCTCAGAGGGTGCTTACAGGCTTGGTCAGTGCAAAGGAGCCGAACCTTCCACAGCCTGTATGGCATCCACAGCAGTAAGGGATGGGCAAAAAACCTGGCCGATGTTGGGGCCTGGTGGTAAATGAGAGACGGCTGAGGGGGAAAATACCACAGCTGGAGATGGTCCTGGAGTTCCAGTTTCCCTTTGGCACAAACTCTAAACAAGGCTGTTGAAACCCACTGGTGATCCTCCTCTGGCATGGTCTTAGGCCATAGAAGTGGGAGCCCAGCAGTGTTCTCAGGCTGGAATGGGTTCTTCAGACAGAGAAAAGGCCAAATCAAATGTAGAATAAAATTATGATTCAAACATAGAGACAATATTAAAGAAAAATGTTTAACTGCATTTACTCCTGAACTCTGCTCTTCCACTGGCCGTTGTCGTTTGGGAGCCGGTAATGGAGGAGCAAGAAAAAAGGTCTCTGCACTTTGAGGCTGTGGTGGAGAGATGTTATGAAGAGAACCACCTGCTGGCACTGGATCCGCACAAGAATGGGCTGCTGTACTTGTACAAGCACGTGTTGCATTCGTCTGAAAATACAAGGTCAAAAGAACACTTTGATAAAATTGGAATTTCTTAGGATTTAGAATAGTAATAATAATGATAACAATAATAAATATATTTCAGTACTCACATGAGTTTTTCGTGCAACATTTATATTTGGCTTTGCATTCTCCACATGCCTGCCACCAAATCTGGACCTTTCAAACTTTAGAAAGGTATGCATATGACAATTGTGACTCAAAACAGGACTAAAACAGACTTTAAAACAGGAGCAATCATATTTACTGAAGAAAGGGTGAGTTTTGGCCTTTTTGCCAGAGTTCCAGGTGTGCTGTAACCTGTGGGGTGTTTGACTGGAGTAGCAGTCTGGAGCTGAAATATGACACAAATACAGGTTATTGCCATTATGAATTCTCATTCACATAAAGCAATAACATTCACCTACCATTATGGAACTACTTTGACTGTTAGTTGATTGAGCTGCACTGCTTGTAGGTCTAGATGAGGCTGTAGGCACTTGTTGCAGAACATATATTTAGAACAATGTATATAAACAGGAGCATTCCCAAAACGTTTGAGAAAGAGAGAGATAATAGCCAAAATCATCAGTGATTTAAAGGAAGCAGAATACTACTGCTCAATACTATGTTAATACTATAATTAAGGAAAGCAGGGAAGGGGATCTCATCTGTACAGTGCTTTTCACAAGACATCCCATACTGCTTCACCAGGGTGAAGGGATTTTATTCATTCACTCAGTGGTGGTTGTAAGCATGTAGCCACAGTTGTCCTTAGAGGTGGAGTGACAGAAACACGGTTGCAAAGGCATGCGCCAATGGACCCTCCAATCACCAACAACCACTCACACACTTCATTCATAATGAAGAATCAATAAGTACCCATTTCATGCAAATGATGTGACCGATTAAGAGGTGTTTGTTTTGTTTTTTATTATATTAGTGATGAAGTTAGTTTAAACCTTATGACCTTCTTTTACCTGCTAATACTTTCCCTCTGCTGTGGAACAGACCTGTTGCCAGAGCAGCTCAGAAATAAACAACAAAAAGTCCAAGAATGCATTATGAGAAAGAAATGCATCTTTACACTGTATGCATAGTGCATCAACTGTAGTTAAAAAAAAGGCCCAAATTTGGCTTACCTTAGGAAAATGAAACCCACACAAACACCCTTGTGGCTGGGAGAAAAGTGTCCGCTGGCCTCTCAGCAGTAGTGGGCACTTCTCTATCTGTAAACAGAGCACAAGATTAACTTGACTACGTCTAAATATACAGTCGGTCTTAAAACATAATTTGTCGTTTTATGCTCATACATGCGTGATGTACAATATGTCAACCATTTGTAAATTAGATTAAAAATAAAATGTATTTCTTTAGATTATTTTCTAACATACCTTCTGATACAGAGTGTACCACTTCTGTTGCCTTGGGGCAGGTTGGTTACCTGCATCTGATGGCCAGACACCAGTGGAGGCAAAAGACCTCAGTCTAGAGAACCACTCGTTATCATCCATAGCCTTGTGGCTTTTGGAGTTTTGTTTAGACATTTTCTGTAATGACAGATAAGCAATTTTATTCATATTGCATTTACATAAACTCATCACAGCAAGTACCCAAAAGGGTGGATTACAAAGATATGTATGCAACACAATATAAAACACCTATTCATACTAACAGCCAGGGCTTGATATCAGCACTGAAATAAAATAAAAATAAACACATATCCTTTTAGATTTTATGGTGTTTCCCTATAAAATAAATAATTTTATTTTTACTCTTGGATGAACATGGTAGCAACACATGCTAAGTTGTATTTGTTGAGATGGTAAAGCATTACATTTGTTTTAGATTGCATTAATATGAACCTGACAGATTGTCAACTGGACTGCTTTAGCCAACTACGGACAACTTTAGCGGCAACAAACAGGCTAATTATATCGTATATAATAAAAATAACAGAATATTCAACAATGCATGCAAAAGTCTTACCCAAACCGACGACAGAACACCAACAATGAGCTCTGGTCATCAAGTTGCCGGTACCGGGTAGGCGGGACATTTGTCGTCATTACTCGATGCTTCATTCATTTCTCACTAGTGACATCTGCTGCTGCACAGACACTGTGACAGCCTTCATACTTCAAATATCAGAATATGGCAGTGTTTGCATTATTGTCACAATAAAGTTTTTTTTTCAAACCCATGTCTCATTTATTTTTAGTTCTTAAAATGATTTATACCCAAAATAATTCTGCTAATATGATGAAGTCTGTGGTAATAGTTTTCTTTTATGTGATATGATTTTTATGTGGACCGATTTGACAATAAAGATGCACTGTATGCTTTGTGTTTGTGATTTCTTTCCTGAAAAACTTAAATTATTTTTCCAGAACTTCTGCTTCATATTCTTTATAGTTAGCTGCACACAGAATTTCACTGTTTCAATAGCATTCAGTCTGTTTCTCCTGGGTGAGACTGATGTGTCCTTGCTGATCAAACAACTAAATGTGCAACTACAGGTGGATGGCTATTTGGGCGTTAATTATTTTTATTCAAGAACAAAACTTATTTCACTGTTTGTGGTTGAAGGCTGTTTCTTCGTTGGCTGATGACCTCCCAGCCTTGGAAAACATGTTCTTGCAAGGCACTGAGGATGCTGTTGAACATAGGAACCTCTGTGACATGTGGTACAAGTAGGGATACACATTTTTTTTGTGTAAAACAGCACTCCAGGGGGTCCTGATGTCTCCTATAGTTACCTTCTGCCAGGCATTGCTCCGCTTCTACTTTGGCATCTGCTGTGGCACTGGAGCTTCGTCTCTTCTGGTCCACTGTTTCATCTAGCAAACACCACAGCTCACCAATAAATAGAAAAAAAAACCATTAAATATAATCATACAACACCAGCAGCTGAAATACAGCAGAACTAATATGTAAAGGTCAAGGAATTTACAGAATAAATAAAAATTCACTAGAGCTGCTGGTGCCTTCTCCTGCATCTGATGGATGTGGAAGTGAAGCTACACTGCTGGCTATTAATGCCGTATATTCAGATTTTAGCCACCGTACTGCCTCTTGTGCCTTGTTTTGGCTGAGAAAGGCAAGAGGTTTAAACCTGGAGTTTTGCAAGTACTGCATGGTGCAGAATGTTCATTAAGGGTTATCTTTGAGATTGAGACCCTTCTCTCTTGTGGGAGCTCTAATGTTGTCTGGTAAAAAGGGAATAATACAGGTAAGCACTCCTCAATTGTTTTATACTCCTGACAAGATAGTGAGGTTATGCTATTCCAACGTGTGTCCACATCAGTGACAAACTTTTGTGACTGTCTTCCTATCTGTATCTGTACTACTTCTAGCTTTTTTGTACCTTTGGTGCTTGAGTGAAAATATGTTCAAATTCGTTTGGCGTTTTTCCAAACGCCACAGAGAACAGGGACCTGGTCAAATGATTTTCTTACCAACAAATTCAGTGCATGAGCAATGCACACAGAGTGCCTGATCCTTAAGGCCTTAGCACATGCAATCATGTTTGATGCAGCATCAGTGACTAGGCAGGTAACCTTATTAGTTATGGTCCACTCCTCCATGTGGGTATGAACTACCCTTGCCAGATTTTCTGGCAAAACAATGTGCTGTAAAGCTTCATTGCTTCATGAGGCTTCATTTGACCATCACTAGCCAAGTCTTCTTCTTCATCTTCTTCTTCGCTGTTGGCAGACAACAATTTGGTGCATTACCGCCACCAACTGGTGAGTAGTGTGAATCAGGATAAGCACAGTCCAAAAGAAATATGACCTGATAAATGCTGGGATGCATATGTGCACTGTCTGTTAGTGAATCATAAATAAAAGTTATATCTCTGATCTTTCTCTCTAATGTAGTTAAATCAACATCAGAATCTGGTAAAATCCAGGGTGGTATTATCATTAGTGGCACTATTGGACTGATGTCTAAATGATTTATTTTTAACTCTGTTTTCTGTATGATTGTCGAACCAAATATTTTATTAAATGCTCTTTTTTCTCCCTGCAGGTTTGTAAAGTTGCCTACATGGGGAGGTCTTAACTTTGGCCCTGCAGATTAACTCAGTAGTTTAATGACGCTGATTCCTTCTTCCTTCTAATGACATTTCACCCATCTCTACCTGTTAAGCTGAAATTGGAGTTGCTTTACTTGCTCCTGTAATTGAGTGCAAAGCCTGATGTTGAACGGCATCTAGGTTCCTGGGAACTGTGTCAGAATCTGATCCATAAACTATATAACAATAATCAACTGTAGGTCTTATGAGCCTTATGTAAATTACTTTTAAAACTTCTTTTGTCTGAGCCCCATTCACACTTGAATAAACACTTATATACATTTTTTTCATTTTTCAATAACCTTTTGTACATGCATTGTGCAGGTTAGTTTTTCACTACAGCCTCTTTGCAACTTTAAGACAATTTCCATTTCCACATTCTAATACTTTATTATACAAGTCCAATAAAGTCACATCTGAATACTCAATAAGTTTACTTTAAATTACATAACAGATCTGAACATTTCCTGGAGTTGACATTTTGTATGGTTTAACAATTAATTCCCACCTTTCTTTGGAATTGAATTTTAAACAGCTTCTATTACAGAACTGCAAAACAGGAGATTTCATGAATCAACATCACCGCTCATGTTTTTATTGTCTTATATTTCTCCCATTCAGCTCTACTACAAGATCAATTAGGCCACCCTCCAGTGTCATCCTTCTGTTAATTCAAGCCAACTTAAATTATCATTGGAAAATCATCACTTCCAATAGCTGTGTCTTTAATACCAGTTCAAGAACAGAGCCCTGCCAATTAATCAGAAACTAATGTAATATCAGTGGCTGTCTCTGTACCGATTCTGATGTTTCATCTTGTGCATTACTAATGCATATAAGATGTTTAGACTTCATTAACTCCTCAATAACCAACCCATTCCCATCAGTCCTCTAGTCCCATATTGTCTTGTAGGCATTAAAATCACCACATCATATCACACTTTCATCTAAATGCAATATTACCACTTCCTGTCAATTAGGAGATCATTTCTTACCAGGATTGTAAAAATGTATCACCCTAAATTTCCAGTCTTTTGTTCATATTTCATCCACTATGTATTCAAGTTCTTGTCCTTTTTCCTTGTTTTAGAAAAACTACACATTATCTCCCCTATCCCTACAATCCCTACAAACATATAGCCATTAATAACAAAATCTAATGTAGGTCTTAGCCATGTTTCATGAATGCATATATCTTCAGGTTAGGGTAATGTATATATATATATATATATATATATATATATATATATATATATATATATATATATATAGACATGGTTAATGCAGCACATGTATGACTCTAAAAAGGTAAAAAAAAAAATAACCTGAATCCTCATCTGTTGAAGTTTAGACTACCAGAGGCATCAACATCCTGTTTGGTTCAGGAATTTAAGTTTTTCCTTAAATCAACCCCGAAAACATTTAAATATTTAATATGTAAGATTTTATGCTACTTAAAGAAATAATTAATTCAAGTGTTGTAAAATGTTTCTATATTTTAGCCATGAAACTGTCCACTTAGGATTGACAATCAATTTCACATGTTGTTGTGCAAATGGAATAGACAACAGGGGGAAATCTTTGGCGATTATGAAGACACACAATAAAGGAGTGGTTCTGCAGGTGGGGACCACAGAGCACTTCTCAGTACCTATGCTTTCTGGCTGATGTTTTGGTCCCTTTTGAATGTTGGTGGTGCTTTCACACTCGTGGTAGCATGAGACGGACTCTACAACCCACACCAGTGGCTCAGGTAGTGCAGCTCATCCAGGATGGCACATCAATGCGAGTTGTGGCAAGAAGGTTTGCTGTGTCTGTCCGCGTAGTGTCCAGAGCCTGGAGGCGCTACCAGGAGACAGGCCAGTACACCAGGAGACGTGGAGGAGGCCATAGGAGGGCAACAACCCAGCAGCAGGACCGCTACCTCCGCCTCTGTGCAAGGAGGAACAGGAGGAGCACTGCCAGAGCCCTGCAAAATGACCTCCAGCAGGTCACGAATGTGCATGTGTCTGCATAAACAGTTAGAAACTAACTCCATGAGGATGGTATGAGGAACCAATGTCCACAAATGGGGGTTATGTTCACAACCCAACACAGTGCAGGACGCTTGGTATTTGCAAAGGAAAAAACCAGGATTGACAAATTCCCCACTGGCGCCCTGTTCTCTTCACAGATGAAAGCAGGTTCACACTGAGGACATGTGACAGACGTGACAGAGTCTGGAGACACCGTGGAGAGCGATCTGCTGCCTGCAACATCCTTCAGCATGACCGGTTTGGCAGTGGGTCAGTAACGGTGCGGGGTGGCATTTCTTTGGATGGCCACACGGCCCTCTCTGTGCTCGCCAGAGGTAGCCTGACTGCCATTAGGTACCGAGATGAGATCCTCAGACCCCTTATGAGACCATAGACTGGTGCAGTTGGCCCTGGGTTCCTCTTAATGCAGGACAATGCTAGACCTCATGTGGCTGGAGTGTGTCAGCAGTTCCTGCAAGATGAAGACATTGTAGCTATGGACTGGCCCGCCCGTTCCCCAGACCTGAATCCGATTGAGCACATCTGGGACATCATGTCTTGCTCCATCCACCAACATCACGTTGCACCACCGACTGTCCAGGAGTTAGTGGATGGTTTAGTCCAGGTCTGGGAGGAGATCCCTCAGGAGACCATCTGCCGTCTCATCAGGAGCATCTCCAGGTGTTGTAGGGAGGTCATACAGGCACGTGGAGGCCACACACAATACTGAGCCTCATTTTGACTTGTTTTAAGGACATTACATCAAAGTTGGATCAGCCTGTAGTGTGTTTTTCCACTTTAATTTTGTGTGACTCCAAATCCAGGCCTCCATTGGTTAATACATTTGATTTCCATTTATGATTTTTGTGTGATTTTGTTGTCAGCACATTCAACTTTGTACAGAACAAAGTATTCAATGAGAATATTTCATTTATTTAGATCTAGGATGTGATATTTGAGTGTTCCTTTTATTGTTTTGAGCAGTGTATTTTCAATTCAGTTTATGTCTATAGTCAAGACACTTTACAGAACAAACAGATCTGATTCATATGCATAATTATTTGATCAAATTAGTCCGATTGTATATACACATTATTTTTGGTCCCATTTGAATGTTGGTGGTGCTTTCACACTCATGGTAGCATGAGACAGACTCTACAACCCACACAAGTGGCTCAGGTAGTGCAGCTCATCCAGGATGGCACATCAAAGCGAGCTGTGGCAAGAAGGCTTGCTGTGTCTGTCAGCGTAGTGTCCAGAGGCTGGAGGTGCTACCAGGAGACAGGCCAGTACACCAGGAGACGTGGAGGAGGCCATAGGAGGGCAACAACCCAGCAGCAGGACCGCTACCTCTGCCTTTGTGCAAGGAGGAACAGGAGGAGCACTGCCAGAGCCCTGCATAATGACCTCCAGCAGACCACAAATGTGCATGTGTCTGCACAAACGGTTAGAAGCTGACTCCATGAGGATGGTATGAGGGCCCAACGTCCACAAATGGGGGTTGTGCTCACAGCCCAATACCGTGCAGGACGCTTGGCATTTGCCAGAGAACACCAGGATTGGCAAATTTGCCACTGGCGCCCTGTGCTCTTCACTGTCACAATCTGTTTTTGCTACTCTTTGTAATCTTCCTGTCTTCGCGGAGAGGTTTTGCTGGCGGGCGTGACTGCATCTGCACACCGGTATCCAAACTTGGGCTAGAGTGTTTTTAAGGAGCTGCAGGACAAGCATTTTTCACGTGATGCTCCACGTTGAGTTTTAACTCAAGCCTTCGAGATACCAGTGTCCTAGTTCATGGCTGAAACTTTGTAAGTTCTCTGCAAACATTGAAGTAACCAAGCTTGTGTTTTTTGCTGCTCTCAGGCCGTGTGGATTACAACCCTGAATTCACTTCCTTCACCTTCGGACAGAAACCCAGGACCTCATCTATCGGCTGCCTCTGCAAGCTCCAAACTATCCTCCAGCCTGCCCACTCTCTAACTTTCACTGGGAGCACACCTTCTGACCCTCCGGACCGCTGGCCCACAGGTTGTGCCCAAGAACCCCCCCCCCCCCCATGAGATCAACTATCTGGAGATTGCAAGTCTGAGAGTCAGGACTCTACGACTACGAGACTGCATTCTTTGAGAGAATTAAAAATAATAATAATAATAAATTTTATTTATAGGCGCCTCTCAAGGCACTCAAGGTCACCTTACATGACACAGATACAATTTAAATAAATAAATAAAATAAGTACAAAATGGGGTTAAATAAAACCGTGGAATAATTACAATCACAATGTATAGGTTAATTTAAACAGATAGGTTTTGAGTTTATTTTAGAAGTGTGGCAATGAGTGTGTGTTGCAGAGATCAGGTTGTAGTGAGTTCCAGAGCTGGGGAGCAGACCGGCTGAATGCTCTGCTCCCCATAAGACAGTATTCTTTGATATAATTAAACTTTTTGAAACTTACCACTGTCCTAGAGTGATCCACCAAGGTTTTTTACTTTATTACCAGAGGTCAATTAATGCCATCCGGGTTAAGTGATTGACTTAGCAGTTTCTTTTTTAAAGACTCCGGTCCAAAGACGACAACTTCTGTCTTGTCTGAATTTAGAAGCAAAAAATGTGAAGTCATCCAAGTTTTTATATCTTCAAGACATGCTTGTAGTCTATCTAACTGGATGGGTTCTTCAGGATTAATGGATAAGTAAGGCTGAGTATCATCAGCGTAACAGATGTATGAAAATGTATGCTATGCTGTCTGATGATTTGACCTATTATATATTATAAAGAGAATTGGCCCAAGTACTGAGCCCAGTGGTACTCCACAATTAACCCTGGAGTTTAAGGATGATTGATCATTTACATGAACAAACTGGAATCTGTCAGACAGACAAGATTTAAACCAGCCTAGCGCTGTTCCCCTGATCCCTACAGCATATTCCAGCCTTTCTAAGAGAATATTATGATCGACTGTATCAAATGCAGCACTGAGATCTAAAAGGACAAGAACAGACACAAGTCCATTATCTGAGGCCATAAGAATATCATTAGTGACTTTCAGCCGAGCTGTTTCAGTGCTATGATGAGCTCTGAAGCCTGACTGAAACTCTTCAAACAGGTCATTGCTGTGTAAATGCTCACACATTTGATTAGCAGCTATTTTTTCAAGAATTTTAGATAAAAATGGAAGATTGGATATAGGTCTGTAATTTTTCAAGTCATCTCGATCAAGCAAAGGTTTCTTAAGTAAAGGTTTAATTACAGCTACCTTAAAAGCCTGTGGTACATATGCATTTACTAAAGATAGATTAATCATATATAAAATGGGGCTGGTAATCAGAGGGAACACTTCCTTAAATAATTTGGTTGGGATTGGGTCTAACATACAAGTTGAAGGTTTAGATGAAGCTAATATTTCTGATAACTCAAGAAGCTTCACAGGATCAAAACAGTCCAAACACAAATCAGGTTCTGCAGTTATTTCCAATGTTGTCTCACTTGCTGAGGATGAAGTAATCATCTTCGGGAGTATGTCAAAGATTTTATTTTTAATAAAATAAATTTTATTTAAGAAGAATCCCATAAAGTCAAGACTGCTTAGTAAGTAAGTAAGTAAGTAAATAAGTAAAGTTTATTTATATAGCACCTTTCACAGGCATTAAAGGTCACAAGGTGCTTTACAGAAGTGCACAATTATACATTAAGATAAAACAATAAAATGTAACAAAAACCATAACTACATCCAATGCACTGGAACTGTTAAAAAGATTTGCAAAAGAGATAGGTTTTAAGTTTGCTCTTAAAAACTTCCACAGAATCAAGAGAATGTAACGAGAGCGGGAGATCGTTCCAAAGCTTTGGTGCAACGGCCTGGAAGGAATGATCTCCTCTAGTCTTAAAACGGGTGTAAGGGACCTTAAGAAGATTCTGATCCAATGGCCTTAGCCTTCGAGAAGGGATATACGGACACAACAGGGCTTTAATGTATCGGGGAGCCTGACCATGGAGAGCTTTAAAAGTCAGAACCAGGATTTTGAAATTAAAACGAAAAACCACTGGAAGCCAATGGAGAGATTTTAAAATTGGGGTAATATGAGCCCTTCTGTTGGTGCGAGTCAGCACCCTAGCCGCCGCATTTTGGACCTGCTGCAGATGAGACAGCTCCTTTTTGTTAAGACAGTAAAAAAGGCTATTACAATAGTCTAAACGAGAAGACACAAAAGCATGAATGATCAGCTCAAGATCATCTTTGGAAACAAATCTTCTTAGTTTCAAAATATTCCTGAGCTGGAAAAAACAGTTCCTAGTGGGCTGCTTTGAATGATGCTCAAGTGACAACTCTCTATCAAAAATCACGCCCAGATTTCTTAGGCTTGGTTTATCAGACGAGTTCAAGTCACCCAAATACTGGTTGATTCCAGGAACAACATCGTCTGGAGCAATCACAAGCACCTCAGTCTTATCGGAGTTTAACTGCAGAGAGTTATTGCCAAGCCACTTTTTAATTTTCACAAGGCAGTTCTTTAAAGAGTCCAGTTTATGAATCTCAGTGGGCTTAAAGGAGCAATATAGCTGGATATCATCTGCATAAAGATGATAGGAGACATCAGCAAACTCTTGGAAAATGTTACCCAGGG
This sequence comes from Girardinichthys multiradiatus, assembly GCF_021462225.1. NCBI lineage: Eukaryota > Metazoa > Chordata > Actinopteri > Cyprinodontiformes > Goodeidae > Girardinichthys > Girardinichthys multiradiatus. Next base: position 2,489,236 of record NC_061807.1, read on the forward strand.
GAAGAACATATAACAAAAATAGAATAGGTCCCAACACAGAACCCTGGGGCACTCCGCACACCAAATCTGCAGAGTCAGAAATAAACTGGTTAGCCGAGACACTAAAACTCCTACCGGACAAATAAGATGAGAACCATGCTAGTACAGATCCTGTTAGACTAACCAGATCACGCAATCTTCTCAACAGGATTTCATGAACTACAGTGTCAAATGCTGAAGAGAGGTCCAACAAGACCAAAACAGTGCATTTCCCAGCATCTGCAGCCATCATAATGTCACTTGAAACTTTGATCAGGGCAGTTTCCGTAGAATGGTGCTTACGGAAACCAGATTGAAAATGGTCAAAAATCTCAGAATTTTCTAAGAACACAATAAATTGTTCAGAGACCACCTTCTCCAAACGTTTGGACAAAAACGGAAGTTTTGAAATAGGCCGGAAATGACCTAACACAGTAGGGTCCAAATTGGGTTTTTTAAGAAGAGGTTCCACAAAGGCATGCTTAAAAAAGCTGGGAAATATGCCAGAAGATAATGACAAATTTATTAACTTGGTAACCCAGGGGTCAATAACATCGAATACTTTTAAAAATAGTCCAAAAGGAAGAGCATCTGAAGGACAAGAAGGCTTAATCTTGGCTACCAGGCCTAAGATATCAGCCTGAGATACAGGCTTAAAAGAGGACCAGTTATGACAAGCAGGCTCAACAGCAGCAGTGCTAAGCATGGACTGAGTTGGAGGTGAAAATGTAATATCCTGGTTTTTGGAGACAAAAAACCTTAAAAGTCCATTACTGTCTGCTTTGCAAAAAATGGGGGTAACAGGAACAGTGGGACACACAATAGAGCTGATGGTATCAAACAAAACCTGTGGTCTCCTCTTATTCAAAATTATCAGCTGGCGAAAATAATCAGATCTAGAGTTTTTAATGGTTTCATTTAAAGAAGACTTAAGTTCCTTAAGGTGCAATCTGTGGGCCTCAAGTTTAGTTGACTTCCACAAATGCTCAATTCTATGGCATAAACGCTTTAGCTCCTGAATGGTGTCATTGATCCAAGGGTATATGGTCTTCCTAGTCACCAAATTAGATCTAACAGAAGCAACTTGATCCAAAATGGCCTCACAATGACTGTTAAAGGTAAGAAGGAAACTGTCCACATCATGACATTCCACAAACAATTTTGGATCAAATATAGAAGAAAACCTAGTAACTGAATTGTCAGAGATAATATGCCTCTGCGACCTAATTAAAGTAGGCTTAAGATCTGGAGAAAAGAATACATCAAACAAAACACAACAATGATCACTTATAAGGACATCCTCCATAGATAGATTGGCAATATTTAGGCCAAGAGAAAAAACTTAATCAAGGGTATGGCCTTTTTGGTGGGTGGGACCAGAGACATGTTGCACAAAATTAAACATTTCAGTCAATGTTAAAAATTCCAATGCTTCACTAGAAGCACTATTATCACTATTAAATATTACCAGTTATCAATATTAAAATCACCAATTAATACAACATTATCCAACTTAATTATCGAGGATAAAAAGTCACTAAAATCCTTTAAAAAGACAGCTGCATGGCCAGGAGGGCGATAGACCAGCACACAGTGGAAAGAGTCTTTGGAGCCCACTTTGACCGTCATTAATTCAAACGAAGAAAAGGACTGCATATTCATCATCATCTCTGAATACCACCGCAAGACCCCCTCCACGTCTCGAGGGGCGGGGTAACCCGAAGACTGAGCATCCATCAGGACAGAGTTCATTTAGATGAATGAACTCCCCTTCTCTCTGCCAAGTCTCCGTAAGAAACAAGAAATCAAGGTCTCGTCTGCTAAAAAGTGCATTCAATAAAAATGATTTATTTGCAACTGAACGGACATTTAGAAGACCAATGCGAGGCGATGATGACATCACAATCTTCGCATCAACAGGACACAGCGGGATTGGTCGAAGGCACGCGGCGCTGTCACGCAGTGTCCAGCTGGGTCGGGAAAACAGCTGTTGTATGGCTGCCGTGGATACGGGAAAGCACGTCCCCGGAGCATCCCACCAGTCGCAATCCCAGCATTTCACTGGCTCCTGAGCATCAGCTGCAAGTCTCCCAGATGACAACGGCGGGGGTGTGCCACCACAACACACATCGAGGAGAGGAATCCACCGCAGCCACCTGACACGTTGGTAGGGACCGGGACTAAATAGTTGTAAAGCATGTCTGCATTTTATCTGGACGCCGGACCTGGAGCCACGTTTCCTGCGTTTCCTCCCAGGTGCCCAAAACAGCAACAAGTACTCAGGTGAGTCGGGCAAAACAACAAAAGCAGGAGGAAAAGTTTGATTGTACTTTCCCCAATCACCAAAAAGAGATTCCATAGACTCCTTTATACCAAAAAGAGAGCTACGATCATAGAACAGTAGAGCAGAAACATATCCAGGTGAAAATCGTGCTGATATAACCGCAAATATTGCTGTAACTGTACATAAAAACTTGCAAAGGAGACGAGCAGCGGCAGTGGCGTGGCCAAACACAGGCGCCATTTTTAGTAGGAATCCTCTAGGAGTGTAGAGTGCCATTCTCTCTCCAATTTTCTAACATTGTGCTTTAAAGTATGCAGATATAAATTAAACCAAGGAGCCTGCCTCCTATGAATGATTGCCTTATTTCTCAAGGGGCCTGCATTGTCTAATGCATCACGCAAGAGAGAGATCTTATGTTCAATAGGCCACATTTAATTATTTTCTTTTCTTTTCAGTCTGAGTTGTGTTTATTTTTATGAGATTTTCCTGATTTCCTCCTTTTAGATAATTTTTTAATCTATTCAATTTTGGCCGTGGGCGAGACACTGTCTTAATAGGGTAATGGGTGGGTAGCAGTACAGAAGCTGCAGAGAGAAGTGTTAAACTACAACCCTGCTTCCTGGTCTGAACCCTGGGTTGTCAGAGGTTTGGAGAACTAATAAATTTGGCCAGATTCCTAGAAAGAATAGCTGCTTCATCCAAAGTGGGATGGATGCCGTCTCTCCGGATCACACCAGGTTTTCCATAAAATGTTCGCCAATTATCAATGTAGCCCAGATCGTTTTCTGGGCACCACCTAGACAGCCAGCGGTTGAATGACAGCATGCGGCTAAACATGTCGTCACTGGTTAAGTCAGGGAGGGGACCAGAGAAAATTACAGAGTCCGATATTGTTTTGGCAAACTTACACACCGAAGCAACACTAACTTTGGTGACTTCAGATTGATGTAACCGGGTGTCATTACCGCCAGCGTGAATAACAATCTTACTGTATTTACGCATATCCTTAGCCAGCAGTTTCAGGTATGATTTGATGTTGCCCGTTCTGGCCCCTGGCAGACATTTGACTATGGTCGCTGGTGTCTCTAGTGCCACGTTTCTGACTATGGAGCTGCCAATTACCAGAGTTGGCTTCTCAGCGGGTGTGTCGCTGAGCGGGTAAAATCTGTTAGAAACGCAGACGGGATGGTGGTGACCTGTGGGCTGGGATCTAGGACTATGCTTTCTATGTACTGTCACCCAGCCAGCCTGAGGCCCCGGCTGCGTGGGCTCTGCTTTAGGACTGCCACGGGGAGCTACCCTCGGTGGTGCCGGGCCTCCAATTCCGACACACTTGCCTCCAAAGCTACAAAAATGCTACATTTATTACACGTACCATTATCACTAAAGGAGGCTGAGGAGTAACTGAACATCTGACACAGAGAGCAGGAGAGAGGAGGAGACTCGGAGAGAGAAACAGCAGAGCGGGTAGCCATGGTGGAGCTAAAGCCAACTCTAAGCTAGCGACCCCTTACCACTACTAGAAAACCGTGTAAGACACAAAGAGTCCCCAAACGTTAAATACAGCAACAGAAAGTATGTTTAAGTATGTTTTAACATGCTTATGTATTATAACAAGTAAGAGATATCACAGTAGAGAGAAATCAGATCAAACGAGAGAGCCTTCACACACCAAACAATTCACCAAGTGCAACAGTGAAAACAGGAAGTGACGTTACCCAGAGCTCCAGCCCATAAAGTTCAATTTTATAGACAAACAATGCAAGTGGCAATAATAGTCAGGAGGGAAGGGATGAGCAACTGGATTCAAAACGTTCCTCATAATGACTGTTATTGTTTTAATAAAAGATGCTTCATTTCTACAGTAATCATCATACACCCCTAAGGGCCAGGAAGCTGGAAAGTTAGAAATAACATGAAAAAATGAATTTAATATTAATCCATTGTGATATATTTATCATGACAAAATCTAAACAAACAAGACATCCTGATTCAATCATGAACATATTCAAAGTCAGTTGCACACTATGGGGTAAGAACGCTGTCAAAAACAATGTGTATGTAAAGATGGAAATGTGTGCATATTAGTCATTAGTTGTGCATAAGTAAAATCCAAAAGAGGTATTGTATATTTTCTCTATAAGAATACAAAATAAAATGTTACAGCTTCAAGAAATTACAAACACAAAGTTCAAGTTTACAGTTGTGGTTTATTCTTTATGAATACAATATGCTATAACTCTTCCCCAGACATGTGGACATACAGGGGCCGGAGAAGGTCGATGTATTCTTTCCATCATTCCAGTACAGGTTAAGTCCACTAAAGGAGTTGAGGTCATACAGACATATGCATTTTTAGATCCGGGAAGCACGGTTACATTTTGTTCAGACGATCTCACGCAAAGATTGAATATCGCAGGAAAAAGGACCAACTTCCTTTTAAAAATAATGGGTCAGGAAAAGGTTGTTACAGCTTTTTCCTTGTTGGGCATTGAAGTTTCAGGTTTGTATGGAAACAATTTTTATCCTCTGCCAGAAGTTCTAACACAGAAGCGAATGCCAGTTACTGCAGATGATATTGTCACTGCTGCAGAAATGGAAAGTTGGCCTTACTTGTCAAAGGTTCGTATACCCACTATAAAAGCCTGTGTTGACTTGTTGATAGGAACCAACGCTCCCAAGATATTGGAACCTTGGGAAGTGGTCAACAGTTGTGGAGATGGCCCTCATGCTATAAGAACAGTTTTGGGCTGGGCGATTAATGGCCCTTTGAATAGAGATGGTAATGGCAGCAGTATTGATGTGGAGCCCCATTCTGCTTTGGTGAATAAAATCTTTGTGTCTAACCTGGAGTCCCTGCTAAGTAACCAGTATGACCACGATTTCAATGAAAGGACTTCAGAAAAAAGGGAAATGTCAAGAGAAGACATTAGATTTATGAAAATCATAGAATCCTCTGCAACTCTACAGAAAAAGAGGTATTGTTTGAAGTTGCCCTTTAAAAGACCAGATGTCATCCTGCCAAACAGCTACTCTGTAGCCAAGCAGAGGATACTTGGATTAAGGAGGTGGTTTGTAAGAGACTCACAATTTCATAAAGAATATTCAAGCTGTCCCAGGATGCTCTTGATAAAGGTTATGCTGAACAGGTGCCTGACCAGCAGTTAAAGCGTACAAGCGGGAAAGTATGGTATATTCCTCACCATGCTGTTTATCACCCTAAAAGGGTTCTTTTCGAGTGGTATTCGATTGTGGAGCCACATATCAAGAAACATCATTAAATCATGAACTATTGCAATTGCCCAACCTCACTAGTTCCTTACTAGGAGTACTGCTTCGCTTTAGGCAGGATCCTGTAGCATTTATGGGTGACATTCAAGATATGTTCCATCAGGTGAAAGTTGCAGAACAGGATAGAGACATTCTACACTTTCTCTGGTGGCCAGGAGGAGACATCAGCAGAGAGCTTAAAGTCTACAGAATGACTATGCACTTGTTTGGAGCAGTTTCATCTCCCAGTTGTGCTAGCTATGCGTTAAAGAAAACTGCGGATGATAAGAGACGACTTTTCTGATGATGCTGTTCATGCTGTCAAGCGAAATCTTTATGTTGATGACTGCTTGATGAGCTTGGGTTCAGAGGAATCTGCCATAAAAATGGTGAAGAAACTCAACATTCTCTGTGAAAGAGGTGGATTCCATTTGGAAAAATGGATAAGTAACAGTCTAGCAGTATTGCAGTCAGTCGCTGAAGATCAGCGGGCAAGGGATATAAAAGAGCTCAATTTAGATCGAGATGATCTTCCCGTTGAAAGAGCTTTATGCCTACTTTGGTCCATCCAGTCTGACTCCTTTAAATTTAAGATGGAGATGAAACGGCAGTCTCTAACCAGGCGTGGCATGCTGTCCACCACCAGTTCAGTGTATGATCCTTTGGGGTTTCTGGCACCAGCCACCCTGCCTGCAAAAATGATGCAGCAAGACCTCTGTAGGAGGAGTTGTGGATGCGATGATGTCATGCCACTGGATATCTTGAAACGGTGGGAAAAGTGGTTGGAAGAGGCCAAGTTGCTCGCATCTTTCCAGGTGGCTAGATGTATGAAGCCTAAGGATTTTGGGGACCTCATGCATAGCCAATTACATCATTTCGCTGATGCCAGTAAAGATGGCTATGGGACTGTAACATACATCAGGTTGAAAGACAACAGAGATCATATTCATGTTGCTTTCTTATTGGGCAAGGCCAGAGATGCACCTTTAAAAGCTGTGACGATCCCACAATTGGAACTTACTGCTGCAGTTTTGGCTGCCAGAGTGGATGTGATGCTAAAGGCAGAGCTTCAAATGCAGCTGTATGAATCTGTGTTTTGGACAGACAGTACATCAGTTCTTAAATACATCAATAATGACGATAAACGTTTCCACACGTTTGTTGCCAATAGAATCTACCATAAGAAAGATTTCAAGTCCCTCCCAATGGAGGCATGTTGGTTCCAATGACAACCCATCTGATGCTGCATTAAGGGGAATGAGAGTGCCCAATTTTCTTTTAAATTATAGTTGGATTGAGGGTCCCAGTTTTCTTTGGAAATCTGAGGAATACTGGTCAGAAAATCCTGTTGATGATAAGGTAGAGTAAGATGACCCAGAGCTAAAAAGGGATGTTTTGGTAAATTCCACTACTACTGTTCCAGCAAACACTATTGATTGGCTCATGAATTATTTTTCAGAATGGTGGAAACTCAAAGTTTCTGTTGCCTGGTTTCTCAGGCTGAAAACATATTTGCTGCAGCTCAGTCGCCAACAAAATGATGGGAGGGACCCTGATCTAAATGGTGGGAAAATGGTAAAACAAAAGGCCTCAGCAACATCAAGAAGTAGCTCTCTAACGGCTAAAGAGCTTAAGGAAGCTGAGTTGGCCATCATACGTTATTGTCAGCAGCGAAGGTTCGAAAATTAAATTTCCTCCTTGCTATCAAAGAGTGGAGCAGTAAGCAGAGAAAGTTCCATCTACAAACTGGATCCTATTTTGGATAATGGGCTGTTAAGAGTTGGACGAAAGTTAAGTAAGGGAGCAATGCCAATGGAGGAAAAACACCCTCTTATCCTTTCCAAGGATCAGTATATCTCCAGCCTTATTCTTAAATATATCCATCAGTTATTGGGACACAGTGGACAAAACCATACTCTGTCAACTCTTCGGAGGAAGTATTGCATTACCAATGCAAATGCAGCTGTAAGGAAAATCATATCTGATTGCAATATTTGCAGACGCTTTAATGGGAGAGTGTTGAAGCAAAAGATGGCGGATCTTCCAAAAGAAAGAATTGTTCCAGATTTGCCTCCATTTACAAATGTTGGAGTGGATTATTTTGGACCTTTCGAAATCAAGCAAGGCAGAAAAATATGCAAACGTTACGGAGTGATATTTACCTGCATGGCGAGTAGAGCAATACATTTGGAGGTAGCAAACTCGCTTGAGACAGATGCTTGCGTCAATGCAATATGTCGGTTCATCAGCAGGAGGGGTCAAGTTGTCCATATCAGGTCAGACAATGGAACCAATTTTGTTGGAGCCAAAAGAGAGTTGAGAAAAGCTCTTGTTGCATTGGATCATTAGCGAATTCAAGACACTCTGATTGCAACTGGAGTTGAATGGAGTTTCAATCCACCAGCAGGATCCCACTATGGTGGAGATAAGGCGTATCCTCAACTCAGTTTTATGCCAGTAGACATTGAATGATGATGGACTTCATACTGTTATGTGTGAAGTAGAAGCCATTTTGAATGATCGTCCAATTACAAAGCTATCTGATGACCCAAATGACTTGGAGCCTTTCACGCCAAATAATCTTCTTCTGTTAAAGGGAAAACCTGCCTTACCACCTGGGCTATTTGAATCCTCCGATATGTATGTGAAACGTCGTTGGAGACAAGTTCAATATATCTCTGATTTGTTTTGGAAACGTTGGATCAGGGAGTACCTGGATCAGGGAGTACTACTGCAAGAAAGACAGAAGTGGAATCAAAAGAAACAGAGTTTGAAATCTGGAGATGTCATCATCATCATGGATTTGTCTGCTCCACGTGGTTCCTGGCCTCTTGCTAAAGTGCTAGAAATTTTCCCTGACAAAAAGGGCATGGTGCGTTCTGTCAAGCTACAGACTGAGAACAGCATTATTGAGAGACCTGTTACTAAACTATGTTTGATACAAGGGGTGTAAATTGTATCGACTAGATTACGTTTCTGTGTATGATAACTGAAGGTTTTTTTTTGTTTTGTTTTTCATTTTTCTTTCTTTTCTCTTTCACATTTGGCCCCTATTATTATTATTATTATTATTGTATAGAATTGTTATGTTTGTCTGTCATAACAATTAGGGACCGGTGTGTAGGAGCTGGTGATGAAACTGTTTGGATATTTGGTCACATGGTTAATCAGCAGTCTATAAGGGCGGAAGCTTTCTTTGTGAGGCAGGTGTTCCACCCGGGAGGGGAGAAACAGTAATTCTTTACAGGTTCTTAGTAAAGACTTATTTGTGGCATTTGTACTCTAAAAAACAAGATTTTCCTAAAGGTAATAAGATCTATAAAACTACACTTTAAAAGGGTGCAGCCCAAGTTACCCCAGAGAGTTCAACTGAGTCTTCTATTTATTTTTTTTGTCCAAACTCAGGATAAAGGTTAGTCTAACCCTTCTTTATGCTATATGGAGTCACATTGATCAAATGTGGAACCAAATGTGTGTAGAATAGCAAAAAAAAGGCAGCATCTAGTCAAGTCAGTTTTATTTATATGGCGCCTTTCAGCAACACGGCACTCAAGGCGCTGTACATAAGGAAAAACATTACAATGATACAGAAAATCAAACAACAGAGGTAATTTAAAAAAAATAAAATATAGAGAATAGAATAGAATGATGGATAAGAAAATGAAAGGAAAATTGGACTGAAAACTTTACTAATAAAGTTTAGATGGCTCAGTCAAAGGCCACTCTAAACAAATAAGTTTTTAATCTTGATTTAAAGCCACTTAGGGTTTCGGCGCTTTTACAGTTTTCTGGGAGTTTATTCCAGATTAGTGGAGCATAGAAACTAAAAGCTGCTTCTCCATGTTTGGTTCTGGTTCTGGGTATGCAGAGTAGGTTTGAGCCAGAAGACCTGAGAGGTCTGGGTGGTTGATACACTGACAAGTCTGTAATGTATTTTGGTGCTAAGCCATTCAGTGATTTATAGACTAACATAAGTATTTTAAAGTCTATTCTCTGAGCTACAGGGAGCCAGTGTAGGGACTTTAGAAGCGGGGTGATGTGCTCCACTTTCTTAGTTCTAGTGAGAACGCGGGCAGCAGTGTTCTGGATCAACTGCAGCTGTCTGATCGACATTTTAGGCAGACCTGTGAAGACACTGTTGCAGTTATCAATTCTACTAAAGATGAACGCATTAATTAGTTTTTCAAGGTCCTGCTGAGACATTAGTCCTTTAATCCTGGAGATGTTCTTTAGATGATAGAAGGCCGACCTAGTTACTACCTTTATGTGCCTCTGAAGGTTCAGGTCTGAGTCCATCACTACACCCGGGTTTCGAGCCTGACTGGTGGTTTCTAACTGTATTAACTGAAGCTGTGTGCTAACTTTTAAACGCTCTTCCTTTGGTCCAAAGATTATTACTTCAGTTTTGTTTTGATTCAGCTGAAGAAAATTTTGGCACATCCATGCATTGGTTTCTTCTAAGGATTTACCCAGCGCTTGAATGGGTTCATAGTCACCCGGTGACATCGTATCGTATAGCTGTGTGTCATCTGCATAATTATGATAACTAACATTGTTGTTTATTAAAATCTGAGTTAGGGGGAGCATGTAGATATTGAATAAAAAGGGCCCTAAGATGGACCCTTGGGGAACACCACGTGATTTTTGTGGTCTCTGATGTAAAGTTACCTACTGACACAAAAAAGTCCCTGTCCTTCAAGTAGGATTTAAACCAATTGAGTGTTGTATCAGAAAGACCGAAACAGTTTCCCAGGCGCTCCAATAAAACGGAGTGATCAACAGTGTCGAATGCTGCACTAAGGTCCAATAATACCAGCACTGTGGTTCTTCCACAGTCTGCATTTTATACAGATGTCATTGAACACATCTGCTGCCCTGTACTAAAAGTATCTTAATTTTTGTCATAAACCTGAAAGTGACCAAGACGAAATGCAAATTTACTCCTAAATTTACTCAGAGTTGGAAAGATCCATCAAAAAGCAAATAACAGGGAGCAGCAAGAAACCCACCTTGTATCTTGTGTAGCTCCAGTTGGACTGCTTCCAGCCAGCAACAACACAAATATTGATTTGTTTTTGCATGAATCTAAATCTTGCTATCATAGTAAAAAGCACCAGCCCATGCCTTAGTGTACAAATGACAAACTTTGTTTAGCTTCACAGCAGTCTGCATTATAAAAAGGGAAAAAAACTTTCTTCAGAGCTTCTGGTTATGTAATAGAAAGCAAAAAAACAATTTTTAATACTCAAATTTACTTGTAGTCATACTTGTACTTGTTGTCGTCTGCTTTATCCAGGACCGGGTCGTGGGGGCAGCAGACTCAGTAGAGATGCCCAGACTTCTCTCTCCCCAGGCACCTCCTCCAGCTCCTCCAGGGAGAGCCCAAGGCGTTCCTAGGCCAGTGGAGAAACATAGTCCCTCCAGCGTGTCCTGGGGTTGTCCCCTGGGCCTCCTCCCGGTGGGATGTGCCTGTAACACGTCCCGAGAGAGGCGTCCAGGAGGCATCCGATACAGATGCCCGAGCCACCTCAACTGGCTCCTCTCGATGTGGAGGAGCAGTGGCTCTACTCTGAGTCCCTCCCGGATGGCTGAGCTCCTCACCCTATCTCTAGGGGAAAGCCCAGCCACCCTGCGGAGGAAGCTCATTTCAGCCGCTTGTATTAGGGATCTCGTTCTTTCAGTCATGACCCAAAGTTCATGCCCATAGGTGAGGGTAGGAACAGAAACCGACGAGTAAATTGAGAGCTTTGCTTTTCGGCTGAGCTTTCTCTTCACCACAACGGACTGGCACAGCGTCCCCATTACTGCAGCAGCGGCACCGATCCGTCTGTTGATCTTCCGCTCCATTCTCCTCTCCCCTCACTCGTGAACAAGACCCCAAGATACTTGAACTCCCCTGCTTGAGGTAATAACTCCCTTCTAACCTGAAGAGGGCAAGCCACCCTTTTTGGTCATGAACCATGGCCTCGGACTTGGAGGAGCTGATCCTCAGACCAGCCGCTTCACACTCGGCTGCGAACCCCAGTGCACGTTGTAGGTCTTGGCTACAGGGGGCCTGAAGGACGACATCATCTGCAAAAAGAAGAGACGGAATCCACTGGTCCCCAAACCAGACTCCTCCGGCCCTTGGCTGCGCCTCGAAATCCTGTCCATTAAAGTTATGAACAGGACTGGTGACAAAGGGCAGCCCTGCTGGAGCCCAACATGGACCGGGAACAGGTCCAATGTAGTGCCGGCAATGTGGACCAGACTCTTGCTCCTTTTAGGCCTGTAATAAAAGGCCCCCAACTCCGTACGCCTGGAGCGCCCCTCAAAGGGCACTACGAGAAACATGGTCAAAGACCTTCTCCAGGTCCACAAAACACATGTGGACCGGTTGGGCAAACTACTATGAACCCTCGAGTACCCTGCGGAGGATGTAGATCTGGCCACAGCTTCGGGCGGCAGCATCGACAATGGAGGCGGAGAACATAGTCCACTCGGACTCTATGTCTCCAACTTCCCCCGGAATCTGCTTAAAGCCCAGAGGTAGGAGTTGAATACATCCCTGGTCGAGGGCACCGCCAGCAGACCCTTACTATAAACTTGGGCCTGCCAAGTCTGTCCGGCTTTCCCAAGGTCTACTTTTTGACAGCACCACCAATTGCAGTGTAAAATGTAGTGCTAATGTGCTTGCTGTATATGTCTTGTCTACATCAAATTTAAACTCATTTCATATGCTATGATGCTGCGTCTATGCTGTTCATAATCCCATTTCACCCATAACTTTATTTGATTATCCCATCGGCAGATACCTTGAAACACTTACTAAAGGTGCATGGCGCTTGCAGTTCAAACCTGCTGCTGAACCAAACCAAGCTAGAAAAATAGTACCCATTTGATTTACAAATGAATCACCGAGTTAATTACTTTTACTTTAAAAAAATTATTTTCAAATTTATTTTGAACAACGTAATTGATTCAATACATAAATAACCAAGCAGAGAGTTTAACACCCACACCCATGCTAGACCCACAGTTACGCCCTTGAGCACACACACACACACACATTTCTTTGTGAAACGGTTGAACGTGTGTGCCGCTCGAGGGCTCAAAGCGACTCTGCGTGCAGTTCTTTCTGCCGCCTCCCGTGATATCTGCCTTGCAATATCTGCCTTCAGTTTTATTTACATAGCCCCATTTCACAACACATGTTGTCATGTTTTCTACGTACCATCACACAGCCGGCCTGAGGCCCCAGCTGCGCGGGCTCTGCTGAAGGACTGCTACAGGGAGCTACCCTCGGTGGCTCCGTGCTGGCTAAGGGGTCTCGGCTATCTGCTGGTTTTTCAACAGTGCGGAGCCGGGCCTCCAATTCCGACACCCTCGCCTCCAAAGCTACAAAAATGCTACATTTATTACACGTACCATTATCACTAAAGGAGCCAGAGGAGTAACTGAACATCTGACACAGAGAGCAGGAGAGAGTCGGAGAGAGAAACAGCAGAACGGGTAGCCATGGTGGAGCTAAAGCTAACGCTAAGATAGCGACCCCTTACCACTACTAGAAAAACTGTGGAAAACACAGAGAGTCCCCAAACGTTAAATGCAGCAACAAAAAGTATGTGTTTTAACGTGCTTATGTATTAGAACAAGTAATAGATAACACAGTAGAGAGAAATCAGATCAAACAAGAGAGCCTTCACACACCAAACAATTCACCAAGTGCAACAGCGAAAACAGGAAGTGACGTTACCCAGAGCTCCAGCCAATCAAAGTCAGCCACTGTAGCAGTCCTCAACAGTCAACTACCATGTAGAAAAGGCAAGAGAAGATTTACAACTTTTCAGAGAGATATCATATAGATAATATTACTGTAAAATGCTAATATTCTATTTAAATAAAAAAATAATAAATAGTACAATGAGCCTTAAAGTGTGTAGGTGTGTATAATTTTGGACAGGTTGAACAGAAAAAGGATCGCTGAACAGTTTATTTTGCTTTTCTTTTTTTTACGTGTCTTTATTTCTTTTGTTTTCGTATAACAGGTAGCATAACAAGGGCGGCAAAGCAATATATATAATTTTAGTAATTTTTAGTGCTGTAATTTAGTATTTAAATTGTTATCCAATTTATCTAAATAATAATGTTAAAACACTACTTATCAAATACAAAAGGTTAGCTGAATGTCTGTCGCTAATGAAAATGTTATCAATGGTGAATAAAAGAGGAGAAAAAGTTTCAAAAACAAAATTTTATTTTGAAATGATCAGAAACACTTATAAGAACAATATATTTCAAAACCTTAAAAACAAAGTCTGACTTCATCAGGGAAAAATCGTATAATTTTATGAAATACTTTCATAATAGTAGAATCAAAACACATTGATACAATTTATGAATAATGAGAGTCAACTATGTCCTTAGGATCGATTTTTTCCCCCCTAAGAACTAAAAATATAAACCTAAGGTAGGATCTATGTTTCAGCTTCTCATTTTCTTCTTAAAGATATAATGAATGATAGATTTCTGTCATCAGAGCCTCAAGGCCATTGTCCTACATATATCAGAATTTTTCCAGCTTTACCCCTTATTCAGACCATTGCGGTTCAGCAAGAGACTATTAATCTGTCAGATAACTGAAATCCGCTGTGGTGAAGAAGGGAAACATGTGGAAAATCTAAGACAGTGTACTTTCAGGACCAGGGTGGAAAATACTTTTACAGGACAGAGAAGAGAGGAAGTGTGAAAGACAACAAAGGCGAAGAGTGACCATATCAAGTAAAACCTACCACATCAGAAGTTCCATTGGAAGTCTACTAACTTGCACATAAGAGTGGACATATGAGGGTTGACATGAACATGCCTGTTCTGCAACAGCTGGCCAGTTTGTTTTGATGTGACTTGTCCCTTTGGCTTTTTGCTTCCTCTTTCAGGGTTAATGCCAATAAACTGAATGAGAAAACAAAATTACTGAGATTAAGGAGAATTCACTCTAATTTGGACAGACATTAAGTTTTCAGTCACATATTTTCATAAGAAAATATACAACAATTTAGCCCATACCTCTGAATGAACTCCATTGTGCACACTTCCTCCTCCTGGCACTCTAAGTCAAACACATATGTGCCAAAAAAGGTAGCAAGGCCAACAACAATGTGGGCTGTGTGCCTTCAATACAGTTGATATATTCTCAGTGTATTAAGCAGTTTTACATTAAATTTATAGGTATTGTTAAACTTGATGGGAAGGCGAAAGATTGCTGTTTGGACGGACAGAGTTCTGTCTTCTTCTTGTGTGAATAACATGTTTCGGTCTTCTTCTTCTCTTCTTTGTAGTTATATACAGGTCCTTCTCAAAAAATTAGCATATTGTGATAAAGTTAATTATTTTCCATAATGTCATGATGAAAATTTAACATTCATATATTTTAGATTCATTGCACACTAACTGAAATATTTCAGGTCTTTTATTGTCTTAATACGGATGATTTTGGCATACAGCTTATGAAAACCCAAAATTCCTATCTCACAAAATTAGCATATCATTAAAAGGGTCTCTAAACGAGCTATGAACCTAATCATCTGAATCAACGAGTTAACTCTAAACACCTGCAAAAGATTCCTGAGACCTTTAAAACTCCCAGCCTGGTTCATCACTCAAAACCCCAATCATGGGTAAGACTGCCGACCTGACTGCTGTCCAGAAGGCCACTATTGACACCCTCAAGCAAGAGGGTAAGACACAGAAAGAAATTTCTGAACGAATAGGCTGTTCCCAGAGTGCTGTATCAAGGCACTTCAGTGGGAAGTCTGTGGGAAGGAAAAAGTGTGGCAGAAAACGCTGCACAACGAGAAGAGGTGACCGGACCCTGAGGAAGATTGTGGAGAAGGGCCGATTCCAGACCTTGGGGGACCTGCGGAAGCAGTGGACTGAGTCTGGAGTAGAAACATCCAGAGCCACCGTGCACAGGCGTGTGCAGGAAATGGGCTACAGGTGCCGCGTTCCCCAGACCTGGGCTACAGAGAAGCAGCACTGGACTGTTGCTCAGTGGTCCAAAGTACTTTTTTCGGATGAAAGCAAATTCTGCAGGTCATTCGGAAATCAAGGTGCCAGAGTCTGGAGGAAGACTGGGGAGAAGGAAATGCCAAAATGCCAGACGTCCAGTGTCAAGTACCCACAGTCAGTGATGGTCTGGGGTGCCGTGTCAGCTGCTGGTGTTGGTCCACTGTGTTTTATCAAGGGCAGGGTCAATGCAGCTAGCTATCAGGAGATTTTGGAGCACTTCATGCTTCCATCTGCTGAAAAGCTTTATGGAGATGAAGATTTCATTTTTCAGCACGACCTGGCACCTGCTCACAGTGCCAAAACAACTGGTAAATGGTTTACTGACCATGGTATCACTGTGCTCAATTGGCCTGCCAACTCTCCTGACCTGAACCCCATAGAGAATCTGTGGGATATTGTGAAGAGAACGTTGAGAGACTCAAGACCCAACACTCTGGATGAGCTAAAGGCTGCTATCGAAGCATCCTGGGCCTCCATAAGACCTCAGCAGTGCCACAGGCTGATTGCCTCCATGCCACGCCGCATTGAAGCAGTCATTTCTGCAAAAGGATTCCCGACCAAGTATTGAGTGCATAACTGTACATGATTATTTGAAGGTTGACGTTTTTTGTATTAAAAACACTTTTCTTTTATTGGTCGGATGAAATATGCTAATTTTGTGAGATAGGAATTTTGGGTTTTCATGAGCTGTATGCCAAAATCATCCGTATTAAGACAATGAAAGACCTGAAATATTTCAGTTAGTGTGCAATGAATCTAAAATATATGAATATCAAATTTTCATCATTACATTATAGAAAATAATGAACTTTATCATAATATGCTAATTTTTTGAGAAGGACCTGTAGTCGGTTGGCAAACAACGCATTGGTGCATTACCACCGCCATGTGTTTCGGTTGCGGTTTTGCAGAACAACACATGATGCTTTAAAGCCGTACTTCCAGGTGTTCCCTTCTGCGGGGCGAAAGTGGGTCTATGGAAATACAACACAAGACGTGCAGAGTCGTTCCGGGTGGACCAAATCAAGCCACTGAAAAAGGAGCATTAGTCGTGCCTTGCAAACAATGCAAAGGTTTATACTCATCAATGTTTCATGTTAAGTCACAGACATTTGCAATATGGTCTATTTTACTTTATTTATGGTACATGAAAGGTATAAAAGTTAATGTTAAAATGGTTTATTAAATATACATGGTAGATGCATGGTAATAGCACTCAATGTAGAGATTGTGAAGGATAAAAAGGATGTAATAATTTAAGGTAAAAGATAATTCATGGTTCATAAATAAGCCAAAGGGTTAAAGGCAACAAACAGTTTGAGGTACTAAACCTACTTCTAAACCTAATTGCAAATTGGACCAAATTCATCTACTCTCCAGCCATATAGCTCACCCATCATGGACATCCATGTCCTTCAGACCCACAAACTGTGTCGTGGGAGGCGACCCAAACTTCAGCTTAGGCCCTTTAAATAGAAAAATCCACCCCTCCTAAAAAGGTAGGAGCAAACGTCTGGAGGTCTCCGAAAAATCTTGCCCTCGGCCAATCTGAGCAAGAAGTCCCTGCATTGCATCTAATAAGTATTATTAACATCTATTTGAGGGACCTTTGATGCCAATCCAGTCCTGTTCCATCATTCCTTTTATCAAATTATATATATAAACAGAAATTGTTGGTCATGTTAAACCTTAGGAGCAGAATATCACCAAAGTTGACGCTTCCATTCTATCAGTGTATGTAAACAGCAGTGGCAGAGGCAAAAACTTGGGTCTGGGAGATGTTTGGTGAGGCCATGGAGAAGGACTACCGGTTGGGTTCGAAGCGATTCTGGCAAACCGTCCACCGCCTCAGGAGGGGGAAGCAGTGCTTCGCCAACACTGTTTAAAGTGGGGGTGGGAGGCTGCTGACCCCGACTGGGGACATTATCGGGCGGTGGAAGGAGTACTTTGAGGATCTCCTCAATCCAGCCATCACGCATTCCCTGGTGGAAATAGAGGCTGGGGACTCGGGGTCTGACTCTTTCATCACCCAGGATGAAGTCACCGAGGTGGTTAAAAAGCTCCGCGGTGGCAGCGCTTCAAGGGTGGATGAGATCCACCCCGAATACCTCAAGTCTCTGGATGTTGTGGGGTTGTCATGGTTGACACACCTCTTCAACATTGCATGGCGGTCGGGGACAGTGCCTCTGGACTGGCAGACTGGGGTGGTGGTCCCCCTTCATAAGAAGGGTGACCGGAGGGTGTGTTCCAACTAAAGGGGGATCACACTCCTCTGCCTCCATGGTAAGGCCTACGCCAGGGTATTGGAGAAGTCCCGGCTGTGGAACACTGGGCCAGCTCTACACCCTCTACAGGGTACTCGAGGGTTCATGGAAGTTTACCAAGCTGGTCTACATGTGTTTTGTGGACCTGGAGAAAGCATTCGACTGTGTCCCTCGTGATGCCCTGTGGGGGGTGCTCCAGGAGTCGGGGGCCCTTTATTAGGGGCCATCCTGTCTCTGTACAAGCAGAGCAGGAGTTTGGTTTGCATTGCCGGCACTAAGTCGGACCAGTTCCAGGTGCATGTTGGACTCCGGCAGGGCAGCCCTTTGTCACCGGTCCTGTTCATAACTTTTATGAACAGGATTTCTAGGCACAGCCAGGGGCCAGAGGGGGTCTGGTTTTGTGACCAGAGGATTTCGTCTCTTCGTTTTGCAGATGACGTGGTCCTGTTGGCCCCCTCTAGCCAAGACCTACAGCATGCACTGGGGTGGTTCGCAGCCGAGTGTGAAGCGGCTGGGATGAAGATCAGCTCCTCCAAGTCCGAGGCCATGGTTCTCGACTGGAAAAGGGTGGCTTGTTCTCTTCAGGTTGGAGGGGAGTTCCTGCCTCAAGTGGAAGAGTTTAAGTATCTCAGGGTCTTGTTCACGAGTGAGGGAAGAATGGAGCGGGAGATCAACAGACAGATCGGTGCAGCTGCCGCAGTAATGGGGGCGATGTGCCGGTTTATTGTGGTGAAGAGAGAGCTGAGCCAAAAAGCGAAGCTCTCGATTTACCGGTCGGTCTACTTTCCCACCCTCACCTATGGCCATGAACTTTGGGTCATGAGGGAAAAACGAGATCCCGGATACAAGCGGCTGAAATGAGCTTCCTCCGTAGGGTGGCCGTGCACTCCTTTAGAGATAGGGTGAGGAGCTAGGCCATCCGGGAGAGGCTCCTCCACATCGAGAGGAGCCAGTTGAGGTGTCTCAAGCATCTGTACCAGATGCCTCCTGGACGCCTTCCTCGGGAGGTGTTCCAGGCACGCCCCACCGGGAGGAGGCCCAGTGGATGGCCCAGGAAACGCTGGAGGGACTATGTCTCTCCGCTGGAGGAGGTGTATGGGGAGAGGGACGTCTGGGCGTCTCTACTAAGTCTGCTGCCCCCGCGACCCAGTCCCAAATAAAGCGGGAGACGACGAGTACGAATACGAAGAGGTAAAGGTTGGCTCCTGACTCAATATGAAAAAAAGAGTATGCAACTGAAATTGATATTTTTCTGTCCCTAAAGCTCCATGTGAAACAGCTGTACAAGTTGTTTTTACAAGAAAACAAACATGAAATCAGAAAGCAATGCCTAAAAATGCAGCTGCAGAAAACACAAATTGAAATACTATGGAGCCTGGCAAGTAACAGCCGGTAAAACAAAACAAAAACAAAGCCGGTGGAAAACTGTGCTCACACTTCACTAAACTGAGCTCTCGGTTTTGCTCAGTGACATCTATCGAGAGTTTGGACGCAAGGCCCACACCTGCAAGGTAAGTTTAGTGGAAGCTGTGAAGTGTGCTGATGGAAACATGGCAGTACATATGACAACAGATCCACTGAACTTACCTCGCAGGTGTGGGTGAAATCGGCTTGCAGAGATTGCAACACCGACAGCATAGTTTAATAAAGCGTGAGCTGCCGACAATCGCCAGGCTCCGTAAAACACAACAGCTGGAGCATCAGTTAAATGTGGATGAGGTGCCCCTAGAGGTGGATGATTTAATTTATTTAACTAAAAACTATAGTATTTTCACTTGCAGGCAATGAAAGAAAACTTAATGAAATAGAAAGGACAATTGTCTTTAGTTAGAGAAGTGATTGGCAAATCAGAAATTATTATAACTAGGATTATATATAAACTCATCACGAGCAAACCTAGAACTCAGTGTGAAGTCATCCACAGACCCAGACATTGCTGATAATGTGGGCTGCATCATACATGTTCTTCTCAGATGCTATGTCAACTACATTTATATTAAATAAGTACTTAATACAGAATAGGATAGAAAATCCTTTATTGTCCCACAATGGGAGAAATTTGGGTGTGTCAGAAACAAAACAAAAGGAAATGAAAGCATCAAGGTTCATACATCACCATTACCATTGAAAAAGTTACCAGAATAGACGCTACAAGAACCAATCGGGGAAAAAACTGGAGTCACAAAAAGTTTGAAGAGGCTGTATAGTAAAGGAGAATAAAACCCAGAAAAAATTAATTATACATTTGAACAAAATGTGTGGTTATCAACAAAGCATACTCAGATTAATTAAATGAGAGGTGCAGCATAGTCAGATGATAGAATCAATCTTAACACTCATTGAGCAGATGATAAACTAGACAAATTAGTTTTTATAAAAGCTGTAAATCTAAAATATAAAAATGTTTAGAGTTTTTTCACATTTTTTGTGGACTACATAACTCTATATGTGTTCCATCAAAGTTTAGTTGCCTTTGGAGAGAATCTACAATGTAAATAGTCATGAAAATAATGAAACCCATTAAGAAAGTGTATCTAAAACTTTTGACCGGTAGTGTATGTATTTCCACAAATTGTCCACTGGCCTTGCACTTTACATCACAAATTTTACAGCAACCATAATATGTTTGACCATTCAAACATTAGCCATTTTCCTTTCTAGTGTGGATTCTCATGTGTTTGTTTAAATGTCCTTTTTGGCTAAATCTTTGTCCACATAGATCACAACAGAAAGGTTTCTGTCCAGTGTGGATTCTCATGTGTATGTTTAAACTTCCTTTTCGGCTAAATCTTTGTCCACATAGATCACAACAGAAAGGTTTCTGTCCAGTGTGGATTCTCATGTGTTTGTTTAAATGTCCTTTTTCAGTAAACCTTTTTCCACATACATCACAACAGAAAGGTTTCTCTCCAGTGTGGATTCTCATATGTTTGTTTAAATGTCCTTTTTCAGTAAATCTTTTTCCACATAGATCACAACAGAAAGGCTTCTGTCCAGTGTGGATTCTCATGTGTCTGTTTAAATGTCCCTTTTCAGTAAATCTTTTTCCACATAGATTACAACAGAAAGGCTTTTGTCCAGTGTGGATTCTCATGTGTGTGTTTAAATGTCCTTTATGGTTAAATCCTTTTCCACATAGATCACAACAGAAAGGCTTCTGTCCAGTGTGGATCCTCATGTGTGTGTTTAAATTTGTTTTTTGGTTAAATCTTTGTTCACATAGATCACACCATAAAGGTCTCTCTCCAGTGTGGATTCTCTTATGTATGTTTAAAGTGCATTTTCCAATAAAGGTTTTACCACAGTCTTCACAACTAAACTTCACTCCTGTCTGGACTTTCTTTGGCGATTCCACATTTTTCTTCTCTGTGAAACATTTCTTCCCATCCAACGAGCTTAAAGATCCTATTTCTGAATTTCTTATGTCTTTCTGAATAAAGCAACGGTGAACAAAATGTTCAGCAAACTCAGGGGAGCTAAAAGGTTTGTTAATGTTTCCATCTGACTCAGGAGCTCTGCTGTCCTTCCAGTCATTGTCCATGTCCTTAGATTTCAGTCCAGAGTCTGACAAGTGTTTGAGCTCAGAGACGGGGTGCTTTACATCATCGGCCTTTTCATCCTTCTCAGTGTCTTCAGTTTCTGAGGAAATGGAACCATTTCCATGATCTTGTATTGTGATGGATTCTTCTCCTCCATTGACGTCTTCTGGAAGTGCTCTGCCTTTAATTTGGTCTTGATAAAGCTGTGAGAGTAGAGGGGACTGTTCATCATCCTCACTCTTTATGAGAGTAGCAGTGACTGGAAACCTGATGGCATCAATCTCCTCCTTCCCCTTGAGCTGCTCTCCCCCCAGACTGGTGAGGACCTCCTCCTGTTCCTCCTTTATGTGGTGGAGCTTTGGGTCATGTAGGTCAGCACAAGGTCTGTGGTTTACAGGAGCTTCTTCTTTAACCATCAGCATCTGCTTAACATCTGCAGGAAACACTGAAACACATCATGATTATTAGAAAGTTTTTTGACTTCAGCCTGGACTGAGTCTCTTTTTAATAAAGATATATTTAGGTGCTTTGGTTACATTAAATTCTTTGATTTAATCACCATTTATTCTGATCCTTTTATTTTGCATTGTTGCTTCTTATGCCTGTTGATTTATGTCATGATCTGTTCACTTATGTTCAACAACCATATACTAAAACCATTTTTGTCTTCATCTCGCTTGTCTACAATTGTTTCCAGTATCCCGCATAATTAATCTTTTTAACCAGTTTATGTTGAATAATCAGGTTTTAAAGCACGTACAATAAGCAATGAACATGTCAACTTTTTTTCTGTTTAAATATTTCTTTTAAAAACAATGACATAGAATTCACACCAGATGTTGGTAACTATCAAATACTCCTCATATAATAAGAAATTAAAGCCAATTATTCCACAGAGAAAGTTAAGGGTAAAAACTTGGAATGACAGAGAATAAGTATTTAACCCATGAAGAAATGGGTATTTGAAGGTGTATGAAAAGCCAAACAACCATATTAAATCTGTTAGTATTTAGAAAGCATCTTTTACAGTACAGACCAAAAGTTTGGACACACCTTCTCATTCAAAGAGTTGTCTTTATTTTCATGACAATGTATATTGTAGCTTCACACCGAAGGCATCAAAACTATGAATTAACACATGTGGAATTATATACTGAACAAAAAAGTGTGAAACAACTGAAAATATGTCTTGTATTCTAGGATCTTCAAAGTAGCCACCTTTTGCTTTGATTACTGCTCCGCACACTCTTGGCATTCTGTTGATGAGCTTCAAGAGGTAGTCACCTGAAATGGTTTTCACTTCACAGGTGTGCCCTGTCAGGTTTAATAAGTGGGATTTCAAGCCTTATAAATTTGGTAGGCAGGTTACTCCTGGAAAGGTTCCCTGTTGTTCCACATTGTCTCTTTTTATGGTGGATAGCTCTCACGGTGGTTATCGGGATTCACACATCTTTTGAAATGTCTGTGACCCTTTCCGGATGCATAGATTTCAATGACTTTGTTATGATCCAGGATGAATGTGGTATTCATATTCTAGGAGTATTCTCTTTTCACAGCGTTCCATTGGAAACAGGTTTTTCTACCAGGATTTTGAAGCAGTGAGTAATATTAAATTCAATTCAGTTTATTTATATAGCGCCAATTCACAACACATGTCGTCTCAAGGCACTTTACAAAAGTCAGGTACATACATTTGTTGGGACCCAGCCATGGATTTCAACATTAAACTCCGGTACGAACTCTTCTGGAACTTTTCAAAATAAAGTGCATTAACTTTCTTCCGGCACAGCCAGGAAACGGGATAACTGCGGACTTCCTGTGACGCCACTACCCAAATAAAAGCACAGCTGTTGCTACATCCGCTCTCTTTCCACACGGCCTCTAGTGGGACCGGTCAGGAGAGGCCCAGCGCGCTAATGTCTTTTGCTGGCAAACAGACATAAACTCTTCAAACTGGATCCAAGAGTGTCAAAAGATCACACGATCATATGCAAAAGTTAAGTATGAGTGAAGCACTGTTTGTGTACCCGGTGATTTCATTCATGAAGAGGGGAAATTAAGGTATAAGCATTGCTGACTTTCTCTCCGAGGCCTGCCGAAACTGTGTCGCAGAGAAATCCCCAGTAGAGAAGCTGTTTCTACAAGCTGAGTCTGAAGGAAGGACAACGGCCCGCATCACCGTAGGTGCGGTAATGAACAGCTGGTTGACGGACAGAACGAGCCATCTTTCAAGCCACAGCTCCGGAGGTCAAGTTAGCTGAAAGCTAACCGCTTGTTGACTGTGGACATTTCTTCAAACTTCGCCCCTTGGACAACCTCAGGATGGTCAGAAGTTAGGTTTGGGCAGAAAAATAGAAACGTTTAGATTGAAATGAGCTAAACGTTTTTCAACTTATGAAGTTTGGTTTTGTTTGTGTTTCATACACAGATAAATGTATGAAACTGATACTGTAGTGCAGTATAAAATACATTAAACAGATAAAAAATAAACAGCAGATACATTATTGGACGGCATGCTGCCTTATAATTAATTGAATTTCACATAATTTTTTTTTTTTTTTTTTGCTTTAATTAGAATAAATATATATATATATATTTGAATTAAAACAAAATTCTACAAACAAATACGGAGTATGTGTAGAATATTGGGTATAGAGATTAATACAATTTGTAAAGAGGCTGTAACTTTACAAAATATGAAGCGCTGTGAATACTTTCCTGATGCTCTGTAAGTATTTGTTCATATATTACAAGTCATATCGTCATCACACTATTAGACACTGTTATCACACATCACAGGTTTCTCTAATATCGTGCAGCCCTATTAATTAGTTTCTAAACAAACTTGTATCGGTGTCGAAGGACAACAAACCAATCAAAATGGCGGACGTGGGTCGTTCCCACCGAGTAACGAAGCGTTTACGTTTTAAGTCTATGATGAACATTTGGTCTTTAAGAAGCTAATCCATTAGTCACCTAAAATGTTCCTAAACTGTAACTGACATGAAAACATACAAACCTAATCTGTGCAGCAGAACTTTAGGGTTGAAATCAGCCTCCAGGATGTTGAGACGCTGCTGATCTTCTTTGTCCTCTTTAGCTGTTTGGGAAATCTCTCCCACTGCTGCACTCTGCCACCGTTTGAGCTGCTGTCTCCACATCTTTGTTGTTAGCTTCTCTTCAAAAGATCCTTTAACAGTTACTGAGTAGTTATAACTCGGCTTCGATCCAAACTCTAGAGATGGAACATTTGAAGCAAAGCTTCGAGGAGTTTACAGAGTAAAAAGGTTCAATGCTTGTGTTGTCTTGCGGTAAACCACGTGACCAATGACAAACGATGTCTCGCATTTCCGTGAACACGTCACTGCTTCATTTCGCGTGTGGAAGTTCAAAATAAAAGCGCGATGACACTTGTTGCTTCGTGGGTTGTTGTAGTGGTTTGGTCGCACGTCAGCAAAAATAGGAGCATCTGAGAAGAATGGAGGCAACAAAAAAAGGAAAACTTCTCCCATCTGGAAGTAATTTGAAATGTGTGCTAAAAACAAGGTTTGTGTAAAGTGTGTTTGCAGCACATTACCTGATTTTATTTGTATTATTACCAATAATTCTGTATCAATGAACTTTCATCTTTGTATTTCAGGTGAAGTGTTTGTTGTGTGCCAGAGAGCTGGTTTACAATAATAATACCTCATCAATGCTTAGACATTTCAGAGCCATACATGAAAAAGAAAAGACACACACTTCAAATCAAACGCAGACACCAGCCTGAGTATGAAATATATCTTATAGGTTTATTTAAATTGTTTGTGATTTATTTTCATGGATCATACAGGTTCCAGAAAGCAGGTGTTGGATGATGCTGTGATCAATCTTATTGTAAAAGATTCACAGCCCTTTACTGTTGTGGAAGACGAGGCGTTCAGGGAACTTGTACATTTGCTGGATCCCTCCTATGTTCTCCATACTAGAAAAGGTTTATGTGTGTACACAACAAGATCAAATGTAGTGCTAACAAATAATTGCATTAATTTCAATTAATTTCCTTTCCTTCAAGGCATGAAAGAAGATGGTGGAGGAAAAATATGAAAAAACAAAAGAAAAGGCCAAAGAGGACATGCAGAAGATGTCTTCTGTGAGCCTGACAGCAGATATGTATACATCAATAAATATGGAGGTGTACCTGGCAATAACATGCCACTTCATTGATGCAGATGACAAACTGGGCATTGTGCTGCTTGGAGTTGAACATTTCCCTCAGAGTCACACATCAGAAAATCTGGCAAGGGTAGTTCATACCCATATGGAGGAGTGGGGCATAACTAATAAGGTTACTTGCCTAGTCACTGATGCTGCATCAAACATGGTTGCATGTGTTAAGGCCGTAAGGATCAGGTTCTCTGTGTGCATTGCTCATGTACTGAATTTGTTGGTAAGAAAATTATTTGACCAGGTCCCTGTTCTCTGTGACGTTCGGAAAAACGCCAAACAAATTGTAAAATATTTTCACTCAAGCACCAAAGGTAAAGAAAAGCTAGAAGTAGTACAGATACAGATAGGAAGACAGTCACAAAGGTTTGTTACTGATGTGGACACAAGCTGGAATAGCATAACCTCACTATCTTGTCAGGAGTATCAAACAATTGAGGAGTGCTTATTATGTAATATTCCCTTTTTACCAGACAACATTAGAGCTCCCACAAGAGAGAAGATAACCCTTAATGAACCCTTAATAAACATGCTGCACCATGCAGTACTTGCAAAATCAATCAGCAAATATCACCAGTGTTGCTAAGCTTCTTTCAGACAACCTTTTAAGACATGTCAGAGAACATGTGGTAAGTGTAGAATCCCTAAGCATAATGACAGTGGCCACATTACTTGACCCCAGGTTTAAAACTCTTGGCTATCTCAGCCAAAACAAGGTACAAGAGGCAGTACGGCGGCTAAAATCTGAATGTAGGGCACTAATAGCCAGCAGTGAAGCTCCACTTCCACATCTATTGGCACCAGTTATTCTATTCTCAAATGCCCCAGCAGATGTCATACTAGAGGTGGAGCGATACCTAGCAGAAGGTAACTTGAGGAGACATCAGGACCCCCTGGAGTACTGGTTTACACAAAAAAATGTGTATCCCTACTTGTACCGCATGTCACAGAGGTTCCTATATTCACCAGCATCCTCAGTGCCTTGCAAGAGTGTGTTTTCCAAGGCTGGGGAGGTCATCAGCCGACGAAGAAACCACCTTCTACCACAAACAGTGAAATAAATCTTGTTTTTGAATTAAAATAATTAACACACAAATACCCATCCACCAGCAATTTTGAAGGATGGAATACCTGAAGGAAAACAATGTGAGGAAAGCCAGATTTAGGAAGGTTTGGTCACGCTAGGTGGGACAGACATTTGTTACACCACATGAAGGAATATTTGGAGGAGAAAAAAAACCAAATAGAACACGAAAAGAAACAGCCTGATGCATTAGACAAAAACTTAAAACTGCCCAATTAACCGCAGTAAGATAGAAGAGGAATAGTAAAAGCCTGATAAGAAAATTATCACTGCAGAGGCTGACAGAGGAGCAAATTGGATAATGGCTCCTGTTACATCTTGGCCCACTTCAGCAGCTCGGGGGTGGTAAAACCTCCTAGCTCCTACCAATGTATATCAACTGGCTCCACCTATCTAGTGGGAGTCACACCAATATAGTCCTCGTGGCCGGGCCAGGGGTGGGCCGTTTGGAAAGAGTGCCGGACGAAGAGGTGGACGGGGAGGAGCTGGTTCCTCCTCCTACCTAGTATGTGGGCAGACGGATCATGGACCGCAGCTGCCCTCAGCGCTATGGGGCGCGTCCAGAAGGAGCTCCTCCATCCTTGCATCAACCTCCTCTGACACATCATACCACAGTGACACACCCCACAGAGAGGTCCAGACAAGGGAAAAAAGGCAGAACCCATTGTTCCAGTGGAATTAAAGGGACACATTGCTATTTCTTGTGAACACTGAAGCCACTTTTTCCGCATTGAACATTCCTCCATCCATTAAAATGTCTTCTCTGATGGGGTGAAACAGACTCTGGCTGTGTTTACACCTCTGCACACTATGGTTGGAAAACAAAAACTGTTGCATACATTGGTTGTTTCGCCTGACACACCTGTGAATCTACTCGGCAGAGACATTTTGATTGCAGTGGGAGCAACAATGCTATGTTCCATGGATGGGTTGGGTGTGACTTTTCCAGATGGAACCTGAAGCACATCAGTATTTACTGCAGTCTGTAGAGGAGCCTTGTGTGGACATTTATCAGGGCTTCATTGAGCCTGAAACCCCTTCTAATGCTGGGTTGAGGTCCAGTTTCCTTATCTGGAAACCCTGGATTTGGGCCCTGGTTCCTTGCGACCCAATACCTGCTCTGCCACGTGTAACTTTGTTAAATGAGAAAGCAAACAGATTGGTTTCAGGAACAGTTTGAGGAATATTTAGAAGGAAAATATGGGCCTCCTCTAAAACATTTATGAAATGTCTGATGAAGCTGTATCTCACATATCTCTAACCTTGCACTCAAGTCATCAGACTAAAGAACAGGGTGGAGTTGTAACACAATTTACTGCTGTCCCAGCCCTTTCTGTCTCTGCCTCCACTAACATTTACTGTGTTGAAGTTATTGACTCTGCCGTTTTAGAACATCATCAGCTATCCAGATAACACGGCAGAGAATTAACTGATCACTCTCTGACTGAGGCTGTTTATCCAGTTTTCCACCAAACGTCTTCCCCATTTGGCGAAACCAGTACCCACACTCTCCTGCTGCAGAGGCAGGAATTGCTGACACCCTTGAGGGGCTGTTAAAAGCAGGCATGTTAGAACCCTGCCAGTCTGCTTGGAACACCCCCATTCTGCCTGTAAAAAGGAAAGTTATAGGTAACTGCAAAAGGGCTCACAATTTAAGATAAATTAAAAGCTCTGACAGCTGACTAGATGAACACTACAGGGATGTCTTCTCGTTCTCTTATAGGAATCAGCAACTGAGAGACACCAGGTTGCCTCAAGATTTTGCCTTATCCCCGGGTCAGGTTCTCAAATCAGGTTCTCAAACAGCAGCTCCAGGACTGCATGTTGCCAGTGGAGGTGGTTTCTGATTACAGCCCGAACAGCAACCGCGTGTATTGAAGCTACCAACTCTATTCTTTTACATCTTGCAAAAAAAAAGATATCGCAGTGAGTAAAATGAAAAACAGATTGAAGAATACAGGTTACTTTTTAGGACTAGTTATTTCAACAACAGGAATCCATATTTTTCCTGCACAAAAATCTGCCATTTTACATAATCCCAAACAAAGATTTGTTGTCATTTTTGGGTTAGACTGCCAATAGCTGAAACTATGTCCCTGATTACACTGGTTTGACAGCACCACTGAGTCTTTTGGTAAAAAAACAGGGTTGGAAAAATCTTAATGCATCACTGAATTGGAACACAGACGCGAAGAATCGTTCATTAAGTTTAAACAGCTGCTGTAGTTTGCTGCACAATTGCTCTTTCAGGATTACTGTCTGTCATTTTTATTTAGATGTTTCTGTAACAACAATGTTGTTGCAGAAAAGGGGGGATATAGAGGTGATTCAGTATGCTAGCTGTATGCTAGATAATATGGAATGTTGATTTGAAACAATGGTTGAGAAGTGGATTTGTGACTGCAGCACACAAGCCAATCAAACATGAAAATTAAATGAGATTTATGGCTCGAGCCTTGTTGTTGCCTAAAAAGTAGCAGGTTATGCACGCAGCTTCAATTTAGTAAGTGTTGAAGCTGAGAACTTTGAACATCTAAACTTGGAAAAAATCAAACATCACAAAAGGGGTTCTCCCCTGAAGAACTTACTGTGTGGAAGAGAAAAGGCCCTGGTGATAAAAGTTGTAAAGTCTCCAAACATGAGAGAACACATTTCGGAAGAGGCACATGGAACATCACATGTAGGTATTTTGCAGGTGCCTATCAATCCAGAACAATGGTGGCACCCATATTTAAAAGATATGGTGAGAGAGAATATCAGGAACTGTTCTATTTGCGGACAATTTAATCCAAAACCTACCGTGCATCCATTTCCAGGTAAGTTTAAAAACTACACCCCACCTGGGAAGGAGATCATCATTGCCTACACAGACATGGTATCCACAGCGAGAGCATATAGATACAGGTTGGTCTGCGTGGATGGATATTCAGGATGGCCTGAGGCATGGCCCACAAGAAAGGAAGACAGTAAGTCTGTGGTAAAATGTTTAATTAATCATTACATTCCCAGACATGGCTTCCCGGAAAAGATAAGATCTGATAATGGAACTCGTTTCAGGAGCAAAGATCTGCAACAGGTGGAGCAAATGTTGGGACTGAAACATGCTTTTGGTACAGTATATCATCCTCAATCACAGGGCAAGGTTGAAAGAGTGAACCAAACATTGAAAACAAAATTGGCTAAAATCTGTGCACAGACCAAATTAAATTGGGTGGATGCTTTGCCAGTTGCTTTAATGTCTGTCAGGATGTCCACAATCAGTCCACAGGTTACGCCCCACATGAACTACAGACTGGGACCAGAACAGCAGATACCAGGACAAACAGGTGAATTTGCACATTTATCTTCTAACACGTTCTTTAATGAGTTGCAGACCCTAGCGGCAGAATTTTCCAGAGGACCTGAGGAAACAAGAGGCTCCCCTGTGGTACCAGGAGTCAACTGGGTGTAGCTCAAAGTCATCATCAAGCCAGGAACCCAGGTTTCACAGGCCCATTCCAAGTCCTGGAAAGAACATCTCATGCGGTTCGTCTGAGAGGAAAAGGAGAAATCTGGTATCATTGGAGCCAGTGTGCACCAGCTGAGGAGCCTACAAAGTCACAGGCACCAGAGGTGTCATAAAGGGGCATAATAAATCCCCTGGAGGCTCACCGGTGTGATCGCACTGAGCTGAAAAGGATTTATCGACTCCAGAGACTTTTTCTTTTAGTTTTCAAGATTGAAAGAAGAGGATTTATCCACTCCAGAGACTTTTTCTTTTGGTTTTCAAGAGGATTTATCCACTACAAGGAGTCATTCGATTCAACTAATCAACTGATAAATTCAGGATTGGAAATTGGAACATATGTGACTCTTGATTTTGATTATGTGATCATTGAATGTGGTGTTTTTCTTTTCCTGTCAATTAATCTAATCTTTGGAGCATTGGTTATGCTATTGTTGTTTTCTGTACTGGTTGTATAACTTTGAATCAACATTTTTGAGTGAATCCCACAGTGTGTGAAGGTTATAAGCTCCGGGGCTAAGTGGGATTGATCTGATGTAAAGAATAAAAATGGTGATGCATGGTTGGGATGTTAGTTGTAAATCAAAATGTGGAGGAGGTTTAATAATGACGCTTGTAGGAATAATTGTATTCTTGGTGTGTGATGTTTTCCAGAGTGGTGAGCATCCCTCCAGTCCCAATTTCCGCAGCCATCGTCATCTACTCCGGAAAATGACTGGAATATCGGACACATGCATTAAAAGACATGGAGGTATTGAATTAGATTATGTACTTGGCTCGGACACCACATTTCAGTTTGATCTCTGTTCTGTGTTAACATGTGAGGGTAGTGAGCTAGCCTGGACTAAATATAATGTGTATCTGAGTATCTATCAGAAAGGTGCGCTGGATGGTATGGAGAACATCGGCATGCCAGCCCAGGGTTGGGACACTAAACAGGGACGAATACTGTCAGATAATGCATATGCAGAAACATTTCAGCATTTGGTGACCTTGGCTAGACGACAAGCGAAGGGTAAATTGACAACTGGAGGTATTAATCCAATATTACTCAGCATTGGAAGAATACAGAGCAACCCCTACCACAACCCTAATATTACAATAAGGCCACCTACTCTTAAATGTGGAAATATGAATTCCGGATTTTATATGTATTTAGGAGTAGATTTGCCAGGATGGCTCACACGAGATCAGGGTAGAATTGTTAGAATTAATATTGTTTCTGTTATGGCCAAAGGTGTTGAAGTGAAAATCCCTGTGGTTCAGATAGACTTTAACACCTTAACCCCAGAAGATGTTATCATAGGGGCTGTGGGATTTACAGAGTCCAATTTTGTGGTTGACGTGGATAGCTCAGACAGCACGTGAGTTGGCCATGGTATTTTTGAAGTATTTTTGAATGAGCAATTGTATTGCATGTGCGGCTGCTAGACCCACTCTGGTCACTGTACCTGCTTCCATATATGAGAACGCGGATCCACTAGGATTTAAATGCATGATTCTGTTAACTCATGGTAAAGAAAACCCTGCATGTCATACCTTAGCAAAGGTGTTTCCAGTTATTAGCAATAGATCACTGTTAGGCCCTTTTTCTCCTCACAGGGATATGATTACCCCTGTTTGAATTCTACAGGGGTTATTGAAGAACCACAGTTAAAATTGGGAACTGTCTCTCCACCATGGTGCAACAAAACTTACCCAGCTGGCACTGTAGGACACTGGGCCCGAGACGGTTTATATTACTATTGTGGTGGAAGTGTTTTATTAGCCCAAATTGCCCCTAGGGCAGTAGGAAGCTGTGCACTTTGGTAAGTATCTCATTGCTGAATTCATTGTCTGTATTTTTGGTATTCTAGTAACGTGTGGATGTTTTTGTGTGCCATGTATTCGCTCCCTTACAGTAGGGCTCAGCATAACGTCAACTATTGAAAAAGGGGCACGCACTCATGCAACTCCATATAATATGATGCAAAATGTTGTTACTGAAGGTTGAGAATTAATGGCCCAGTTGTAATTCATGGCTTTCCTTTGTCACTTCGCAGAGTACCAATCTTTTGGTTACTATAATTCCTACATTTTTGAATATTGACCTCTTTTACAGAGGTCAAAAGGGGGAATTGTTGAGAATTAAAATCATGTAATTTCATGCTATTAGTTTAGTTTGCATGTGAGAACATTAAACTGAGATTTTACATGAGTGAGCCTTGAGGAGTGATCACAGATCACAGCAGGGGTCAGGATGGAACAAGGGTGAAACAGAGGTTAGAAAGTTCTCAACAGCTGCAAGCAGTAAAAGCTGGCTGTAGGGACAATAAAGCAATAAAGGTCAACTTTTGGGCATGGTATAGACACCACAACGGAGCTTGGCTGTTTGACAACACCAGACGGCAAAAGGGGAAGGCACAGTCAGTAAGCTTTGAAGTCAACCGTATAAAGATGTACTGGAACTTGTAATGACAGAGACATCTGGATAAAGACAGCCATGCTTTGCTGAAATCTGCGATCTCTCTCCGTAAGGGCCCTTATGTAATTTTCTTTCTTGTGTTATTTTGTATATTCATTTTGCATTAGAAATCATTGGACTTATGATCTTCCAAATTAAACTTGTGTTAATCTTAATTTCCTGCTCTTCATCTGTTCTTTCTCACGACATCCGGACTGGGAGAGGTTGAGGCCGCAAGAATATCAGTGATAGCATTATTTTACCTCAACAATATCTTTAAGCTACCCTAGCCTGCAGTAAAAGAATACATGGACATAGCTTAAAGTGTATCAGATTTTAAATTTATAAGATCTCTGTGCACCATCAGTGAATGTTTTATCTTGTCAAAGCTACAAATAGACAAATTATACTTTTAAGTTATATACAAGGCTACATTCACCTTGCTAGTGTTAAAGCTCATTTAAAGTTGTTGCCTGAAATCCTTTTTTGTTTGTTTGGTCAGTCATAATACCATTTAAATGAGACCATTATCAGTTCAGACTGAACACTTCAAGTCCATCCCGCAGCAGTGCACTATTTACTATTAGAGCAGTGGATGTAACTGTTACATTAATGTGACCAGATTTCTGAATTACAATGAGGAAATTTCCACCTCAGAATAAAAAAATAAAAAAATGAAATGTAAGAAGGATTTAATGACAACATTGAAACAGTGATGGTTTCATTTAAAACATTTGGTGTAAATTTCACAACAAAGAAAATTAAGTGAGAGCAACTCAAAACTAAGTCTTACCAATCAGGGTTTCCTTTTTAATAATCATCTTGATTGATGATTTGTCACAGTCTCACTCATGTTGCAGCGTTCATTTATATTTTATTTGAGTCCTCATCTTCAGCAAAGCAATGCATCCGGGCCCTATTTTACTTGCCAGGTTCAGCAAATGTTAACACTAGTAACGATTCCTACAGCGAGCAGAACTTTTATCCTCAGCCCTATTCAAACAACAGAAAAAGATTCTTACATATTTAACAGAACAGCTACCGCTATACTCTTCTATTTCTTCTTTTGGAAGATGGCAGCCGCTGTTCCTCCTATGCAAGGAGCTTATACAGACAACTTCTCTGTATTGTAGCTGTAACTGTGCGCAACCTGCTCAATTGTGTTTTTCTCAAAGCTACAACAGTAACAGTCTACCCTTCTAAAAAACAGTTTACCTGTCACAAATGATAACATCTGGGACGTTTCATTAAGTAACATCCCCAACTTAAGCATTACAACACAATAAAACACGTACGTAGGCTGTTGACTTACAAACATTAAAACAAGAACTAATGTTCTGTTTGTAAAACAAAGACGAGAAAAAAAAAACTCTTACTTTTGTTGCTCCTTGGCCTTATGGTGGGGCCTTGTGCTTGTGGAGTTGAACCAGCAGATGCTGAAAAAAGACAATTTCGATAAACTCTTCGAGAAAATTACAAAACTCTACCTAGCTGAAAACTTATCGCGTTCCAACTCGTCCAATCTATTTGCAGCTTCCCTTAACAACTCCGACACAGACCGTGTTTCCGCTCCCTCCATACTTGTCAAAAGAGTCATGTGGACCACACTCCTTACTATGCCTCCTTCAGTTGTTTTCCAACAGCCAATATAATAAAAAAGCAGAAAAAAAGGCCAAAAGAAAAAAAATGAATATTTAAAAGCTTATTTATTCTCAATCACACTCTCCAGAGATATGGTAAGATTACATAAAATTGTTCATTTATTTCGGTTAACGTTAATATCACCTGTAATGTCAAATCGACATACAAGAACAAATGACACAATATATTAAAATAATATCACTTGTGTTTAACGTTCACTGTGATGACTACCAGCGGGAGCTCAGTGTCGACAGTCCGGCGAGGCAAGCCGGCAGTTATTATCGGATCGGAAAACTTCGAACATGTCGGAGCACGTTTGAAATTAAGCAATGTCTTGATAAATCAAGCAGATTTTTCACGTCTACACAGTTATATTCCCGCACTAAAAACATTGTAAAAGTTAATTTGTGTCACAGAAAGTGTAATTTCTCACAGTTTACTCACAGCTTTTGCCACTGTGGTCGGCCATGGCTGCCCGGGCTTGACCAAACCACTTCGACCCGCAATGACTGATGGGAAAAGACGGATACTCACAACCCATCCTTCAAATCGGGCAAAAGAAGGACACATTTGTCGGCCGCATTTGACAGACCTTCCGTGCCACGCTGTGAAGTAATCGGCCCACAAGTACGGACTTGGAAGGATCCAGCCCCTGAATTGGGACACACCCTCTGCCTGCACATGGATCCTCCTTCTTCCTGTTTATTGACCAATAGTAGAGAAGCTGATTTTTATGTGGACTGATTTGACAATAAAGATGCACTGTATGCTTTGTGTTTGTAATTTCTTTCCTGAAAAACTTAAATTATTTTTCTGGGACTTCTGCTTAGGATCCTTTATAGTTAGCTGCACACAGAATTTCACTCTTTTAATAGCATTCAGTCTGTTTCTCCTGGGTGAGACTGATGCGTCCTTGCTGATCAAACCACTAAATGTGAAACTGCTGGTGGATGGATATTTGGGTGTTAATTATTTTTATTCAAAAACAAGACTTATTTCACTATTTGTGGTTGAAGGCTGTTTCTTTGTCGCCTAATGACCTCCCCAGCCTTGGAAAACATGCTCTTGCAAGGCACTGAGAATGCTGGTGAACATAGGAACCTCTGTGACATGTGGTACAAGTAGGGATACACATGTTTTTGTTTATGCCAGTACTCCAGGGGGTCCTGATGTCTCCTCAAGTTAACTTCTACCAAGTATCGCTCCACCTCTAGTATGGCATCTGCTGTGGCATTGAAGCTTTGTCTCTTCTGGTCCACTGTTTCATCTAGTAGACACTACAGCTCACCTATAAATAGCAAACAAAACAACTAAATACAATCATACAACACCACCAGCTGAAATACAGCAGAACTAATATGTAAAGGTCAAGGAATTTACAGAATAAATAAAAACTCACTAGAGTTGTTGGTGCTTTCTCCTGCATCTGATGGATGTGGAAGTGGAGCTTCACTGCCGTACATTCAGATTTTAGCCGCCGTACTGCCTCTTGTGTCTTGTTTTGGCTGAGATAGCCAAGAGTTTTAAACCTGGGGTCAAGTAATGTGACCACTGTCATTATGCTTAGGGATTCTATACTTGCCACATGTTCTCTGACATGTCTTAAAAGGTTGTCTGAAAGAAATTTAGCAACACTGGTGATATTTGCCGATTTTGCAAGTACTGCATGGTGCAGCATGTTCATTAAGGGTTATCTTTGAGGTTGAGACCCTTCTCTCTTCCGGGAGCTCTAATGTTGTCTGGTAAAAAGGGAATAATACAGGTAAGCACTCCTCAATTGTTTGATACTCCCGACAAGATAGTGAGGTTATGCTATTCCAGCTTGTGTCCATATCAGTGACAAGCTTTTGTGACTGTCTTCCTATCTGTATCTCTACTACTTCTAGCTTTTCCTTACCTTTGGTGCTTGAGTGAAATTATGGAATTAATTGAAATTACTGTAATTATTATGAATCCTTTACAATAAGATTGACCACAGCATCATCCAACACCTGCTTTCTGGAACCTTTATGATGCATGAAAATAAATCACAAATAATTTAAATAAACCTATAAGATATATGTCACACTCAGGCTGGTGTGTGCGTTTGATTTGAAGTGTGTGCCTTTTCTTTTTCATGTATGGCTCTGAAATACCTAAGCATTGATGAGGTGTTATTATTGTATACCAGCTCTCTGGCACACAACAAACACTTCACCTGAAATACAAAGATATGTTAGGAATAACCTTTATTAATATGCTCATAGCTGTTTTTCCCATTTATACTATAGTGAAATAAAGTATAAGTTCTAATGTTTCCCTTTTGTTAGAATAGGATAAGAAGCTCATAAACATACAGTACAAGGATAAATGGCCCAAGGGTTGTCATAGATGACCTGAGCTGGGGCACTGGGTTTGATAGTGGAGCAGCTGGTATAACTGGTTTGATTAGAAACCTACAGCAAACTTAGATTAAGGATGGACACCAGCTACTACACAATCTAACAGATAGACACCACAATGGTGACACATAGTCTACTGATAAACACTGAGGGAGGAAACATCCATTGCATTGGAGAACCAGATATAAAACTACATGTGACCTTCTTTCGGGGATCTTTGTCATCATTTCACAGACGGCGACGGTCCGAGACGGGAGCCTCAGCGCTGATCTCTGTTATCATTCCTCTTCCTTAAATTAGATTAAAAAGAGCTAAAAGTTAGAAACTGGTTGAGAGTCGTTCCTTTAAGAGTCTTTAGATAGAGTGGTGACTGTTTCCAGGCTCCAAGGCGTCTGACCACCAACAGGGTGCGGTAGCTTTGGACAAATAAAAGTTCATTGATACAGAATTATTGGTAATGATGGAAATAAAATCAAGTAATGTGCTGCAAACACACTTAACACAAACCTTGTTTTTAGCAAACATTTCAAATTACTCTCAGATGGGAGAAGTTTTCCTTTTTTGTTGCCTCCATTCTTCTCAGATGCTCCTATTTCTGCTGACATGCGACCAAACCACTACAACAACCCACGAAGCAACAAGTGTCATCGCGCTTTTATTTTGAAATTCCACACGCGAAATGAAGCAGTGACGTGTTCACGGAAATGCGAGACATCGTTTGTCATCGGTCACGTGGTTTACCGCATTTACAAGCATTGAACCTTTTTACTCTGTAAACTCCTCGAAGCTTTGCTTCAAATGTTCCATCTCTAGAGTTTGGATCGAAGCCGAGTTATAACTACTCAGTAACTGTTAAAGGATCTTTTGAAGAGAAGCTAACAACAAAGATGTGGAGACAGCAGCTCAAACGGTGGCAGAGTGCAGCAGTGGGAGAGATTTCCCAAACAGCTAAAGAGGACAAAGAAGATCAGCAGCGTCTCAACATCCTGGAGGCTGATTTCAACCCTAAAGTTCTGCTGCACAGATTAGGTTTGTATGTTTTCATGTCAGTTACAGTTTAGGAACATTTTAGGTGACTAATGGATTAGCTTCTTAAAGACCAAATGTTCACCATAGACTTAAAACGTAAACGCTTCGTCACTCGGTGGGAACGACCCACGTCCGCCATTTTGATT
Source organism: Girardinichthys multiradiatus (assembly GCF_021462225.1). Lineage (NCBI taxonomy): Eukaryota > Metazoa > Chordata > Actinopteri > Cyprinodontiformes > Goodeidae > Girardinichthys > Girardinichthys multiradiatus. The sequence continues at coordinate 2,527,093 of NC_061807.1, forward strand.
GGTTTGTTGTCCTTCGACACCGATACAAGTTTGTTTAGAAACTAATTAATAGGGCTGCACGATATTAGAGAAACCTGTGATGTGTGATAACAGTGTCTAATAGTGTGATGACGATATGACTTGTAATATATGAACAAATACTTACAGAGCATCAGGAAAGTATTCACAGCGCTTCACATTTTGTTAAGTTACAGCCTCTTTACAAATTGTATTAATATCTATGCCTGAAATTCTACACATACTCCGTATTTGTTTGTAGAATATTGAGGAAAAAGATTAATACAATTTGGAATGAGGCTGTAACTTAACAAATACACGAAAACACCGTTTAATATCAGTTTTTTTTAAATAAATAAAAAACTGAAAATATTTAGAAGAACTTTAAATAAAAGTTAACATAACTTAAATTCAACTACAAATCCTCCCATTGCAGTTGTTCTACATTTTCTCTACTCACCAAGTGGTTATAAGGCTGTTGTATTACTGGAGACTGGACTTTGCTAGGTCAAACTAGGAGAAGGTTAAGGTACTGGCCAACAACGGTATGAGCAACAATGTAGGTAAACCCAAGAAACTATTTTTAAAGTCTTAAGTGTGGTGAACTAAATTATAGTTTTATTTATTGTGTTTCTCTGTCTCTCATCCTGAGTTAATATGTTTTATTAGGTCAGGTTCTTGGTAAAAAGAAAAACCCAACATGTTCACTTTGCAAGGTTTTAAACATGTGCGCTAAGAAGTTATTACATTTCTTGATGTAGAAAAAGTCTCTGAAGGTGAACTACTTGCAAGTATGCAGAGATACTTTCTCGCTATCTTGCTCAGCTGTGGGAAAGTAATTTGGTGGAGTTTCCACCATGCCAATGAAAAGAAACAATAAAATAGGAATGTTTTGTTGCATCTTTAACTGCCACAGTCATTCTCATGGCCGTAAAGGAAACAGGATCCCAAATGGATTGCGTTTTTTCAGTTTTCCAAAGTTGAAGAAAAACCACAGAGCTCAGCTGTCAGAGCTGGGTGGCAGCTTTTAGGTGACCTAACATCACATGACACATGTTGCTGTGTTCTCTGCATTTCCACTCGGGTAATTTTCATATAGTAATATTTGAATAATTTTTCTTAGCTAAAAAGCTGTAAATAAGCTGCTAAGCTTTATATGTCTAAGCATGTTTTTGCAATCTTTAGGGAAGCCGGCCTACGAATTTCCCAATTCCGACCCTGACTGGGTTTGTTATTGTTTACACCAGTCAACAATAACGATACATGCATGCTCAGTATGAGGGATTGCTGCAAAGTCAACGCCAGTGACTGTCCACTGTCTCTACATGCTCATCCAGGAGGAGTGAATGCTGCAAGTCACTGACTGGATGCAATCTGCTGGGTTTCCTTAGACAGAAAAACCTTTTATCCAATTTGAATAAATAACTAACTCCGACTGCACTGTTCAATTGTTAGGATTAATTGGAATGTATGTACCTGACTGTTGTGAAGTGCCTTGAGACAACATGTGCTGTGAATTAAATAAAACTGAATTGAATTGAATCAGAAACAACACTTAACATGACTGTTTAGCATTGCACCGGCACCAAACGTGTAGTGGGCTAAGAACCGTTGTTTGGGAGACGCATGTTTTTGTTTACATGTTATCAGCACGTACCTTAGTGAGAACAACGGTGTTGATGTGATTTACTCTGTAAATCTGAAGATCCTGCACCCGTCCATTGGTGAACTGCAGCTTCCAGGGATTTGTAATTTCGGAATTGCTCGTGTGTGTAGGCACTTACTCCACACACAAAATAACCAAAAACGCCGGGGAACATTACTTCTGGAAGCTCGTGTAGACCACTGCTCCACTCACTATGTGCGTACGGGTCAAGCCCGGGTCAAGCCCGTACTGAATTCATGAATTGCTCTGCTCATGATCCATTGTTTTTACTGGTAGCTTCTGTTAGCAACGCCGGTGTTTCCTCCGACAGTATGTCGGCGGCAATCTCAGGGTGCAATGTGGCGTGACGTCCATTCCCAAGCCCTATAGGTGCTAGTTCTGATGTTGATATCCGCCCGGGGTGCCAGTAAGGAGCAGACCGGATGCTTGAAAAACTTTAGGGTCCTTTAATCATAGAACATATGACATACAGCAGTCGTCATATTTACATATATTAGGATATTTATGTGTGGTGTAGAAAAGACATAAAACATAATCAAAAATACCCTATGCAATACTAATAAAACTAACTGGCATATATAAATGCAACATTTACATTCTACATAGGATGACTAACTTAATATAACCTATGCTTAAAGAATCATGACTCCTATGCATAACCTAGCCGACACGGCAAACATTACACCGGATGTTGTTAGCTTTAGCATGTAGCTTTTACTGCTAAACAGTCTGGAATATAACAGAAATAACATCAAATAATATCAAAACCGTACTATACATTATACATATATGTAGTGGAAAACTAATGATAATTGTCCATACAACTTTTATTATGTTAAACATTCTTATGTTAAACTTAAACTCAAAACATCGTGTGTATCTTAGATTCCTCATGATAGTCCCCCTTTGCTTTAATTAGTGCTTTGCAAAATGTTTATATCCAGGAGAAATTTGGTCGAAGCCAACCAGCAGAATATGCCCAAGGCCAGATTGGGAGGCCAGATTTTGAAAAACAATAAATGTTTTGGTTCAAGCAGATGTAAGTTTCCATCCACCTTCAAAGTCTTACTGGTATGTCTTAATTGCAAATACAAATAGCCAAATGTTCTGGTACTTTGCGCCGATCTACAGCTTAAAACCTTCTCCCAAGATTATATCCTTTCACCTCTGAGTCTAATAACCGCTGCCAGGCTGCGATTCTGTTCAAGAATCGTATCCAGCTTGCTGGATATTGCTCTCTTAACATTTCAGTCTGAGTGTTGGTGGCTGTACAGATCCCTTCCAACATCGCAGGCAGCTTTGCAGTGCTTTGAACAGCTGGACACCGCCAACTCCAAAAAGCAGAAATTCAATTATGTACACATCTTCCACGTCCTCGACTGACATCGTTTTGAGGCACACCATCTTCCACTGCTGCTAAGAATCTATTGTGCATCCAGAGAAGAATGTCCTGTCTGGACAAGAGGGTTCTCCTTTACCCTGCCTTCCCATTAAAAACATTTGAGCAATTGTGCTGAGACACCAGTTGACTAAAAAGATATGCAAAGAGAGGCTCTGCAAAGAACACAGACAAAAAGCTGTAGCAGGGACCAGTTGGGAGGGAGAAGAAAAAGCATGCGTCCTCCACCGAGAGCAGGAGAAAAGGATATGTTAAGAAGCGATCGTGCCAGTGATAATTTAAAGGGGGTCATTACAACTAAAACGAGCTTTCACTGTATTATGAAGGTAGAGGCTTAGATTATTTTGGTGCTCATGAGAAAGGTATCAATGGGACCAAATTGGTAACAAAGGTAAAGAGTGCATGCTAAAAACCAGGGTCGGTCTTATTGTTCAATCTAGAGCACTGACCTTAAATAAGGAATGTCTTCAGTGGTTTAGATGTTGTCCTGGGTTTTTTTGTGATGATTTTTCTTGGAGTATTTTTGGTTGGCAGGTTACTCCTGGAAAGGTTCCCTGTTGTTCCACATTGTCTCTTTTTTATTTATTATTTCTTTGTCTTTTATTGTTTCTTAAGTAAAGGTTTAATTACAGCTACCTTAAACCAGAAGTCTTTCTAGGGGCACCTGACTTTGACTGGTCTACGTTGAAATTGTCTTTTCCAATTCAGGATTATGGTTGCAGCAGCGCTCACTGGAACAGTCAGAAGCTTAGAAATGCAGCTGTAATCATTGCCATTAGTATGTTTTGCAATAGTAAGACCTTTTTGTGAAGGTCTCTTTGCTTTTACCAGTTTTACCCCTCTGGGCAATACTTTAGAAATAAGAAACCTTCTTATAGGCTATAAATAAATTTAAACCAGATGATATTGATTTGAACATATAAAAGATGCTTTTTAAATGCTGCCAGATTTAATATGGTTGTTGGCTTTTTATACACCTTCAGAGATCCATTTCTTCATGGGTTAAATACTTATTCTCTGTGTCATTCCAAGTTTTTACCCTTAACTTTCTTTGTGGAATAATTGCCTTTAAACTTTCTTATTATATGAGGAGTATTTGATAGTTGCCAACATCTGGTGTGGATTCTATGTCATTGTTTTTAAAAGAAATATTTAAACACAGAAACAGTTGACATGTTCATTGCTTATTGTACCTGCTTTAAAACCTGATTATTCCACATAGAAACTAGTTAAAAAGGTTTATTATGCGCCACACCGGAAACAATCTTAGACAAGCGAGATGGAGACAAAAATGGCTGAAATGGTTTCAGTATATGGTTGTGGAGAATAAGTGAATAGATCATGACATAAATCAACAGGCATAAGAAGCAACAATTCCAAATAAAAGGATAAGAATAAATGGTAATTAAATCATAGAATTTAATGTAACCAAAGCACCTAAATATCTTTATTAAAAAGTGGCTCAGTCCAGCCTGAAGTCAAAAAACCTTCTAATATGCATGATGTGTTTCAGTGTTTCCTGCAGATGTTAAGCAGATGCTGATGGTTGAAGAAGCAGCCCCTGTAAACCATAGACCTCGTGCTGGCCTACATGACCCAAAGCTCCACCACATAAAGGAGGAACAGGAGGAGGTCTACACCAGTCTTGGGGGAGAGCTGCTCAATGGGAAGGAGGAGATCGATGCCATCAGGTTTCCAGTCACTGCTACTCCCATAAAAAGTGAGGATGATAAACAGTCCCCTTTGCTCTCACAGCTTTATCAAGACCAAATTAAAGGCAGAGCGCTTCCAGAAGACATCGATGGAGGAGAAGAATCAATCAGGATACAAGATCATGGAGATGGTTCCATTTCCTCAGAAACTGAAGACACTGAGAAGGATGAAAAGGCAGATGATGTAAAGCACCCCGTCTCTGATCTCAAACACTTGTCAGACTCTGGACTGAAATCTAAGGACATGGACAATGACTGGAAGGACAACAGAGCTCCTGAGTCAGATGGAAACATTAACAAACCTTTTAGCTCCCCTGAGTTTGCTGAACAATTTGTTCACTGTGGCTTTCTTCAGAAAGACATGAGAAATTCAGAAATAGGATCTTTAAGCTCGCTGGATAGGAAGAAATGTTTCACAGAGAAGAAAAATGTGGAAACGCCAAAGAAAGTCCAGACAGGAGGGAAGTTTAGCTGTGAAGACTGTGATAAAACCTTTATTGGAAAATGCAATTTAAACATACATAAGAGAATCCACACTGGAGAGAAACCTTTCTGTTGTGATCTATGTGGACAACAATTTAACCGAAAATCAAGTTTAAACACACACATGAGAATCCACACTGGACAGAAACCTTTCTGTTGTGATTTATGTGGACTAAGATTTAACCAAAAAGGACATTTAAACACACACATGAGAATCCACACTGGAGAGAAACCTTTCTATTGTGGTCTATGTGGACAAAGATTTAACCGAAAAGGACATTTAAATAGACACATGAGAATCCACACTGGACAGAAACCTTTCTGTTGTGATCTATGTGGACAAAGATTTCACCAAAAAGGAAGCTTAAACACACACATGAAAATCCACACTGGACTGAAGCCTTTCTGTTGTGATCTATGTGGACAAAGATTTAACCAAAAAGGAAGTTTAAACATACACATGAGAATCCACACTGGACTGAAGCCTTTCTGTTGTGATCTATGTGGACAAAGATTTAGCCATAAATCAAGTTTAAATACACACATGAGCATCCATGCTGGACAGAAGCCTTTCTGTTGTGATCTATGTGGACAAAGATTTAACCAAAAAGGACATTTAAATACACACATGAGAATCCACACTGGAGAGAGACCTTTCTGTTGTGGTCTATGTGGACAAAGATTTAACCGAAAAGGAAATTTAAACAAACACATGAGCATCCACACTGGAGAGAGACCTTTCTGTTGTGGTCTATGTGGACACAGATTTACTCAAAAAGGAAATTTAAAAAAGCACATGAGAATCCACACTAGAGAGGAAAATTGTTAAGGTTTAAATGCTCGAACAGATTACTGTCGCTGTAAAATATGTAATGTGAAGTGCAAGGTCAGTGGCAGGAATACTTCTAATCTGAGGAAGCACCTAGTTAAGCACCAGATTTTCGTCAAGTCTGAAGAGTGCGCAATTTTCGTCAGCCTCAGATATATGCCTACAACTCCTGCATTCAGCACGGTTAACACGCATGCTATTGGATGCAATTTGTGCATTAAATTTAGCCTTATTAAGAAAACATGAAACTGCGTAGTTAAGGGATTTCATGCTGAAGAAATGTTTGAAACATCTGAGATGTTACAATACAAACAGCTGGATGTGGTTTTGATATATTCCATAAAGTTTGTATATACAATAATACATACACTACCAGTCAAAAGTTTTAGATACACTTTCTCACTTAATGGATCTCTTTATTTTCATGACTATTTACATTGTAGATTCTCACCAAAGGCAACAAAACTTTGAAGGAACACCAGTAGTTACATAGTAAACAAAAAATGTGAAATAACTCAACATTTTTATATTTTAGATTACACCTTTATTATATATTTACAGCTTCTATAAAAGCTATAATTTTTCCATTTTAGATTCTTCCAAATAGCCTCCCTTTGCTGCGATTACTGATTTGCTCTCGTAACATTCTCTCCATGAGCTTCATGAAGTGGTCACCTGAAATGGTTTTTCAAAGAGTCTTGAAAGAACTTACCAGAGGTTAATTGAGAGACGGCCAAAGGTTAATAATTCAGTCATTACAGTAAAGGGCGGCTACTTTAGGCAATCTAAAATATAAAACATTTAAAGTTCTTTTACAATTTTTTGTTTGCTACATAAATCCATATGTGTTCATTCACAGTCTACCGCTTATTCCATAGTGGGTCGCGGGGAAGCTGGTGCCTATCTCCAGCAGTCTATGGGCGAGAGGCAGGGTACATCCTGGACAGGTCGCCAGTCCATCGCAGGGCAACACACAAACAACCATGCACACACTCATTCATACACCTAAGGGCAATTTAGAGTGACCAATTAAGCTAACATGCATGTTAGTTTTGATGCCTTTAGTGAAAATCTATGTACAATGGAAATTGTCATAAACATGAAAAACATTGAAAGAGAAAGTGGTTCTAAAACATTTGACCAGTAGGGAATGCTAAATGGAAAATTTTTGAGATTTTATAACAGTTAATACCACATAACACACACAAAAGTACCGAAAACTGGTACCAGCGAGTACCGGTCTAAATTCCCAGGCACCAAGTATTGGTACCGTATCTGTTCAAATGTTAAAAGGTACCCATCCCTAGTCAGGAGAAGGTGACCAGACTCCATTTAGATGTCTTGTCATTTTCAAATGAATATATTTTGGAGTGTTACCGTTTTTTACCACAGTCAATGTATCTCAATAATATTCTCAGCCCACACATTGCTCCTATGACACAACGACTGCACGTCGTTTTTATGCCAACAGCAGCTTTTTGTATAATAAAGTTGATGCAGAAAATCCGTCAAAGTCAACTGTATGTCGTGCTGTCAGGAATGTTACTGTTGCTCTTAAACTGTTACTGTACAGCTGAGGTGTCCATGGTGTCGATTGCAAACATTTAGTGAAATCAGGTTGTCCTCCTTAGCAGAGTGTTACGTGTCCCTACCTGCCACACAGGACACCAGGGTTTAATTCTGTGTAAAAAGTGTAATTGTGGTTTATGACATCAGACATACTTAGCTTAGGTTTAGTTAAAATTTAACTGTGATTCTAGATGGGAGTCTCCACCACTCCCTAACACACAGACACACAAGAATAATGAAAGAAGAATTTCACAGAACTGCAGGAATCAGTGAAAGCAGTGATTTAGTTGGTATCACATTTGGAGACTTCAATCATTATCTATTGATATATTTCTGGGTTTCCAGGCATCATTCACTGCATACATGGCGGTTACATTCACTGCTCCTTCACTGAATAAAGGAGATAATTTTTATTTGTTTGATATGATATTGCAGAGTTTATCATCTGCTCAACAAGTGTTAACATTGATTCTGTCATCTGACTATGCTGCAACTCTCATTGAATTAATCTGAGTATGCTTTGTTGATAACCACACAGTTTGTTCAAATGTATATTTAATGTTTCCTGGGTTTTATGCTCCTTTACTCTACAGCCTCTTCAAACTTTTTGTGACTCCTGTTTTTCCCCGATTGGTTCTTATAGCTTCTATTCTGGTAACTTTTTCTATGGTTTCTAGTGATGTATGAACCTTGATGCTTTCATTGCCTTTTGCTTTGTTTCTGACACACCCAAATTTCTCCCATTGTGGGACAATAAAGGATTTTCTACTCTATTCTGTATTATGTGATGGAAATTCTTGCAGTAAACATTCCACAGTGTATGACCTTTGGTTTACCTCACTCCAGTGAACATCTGTGTTAGAGGAGGAAGCTGTAAAAGCCATTATCAGAAGTTTAATGGTTAAGGGCATTTGTTAGGGTGATGCCTCAGGGAGAGTAGATGGTTGTTCCTAGGTAACCTAGTCACCTCTGAACCCGAGAAGTGTCTGGGGTCATAAAACACAGACTCTTTGAAGTGTTGAGATAACACTGTCATGTTCTGATATAAATACTGTGTGTAAATGTTGATCGGGGCTCTGTTTCACTGACTAACCTCAGTGTCAGGGTCTTCAAACGCTGAATGCCTTTGAATAAAACTTATAAGACAAAGTCCTGTTTTTCTCTTGTTATGAGTCAACTTCTACCCACTTTGATAAGAAAATTCCACAACAATTTTGGCGTCACGAACAGGATCTAACGTGCCAGAGGAACCGCAGGAGGGGGACACGGACGCCTGGCCAGCCTGGAGACGTTGTCCTCAGTCCACCTCCATATTACGGTAGTGGAGTCCGGGTTTCCGCCTGCGGCTTCTGGCTGATTAGATCCGAACAATTTGTCGTCAAATATATCTGGGTGAGAAGTTGCTCTGTATGATATAATGTATATTATTATTTTTATTACACATTAACCATCATCTCCTAACTAATTAATTAGGTTCCAGAGTTGCGAGAGGGAGGACATCAGCTGAGGGCCCAGTTACCCTGCAAAAGGAATGGCTGGGAGGTTCTCATTGGTAACAATGGGATAAAGCAAAACACAGGGTTTTGCGGGTGGTTTTTAGCAATTTTCTACACCTCATAAAGGAGAAAAGCCAGTGGGCAGACGTGCCGCTGAACAGGTAAAAAAAAATGGTTCCGGAACCTTGAGGCATCAGGGGTGCCTCCTTCATACTCTGATTTATAAAATAATGAAAGGAAAAAGTGGGGATGATTGTGTTAAATGTGCTTTAATTTGGAAGATAAGTTTGGTTTTTCACAGCGTGGAAGTTTGAGTGTAAATAAGTTAAATAGTTTAAAAAGTTTCAAGTAAAACAGTTGATGGAAAAATAAATAAAAAAAACATAAGAAAAGATTAAAAAGCACAGAGTGCATCAATTAAGGGGTTAAAGAGTTAAAACTTTCCTGAAGGAAGTTTTGTTTGTCTTAAATATTGCGATCAGTCGGGAAAGAAGGTAAAAGTGAAAAGGGACATTAGAGATGCGAAAAGAAAGTTGTTTTAGAAAGGAGTATAGTTCATGTTGTGGAAGGAAGTGACAGGCAGGGCGACAACTGACTGACTGACTGATAATATTTCTTTGTACAAAATCTGAACCTATACTAAACTTTTCTTCTGCCTCTCTCACACACAAATACACACATATATGGGATTTGAGTTCAACATCTGCGTTTTTGAGTCTGGATTTTAGAAACCTGCCCTTCTCTATGGCTACTACACCAGAGACGCTTCTCCAGCACGGCCTGAAAGAGAGAGATCTGCCTTCCTGCATGTTGAAAATCGCAGTGTGACTTTCTACAAGGAAAAAAAAAACGAAAGAAGTCTGGACCCACTGAGATGGACAACAATCCATGCTGTTTGCAAGAGCCAGAAGAGTGATACACTGGATTTATATTGAAAGCATCTTATTCGGGCAGAAGAGAAACCGGAGCAAAGTTTCTTCTTTCTCCCTCCTGGAGAAGTTAAAGTGGACAAAGAATAATTGAATGTCCCACCAACAGACCGGGGAAGGGCCTGGTGGTTTTTTGGACTTATAGAGGACTGTGTGCCATGACAGTCTGACTCTGGATCGATTAAGAAACTGATGGGGGTAACGTACAAACACTCACACATTTGCATAAATCCTTTCCTATTTTCTGCAATGAAGAACGCTTATTAACCGCTGCTCATGTGACGCTTGCTTGACGTTGACAGATATAGCGGGTTAAAATATTATTTTAGGGTTAGAAAAGTATCTTTAAAAGGGTGATAACTTAACTCATTTGATACTTTCCGGTTAATTCTTTCAGAGAAGCAAGTTCTCTTTCATCGTGGAATATTCAGGGTCAATTATTATAGTTATTAAAAGTTATGAAAATGCAGAGGACGTTACAACATCTCCAAAACTCAGCAGTAACCATGTGTTTCTAGGTTATTCTCAGGACAGATCTCATGAAGGAGTATTTTTAAAACTCAGCGAATGCGTAAAACCTGATGGGTTTCTCCTTCAGGTATAATTTTCTGTTGTCAGATTTTGTATTCCATAAATCTAATGGGTAGAGACCTCATTAAAACAGGCTTAGTTTTACTGCAGATGGTCTTCATACAGTTTCTGACACAGTATTTACAGTTTGGTGCAGTTTTTGTCCGCAAGTGTTAACTGACGCTTATGGAAAGTACAAATTCATTGTTTTTCACAGCAGCTGCTGGGAAGAGGTTATATTAGGTTTTTCTTCCCTCTTCTGATTCATGCAGCGTGTTGATTTACACTGTACCTTATATCAGGTCCTGACAAAAACTATGAAAGGTTTGGTTCTGCAGGTTCTTTTTTCTCCCTTTGGAGAAGGAAAGGACACCTGATCAGTTCTGTGTTGCATAGAAATATTAAAACACTTGTTGTTTTCTAAGATATCACCAGCTAAAAACTTTTAAACTTTTGAGAGTAATTGGTTTTGTTAAACACATTTTCCTTGGTAAAACAAACCTTTAAAATGAGTATGAAAAATTGGGTTATTTAGAAAGAATCTGATTGGACAGTGGTACCACACAAAAATTAAACTAATCTCATGTTTCCTAAAAGACTCTGCATGAAAAGGCCTTCAGAACCGTGGAGTTATTTTCTACCACAGTAACAAGTTTTTTTAAGCATGCTTTTTTCTTTATTTTAAAACAGATCTGGTTTTTGTTTTGTTTTTGTTTTTTTAACATAATGTTGATTGAAGCTTCTTATGAACTGGGTTAGAAGCAAATATGATCTGAGGTAAATTAGGAGCTGTGAACTAATAATTTTAAATCTGATTATGGTCCAAGCAGAAACAATATATTTAGCCAATCCTTCAATCTCTGCAGAAAGTTAACACCATTGTTCAATGCAGTAGTAATCAACTTGTGGTTCCTGGACTCCTGAAGCCTGTAAGCCATAGATTTTGGGTTCATAAAATTATAATACTTAATTAAAGGTAGGCTGATTACTTATTAAAATAGATCTAAGCCAATGATGAGTTCCAGTCATTTGGTGGCTTTGAAATGCAATAATACTCAAACATTTCTACTCTGAGGAACACAGATTGGGGTTGAAGAGTTTAGTTTTGGAACCAAGATTAGGATTAAGATTTTTATAACAGAATAAAGACAAGTAAAATCCTTCATTTTAGGAAAAGAAAATAAATAAAGGCCCTCTTAACAGTAAGAGGATGGTCGGCTCAAACTCAAGTCTCCTTGTTTGATTTCTTAGGGTTTAAAGATTAAAGGAATACATATGAGTACAAAGATACACAAGGTGATTTCAGATTACTAAGAGATAAAATATTGGAACATTTATCAGCATTTGGATTGTAAAAGAGGGGTTCTAGTAATAAGTTTTCCCCAACTCTCAAAATTTAAATAGCCCAAATTAAAGAAAATGAGAAAAAGTCCAGTTTGGAGACAAGCTTCTTATCTTAATTTATGATTAAGTCAAACACTGCAGTTTTGTTTAGTTTGGGTATCACATGAAAATGTCAATGCTGACTTTTCTAATTTCCCCTCGGGGATCAATAAAGTATCTTTGAATTTGAATTGAATTAAATTAAAAATACTTCTTTGCATTTAACTTGAAATTCTGCAATGCAGCTGCGATCAAATTGAGCCAAACAAAAAGAGAACTATAACAATAACTCTCAGGATTGTAGTTATTATTATTACAGAGTTACAGTACAAAGAATTAGCAAAAGGTTTCAGCATCAGTAAATTTGGATTCATATAAGAGAAATCTGTTGCTGTGCTTCTAAATACTTTGAGATTTTTTGGAATATGTGCACTCGTTTTTTTTAAAAAAGGATCCTGACGATTGTCATAACAAAATTTATCAATTATAGCATTAAAAGATATGGCTGAGAAAACATATTCTGAAAAGAGATTGTTAAAAATTTCTTTGAATTCTTGAAGCTTCAAATTTGGTCATTTGTTTGTCTCTGATGTTTTGTCTTTGTTTTGTTGGTATGAATGTTTGATTATATGTTGCATGAAACAATAATCCATGTTTAGAATAATGTTTCTAAATCTCAGATTGATTAAACTTTGAGTTTTCAGGAGAGTTAAGAAGCAGCTTGTTTCTCAGGTAGGTGCATGTTAGTAGTTTTGCAGTTTAAGTTACACTAATGTGGGATGGGATGAAGAAACTGTGGTTCCGCCCATAGGCTGTCAATCAAAGGTTAGTTCTGCCTGACTCCGCCCACCTACCAGGTTGGTTCATGCCTTTGTTGTCATGGTAACGCTCAGCACCTCCCTGCCTGAGTTTTAACACTGTTTAAGAGACAATAGAATCAAAATGCTTGTAGTGATTGTTGCCTTAAAAACATGTTTGTTTGTTTTTTTGTATAATGATTAAGGATGTAGCATGACTTTTGGATTTATGTGTTTTATTGTTAAAAGGTTAATGAAATAGTTTAAACTAGTTTGAAGAATTGGTTTTGCATACAGAATCACTGGTGATTTATTAGATTGAAAGTTTCCCTGGTACCATTAAACTAGCTGACAGTTCAAGATATGCAAGAGTAAGGAATATATTTTTGATAAAGAATCTGAGTCATGACTTTATACTTGGTGGGAATTATTTATTAGATTCGAATTTGTAGGGTTTATGCATCTGAATTACATTAGATGTCCATTAATCTAATACTCATCTTTGTACAAGACAAATCAGGATGATATGTGACTAATTTCTAAGTGAGACATTGATGAACTGAATAACTAAAGTTTGTGTTTAGTTGTTAATGGAACTGAATTGCAGTTAAAAACATCTGGATTTTCTTTATGTTGCTTTCATTAAATTCATAGTGACACATAGTTATGTCAGAATTCATTTCTTTGGTTCTAGGTTATGTGATCTTGGTTATTAAAACATTTTTGTACAAACTTTTTGCTGGATTGCCGCATGGGTTGGACCCTGCGCCAGAAGACGGGAATGTCAGAATAAAGTAACATGGGGTTCCAAACGTTTTAGCACTCATGGGAAAAAGGGTAGCTCATACCTCCAGTGAGGACTTAGTGACAATGCGAGAGAAACGTTGTACTTTGTTTATATAAAGGACACAGGCAAATCTCAGTCCTTTTGAAGTGCTGCGTGGCAGGTCTCCTAATTTGGACATGGGGATATTGCCAAGAAACTTTTCTTCCACATCTTAGTGTGAAGATAGGATGTTGTTTTACTGTCAAAACCTGTCCACTGTGTTTTCTCAAGTTTCACAGATGGTGAAGGCTGCATTACCAGAAACAGCCACTTCCACCCTCCAGTCCTTTATTCCTGGCGACTGGATTCTGGTCAGAAAATTTAGGAGAAAACACAGGAAGTCCAGGTGCTGGAATGGCCCATATCAGATCCTACTAGACACCCAGGAAAGCTGCAGGAAAGCTGCAGGAAAGCTCCAGCTCCTCCAGCTTCATCTGGCTTCCAGGACGCAAGTCATCTTCTAACTGGATCATCCACGGCTGAAAGGTGTGAGGACAGCGGACCACTACAAGACAAAGAACTGTAAGCTGATCACTGGCGAGTGATTGAACAGGTGGTTGAAGAACACTGTTCTTACAAGGGCACAATAATCCCTTGGGCAGTGCAACGTTATTTCAGAATCTACTTAAGGCCATCGCATTGCCTGAAAGTTAGAAATCATAAGGTCATTTGCCTCACTGCACACACACCACAGTGAGAGATTCTTTCCTCCCACTTTGACAGCGAAACTGACTCTGAGGAGGAAATCTCGGATGCTTTTATCTAATTTTTATGTTTATTGCTTGATATTTATCGTTATGGTATTATTACAAGTTTGAATGTGTTCATTTCCACCGTTGTTCAGTTGGACTATGGAAGCCTAACTTCTAGCAGGTTAGAGTTCCTGTTTCTAAATATATTTCTAGAGGAGCTTCCTACGACCTCCCACCTGTACCAGACTGGTAACAGGGCAGCTTGAAGCCACTCAGGAGAGTCAGCAGGATTTTTTGTTTTTTTTTGTTTTTTAAGTTGTGTTTATAATTTGTTTTCTTTGAAAAAAAACTGTTTGCTTTCAGTACCAGAAGAAAGGACATTCCACTTCAAGGTCACGATGCAGCTATATGGAAGATGGTCTGTTCTGATGCTAATGATTGGTATTGCAAGTATTGTTATAACTCTTGTGTTCATTTTGGGACAGGTACAGCAAAGACAATGTGAAAGTAGACCTTATTTCTTTGGAAAGACGGAGGGTTGTAAAACTATTATACCAGTTTCATGTGCCTTGACCCACATTAATACATCTAGACCTTGTCCTGTCAGGACTGATCCTTATACTATTTCAGAATCTTTTGCTCCAGATCCCTTTGTGTTAACTCTTAATCTTACAGCCTTACCGGATGGAGGTTAATTGTATGGCATGGCAGGTAAATTAACCAGGGTTCTTGTTACTTTTCCTAGTAGAGATGGGTTTTCGTGTCCCAAGAACATGGGTTGGATGTGTGGAAATAGATCATATCTGTATCTGCCTGCTACTTGGTCTGGAGTATGTTATCTAGCTCACTTATTACCTACGGTCACCACTTATACTTCAATCAGCCTAAGCTATTAGAACGATGAGTTTGCAAACTAGAATGGCTTTGGATTATCTGTTAGCTGAGAGGGGTGATGGTTTTGAAGAATTTTCCTTTAGTTGTGATTATCTTGTAATCAGAAGAAGGGAGTGTGATGGAAATTCTCGCAGTAAGCATTCCACAGTGTATGACCTTTGGTTTACCTCACTCCAGTGAACATCTGTGTTAGAGGAGGAAGCTGTAAAAGCCATTATCAGAAGTTTAATGGTTAAGGGCATTTGTTAGGGTGATGCCTCAGGGAGAGTAGATGGTTGTTCCTAGGTAACCTAGTCACCTCTGAACCCGAGAAGTGTCTGGGGTCATAAAACACAGACTCTTTGAAGTGTTGAGATAACACTGTCATGTTCTGGTATAAATACTGTGTGTAAATGTTGATCGGGGCTCTGTTTCACTGACTAACCTCAGTGTCAGGGTCTTCAAACGCTGAATGCCTTTGAATAAAACTTATAAGACAAAGTCCGGATTTTCTCTTGTTATGAGTCAACTTCTACCCACTTTGATAAGAAAATTCCACAACAATTAAATAATAATTTAATATAAATGTAGTTAACATAGCATCTGTGAAGATCATGTATGATGCAGCCCACATTATCAGCAATGTCTGGGTCTATGCATGACTCCATACTGAGTTCTAGGCTTGCTGGTGGTGAGTTTATATATAATCATAGTTACAATAATTTCTGATTTACCAATCACTTCTCTAACTAAAGACAATTGTCATTTTATTTCATTAAGTGTTCTTTATTGCCTTCAAGTGAAAATACAGTAGTTTTTGGTCAAATGAATGAAATCATCCAGCTCTAGGGGCACCTCATCCACATTTAACTGATGCTCCAGCTGTTGTATTTTAGAGCTCGGCAAGTGTCGGCAGGTACAAAACAAAAACAAAACAAAACCAGCAGGAACCCGTGCTCATGGTTTATGAAACTGCTTTTGGTTTTGCAATCTCTGCACGCAGATTACTCACCTGTGAGGTAGGTTCAGTGGATAGAAACTTATATTGGATCCTAATTAATTAGTTGGACCCAAAATTGAAGATCTAAACCGGAGCAATCATCTCGGGTTGCTTAATTTCTGTAAATAATTTTCTTTATTATTCCTTATATTCATTCACATTTTTATTTCATTTACTCACTTTAAGTATATTACATATCTTCTGGTATACTTGTATATTACATGTTTAAGCTGTGTACATATGAAAGAAAATTCCCTCTCAGCTGATAGGTTTTCACTTATTATGGGCAGATGTTTGGAAGCATTTTACTTTATTAATTGTGTTCCTGGCATAGGAGAGCCTGTTCCTGCCAAAAGATAAAATAATAGTTTGTTTTGTCCAACACTGTAAGTAAGTAAGCTGTCCAAGTATAACTCGGACATAGCAGAAGTGGAAAGATTAATTAAGTTGATACGGTAAAACAGTCATGTAGGCTAGTTCTGATATCTTGCAGATGTGGTGTTATTCACATTATTCTAGGAATCTCTGCTAAGAATCCATAGTTATGTTTGCCGGTGGATTTGCAGTTAGAAAGTTATATTGGATTTGTTAAAAATTCCACATACACGCCAATGTGAGGAATCTCAATAAAAACTCCCTGTATTTATGTGAAGGTTGGGAGTTTGCGATAAAGATGTGCACAGAATGAGTAATAAAAGTTCCCCGTGTAGACTGGGAAGATTATTAAGATACTTTATTAAACAGCCTTGCATGTGAACACACCATAAGAGCTATGAAATATACAGAACGAAAAATAGCATTAGTAACTCAAACAGTTTGTTGCCTTTAACCGTTTGGCTTATTTATTAACCATAAATGATCTTTTACCTTGAATTATTACATCATTTTTATCCTTGACAATCTGTCAATCTTGAGTGCTATTACCATGCATCTACCATGTATATTTAATAAACTGTTTGTAACATTAACTTTTATACCTTTCATGTACATTAAATAAAGTACAATAGACCATATTGGAAATGTCTATGACGTAACATAACATGTAACATTGATGAGTGTAAACCTTGGCATTGTTTGCAAGGCATGACTAATGCCCCTTTATCAGTGGCTCGATTTGGTCCACCCGGAACGGCTCCACACGTCTTGTGTTGTATTTCCTTAGACCCACTTTCGCCCTGCGGAAGGGAAAACCTCCTGGACGTACGGCTTTAAAGCATTATGTGCCATTCTGCATAACCGCAACCAGTGTTGCCAGGTGAGAAATGTAAGATTATCGTACTAGAGACATAAAATTATCGTACATAACCAAAATAACAAGTCTGTTGATGTGTTGAATAGCGTCTAACAGGGACTCGCAGCTTTTTGGCGTCAGTACGGAATGGATTCATCAACAGCTCTGCTTCTTCTTCTTTTCTTTTTTTCTTTTTCTCAATCATGGGGCGGGCGCAGTGGACTATTCACCCAATTGTGGCCGTTGTCCTGAGGCAAACGCATACACGTCACTCGTAGGTCACATTTAGAAAAGCCCGATATGCTGGAATTTCCAGCATCTGTGTCCACAGATGCCTTCAGGGTTCACAAAAAAATGACGACAGACAGTTGCGACAGGCTGATGATAACTGATTACAACCACACATTCACGGAATGCTCAAATTATCGAACATTTGGCCTTTTTTGGGAATATTGATCGTACATCGTACAGAGAGCAAAATTGTCGTACAAATACAATAATTATCGTACACCTGGCAACACTGACTGCGACCAAAACAACCGACAATATAACTACAAAGAAGAGAAAAAGAAGACCGAAACACGTTAGAGACACTAGAAGACAGAACTCTGTCCATGCTGTTGCTGTTTATTAGCTTGATTGTGATTCTTCTGCTTCCTTTTCCAATCTGCCTAGTCCTAGTTTTCATTCGGTTAAAATGGTCACACACTCTTTGTTTGTTGTGGACTGTCAACGGAGGTACTGTCGGTGGAGACATGAAATAATGCTGTTAAACGCTGTAAAAAAGAGGTGATATTAATAAATGGTTGCTCAAAAATAGCCACCCTTCCCTCGCTTTTTTCAGGAAGTGAGCTAAACGGTTCTTTCACTGTGTCTGGTTTGTAAAGCATCACGTGTTCACTGTTGGTTGCCTTCTTTGAAAATCCACATAATGTACAGCATCACAGCAATAATTGAAGCCGTTACATGGTGCCGTTTTTAGTTGAACTTATAGAGAAAATCTGTAAATAAAAACCTCACCTATGGTCATGTGAATACATAGAGACCACCTGTGATAGTGTTTTTGGCTTTGCTGCTCTGTTAAACATATTTAATATACTATGTCCAAAACAAATGTTCACAGGGTAGCTTTCTTCACTTGACTGTGTTTCAGCGCAGTTAACCTGACAGTACATAATTTTATAAGGGACATAAGGTCATGCAAACTATACTGAAACCAAGGGAATATTATGTAACTCTTCTGCTTGCCATATCACTTACCTTTTTCATATTATTGTTCAGTGATTATATGCAATGTGTGTCAAATGTATAGTGGATATAAGAAAAAAATTGCTTTGTTAAACTGCACTGTAGTTTTTATTTTTCATTAGGTCCAAACAACAGAAATTATTTTTCCCTTAAATAAACAATATACAGAGCCAAAAATAGATGCTATTTTATCAATAGCTCCATACCAAAGATTCCTTCTTTTTCTTTTAAGTAAAGGCGACACAGAGCCAAATAAACACGCTATAGTTATTAACTCGCTCCAAACAACAGAAGTCCTTTTTTTTTACTACCGCTCTTTTCCTCTACAGATGGTTTTTTCTCTAGCTCAGCGTTGACCATGTCAGTCATATCAACCCTTTTTCTTTTCCCTAGGTAAAGTGATAAAATTAATAAATGTTATAGTCGTAAAACATACATTATTGTAAACTGAGAGATGTAACCAGACTGTGCTCACCTGAACGGCGTTGCTGGCTGGAAGGCAGAAAAAGACAGTTTCCCCCCGAAATCAAGACATAGAGACAAATGAAAATAAAAAAAATAAATAAGAAAAAACACAGCCGGGGGTGGGGAGCATAAATACATAAAACTAAAACGTAAATAAAATGAAAAGCATGGCCGGGGTCCACTTGGCCTCCCTCTAGGTCAGTGGAGAGAATAAAAGAAAAAAAAGAATTAAATAAATATAATGAAAAGCATAGCAGGAGTTTAAATTGGGCTATATTGTTGTATATTTGCATGTGCAAATATGTGACTTTGAAAACTTAATGTCTGTCCAAATTAGAGTGAATTCTCCTTAATCTAAGTATTTTTTTTTCTTGGTTCATTGGCATTAACCCTGAAAGAGGAACCAAAAACCCAAAGGGACAGGTCACATCAAAACAAACTGGCCAGCTGTTGCAGAAGAGGCGTGTTCATGTCAACCCTCATGTGTCCACTCTTATGTGTGTAACCCAGAAAGAAACTCAGGAAAAAAACTGCTCTTAATCCCGCCTTTGCTGCTCCATTGGTTGGAGTGACAGTCACACAGTGCATTCAGCCAATCACTGCACCTGAAGTGGTTATTCAGGCCTGCTCCAGCTTTCCCAATCAGGCGTGAGGGGGAGAGCTGGAGACAAATGAGCTACAGATCTGAATACCCAGTGAACTTGGAGCCATGAAGCTGTCATGCACTGAACTATATATGGAATTGGCCAGGTGACCCTTTTTAGGGTTAAAGGATGGCGAGCTTCTGACAACTGGCTGGGCCAGGAGAACTTGAAATTTACTCCATACTGGACTGGTAGGAGGCTGATGGTCCGTAGTATTTCCCTCTCCTTCTCACTATACCAACACACAATCCATTATTCATCTCTTCTTCATTGGAAACAAATTGCGCTAGGACATTTTCATCTTAAATATCTGGATAATCAGACCATGAACTATTTAAATGTGTGTCAGTCAGACATTGTGCTGACCGGAGGGGAAATTTAGGATTTTTGTGCACATTCATATGGAAGATGTACTGCAGAACTGTGTATATACATATTGTATTTATTGTTTGGGTTCTATGTATGTTTTGTGTCTTGTGGTGTTCACTTTAATTTTCTCTTCTATAAAATACATGGTATTGAAAGCAGTTATTCTTTTGCATTGTTGTTATTGATTACTGACAACAGCTCCAGTAGATGAATTTAGTCTTCTGATGTCATATGCTGTCTAGTCCCTTGGTAAGTCTACCAACTTGCACCAAGTTGGTAGACTTCCAATGGAACTTCCAATGTATAAGGTTTTACTTGATATGGTCACCCTTCGCCTTTCGTTGTCTTTCGCCCTTCCTCTCTTCTCTGTCCTGTAAAAGTATTTTCTACCCGGTCCTGAAGTCATACTGTCCTACATTTTCCACATGCTTTCCTTCTTCAGCACAGCAGATTTCAGTTATCTGACAGATTAATAGTCTCAATTCAATTCAAATCAGTTTATTTATATAGCGCCAGTTCACAACACGTCGTCTCAAGGCACTTCACAAAAGTCAGGTACAAACATTCCAATTAATCCTAACCATTGAACTGTGCAGTCAGATTCAGTTATTTATTGAAATTGGATAAAATGTTTTTCTATCTAAGGAAACCCAGCAGATTGCATCCAGTCAGTGACTTGCAGCATTCCCTCCTCCCGGATGAGCATGTAGAGACAGTGGACAGTCACTGCGTTGATTTTGAAACAATACCTCATACTGAACATGCATGTAGCGACAGGAAGAAACCTCCAGCAGAACCAGGCTCAGTGTGAGCGGCCATCTGCCACGACTGGGGGTTTGAGAAAACAGAGCAGAGACACAAAAAGAACACAGAAGCACCGATCTAGGAGTACTTTCTATGGAAAGGAACAGTAAATGTTAATGGATGTAGCTCCTTTAGTCGTTTCATGTAGAAAGAAAGAACAGATAAACTCTGAGCCAGTTTTCAAGGTTAGAGTCTGAAAGAGAGCACATATAATTAGTTACAGTAAAAGCTCAGTCAATTGCCATGTCTAGGAGAGAGAAAGGGTTAAACACTGAAAGACAGGGCCATGTGGATCATCGGTAGAGGGTGAGCGTTAAGTTGTTGCCAGCAAAAGCTTGGACGATACCCCCCTCCAGAAAGGTGTCACAGGTAGACACAGAGTCAAGCCAGGTGTAGATTCTAGGAAGAGAAAAGAGAAAACAAAGTTAAAAGCTGAAAAAACAGCAAATAATGCAAAATTGGAGAGTAGTGTGAGAATGTAGCGAAGAGGGTGAAAGTGGTCATTATGTCCTCCAGCAGCCTGAGCTTAAAGCAGCATAACTACAGAGATAGCTCAGGATTACCTAAGCCACTCTAACTATAAGCTTTATCAAAAAGGAAAGTCTTGAGCCCACTGATGGCCATTGTTATACTAAAAACCACAATGATTGGGATACCTCTCTCTGTCAGATTGACCATAACCATTGGAAAAAAAGAGGGGGGTCATACAGGTAGCAAAAATGGAGGGTATATTATCTATAAAGAGAGACTATACAGATATAACCTACAACTGAAAAATGCAAGAAAATCTTTCTTTTCCGAGATCAGCAAAAACATTAACAATGCTCGTGCATTATTTGCCACGGTTGACAGGTTAACATTCCCTCTTGTAACTGTAGCATCTGAACTCCACTCTACCAGGGCCTGCAATGAATTTGCTACCTTCTTCACTGAAAAAACCCAAAAAAGTAAAAGGGCAGTCAGCACAATAGAAGACTCAGTTAAAATCTCTGGGGTTACTTAGGCTGCAGCCTTGTAAAGAGCAGTTTGATAGATGTTATTACCTTTAGGAAAATCTTGTTTTTCGCAGCACAAATGCCACAAATACTGTAAGTTTTTACGAAGAACCTGTAAAGAATTATGTGACCAACATATACAACAGATAGAAATAAAAGTGGGAAGAGATTCCAGCGAAACGGTCTTAAAAGATCTCTGTTCAGTTCAGTTCTTTAGAAATAAGGTTCAGGTTACTATAGCTAAAAGTACTGCAAACCCTCGAGACTACATTAGATATGTTAACTCAAAACTTTTAATGTACTGAGAAGAAACGTTATTTCTGATGTTTCGTGACAGAGTCAAGAATCATACTTCTTTAAAATGAATACATTCTTTGTGTATTTTCTATTACTAACCAATTTTGAACTAATCATTTGCATTTTCTTTACCTGATTTCTCATGTTCTTTTATAACTTTCATCAGACTGTAAAGTTTTGTAATGTTCTTAATGTTTGGTAAAAAAAAAAAAAGTCATTCAGGATTTGGAAAAACATGTGTACATTACATTGAAATAAACAAATATAGATTTAAATTATTATTTTTATTATTATGCTTTTTTCTGATCGAAAGGTAGATACAAACCTCCCTAAAGATAGTAAAACACTATACAAAGGGAATCAACTATTTTTTAATCTGTAGCACAACTGTAATGTCAAAAACCTCAGTAATGAATAGAAAGTCTTTATTGCCAACCACAATTCTTATAATTGCTAAAAAGCTTTTTCCACTGGCATTTTTGACCATTCATACTTTGTGATGAGCTACAAGTCTTTGAGGTTGGAACACCACCTTACCATCACCCTAATCTTTAGCTCCCTCCACATATTCTCTCTCTGACTGAAGATGGAAGTCTAAACAAATAAAATTGCTTTCATTCAGAAGAAACATGTTGGCAAAATTAAAAGCCAAAAAAGCAACTGAAATAAATACTGTTAGTATTTAAAACACATGTGTGCTCCCTATACACACCTGAGACTATGACAGATTGTGTAAAAGTGTCATCTTGTCAGTGTTACATGAAAACATATATTTAAGTATCTGCAGGAATGTGAGGGGTGTACTCACTTTTGTGATACACTGTATGCCAGTGACAAGAGATGCAAATTAATTATTAACTATGGTTCATCTACATTTCATAGTGCAATGTCCTCGTCGAATTAACAACTAAAGTAATAATGTAAAACATTCTTCACTCTTCTATGAGAAGAACCCCAAATTCGTTTAACCTATAATATATTGATATTGTAATTCCTTTATTATTATTATATTATTATTATTATTATTATTGAGTAAATAATCAGTCAGAAATACAATTAATGTCATAGTAATGTTTGCGGGCGGACCAAAGTGCAGACAAGAGCTGGGCAGCAACATGTTGTAAAAGGTTTTCAGCTTTATTTACAGAGGTTTTCAAAGAAACCAAACAAGGCACTGCAGATACAAACAAAAGTCCATATCCAAAAACGTACAAGATCGGTTCTGCAGGAACATGGAAAAACTCAGCACAAATACGTGGGTTGAGAATGGGAAGAACCAGCAATGAACAGAGACACCAAACCAACTAATATAATGGGGAAAGACAAAGGCAGGTAATCAAGGGAACTGAGAACAGGTGCGACAAGGAGGCAGGGGAGCAGAAGGAACAGGTGAAACAAATAAACAATAAAGAGAAACCAAGACCTAAGCAGAACAATAGACTAAGATAAAATAACCAAAACATAAAAAATCTAGAATAAACAAGAGGTAAAGGAAACAGAGGAACTGGAAGGAACAGAAGAATAACAAGAACCTAAGGCTTAAGCAAAAGGAAACTCTGACTACAAGTAAACAAACAAACACTGATAGAAACAAACTGAGAATGAAGCAGAGGACTAGAATAAAAGTAAACAATAAATCAAGCTGCCCTAACAGGAAGCAGAACTGGAACTCTAGAAACTAAACAAAGAACTAAGCTAGACAGAACAGAATAAGAACACAGAAAGGGAATAAAGTTGAAGAGGAACAGAAAACATAGACTAGAAAAACAAGAAGTGTGCAAGGGGAAAAAGAATACCAAACCATAAATAAACACAGAGATACTAAAAGAGGAGCTAACGAATCCAGGAGAACAAAGAACGCTAATACAGAGACTAATCAATAATAGAACCATACAAAGTAATAAGGAAACAATCATAAGGAAACTTAATGAGGGAGAACAACAAAACACCAGGAGGCAGTAGAGGGAGCAAAACAAACTAATAAACTTAATAGAAACATCTAGACAAAATAAATCACAAGAAACCATAAAACAAAGTCCAAAATGTCACTCCGTGACAATTAAGCAACATACTCAATTGGGTTGGCTGTCTTTTCTCTGTTTAACAGAGTGGTACCCCATTCTGAAAAGATTTGTAAAAATAAAGTCATATCATCTATTCCTATAATAAGTCCATTTGATATAACATAAGCAACCACGTACAGGTTTTATTGTTTACTAAGAGGGAGCAGATTTCTTACTGACAATAAGTATGTCACCTATAAGGGTTATGGTTACTACTAGGAAACTATCAAAACCCTAGGATTTACAGAAAGAAAAATGGAAATGACAGTTTTATGGGAACAAATTGACGGTGATCACTGTGGAAATCAGTGTTGGGAACGTTACTTTCAAGTAATCAGTAACAGTTACAGGTTACTTCTACCAAAATGTAACTATGTTAGTAACAAAGTTAGTAACAAATGTAACTAGTTTATCTTGAAAGTAACTTCTTATCACGTTCTTGTCTTTATGTCTGTGGAAAAACTGATGTTTGAGATTCCAGTTGGAACTCTTCTATGTTTCTCTAGATTCAGAAGCTGGGTTCCTTTCCTGGTCATGTGCGTGTGGATGTGTGCACGATGACGTATCCGGGTCTGTCATGACATTTTATGCTTTATCAGTCAATCGTTGTCAGGTTGTTTCTCCCCGAGGAAGCAACTTTTGACTCAAACAGGTGATACTACATTAGCTTACACTGGTCAAAGCAGAACATGGACCAAATATGACCGGCACCGTTAGCATGCTTGCATCCATTAGCGACTCGTTATCTGCAGACATGGGAGAAAAAATATTTGAAACAACTGAGATGATACAATACAAACAGCTGGATGTAGATGGTGACATCATCCAATAGTTTCTGAGGACATGTGTGTGGAGACCAAGACCTTCTGCACTTACAATAACAACAAACCTTGGTTCACTTTTCCTCTGAGGAAGCTGTGCAAGGATAAGTAAGAGGCTTACTGCAGTGGGTACCTGGCTCTGTATAAACAGGCCAAGAACAAATAGACCAAGGAGATCAAAGCAGCGAAGAGAAGCTACAGTGAGAAGCTAAAGAAAAGTTTCTCACATTCCAGGTTAAAAAAACCTGGATGCTTACAGGAGCCCTTCCCCAACCTTGAACAGAATCCTTGTCTGGCAAATCAAATGAATTGTGTTGGGGTCATCCATTTTGGTCGCACATTTTGACACACGCAGCTCAACAGACGTCGCAGCTCTGACGTCACCAAGAGTGTAAAACCCAGAGGAGATGAAGTTTCGTTGCCATTTCCCGCCTGTCTAACAGTACAGCGTAACGGAGGCGCATAAAAGTTTTTCATTCAAAGCAATTGCGGTCTGGGCCTCGCCCGACCACTCTTTGTTCCAGTTTTATTGCTGGAGATTTTCCACCGAGTTCCCGCCTCAGAGTTTTATGACCCTTTGTCAAGATTTGGGGCGATCAGCTGGTTGTGGCTAAAGGGGCGTGGCCCATTGTTTTATCAACTGATCGCTGCGATTGAGACATCAACACGACAGGAGGATTTCTTTCCATTTAACCCAAATTACACATTTTGTCCATAAAACTACTAGTTTGATCTTCATAGACACTAAATGCACATATATATTTTTCTTTTATTATCATTGTTAGGTAGTCATTTTTATTCCCTTTGTGTAGAACGGTGCTTGGTAGTTAGGTGAAGGTTTTTGGACCAGAATAATGATATATCAGGATTTATTTGGCTTCAATAAATCTTCATATATATAATTAAGAGAAGCGTTTGTGTTTATTTCGTGCAAGAGTGATTTATCTGTCAAAACAAGGTCGAAGTTCCCTCACCTTCGGTGAAGTGGTTGAATAAAAAGTGACAGTTGGTGGTTTTGGGTAATAATTTGTAATTATTAAAGAGCTTTGAGCCCATAATCACAACACCAGAGGACATCTCTGATTTCTATTTGTAAGTAATGATTTTTGGTTAAGAAATTAATGTTTTTCAAATTATGATTTTAAATTATAATTCTTGATCAATATTAATTAATCAATAATCTTAATCCTTACAATGGCTTCTACTGCAGGTATGAAAGCAGCAGTTCACACCTCAACCCATAACACCCCATTCAGACACAAATTCTTGCCATTCACCAACCACCCCCCTACCTTCAGACCCCCTGCCTGCCCTTAAACTGTTAAGCCCTAAGCGTTTTTTAGAGCAATTTCCTTCTGAAATTACATACCTTAAATAAATCAAGTATAGGTCCACAACTACAAGGACTACATGCAAGTCTTTGGTACCTGTCTAAAGGTAAAACATAAATCAATATATTTCCAGTGGAACCACTGTTGCAACTGTTACTATGTCTGATTTATTAATGATTAGACAGAGATTATTTTCTATTTTTTGGTCCTCGCCTAAATTTTGTTCTAAATAAACATTGTAAAACACCATGAAAATCCTTAGGAAATTCCAGGAGAACCCCCAGGTTGTATTCATGGACATCTTGGCTATAACTGCAGCAAATTTGGACTGAATCAGTTGAAGCATTTATGTCCCACAAAGGTTTTAGTGGGCAATGTGGCAGGCGGAGCTGGGATTTCGGCACAATTTAGCCAAATGTGCCAAAACTGTGCCGAATGTGTTTTACACCTCATAACAGGGAATCTGGTCAAATAAAAGTAATAAAATAAAAACCTTTGGTCATGACATTTACCCTGTGTATCATCAAAATGCATCATTGTGCACAGCATAACATCAATATAATGTACAAAAAACCAGTAGAATTATATAGTTTTATCTCCAAACAATGGGATTTTATTGAAAACAAGAATTTTCAATCATTCTTTGTGCATTTAAATTTTTTTTTCTGGGTATCCTGACCGGTCCGCCTCGAGCCTTGTTTGGCCTAGATAAGCTGGCCTGGATGAGCTGCTCCTTTGTCTTGGGGCAGAAGCTCCCTTGTGTTTCATAGGTCTTGAGGCAGTACGTAGATGATGGCAGGTGGCTTATAATCATCTTCCTCTTCTGCACCATCGTCACGGCTCACTTGTGAACTGGGTCCATAAGAAAAGATTCCTCTTCTTCCTCCGCTTCAGAAATCTCGCTGCTGTCCGATGATTCTTCTATTTCAACATAACTGTTGTTCCAAAGTTTTTCTAAGGCTTCAAAAAAAAGGTTATTTTCCTCTTATGTGCCATTATAAATATTGGTGTTGAAGGGAAAAAAATCACCACCGAAAGATATGTCAAAAACAACTCGCCAAGTGTTGTCTGGAGCGGTGCATAAAACACACTGTGCATAAAGCAACTGTGAATCCGGATTTTACTACCTGCATTACACACAGAAATTACGTCACAGGACAATGTCTCACAAAGTCACATCATACCCCGTTGGAAAGGGGAGAGTCTGTAGTTTTCAATGATACCAATCATGGAGTGTGTGACAACAACGTGTGTTTACTGTAGCGTTTTTTCCGGTTTAGTCAGCAACTTCTGGTGGATCTTTAAATGGCATCTTGTGTTTTTAAATTGGTGCAAAACCGAACGTATTTGTCAAAAAGTAAGTTGGCGGCTCATTTTAAAAATATTAAAGACTCATCTTGGAAGGGGTTTAGAAAAAACTAATTCGTCCGGGCTTAACAGTTCCTCCTTCCCCCTTAACAGAGGAAGATGTAAAACGGCTCTTTCAGTGCCTGAAAACAAGAATGGCCTCAGGACCTGATAATGTCTCACCATCATGCCTGACAGTCTGCGCTGACCAACTAGCACCCATTTATACTCAGATCTTCAACAAGTCACTGGAGCTGTGTCAGGTTCCCTCATGCTTCAAACGTTCCACTATTATCCCAGTACCCAGGAAACCCACTATCATAGGATTAAATGACTACAGACCTGTCGCCCTGACATTTGTGGGACATCAATGCCCTCCTGCTGGACCCGCCTGCAGTTTGCCTACCGGGCAAACAGGTCGGCAGACGATGCAGTCAACTTGGGACTACACTTCATCCTGTAACATCTCTACCACACAGGGATGTACGCCAGGACTTCAGCTCAGCCTTCAACGCCATCAACCCAGATATCCTCCATCAGAAGCTCACCCAGCTCAAAGTCCCAGCCTCCACCTGTCAGTGGATCACCAGCTTTCTGAACTACAGGCAGCAGCAGGTGAGGCTGGGGAGCTTCTTCTGCCGCACAAGAACCATCAGCACCAACGCCCCCCACGGGTGTGTTTTCTCCCCACTCCTCTTCATCCTCTACATAAATAACTGCACCTCAGCGAATCCGTCTGTGACACTCCTGAAGTTAGCAGATGACACCGTTGGTCTGATCCAGAACAGTGATGGGTCTGCATACAGACAGGAGGTAGATCGGCTGGTACAATGGTGTGGTCAGAACCAGCTTGGAACTTAACCCACTCAAGACTGTGGCGATGATTGTGGACTTTCAGAAAACACGCCTCTCACCATCCTCAACAACAGTATCTACTGTGGACCACCTCCGGTTCCTAGGAACCACCATTTCTCAAAATCTGACATGGTCCTCACACATAGTTAATGTTCGGAAGATGGCCCAGCAGAGACTGTACTTCCTGAGGCAACTCAAGAAGTACAACCTTCCCCAGGAGCTGCTGGTCATCTTCTACACTGCCACAATTCAGTGTGTCCTGACTTCCCCCATCTCAGTGTGGTTTCGCTCATCAACAAAATAGAACAGGTCCAGACTGCAACGAACAATCAGGTCTGCAGAGACGATCATCAGGGCTGACTTCCCCTCAATCGAGGACTTACAGGTCCTTCTCAAAATATTAGCATATTGTGATAAAGTTCATTATTTTCCATAATGTCATGATGAAAATTTAACATTCATATATTTTAGATTCATTGCACACTAACTGAAATATTTCAGGTCTTTTATTGTCTTAATACGGATGATTTTGACATACAGCTCATGAAAACCCAAAATTCCTATCTCACAAAATTAGCATATTTCATCCGACCAATAAAAGAAAAGTGTTTTTAATACAAAAAACGTCAACCTTCAAATAATCATGTACAGTTATGCACTCAATACTTGGTCGGGAATCCTTTTGCAGAAATGACTGCTTCAATGCGGCGTGGCATGGAGGCAATCAGCCTGTGGCACTGCTGAGGTCTTATGGAGGCCCAGGATGCTTCGATAGCGGCCTTTAGCTCATCCAGAGTGTTGGGTCTTGAGTCTTTCAATGTTCTCTTCACAATATCCCACAGATTCTCTATGGGGTCCAGGTCAGGAGAGTTGGCAGGCCAATTGAGCACAGTGATACCATGGTCAGTAAACCATTAACCAGTGGTTTTGGCACTGTGAGCAGGTGCCAGGTCGTGCTGAAAAATTAAATTTTCATCTCCATAAAGCTTTTCAGCAGATGGAAGCATGAAGTGCTCCAAAATCTCCTGATAGCTAGCTGCATTGACCCTGCCCTTGATAAAACACAGTGGACCAACACCAGCAGCTGACACAGCACCCCAGACCATCACTGACTGTGGGTACTTGACACTGGACTTCTGGCATTTTGGCATTTCCTTCTCCCCAGTCTTCCTCCAGACTCTGGCACCTTGATTTCCGAATGACATGCAGAATTTGCTTTCATCCGAAAAAAGTACTTTGGACCACTGAGCAACAGTCCAGTGCTGCTTCTCTGTAGCCCAGGTCAGGCGCTTCTGCTGCTGTTTCTGGTTCAAAAGTGGCTTGACCTGGGGAATGCGGCACCTGTAGCCCATTTCCTGCACATGCCTGTGCACGGTGGCTCCGGATGTTTCTACTCCAGACTCAGTCCACTGCTCCCGCAGGTCCCCCAAGGTCTGGAATCGGCCCTTCTCCACAATCTTCCTCAGGGTCCGGTCACCTCTTCTCGTTGTGCAGCATTTTCTGCCACACTTTTTCCTTCCCACAGACTTCCCACTGAGGTGCCTTGGTACAGCTCTCTGGGAACAGCCTATTCGTTCAGAAATTTCTTTCTGTGTCTTACCCTCTTACTTGAGGGTGTCAATAGTGGCCTTCTGGACAGCAGTCAGGTCGGCAGTCTTACCCATGATTGGGGTTTTGAGTGTTGAACCAGGCTGGGAGTTTTAAAGGCCTCAGGAATCGTTTGCAGGTGTTTAGAGTTAACTCGTTGATTCAGATGATTAGGTTCATAGCTCGTTTAGAGACCCTTTTAATGATATGCTAATTTTGTGAGATAGGAATTTTGGGTTTTCATGAGCTGTATGCCACAATCATCCATATTAAGACAATAAAAGACCTGAAATATTTCAGTTAGTGTGCAATGAATCTAAAATATATGAATGTTAAATTTTCATCATGACATTATGGAAAATAATGAACTTTATCACAATATGCTAATATTTTGAGAAGGACCTGTATATATGTATATTTAAATAGGTATTTTTCATTTTTCCATTGTTATAAAAAAAATTATTGTTCACTGAGAGCAAAGTGTACCAAAGTCAAATCCCTTGTTTGTTGTGTGCACAAACTTGGCAATAAAGTTGATTCTTATTGTTTTGATATATTCATTAAAGTTTATATATTGAGAAATAAATATGTTGTATTGAATATTTTTAATTTTATTATTAAACAAATTAACATTTATTACCACATTCACACAGACAAAAGTACCAAAAATTGGTTTGGTTAAGTACCGATACCATTTCCCAGGTACCGGGCATTGATACCTTATACAGGTCCTTCTCAAAAAATTAGCATATTGTGATAAAGTTCATTATTTTCCATAATGTCATGATGAAAATTTAACATTCATATATTTTAGATTCATTGCACACTAACTGAAATATTTCAGGCCTTTCATTGTCTTAATACGGATGATTTTGGCATACAGCTCATGAAAACCCAAAATTCCTATCTCACAAAATTAGCATATCATTAAAAGGCTCTCTAAACGAGCTATGAACCTCATCATCTGAATCAACGAGTTAACTCTAAACACCTGCAAAAGATTCCTGAGGCCTTTAAAACTCCCAGCCTGGTTCATCACTCAAAACCCCAATCATGGGTAAGACTGCCGACCTGACTGCTGTCCATAAGGCCACTATTGACACCCTCAAGCAAGAGGGTAAGACACAGAAAGAAATTTCTGAACGAATAGGCTGTTCCCAGAGTGCTGTATCAAGGCACCTCGGTGGGAAGTCTGTGGGAAGGAAAAAGTGTGGCAGAAAACGCTGCACAATGAGAAGAGGTGACCGGAACCTGAGGAAGATTGTGGAGAAGTGCCGATTCCAGACCTTGGGGGACCTGCGGAAGCAGTGGACTGAGTCTGGATTAGAAACATCCAGAGCCACCGTGCACAGGCGTGTGCAGGAAATGGGCTACAAGTGCCGCATTCCCCAGTCCTGGGCTACAGAGAAGCAGCACTGGACTGTTGCTCAGTGGTCCAAAGTACTTTTTTCGGATGAAAGCAAATTCTGCATGTCATTCGGAAATCAAGGTGCCAGAGTCTGGAGGAAGACTGGGGAGAAGGAAATGCCAAAATGCCAGAAGTCCAGTGTCAAGTACCCACAGTCAGTGATGGTCTGGGGTGCCGTGTCAGCTGCTGGTATTGGTCATCCATATTAAGACAATAAAAGACCTGAAATATTTCAGTTAGTGTGCAATGAATCTAAAATATATGAATGTTAATTTTTCATCATTACATTATAGAAAATAATTAACTTCATCACAATATGCTAATTTTTTTAGAAGGACCTGTAGGTTCAAATGTGAAAGGCATCCATCCCTATTCATCACAGTATAATGGCATTCTTGATGTGTCCACAATCAGATTTCAGAGTACGGATTCCCATTTGTGTCCACTTTTCATGTTATATCAACACCATCTTCCACAGGACAAGGTCTGGTCCAGAGAAAGGGTGGATACTAGGCACTAGAAGTGATCCATAGTAGACACGGTGTTGTTGAGGATGGTGGGAGCAGGGAGTGTGGAGGAGGTTCTTCAGAGGTCCACTGTCATCTCATCACATTATATTAGAACTCAATTATTATTAGTCAGACTATCAAACATGTTGAAATGACGCTCTTGATCCACAGGTTCACTTTACTACCCGTTTGCTGCCAGTTTAAAACCCTTTTATTTGAAGTGTCTCTTATGGCCCATTCTGACCCAATCCTTGTTTTTACCATTTTATCCTATTGTTAACAAATAAATACATCCACAATTCCATCATGTTTTGACATTTACATTTAAGCGTCATCTTATATTTTTATTTGTGAGCACTCATGATACAGAGTCAGTTTTGGCAAAGTATCTTAGCACGGATACACAGCTCCAGTCCTCAAGACGTCCCGTCCTATAGCTTTTAGGTGTGGGAAAATTAAACTTTGTATCTTGTTTGTATAACAGCATGTAACTTAGGGCAGCTGCACAGACCAAGTGTGAGAAAAGGATGCATCTAAAAGTTGCAGAAAAATTTTTCGTTTTAACCTTTACCAACTAAATTACACTTTAACAGCTGTGCAAGTTGTATTTACAAGAAAACAGAAACGTGAAATCAGAAAGGAATACTTAAAAATTCTGCTGCAGAAAACACAAATTGGAATAATATGGAGCCTGGCAAGAGACAGCAGTTAAAAAAACTAAAACAAAGCTGGTGTCAGATGTCATCGAGTAATCTACGTGCAGAGATTGCAAAACCAAAAGCACAGTTTAATAAAGCGTGAGCACGGATTTCTACTGGCTGTGAATTTTTTTTGTACCTGCTGACACTTGCCGGGCATCGTAAAATACAACAGCTGGAGCATCAGTTAAATGTGGATGAGGTGCCCCTAGAGCTGGATGATTTTATTTATTTTACTGAAAACTACTGTATTTTCACTTGAAGGCAATAAAGAACACTTAATGAAATAAAAGGACAATTGTATTTAGTTAGAGAAGTGATTGTTAAATCCGAAATTATTATAACTATGATTATATATAAACTCACCACGGGCAAGCCTAGAACTCAGTGTGGAGTCATGGACAAACCCAGACATTGCTGAAAATGTGGGCTGCATCATACATGATCTTCACAGATGCTATGTCAACTACATTTATATTAAATAAGTATTTAATACAGAATAGGGTAGAAAATCCTTTATTGTCCCACAATGGGAGAAATTTGGGTGTGTCAGAAACAAAGCAAAAGGCAATGAAAGCATCAAGGTTCATACATCACCAGAACCATAGAAAAAGTTACCAGAATAGACGCTACAAGAACCAATTGGGAAAAACCGGAGTCACAAAAAGTTTGAAGACGCTGTAGAGTAAAGGAGAATAAAACCCAGGAAACATTAAATAAACATTTGAACAAACTGTGTGGTTATCACCAAAGCATACTCAGATTAATTAAATGAGAGGTGCAGCATAGTCAGATGACAGAATGAATGTTAACACTTGTTGAGCAGATGATAAACTCTGCAATATAATATAAAACAAATAAAAAACAATCTCAGTCATTCAGTGAAGGAGCAGTGAATGTAACTGCTATGTATGCAGCGAATGATGCCTGAAAACCCAGAAATATATAAATAGATAATGCTTGAAGTCTCAAAATCTGAAACCAACTAAATTACTGCTTTCACTGATTCCTGCAGTTCTGTGAAATTCTTCTTTCATTATTCTTGTGTGTGTTAGGGAGTGGTGGAGACTCCCATCTAGAATCACAGTTAAACTTTAACTAAACCTAAGCTATGCATGTCTGATGACATAAACCACTATTACACTTTTTACACAGAATTAAACCCTGGTGTCCTGTGTGGCAGGTAGGGACACGTAACACTCTGCTAAGGAGGACAACCTGACTTCACTGAATGTTTGCAATCGACACCATGGACACCTCAGCTGTACAGTAACAGTTTAAGAGCAACAGTAACATCCCTGACAGCACGACATACAGTTGCCTTTGAAGGATTTTCTGCATCACCAATATTATAGAAAAAAGCTGCTGTTGGCATAAAAACGATGTGCAGTCGTTGTGTCATAGGAGCAATGTGTGGGCTGAGAATATTGTTGAGATACATTGACTGTGGCAAAAAAACAGTAACGCTCCAAAATATATCCATTTGAAAATGACAAGACATCTAAATGCAGTCTGATCACCCTTTCCTGACTAGGGATGGATCCATTTTACATTTGAACAGAATACGGTACCAATACTTGGTACCTGGGAATTTAAACCGGTACTCGCTGGTACCATTTTTAGGTACTTTTATGTGTTATGTGGTATTAAATGTTATAAAATCTCAAATTATTTCCATTTAACATTCACTATCTCTAGAAGGTTTTAGAACCAGTTTCTCTTTCGTTTTTTATGTTTATGACAATTTCCATTGTACGTAGATTCTCACTAAAGGCATCAAAACTGTGAATGAACACATATGGATTTATGTAGCAAACAAAAAATTGTAAAAGAACTTTAAATATGTTTTATATTTTAGATTGCCTAAAGTAGCCACCCTTTGCTGTGATGACCTAATTATTAACCTTTGGCCGTCTCTCAATGAACCTCTGGTAAGTTCTTTCAGGACTCTTTGGAAAACCATTTCAGGTGACCGCCTCATGAAGCTCATGGAGAGAATGTTACGAAAGCAAAGCAGTAATCACAGCAAAGGGAGGCTATTTGGAAGAACCGAAAATAGAACAATTATAGCTTTTATAGAAGCTGTAAATCTAAAATAAAGTTGTTGTCTTTAGTGAGAATTTACAATGTAAATAGTCATGAAAATAATGAGACCCATTAAGTGAGAAAGTGTATCTAAAACTTTTGACTGGTAGTGTGTGTATTTCTCAATATATAAACTTTATTGAATATATCAAAACAAAATCCAGCTGTTTGTATTGTAACATCTCAGATGTTTCAAACATTTCTTCAACATGAAAACCCTTAACTACGCAGTTTTTGTTTTCTTAATACGGCACAAATTTAATGCACAAATTGTATCCATTAGCAGGCGTGTTAACGGTGCTGAATGAAGGAGTTGTAGACATATATCTGAGGCTGACGAAAATCTGGTGCTTAACTAGGTGCTTCCTCAAATAAGAAGTATTACTGCCACTGACCTTGCACTTCACATCATAAATTTTACAGCGACCGTAATCTGTTTGAGCATTTAAACTTAACAATTTTCCTCTCTAGGGTGGATTCTCATGTGTCTGTTTAAATTTCCTTTTCGGTTAAATCTTTGTCCACATACATCACAACAGAACGGTTTCTCTCCAGTGTGGACACTCATATGTGTGTTTTGGCTTCCTTTTTGGCTAAATCTTTGTCCACATACATCACAACAGAACGGTTTCTGTCCAGTGTGGACACTCATATGTGTGTTTAGACTTTCTTTTTGGCTAAATCTTTGTCCACATAGATCACAACAGAAAGGCTTCTGTCCAGAGTGGATTCTCATGTGTTTGTTTAAACTTGATTTATGGCTAAATCTTTTTCCACATCGATCACAACAGAAAGGTTTCTGTCCAGTGTGGATTCTCATGTGTTTGTTTAAATGTCCATTTTCAGTAAATCTTTGTCCACATAGTCCACAACAGAAAGGTTTCTGTCCAGTGTGGATACTCATATGTCTGTTTAAACTTCCCTTTTCAGTAAATCTGTGTCCACACAGATCACAACAGAAAGGTTTCTGTCCAGTGTGGATTCTCATGTGTGTGTTTAAACTTATTTTTCGGCTAAATCTGTGTCCACATAGATCACAACAGAAGGGCTTCTGTCCACAGTGGATACTCATGTGTTTGTTTAAACTTGATTTATGGCTAAATCTTTTTCCACATTGATCACAACAGAAAGGTTTCTGTCCAGTGTGGATTCTCATGTGTATGTTTAAATTTGTTTTTTGGTTAAATCTTTGTCCACATAGATCACAACAGAAAGGTTTCTGTTCAGTGTGGATTCTCATGTGTGTGTTTAAATTTGTTTTTCGGTTGAATCTTTGTCCACATAGATCACAACAGAAAGGTTTCTGTCCAGTGTGGATTCTCATGTGTCTGTTTAAATGTCCTTTTCGGTTAAATCTTTGTCCACATAGATCACAACAGAAAGGTTTCTGTCCAGTGTGGATTCTCATGTGTCTGTTTAAATGTCCTTTTCGGCTAAATCTTTGTCCACATAGATCACAACAAAAAGGTTTCTGTCCAGTGTGGATTCTCATGTGTGTGTTTAAATGTCCTTTTCGGCTAAATCTTTGTCCACATACATCACAACAGAAAGGTCTCTTTCCAGTGTGGATTCTCTTATGTCTGCTTAAAGTGCATTTTCCAATAAAGGTTTTACCACAGTCTTCACAGCTAAACTTCACTCCTTTCTGGACTTTCTTTGGTGATTCCACATTTTTCTTCTTTGTGAAACATTTCTTCCCATCCAGCGAGCTTAAAGATTCCATTTCTGAATTTATCATGTCTTTCTGAAGAAAGCCACGGTGAACAAATTGTTCAGCAAACTCAGGGGAGCTAAAAGGTTTGTTAATGTTTCCATCTGACTCAGGAGCTCTGCTGTCCTTCCAGTCATTGTCCATGTCCTTAGATTTCGGTCCAGAGTCTGACAAGTGTTTGAGCTCAGAGACGGGGTGCTTTACATCATCGGCCTTTTCATCCTTCTCAGTGTCTTCAGTTTCTGAGGAAATGGAACCATCTCCATGATCTTGTATCGTGATGGATTCTTCTCCTCCATCGATGTCTTCTGGAAGCGCTCTGCCTTCACTTTGGTCTTGATAAAGCTGTGAGAGCAGAGGGGACTGTTCATCATCCTCACTCTTTATGGGAGTAGCAGTGACTGGAAACCTGATGGCATCAATCTCCTCCTTCCCATTGAGCTGCTCTCCCCCCAGACTGGTGTAGACCTCCTCCTGTTCCTCCTTTATGTGGTGGGGCTTTGGGTCATGTAGGCCAGCACAAGGTCTATGGTTTACAGGAGCTGCTTCTTTAACCATCAGCATCTGCTTAACATCTGCAGGAAACACTGAAACACATCATGCATATTAGAACATTTCTTGAATTCAGCCTGGACAGAGTCTCTTTTTAATAAAGATATATTTAGGTGCATTGATTACATTAAATTCTATGATTTAATTACCATTTATTCTTATCCTTTTATTTTGCATTGTTGCTTCTTATGCCTGTTGATTTATGTCATGATCTGTTCACTTATTCTCAACAACCATATACTGAAACCATTTTAATCTTTTTTGTCTCCATCTCGCTTGTGTACAATTGTTTCCAGTGTGCCGTATAATTAATATTTTCAGTAGTTTAAATGTGGAATAATCAGGTTTTAAAGCAGGTACAATAAACAATGAACACGTCAACGTTTTTTCTGTTTAAATATTTCTTTTAAAAACAATGACATTAGAATTCACACCAGATGTTGGCAACTATCAAATACTCCTCATATAATAAGAAATTAAAGCGAATTATTTTACAAAGAAAGTTAAGGGTAAAACTTGAAATGACACAGAAAATAAGTATTTAACCCATGAAGAAATGGATCTCTGAAGGTGTATAAAAAGCCAAAAAGCCATATTAAATCTGTCAGCATTTATAAAGCATCTTTTATTGTTCAAATTAATATTAGCTGGCTTAAAATTTATTGATACCCTATAAGGTTTCTTATTACTAAAGTATTGCGCAGAGGGACAAAACTGGTAAAAGCAAAGAGACCTTCACAAAAAGGTCTTACTATTGCGAAACATACTAATGGCAATGATTACAGCTGCATTTCTAAGCTTCTGACTGTTCCAGTGAGCGCTGCTGCAACCATAGTCCTGAAGTGGAAAGGACAATTTCAACGTAGACCAGTCAAAGCCAGGTGCCCCTAGAAAGACGTCTGGTCTTCTGGTTTAAGGTAGCTGTAATTAAACTTTTACTTATGAAACATTTGTGTGATCAAGGTGACTTAATACATTCCAGACCTATATCCAATCTACCGTTCTCATCTAAAATTCTTGAGAAAATAGCTACAAATGTGTGAGCATTTACACAGCAATGATCTGTTTGAAGAGTTTCAGTCAGGTTTCAGAGCTCATTATAGCACTGAAACAGCTATGCTGAAAGTCACTAATGATATTCTTCTGGCCTCAGATAATGGACTTGTGTCTGTACTTGTCCTGTTAGATCTTAGTGCTGCATTTGAAAGTCGATCATAATATTCTCTTAGAAAAGCTGGAATATGCTGTAGGTATCAGGGGAGCAGCACTAGGCTGGTTTAAATCTTATTTGTCTGACATATTCCAGTATGTCCATGTAAATGATAAATCATCTTCAAACTCCAGGGTTAACTGTGGAGTACCACAGGGTTCAGTACTTGGGCCAAGTTTCTTTACTATATATATGCTTCCAATAGGTAAAATTATCAGGCAGCATAGGATAACATTTCCCTGTTATGCTGATGATACTCAGCTTTACTTCATGATGAGCCCAACCAGTTAGATAGACTACAAGCATGTCTTGAAGACATAAAAAACTTGGATGATTTTAAATGTTCTGCTTCTTAATCCAGACAAAACGGAAGTTGTCGTCTTTGGACCCGAGTCTTTGAAAAAGAAACTGCTTAGTCAATCACTTAATCTGGATGGCATTAAATTGACCTCCGGTAATAAAGTAAAAACCTTGGTGTTATTTTTGACTAGGACATGTCATTTAAATCACACATTTAACAGGTTTCTAGGATTTCCTTCTTTCATTGCCAAAATTAGAAATATCCTACTCACGAGTGACGCTGAAAAATTTGTCCATGCATCTGTTACTTCAAGGCTGGACTATTGTAATTCTTTACTATCAGGATGTCCACAAAATGCAGTTAAAAGCATTCAGCTAATCCAAAACGCTGCAGCAACAGTTCTGATGAAAATTAAAATGAGAGATTATATTTCTCCTATTTTAGCTCCCCTTCATTGGCTCCCAGTTAAATCCAGAATAGAATTTTAAATTCTCCTTCTCACATACAAAACTCTTCAAGATCAAACTTCTTCATACATCAGAGATCTGATTGGTCCATATATTCCTAACAGAGAACTTTGTTCTCAAACTGCAGGTTTACTGGTGGCTCCTAGAGTCTCTAGAAGTAGAATGGAAGGCAGATCCTTTAGTTATCAGGCTCCTCTCCTGTGGAACCAGCTCCCAGCTTTAGTCCGTGAGGCAGACACCCTGTCTACTTTTAAGGCTAGGCTTAAAACGTTCCTTTTTGATAAAGCTTATAGTTAGAGTGGCTTAGGTTATCCTGAGCTATCTCTGTAGTTATACTGCTATAGGCGTAGGCTGCTGGAGGACATAATGACCACTTTCACTCTATGCTACATTCTCATACTACTCTCCAAATTTGCATTATTTGCTGTAATTTCAGCTTTTAACTTTATGTTTTCTCTCTTTTCCTAGAAGCTACACCTGGCCTGACTCTGTATCTACCTGTGTCACCTTCCTGGAGGGGGGCATCGGCCAAGCTTCTGCTGCCAACAGCTTGATGTTTACCTTCTACCGATGATACTCTTGGCCCTGTCTTTCAGTGTTTAACCCTATCTTTCTCCTAGATATAGCTACTGACTGAGCTTTTACTGTGACTAACTACTAACCACTGTGACTAAATGTATGTTCTCTCTTTCATACTCATACATGCCTGCTGAGTATGAGGGATGCTGCAAAGTCAATGACAGCGACTGTCCACTGTCTCTACATGCTAATCCAGGAGAGGTGAATGCTGCATGTCACTGACTCGATGCAATCTGCTAGGTTTCCTTAGATAGAAAATGTTTTAACCAATTTCAATAATTAACTGAATTGACTGCACTGTTTGAAAGTCAGGATTAATTGGAACCTGGAAAAAGCAGGTACAGTTTTTCCCCAATTTTAATGTTTTCAACTGCAATGGTCTTCAGACTAGGTTCATACACAGATGAGGCAGAGAATAACAAGCCTACTAGAAGACTTGAGGCAAGACAAGGAGGTACAACAAGGCAGGTAAAAGAGCATACACCGAAGGTTTGGTCCAACAAGTGTTTAGCAAGAATCATAGATGTAGCAACGGAAACGGGATCATACACAATAAGTTGATCATGAAAACTGCGGGAACGCTGTGGCAAGGCAAAGAAATGATCTGGCATCAGAGGAGAAACGGGTAGAAATACTGGAGAAACAGGTGAGTGAAATGATCAGACAATTGTGCTAAGCTGAGCAACATGGCCGATCACAAATCATGACACTAAGTCCTACTACGGTTTTCTGAAAACATATCGTTGATTGTTTTAATTTGATAATGAAACCTTTGGATGTCAGATGTTTGATTTTAACCGAACATAAATAGCAACAACGTCTGTGAAACGATGCACTTCATTACCTGAGAAACTTTATGTTTAGGGAAAAAAACAAGCCAATATTGCCTTTATGGTCTGGCTGCTGGCTCCCGTATAGCTATCCGTGGTTGCCATGGCAGAAATCTGTGCTATGTTCCTGTCTCCCAGCCTTGTTCCTTCCCTTGAATGTTACTCACTGCTTCATAATCCTGGTAGAAAAAACAGTTTCCAATGGAACGCTGTGAAAAGAGCATACTCCTAGAATATGAATACCACATTCATCCTGGATCATAACAAAGTCATTAAAATCTATGCGTCTGGAAAGGGTTAAAGACATTTCAAAAGATTTGGGAATCCAGATAACCACCGTGAGAGCCATCCTCCATAAAAAGAGTCAATGTGGAACAACAGGGAAACTTTCCAGGAGTAACCTGCCTATATCAAATTCCATCCATTTTTAGTCACTACTGGGTGCGGCTAATCCAGGTCCACAACAGAGAGCGGTAAAAAACCGTATGACCTTCACACACCCCAACCCCTGATGCCCTTTAACCCTGACACCTATATAGATTTCCCCCACACCGCCACCAGTGGTAGAGTAAAATATAGGTCACTGTCAATTCACATTTAAACCAAACACTGCCACCCAACCAAACAGAATTATCAACACTAAATAAGACAGACCCAAACTATGACCAAACACAAAAAAAACCCACAAATGGCTTCTATACTGCCTACCAAAAATACTCCAAGAAAACTCATCTAATAGGTCACCAAAAAACCCAGGACAACATCTAAACCATTGAAGGCATGATATTTCTCATTTAAGGTCAGTGTTCTAGACTGAACAATAAGAAAGACCCTGGTTTAAAATGGCATCAATGGAAAGGTTCTATGGCGATAAAAGCACAAAAGGGTCATCTCCCATTGGCCAAGTCAAACATGATGGAGATAAACCACCAAGACACCAATTTAGGCTTCACCATTTAGGCTTAGGCTATTTACATCATCATGTACAATACAGCAAATACTTATTCACCTCATTTACATCTTCCTTCCATGTAGTTAGCGTTTAGATTTATGTACTTTATCTTATCTAGAGTTTGTATTTATGTATATTTTTTGGAGTTTTCCAATTTCTGCCAAATATTTATTTTTGAAAGCATTTTACAGTCTAAATATTGAAATAATTCTGTACTATATGGTTTGTAATTCTGTTTACCTTTTATTCATGGTTGTTTCTATTATTTATTTATCCTTCCTAATATTATTTTACTAGAGGCACATCTTTACCCTGTCCTGCCCAATTGATCTCATTGACTCCCATTATAACCACATATTTCTGACGTAAAACAGTAAACGCTTTGTTACCTGGTAGAAACAACTCACCTCCACCATATTGGTAGAGGTGAGTCGGGCTACGAAACTGATACAAGTGTTGGACCACTTGTCAGGAGTAAAGGGGAAAGTTTTATGATCAGAAGATCATAAAAGACACTCTAAGCTGCGCTCCAACCCCCCACCAGTCATCACCACACCCCCCTTTCATATCCTTTCCCTTCATCTGTTGTGCCATAAACTGCTGGTTGACTCAATACATACCCACTACCGTTTGTTGATTTTGCTTATTTAGATGTGTTACCCCTGTGTTTGTAGAATTTTGCATGCTGAGTAGGTGGAAATTAATAAATATTCACATAGATAAAGAGAGAGCGTTTGGTGTTTCATTGTGTGCAAAAAGTGATGTGTCAGTCAAAATAAGGTTCAAGTTCCACACGTTTCGGCAGAAACGGTCGATTAAACAGTGACATCTCCGGCAATAGTTATTAACTATTACGGAGTATTCAACGGTTGTAATTGTCAGAGGCGTTGAGCCACAATTACACCACCAGAAATATCTCTGGTCTCGATTTGTAAATGAGGATTTATGGTTAAGAAATTGATTTTGTCAGATTATGATTTGTAATTATAATTATTGATCAAGATTATTCAATCAATAATCATACTCCCAACATATGGCGTCCCTTTGACGGGCCTTAAAAAGACAGACATCAAATCACTGTTGCACAGAATGAACAGTTGTGATCTCCGTTAACTAGACGTTTATTGGGAGACTTGAGTTTCGCACAGAACGTTTGTGAATTAGGGGATTTCGATTAGGTTGTGCTCAGTTCTACTGCAAAGGATAACATTAGCTTTCAGAGGTGTTTGTTGTGGATGCAAGGTGAAAGTTGGTTTAACTTGTGGAAAGTTAAAGTTAATTTCCGGTCGCCAGCCTGCTGCTGCAGCTGTAAAAACCAGCGCTGATAAGCAGCAGACCTGCCCCCAGTGTCCGCTGGGCGTAATTACAGTTGTGACCAACATTCTCCCAGTCAGTTAGAGAACAACACCTACATCTGGTGGCCATTTAATAGATTACAGATTGCAGCTGGATTTCCCAAACCGCAGACCTGCACTCAGTACCATCTGGTGGTCACTAGTGCGAATTGCATTTCCTACGTTGATATATTTTTTTTTTTTTAATCACTCAATTCATTAACACAGGCAGATTATTCCATCACCTATGATCAAAAGGGCATAACTTAAAGTTGAAAGTTGAAGTTACAGATCATTCATTACCACTTTTGAAAAAATTTAAGCATTTTTGCTGGGTTTTTAGTGTGTGAAGCATGTTTTGACCTGACTGATAAAACTAACTTAGTTGTTTAACAGGTAGGTGATTCACATTAGAGAACACTAACATTTATTTGAAGCTAAGAACAGCATTGAATATTTAGTTTCGTTTTCCCATTTTAAAAATTTTATTTTGAACTTGGTCTCTGGGTTATTTCAAAAAATTCTTTCCCTTTTTCCCTTTTTTTTTTTTTTTGCATGTTTGCTTGATTAACCCCATTAAAGCATAGACTTGGGTAAGCCACAGTTAGAACGGTCAAACCTGTGTGCCCATTTTAAGCAAACCCATACACCTGGAAGAGACAGGTATGAATCAGACAGCTAGCTGAATAGCTTAGCCTGTTGTGTGCAGCTAATTAAGTTTAGCAATCCTTAATCACTGAACAGCTTAGCCTGTTTGTGTGCGGCTAATTAAGTTTAGCAATCCTTAATCACTGAACAGCTTAGCCTGTTGTGTGCAGCTAATTAAGTTTAGCAATCCTTAATCACTGAACAGCTTAGCCTGTTTGTGTGCAGCTAATCAAGTTT
The DNA here is from genome assembly GCF_021462225.1 of Girardinichthys multiradiatus. Taxonomy (NCBI): domain Eukaryota; kingdom Metazoa; phylum Chordata; class Actinopteri; order Cyprinodontiformes; family Goodeidae; genus Girardinichthys; species Girardinichthys multiradiatus. Next base: position 2,570,892 of record NC_061807.1, read on the forward strand.
AGCAATCCTTAATCACTGAACAGCTTAGCCTGTTGTGTGCAGCTAATCAAGTTTAGCAATCCTTAATCACTGAACAGCTTAGCCTGTTGTGTGCAGCTAATTAAGTTTAGCAATCCTTAATCACTGAACAGCTTAGCCTGTTGTGTGCAGCTAATTAAGTTTAGCAATCCTTAATCACTGAACAGCTTAGCCTGTTTGTGTGCAGCTAATCAAGTTTAGCAATCCTTAATCACTGAACAGCTTAGCCTGTTGTGTGCAGCTAATTAAGTTTAGCAATCCTTAATCACTGAACAGCTTAGCCTGTTGTGTGCAGCTAATTAAGTTTAGCAATCCCTAATCACTGAACAGCTTAGCCTGTTGTGTGCAGCTAATTAAGTTTAGCAATCCCTAATCACTGAACAGCTTAGCCTGTTGTGTGCAGCTAATTAAGTTTAGCAATCCTTAATCACTGAACAGCTTAGCCTGTTGTGTGCAGCTAATTAATTTAGCAATCGTTAATCACTGAATAGCTTAGCCTGTTGAATTGCTGCTAATTTCTTTAGTGGTGGTTCATAAATAAACAGTTTGTGTGTTTGCATTGTGCATTTTGGGCCAAAGATGGAGGGAACATCCCAGACTGCAGCCGGAGATGTGTGTATGGTGGAGGACCCCATAGGAATGCAGGCACAAGAGGTGATAGGGTCATTGATTCTGTTGTCCCCCGAGGAGCGTAAAGGCCTCAATGATTATGGCATTGAGCAATGTGAAGCCAGGATTCAGGAGTTGCTCCAAGTCATTAAAAACCCACCGAAGGACAGACGGGTCTCAGATGTGTTAGGACAGCTCACTCTGTTGTATCAGCGAAGGTTAATGTTGGAAGTTGACCAGCGCGTTAAACTGCAGTTCGAGCTGAATGATACGTTGCAGACGGTGGATGTCCTTCGAGGGGAAATAACAGAAGTGGGAAATAGATTGGAAGCAATAGAAGGTAGCCATGCCATCCCGCCCCCCCTGGAAGAATGGGGGGACGAACCGAAACCCACCTCACAGGTTGAAACCTTTGGAGGTGAGCCACACCTGCGAAACCCTGAGAGAACCTGCAGGTCAGATCTGGAGGATGTAGAAGCTGCTCTCCAGAGATTACCTTTCCAGGCTCATGGGGTTCCCCAGACATCCACCGAGGTAAGAACGGGGGTAAGTAGTCAGAATAGGTTCAGTGGTGCGGTGCCCCGCCCCACTGCAATCAGCAGCCATGAACGGTACCTAGCTGGGGACACAGCAGGTGTAAATAGTTCACGGTTCAGATGCGAGCAGCCGTCAAACGTGACTCGCAGTACGGTCCTCTACGATCCCTCACCTCCGCCACGGCGACAGGAGTGCCGCCCCTGGGATTCAGGTAGCTCCTACCGCCCTCAACCGCTGCCCAGGACCCGAGTCCGGGAAGCACAGGGCCCACAGTTATACCGGGAGCAGCCTCCACTGCCTCCTCCGAGGATGAGGCAGGATGATGCACCCGCCAGCTTGAGTCCCTTGCTAAAGACATAGAGCGTTTCGACCCTAATAAGGCAGAATCAAACATTGATGATTACCTTAGGGAAGTGGAACGCTGTCTTCTAGATTTGTACTGCCCATCAGCACGGGAGAAACTGAAGCTCATCTGGAAGACAACGTCCAGGAGCGTCCATGTTTTCATGGAGAGCCTGACACCCGCAGTCCGAGACCGTTATTCAACCCTTTGCGAAGCTTTAAGGGAGGAATATTCTGTGTACACGGACCGGACCTCAGCCACACTTGGTGCTTTCACGATCCAGCAAAAGAAAAGCGAAGCACCCAGGGAGTATTACCGGCGCTTGAGAGCCGTTTACTTCCAAGGACGCAATGCGCCAGGCATTGAGGAGGAACATGCTTTTAAATCCCTGTTCCTCCACAACCTTCATGAAAGTGTGCGATACGAGGTTACTATGTATTGCAGGACCAAGGCCATGAGCATGCAAGAGATCCGCAAATATGCTCAGATGGCGTGGGAAACACGTGCTCGCCCGACCAAGGGATCGGAGAGCGAGGCTAGGGTTTTACAGGTCCAGACTGAAAGAACCAGCCATGCATTAGAAGGTCAGGAAAGGCCTTCAACTAGAACCTATGCGAAGAACAGGTTCTGGGAACAACATAGGTTTGGTCAGTTGGACTGGGGAGGTGGTACTGAATACCAACCACAGTCAAAGTTGCCGGACCACTTCCGGTCGAACAGACGACCTGACCATCACGTGAAGCCTAAAGGTAAACCTGATGGAAGAGGGTGGAACCCACACGCAGAAGGGATTATGGGGAAAGAGATGGAGGAGGCCTTGCGTAAGATGGTGACGGAAGCGGTGCGTCAGGCCACCATGCCCCCACAACCCTTGAAACAGCAAGCTGACCTAGTTAAACCAGACCCAAACATCCCGTCAGCATGACTAGGCGTGGACCCAGTCTCCACAGCCATCAGAGTCTACCTGATCGGATGGGGAGACAAACCTGGGAAACTCCAAGAACCCCTTGGGACTTCTCCAGGAGAAACACCACAAATCATTGCTCCAAGGTTCTTAGGTAAACTGAACCATAATGAACATATAGGTTACCTACACTATCTCACTAGTATAGGAGGACAGGTCAAACTGAGGTTCCATTTTAAAACAGGATCAGAGATCAGCCTGTGGTTCTCGGTCTCGTTTGAGGAGGCGAGTAGGGCCATGCTCTCCCTCAGTAAACCACTTCAGGCTGAATTTCGTGGTGTAAGTATCACCAGCTGCACCCAAAACCGATCATGCATCACTAATTGGGTGGAGCTGGACATTACACCCGAAGACACGGCTCTGGTGCACCCCATCTATAGGTGCACATTAAACAAAGACCTTTGTCTTGGTGGCCAGGACCTGCTGGACAGGCTGGCCCCACTCATTGATGGCCACCAGGACCAACTCCGGGTCCAGGCGGAGGTGCAAAACCCACGGGGCGCACGCAGCGAACGATTCGTTGTGACCAATCAGGTCACCAGCTTAGAGGAGCCCGAAGGACCTCTCAGGCCCTCATCAGAGCCGGTCATGTGCACCTCCGAGACACAGCTGCACCCAGCCATCCAGGAAACTCCTGCCAGAGGCGGTCATGCATTGCTTGGCTCTGTAAAGAACCCAGGTGTGGACACTTACAACCCCAAAGTGGTGGAAGGTGTACACCTGGAAACCATGTTCATACCAGAAGTGCTACTAGCATTCTGGCTGGGACACCCATCAACCATTAGAGAGCTGTATGACCGTTTGTGCCAAAAAGACCCCTTTGTAACTGAGGCACAACACAGCCACACACTCCTTTTAGTAGACGGGCTCCACCCTCTCCTCAAGACAGCCAGTGTGCAGATTGGCATCAAACAGCTCTCCCATGCTGTGGACATTGTTCCAACAGACCAAGGGGGGGTCACGTTATCCGACGCCCATTACTCTCCTGTATGGTGCCATAGGAGCTACAAAGCCACACTCCACACCCTCCAACAGATGGCGCACTGGCCTCCAAGGTCTCACGACACCCAGGTCTACATCAAAGGATGTTTAACCTGCCGCCAGTTTCAGCCATCCCAGCCAACCAGTAAACCTCCGCTTCAGCGAAAGGGGGTTACATTACCTTGGTTCCACCTTCAGACCAACTGGGTCGAACCAGCTCCAAAATTAACAGGAGGTAACAAATTCCTCCTAACTGCGACATGCAGCTTCATCAAGTGGGTTGGATGCTTGTCAGAAAGGGTTGACACCATCATCCCAGCTGCTGCTCTTTGGCTGAACCAGATGAAGTCCTACATCGAACTCTCCTCCCCAAGAACAGAGCTTGTCTCAATGTCCGGGAAAGGAGAGGCCAGTGCATAGGACTAGTTAAATAGGTGCATGTTTCATTAACTCACACTAACATGCACTAATCACTAACAACTTTCTTCAACAGAAATCGTTAAACATATAACTACCTTCTAGGACACAGTCTTAAACTGTAAGTTGACACGATAATTTTCCATAACACTGTATGCACAGCAGACCTCACAAAAGTGTTTAAGAATGATCTAATGGACACACCCATGCTGCCCGAGATTTCATGCAAAATCGTGTTAAAGGAGGTTGGTTCATCTGTAGACAGACCCACCGAGGCACAGATACCCATTGACCTAGTTCTGCTGAACTTAGTAGAGAAATCCTAAGTCCACCACGACAGACACCTTGCAACCTCCACAAACACACCTGGCTTATAGCCTAAATACTGCAATTGGTTTATTCTTTTCTCCCTCTTTCCACATCTAGATAGTTTAGAGACAGGAGTCCTATTAAAACCCATCATCATCCGGAAGAGCCAATGGTTTAAGCCTAAACCTGTTTTAACCATTCGTTTTAGATTACACACCGCATACCAGCAGGTTAAGCGTGTACAGGTCAGGATTGATGCCCTCACATTCATTCCCTCACGGTTCATAGCACCGCCTTTGCCAACGACACAGCCAGGGTCCAGTGCCTAATAGAAGTTGGATGAATAAGCTATGAACCATGATTTTGTTTTGTTCCTTCTATTTTTATATATACATATATATGTACGATATCTGTTATTGTTTCATTTTGTCTCAGGATTACCAAAGCTGATGACCAAAGAATGTAATGATGATATGAATGTATTGTCCTGTATTTGTCTCATTGAACAATGTAGAAAGGGATGAGTTTAGTCAGAGTTAGTTCTGCCCAGGCTAACCTCTATCCTGCCCAGTCGTAGGTTTTGAGTAACACAGAGAGAATTTTGTTTTGTTCTGCTTCGCCACGGATCACTGATTGCTCAGCAAAGGACAGAATGGTCCTAGTAGCTTCAAAGACTGCGATTCATCTCACCCTTTGAACCTAGGGGGGAATGTTGGACCACTTGTTTGCTGAGTATTGGATTATCTGCCCGTTGTTGGACGTCACTGTGCCCCTCCAATGGCATCGGCCATTTTGTACCCAGGACAGCCCGCTCCTACATATCCCATCGAGCATTGCGACTGATATGACTGGGCGTCCCCAGTCTGACGTCACAGGATGCTATATAGGAGGCGCTCATGTTTGAAAAGCCGCCTTCCGCTGGAAACGACCTGGTGATTGAAGAGCGTCACTTTAAGAGAAGAACTCTGTGAAGAGTTTCATTCACTCTCTCTCGTTGGACAACGAACTATTCATAACTGAAGTTTTGGACTAGGAAGGCCAGAGATTTCACTTTTGCCGATCGAAGACGTGAGTTAACACGTAACTGGAGACACGGAGTTTCGGAGAGACGAACCGCTACCGTGTTTCATTTTCAAGTCGACTTTGATGGTCAGATCATATTTTTCCTTTTTGTCAAGAAGACCGAAGGACAAAGACTGACAGTTCCCCTGAAGTTAATTGTGGACGCACAATTAACTCAACCCCACTTTTCCTCGCTCGAATTCCCTCACTCGGAAGAAGACGACACAAGTAAAACCCATTTCCTTTTTTTTATTTCTTTATCAGAAGGCCTGGGCAGGGTCAGAAGCGATCAGAATCGCTGGTTAGGATCTCATGTGTTCTGAATAATATGTGCATGTAACCTTGCTTGTTGAAACTTTGATGTGTTATGTAATATCGGGATCCGCCGCGGTCCTAGAGCTGTTTGTGTTTACTATCTGAACGCGGGTGCGTTGCAAAACTGGACTGTTAAAACGACCTCATGGTAAAATTCTCCATTTTACCTTTGTCTTCAATCTCACTGTGCTAACTTGCCGCCAAAAGTTATCAATCCTTTGTGGTCAGGAGTAAAGGGGGAAGTTTTATGATCAGAAGATCATAAAAGACACTCTAAGCTGCACTCCAACCCCCCACCAGTCATCACCACACCCCCCTTTCATATCCTTTCCCTTCATCTGTTATGCCATAAACTGCTGGTTGACTCAATACATACCCACTACCGTTTGTTGATTTTGCTTATTTAGATGTGTTACCCCTGTGTTTGTAGAATTTTGCATGTTGAGTAGGTGGAAATTAATAAATATTCACATAGATAAAGAGAGAGCGTTTGGTGTTTCATTGTGTGCAAAAAGTGATGTGTCAGTCAAAATAAGGTTCAAGTTCCACACGTTTCGGCAGAAACGGTCGATTAAACAGTGACATCTCCGGCAATAGTTATTAACTATTACGGAGTATTCAACGGTTGTAATTGTCAGAGGCGTTGAGCCACAATTACACCACCAGAAATATCTCTGGTCTCGATTTGTAAATGAGGATTTATGGTTAAGAAATTGATTTTGTCAGATTATGATTTGTAATTATAATTATTGATCAAGATTATTCAATCAATAATCATACTCCCAACACAAGTCTGCTTAGAAACTGAGGTTTTCTGTGTGAAAGAAGCTCTAAAAATTACTTTAACCCACTAGGCCCCTTGGGGGACCAAACGTGTGCTTTCTGCTTGTTTTTTTTTATTTTTTATTCTTAATATCTCAGACAGTTTAAAGGTCAGTTCTATGAAACGTTGCCAGGATTTTCTTTTAACTTTTATTTTTTTAATTTGTTTATCCTTTTGATTGCAAGGTATGTAGAACAAGAGCTACGAATTCAGCATACACTCTTTATCTTTGTTACTAATTTGGTCCCATTGACTCTCATTATGACCAAATATTTTTGATACATTGTAATCTTAGCATTTTATAATACCTTTCCCATGAGCACCAAAATAATCTAAGCCTCTACCTTCATCGGTGGAGGTCGCAGGCTTTGTCTTCTCCCTCCTTCCCCACTGGTCCCTGCTACAGCTTTTTTACAGCTTTTACACTCAACTGGTGTCTCAGCGCAATTGATCAAATTTATTAAGGCCTTAGGTAATCTTTTGTCTTTGTATTATTCTTTTGTATTCGATTATGCATTGGAAATCATTGGACTTGTATATCAAATTAAACTCTTGTTAATCTTAATTTCCTGCTCTTCTCTGTTCTTTCTCACGACATCCGGACTGGGTGAGGTTGAGGCCGTGTTATTTGTTGTAGAATTATTATACCTCAACAGCAGTTTCTGCTGATTGGCTTTGACCAAATTTCTCCTGGTTGTTATATAAACATGACGCTCTCTCCCAGAACTCTCTGTACCAGCTGTGACCTGAATAGGACTATGTGGCCGATTTATAAAATTTCCATCTCTTTTTTCAAGGACAATGGCGCTTCTATCAGTGTTATCAGTCTAATTCTTTCAAACACGCTCACACTTAAATATTTGCACCCTCAGGACTCCACCATGTCCTTGCGAAATCTTTGCTTATGTGTGTGTTGCTTACCCGTGCTGAGGTTTTTTTACTACTTCAAATTGTATCCTGCTAAGGATAGGGTTTAAAATATGATTTTTTTCCTCCTATCTTACCTTACCTAAATGTGTCATTTAATTTCTTTTCATAGATTTTCACAATTCTCAGAAGGATTACCAGCGAAAGCCAAATATTAATATTATTATTTGAAAATTTGGAGTAAAGCTGTTCCTACACCAGTAATCCAGCTTCCTTAGTTAGAATTCAATGGATTGTTTAGTTAGATCTCAGTGGATGCAAATGAGTTATTGTTTGAATGATGGGACTACAACTGCATTATACCAGCGAGCACAAGGATCAATATTAACCTGTTCTTGCTTTATATTGCTTTATAATGATCTCTTTAGAAAGATTGGTTTAGAACCAGCTCTTACCAGTTTACCTCAGAGGATTATCAATGTAATTTGATTTGTTTCTCTGTTTGACTCTCTGTGTCATTGTAATGTTTTTCTTCATGTACAGCGCTTTGAATGCCTTGTTGCTGAGAAATGCTATATAAAAAACCCTATTGTGAATATGGGACAGAAGCATATACTAGATAAGCTTTGTGTATTTCTCCAAAGCTCTGAAGTAAAATTTTAAAATATATATTGTGGTTATAGTATAGGTGACCCAAAATCACCAAAAGATTGTGTTGTCACCTCTCATAATTCTGGAGAAATAAATTCCTGAAAGTATATACTGGATGAGCATTAGTAGGTACTTTGAACCAATATTTCTACAAAAATCTACAGTAAAATTATTAAATATATATATTTTTTTACATAAAACATGAATGTGAACGTAGTAAATATGCCATTAATATAAATGTTACTTTTCAGTTTTCCTCTTAATTTCTTAAAAGTTGCCAGGATCGGCGTCCAGTGTTATGCCGAAAAGAGCATGCCTGCCGAAATTTGCATGTCCTGTTGCAGGAACGTGCATCACTCTAAACACCCTCATATCGTTGCAAAAACAGACTGAAATACGACAGATGAAGAAACTTCTGAAATATTCATGATATTAACATTAATTTTGACATTAATTAAAAAATTACAGTTTTGTTTCCTTTTATCTAAACCTGATGAGTTGAATGTTTTAAACTCGCAGTGTCTCAGGAAGATGTTCTCTGCTTTTGGTACCAACAGCATAATAATTGAAGAAACGCGCACGCTTGTTTCGTGCTATACTCGCGCCACAAGCGAACTACGTCCACCGTGAAAGCTGAAACACCGTATTTTGGCAAAGTTGATCTGCTAAATTCTGAGCTAGCCAACAGAAGTTTTTCAAGCATCCTGTCTGTGCTCCTTACCGGCACCCCCGGGCGGATATCAACATCAGAATTAGCACCTATAGGGCTTGGGAATGGACGTCACACCTCATTGCACTCTCAGATTGCCGCCGCCATACTGTCGGTGGAAACACCAACGTCCCTAACAGAACCTACCAGTAAAAACAATGACCCATGAGCAGAGTAAGTCACGGATTCGGTACAGAAACAAGTTAAACAGCGTATCAGCGAGACAGAGATACCTTGAAAAAAATCAGGCCAGTTAACGGGCTTGACCTGTACAAACATAGTGAGTGGAGCAGCGACTTACACGAGCTTCCAAATGTAACGTTGCCCGGCGTTTTTGGTTATCTTGTGTGTGGATTAAGTGCCTACACACACGAGCAATTCTGAAATTACAAATCCCTGGAATCTCACCTGCAGTTTACCAACGGACGGGTGCAGGATCTTCAGATTTACAGAGTAAATCACATCAACACCGTCTTGCACCCGTACATCCAAAATGCATTGCAAGGCTGATGTCACATTCCCAAGCCCTTAAGTTTAAAAGACAATGCTATCGAACAGTCAAAGAAGACCAAATATGTTTAAAACCTTCATTCTCTTATGAAAATGAAAGAAAACCTATTTTGGCAACCTCTTTCATTAAAACAGTTTAATTTAATTAGTAGGGTTGCACAATATATCTTAAATGTATTGTCGTCGCGATAACAGCCGGTGCGATAGGCATTTTGCACAAAACGGCGTAAACTGCAATAAAAGGTTGGCTCAAATATTTACGTTTATGATTTACATAAATTCTTAAAGTAACACGTTTTGTCAATCACATGAAAGCTTAGAACAGCTGACCCCCTATGTAGGGGGCTGGCAAAGAACTAAGCAATTTTAGTGATAGTTGCTATGGCTGAGAGCAAGACAAGTAAGGAAACTGTAAGTAACGAAGAACTCATGGTTATGAACTGCACATTTCTTATTTGGAAATATTTTGGTTTTACGAGGGACTACATTTTACAAACTAAGGTACTCTGCAAGGCATGCCGAACGCATGTAACAACTACGAGAGGAAACACGATGAATCTTCATTGTCACCTCCAATACAACCACAAAGACCTGTATGAGGAGTTTCAAAAAGCAAGCGCTAGCAAAGTAAAAGTTGCAAACTTTATGAAAAGTAAGAGTACAACAGTCCAGCTAACATCCATGTATCACTACTTATGAGAAAACATCGAAGCGATACAAAGACATAACCGAGGCCATTGCACGTTATATGGCTAAGGACATGATGCCCATGAACACAGTGAGCCGGGAGGGTTTTGTCAGTCTGATATACCGAAGATACAACACCTCGTCACGGAATTACTTTTCCCATGTCGCCATTCCACAAATGTACGAAATAAGACAGTAAAATCCGAACTGAGCCGAGCTGAATACTATGCAAGTACTAGAAACTTTCGGTCAAGTTGCACAACAGAACCATACATGAGTTTTACTGTGCACCACCTCACTGATGACTTTGAACTAAAAACACAGTGTCTAGAGCCTGTGTATTTTCCAGAGTCGCACACCAGTGAAAATAGATCCCTTGGATTACGTGAGGTGTTGTCCAGCTGGGATCTTCAAGAAGACCAACAAGTATGTATCACCTCGGACGATGGTGCGAACATTATGAAAACTACAGAACTAAACAACTGGGTCAGGCTTCAGTGTTTTGGACACAGACTGCAACTTGCAATCAGTAAGTTTATTAATGGCTGTGGCAAAAAACATCTGTTTAGCACTATAAAGGTGTTCTACATAATCAAATCATTTTGAATAGCTCTAATAGATTTAAATTAACATTTTTATGATATTATTGATAAAAATAGTGCTCAATTTGTCATGATTTTGTTTTCTTTTGTTATTGTATTGAAACTAATGTGAGAGAATGGAGTGGAGAGACCACAATGTACATACACAGATACATTTATGAAACTGATACTGTACTGCAGTATAAAAGACATTAAACAGATAGAAAACAGCAGATACAGTCTGACCGCCATCAGGGTGCGGTAGCTCGGACATTTTTAAATAAAACTGACGTGTTGGAATGGAAATTATGTATTTAATTGTAACATTTCTATGAACCCAGAGCAGAAAGACAAACACTGCATCTGGAAAGTATTCACAGCGCATCACATTTTATTATGTTACAGCCTCATTCAAAATTTTATTAATCTATTTCCTCAAATTTCTACAAACAAATACGGAGTATGTGTAGAAATTTGGGGATAGATATTAATACAATTTGTAAAGAGGCTGTAACTTAACAAAATATGAAGCGCTGTGAATACTTTCCTGATGCTCTGTAAGTATTTGTTCATATATTACAAGTCATATCGTCATCACACTATTAGACACTGTTATCACACATCACAGGTTTCTCTAATATCGTGCAGCCCTATTAATTAGTTTCTAAACAAACTTGTATCGGTGTCGAAGGACAACAAACCACTCAAAATGGCGGACGTGGGTCGTTCCCACCGAGTAACGAAGCGTTTACCGTTTTAAGTCTATGATGAACATTTGGTCTTTAAGAAGCTAATCCATTAGTCACCTAAAATGTTCCTAAACTGTAACTGACATGAAAACATACAAACCTAATCTGTGCAGCAGAACTTTAGGGTTGAAATCAGCCTCCAGGATGTTGAGACGCTGCTGATCTTCTTTGTCCTCTTTAGCTGTTTGGGAAATCTCTCCCACTGCTGCACTCTGCCACCGTTTGAGCTGCTGTCTCCACATCTTTGTTGTTAGCTTCTCTTCAAAAGATCCTTTAACAGTTACTGAGTAGTTATAACTCGGCTTCGATCCAAACTCTAGAGATGGAACATTTGAAGCAAAGCTTCGAGGAGTTTACAGAGTAAAAAGGTTCAATGCTTGTGTTGTCTTGCGGTAAACCACGTGACCGATGACAAACGATGCCTCGCATTTCCGTGAACACGTCACTGCTTCATTTCGCGTGTGGAATTTCAAAATAAAAGCGCGATGACACTTGTTGCTTCGTGGGTTGTTGTAGTGGTTTGGTCGCACGTCAGCAGAGATAGGAGCATCTGAGAAGAATGGAGGCAACAAAAAAAGGAAAACTTCTCCCATCTGGAAGTAATTTGAAATGTGTGCTAAAACAAGGTTTGTGTAAAGTGTGTTTGCAGCACATTACCTAATTTTATTTGTATTATTACCAATAATTCTGTATCAATGAACTTTCATGTTTGTATTTCAGGTGAAGTGTTTGTTGGCATTTCAGAGCCATACATGAAAAAGAAAAGGCAGACACCAGCCTGAGTATGACACATATCTTATAGGTTTATTTAAATTGTTTGTGATTTATTTTCATGCATCATACAGGTTCCAGAAAGCAGGTGTTGGATGATGCTGTGATCAATCTTATTGTAAAAGATTCACAGCCCTTTACTGTTGTGGAAGACGAGGCGTTCAGGGAACTTGTTCATTTGCTGAATCCCTCCTATGTTCTCCCTACTAGAAAAGGTTTATGTGTGTACACAACAAGATCAAATGTAGTGCTAACAAATAATTGCAGTAATTTCAATTAATTTCCTTTCCTTCAAGGCATTAAAGAAGATGGTGGAGGAAAAATATGAAAAAAGTAAGAAAAACATTTGACCAGGTCCCTGTTCTCTGTGACCTTCGGAAAAACGGCAAACGAATTGTAACATATTTTCACTCAACCACCAAAGGTAAAGAAAAGCTAGAAGTAGTACAGATACAGATAGGAAGACAGTCACAAAAACCTGTCACTAATATGGACACACGCTGGAATAGCATAACCTCACTATCTTGTCAGGAGTATCAAACAATTGAGGAGTGCTTACCTGTATTATTCCCTTTTTACCAAACAACATTAGAGCTCCCACAAGAGAGAAGGGTCTCAACCTCAAAGATAACCCTTAATGAACATTCTGCACCATGCAGTACTTGTAAAATCAGTCAATATCACCAGTGTTGCTAAACTTCTGTTGGACAACCTTTTAAGACATGTCAGAGAACATGTGGCAAGTATAGGATCCCTGAGCACAATGACAGTGGCCACATTACTTGACCCCAGGTTTAAAACTCTTGGCTTTCTCAGCCGAAACAAGGTACAAGAGGCAGTACGGCGGCTAAAATCTGAATGTACGGCACTAATAGCCAGCAGTGAAGCTTCACTTCCACATCCATCAGATGCAGGAGAAAGCACCAACAACTCTAGTGAGTTTTTATTTATTCTGTAAATTCCTTGACCTTTACATATTAGTTCTGCTGTATTTCAGCTGCTGGTGTTGTATGATTGTATTTAGTTGTTTTGTTTGCTATTTATAGGTGAGCTGTGGTGTCTGCTAGATGAAACAGTGGACCAGAAGAGACAAAGCTTCAATGCCACAGCAGATGCCATACTAGAGGTGGAGCAATACTTGGTAGAAGTTAACTTGAGGAGACATCAGGACCCCCTGGAGTACTGGCATAAACAAAAACATGTGTATCCCTACTTGTACCACATGTCACAGAGGTTCCTATGTTCACCAGCATCCTCAGTGCCTTGCAAGAGTGTGTTTTCCAAGGCTGGGAGGTCATCAGCCAACGAAGAAACTGCCTACAACCACAAACAGTGAAATAAGTCTTGTTCTTGAATAAAAATAATTAACACCCAAATACCCATCCACCAGTAATTTCACATTTAGTGGTTTGATCAGCAAAGACACATCAGTCTCACCCAGGAGAAACAGACTGAATGCTATTAAAAGAGTGACATTCTGTGTGCAGCTAACTATAAAAGATCTGAAGCAGAAGTCCCAGAAAAAGAATTCAAGTTTTTCAGGAAATAAATCACAAACACAAAGCATACAGTGTATCTTTATTGTCAAATCAGTCCACATAAAAATCATATCACATAAAAGAAGACTATTACCACAGATGTCAGCATATTAGCAGAATTATTTTGGGTATAAATCATTTTAAGAACTAAAAATAAATGACACATGGGTTTGAAAAAAAACAAACTTTATTGTGACAATACTGCAAACACTGCCATATTCTGATATTTGAAGTATGAAGGCTGTCACAGCAGCAGATGTCACTAATGAGAAATGAATGAAGCATCAAGTAATGAACCTTTAGGCAAAAACAATGTGCTGTAAAGCTTCATTGCTTCATGAGGCTTCATTTGACCATCACAAGCCAAGTCTTCTTCTTCATCTTCTTCTTCGCTGTTGGCAGACAACAATTTGGTGCATTACCGCCACCAACTGGTGAGGAGTGTGAATCAGGATAAGCACGCTCCAACAGAAATATGACCTGATAAATGCTGGGATGCATATGTGCACTGTCTGTTAGTGAATCATAAATAAAATTATATCTCTGATCTTTCTCTCTAATGTAGTTGAATCGACATCAGAATCTAGTAAAATCCAGGTTGGTATTATCATTAGTGGCATTATTGGACTGATGTCTAAATGATTTATTTTTAATTCTCTTTTCTGTATGATTGTCCAACCAAATATTTTATTAAATGCTCTTTTTTTCTCCCTGCAGGTTTGTAAAATTGCTTGAATGGGGAGGTCTTAACTTTGGCCCTGCAGATTAACTCAGTAGTTTAATGACATCTGATTCCTTCTTCCTTCTAATGACATTTCACCCATCTCTACACGTAAAGCTGAAATTGGAGTTGCTTTACTTGCTCCTGTAATTGAGTGCAAAGCCTGATGTTGAACGGCATCTAGGTTCCTAGGAACTGTGTCAGAATTTGATCCATAAACTATACAACAATAATCAACTGTAGGTCTTATGAGGCTTATGTAAATTACTTTTAAAGCTTGTCTGTCTGACACACACCTGAATAAACACCTCATTATATATAATTTTTTTTTTTATATTTATCAATAACTTTTTGTATATGCATAATGCAGGTTAGTTTTTCACTACAGCCTCTTTGCAACTTTACGACAATTTCAATTTCCACATTCTAATACTTTATTATACAAGTCCAATAAAATCACATCAGAATACTCAATAAGTTTACTTTTAATTACATAACATATCTGAACATTTCCTGGAGTTGACATTTTGTACATCTTAGCAATTAACTCCCACCTTTCTATGAAATTGAATGTTGAAGAGCTTCTATAACAGAACTGCAAAACTGGAGGTTTAATGAATCAACATCACCGCTCATGTTTTTTTCCCTAATTCTTTGTTGAATTATTGTCTTATATTTCTCCCATTCAGCTCTACTACCAGATCAATTAGGCCACTCTCCAGTGTCATCCTTGTGTTAATTCAAGCCAACTTAAATCATTATTGGAAAATTATCACATCCAATAGCTGTGTCTTTAATAACAGTCCAAGAACAGAGCCCTGCCAATGAATCAGAAACTAATGTAATATCAGTGGCTGTCTCTGTACCGATTCTGATATTTCATCTTGTTCCGTCTGCATTACTAATGATTATAAGATGTTTAGACTCCATTAACTCCTCAATAACCAACCCATTCCCATCAGTCCTCTAGTCCCATATTGTGTTGTAGGCATCAAAATCACCACATCATATCACACTTTCATCTAAATGCAATATTACCACTTCCTGTCAATTAGATAATTTCTTACCAGGATTGTAAAAATGTATCACCCTAAATTTCAATTCTTTTGTCCATATTTCAACCACTGTGTACTCAAGTTCTTGTCCTTTTTCCTTGTTTTAGAAAAACTACACATCTTCTCCCCTATCCCTACAAATACTAATATAGCCAGGAACTAGGAACTTGACCCATATGATCATGGCAAACTTTGTTTTCCTGAGGAAGATTCATCAAGAGGAGCTTATTGAAACCAAAAACCCTAAAAGTCGGATCAGTCGGTACTTCATTAATAAGTTCAGCACCAATGCTATGTCCAACCCAAAAAAGTTTTGACAAAATGACACAATTCTACCAAATTAACTACAAAAACTTAGAAGGAATTATGTATCAACTAAGCTGTTCCTCCAGCTGTCTCCATACTTTACCCACAGCTTTCTTTAAGAAAGTTGTTCCTGTTATAGCATCTGATTTGATTCAAATAATAAACTCATCCATGTTGTCAGGAGTTTTCCTCCAGGCCCCAAAAATAGCAATGATCAAACCACTGTTGAAAAAGAATAATCTGGACAAGTTGCTATTGCAAAATTACAGACGCATCTCAAATCTCCCATTTATCAGTAAGATTATTGAAAAAGCTGTGTTTAAATAGTTAAACACCTTTTTAACTATGACCAGCCGCTTCGATGTCTTCCAGTCAGGTTTCCTGCTCACCACAGTACAGAGACTGCCCTTGTCAAGGTATTCAGTGACATCTGCATAAATGCAGACTCTGGAAGAACCACAGTGCTGGTATTATTGGACCTCAGTGCAGCATTCGACACTGTTGACCTTGGTATGTTTTTGGAGCGACTGGAGAACTGGGTTAGTCTTTCTGGTATAGCACTTGACTGATTTGAGTCTTACTTGAAGGACAGGGACTTTTTCGTGTTGGTAGGTAACTTTTCATCAGAGTTGACAAAAATCACATGCAGGGTGCCCCGAAGTCTACATATCTACATGCTCCCCCTAGCTCAGATCATAACAAACATCAAGATAAATTACTATAAATATGCAGATGATATACAGCTCTATATTACAATGTCACCAGATGACTATCAACCTATTCAAGCATTAGGTAGATCCATAGAACAAATAAATGCGTGGATGTGCACTAATTTTCTTCAGTTGAATAAAAACAAACTGAAGTACTTATTTCTGGATCAAAGAAGCAGTGATCAAGAGTCAGCGCACAGCTTCAGTTACTATAGCTAGAAACAACAGATCAGGCCTGAAATCTGGGTGTAGTAATGGATTCAGACCTGTACCTTCAGAGGCACATAAAGACAGTAACAAGGTCGGCGCCAATGTAAGATTAGCATGGATTTTTCATGCATTTTATAATGAAACGCTTTCCCAACCATTTACAAAAGCAAAAAAGTCAATTACCAGTGAGCTTACTTGCATTTAGTTTTTCCATTAATATTTATCTTCATATCTTGCTATCAGAAGAACAGAAGCCATGTTGAGTCCAGGTGTAAAACTTGGTAAATATGTGGGTATGAAATAGTAGGAATACAGTATTTGAAATATTTAGTTTCTTGTTATCAAATGGTGGTAAAAAGGAACAAAATGGCAGCACATGGCTAATGGTAATGGTCTATTTTTGTTTTGCTTGATCATGTTTGTCTTCTCTTCCAGATTGTTCATGACAAGATTTTACTTGATGTTTTTCTTTCTCGAAAAGGTTTTTGCTTCTTTGTTTGTTGCTCTTTGCTATTTTTGAAAACTGTAGTTTTATTTGTTCTGCCCTGTTGACATGTCTTTGTATCAAAGAGACAAATGTTAGGAATAACCTTTGTTAATATGACTCATAGCTGTTTTTCCCATTTATACCATATTGATAGAAAATATAAGTTGTAATGTTTCCCTTTTCTTAGAACAGGATAAGAATGCTCATCAACACACATTACAAGGATAAATGGCCCAAGGTTTGTCACGAATGACCTGAAGCTGGGGCACTGGGTTTGATAGTGGAGCAACTGGTTTGATTAGAAAGCCACAGCACACTTAGATTAAGGATGGACACCCACTACTACACAACCTAACAGATAGACACCACAATGGTGACACATAGTCTACTGATAATCACTGAGGGAGGGCACATCCATTGCATTGCAGGAGAACACGCAGCTTTCCCTCAGCTTGGATTGAAACATCTATGAAATCTACAATCAGTGCAGCTATGCATATTAATGGTGCTGTGCACAAAGATTCAAATGAAGCTCAACACCAAGATGAGCTGTGAGATACTGAATGTAGGTGACAGAACCGCTGGTCAGCTGCAGTGAAATAATGACATACAACTAACAAAGATTTGTTTGCAGTTATAAGAAACTGGACTGAATTTGACTATTTCTGTTTGGATTTAATCCCCTTAACATAAACACAAGAGATAAATATTGTCTCTGTTTAGCCCGATTATTAGAGCGGCCCAATTTCAATCTCTGCAAATGACTGCTTAGATGTGGTACCTACTGTATACTCTAGGTGGCACATATGAAGTAAACAAAGTTTTCTAAATTTATATTTGGTCAGTTTGATAGACATGCACTGCATTTTATGCCCACATGATATATTTTCAATTCAATTCAGTTTATGTATATAGTTTCAATTCACAACAAATGATACGTCAAGGCACATTACATGACAAACAGATCTGATTCATATGCACAATTATTTGATCAAATCAGTCCGATTGTATAGACGGATTTAAATAACATACATTCCAATACAGTTCTAGTTAAATTGCAGCACAATAAAAGTGGTTAAAAAGTTTTCTACTCAGGGCGGATCTCATCCAACCCCGAAGCCTCGCCACCGCGGAGCTTTTTAACCA
Source organism: Girardinichthys multiradiatus (assembly GCF_021462225.1). NCBI lineage: Eukaryota > Metazoa > Chordata > Actinopteri > Cyprinodontiformes > Goodeidae > Girardinichthys > Girardinichthys multiradiatus. The sequence goes on from NC_061807.1 coordinate 2,588,968, forward strand.
CCTCGGTGACTTCAGCCTGGGTGATGAAAGAGTCCAACCCCGAGTCCCCAGCCTCTGTTTCCACCAGGGAATGCGTGATGGCAGGATTGAGGAGATCCTCGAAGTACTCCTTCCACCGGCCGATAATGTCCCCAGTCGAGGTCAGCAGCTCCCCACCCCCACTGTAAACAGTGTTGGCGAAGCACTGCTTCCCCTTCCTGAGGCGCCGGACGGTTTGCCAGAATCGCTTTGAGGCCAACCGGTAGTCCTTATCCATGGCCTCACCGAACTCCTCCCAGGTCCTAGTTTTTGTCTCTGCTACTGCCCGGGCCGCGGCACGCTTGGCCCCACGGTACCCGTCAGCTGCCTCAGGAGTCCCACAGGCCAACCATAGGACAATTATAGGACTCCTTCTTCAGCTTGACAGCGTCCCTTACTGCCGGTGTCCACCACCGGGTTCGGGGATTGCCACCGTGACAGGCACCGCAGACCTTACGGCCGCAGCTATGGGCAGCAGCATCCACAATAGATGTGGAGAACATGGTCCATTCGGACTCTATGTCTCCAACATCCCTCGGAATCTGGTCAAAGCTCTGCCGGAGGTGAGAGTTGAATACATCCCTGGCTGAGGGCTCTGCCAGACGTTCCCAGCAGACCCTCATTATGCGCTTGGGCCTGCCAAGTCTGTCCGGCTTTCTCCTCCTCCAGCGGATCCAACTCACCACCAGGTGATGATCAGTGGACAGCTCAGGACCTCTCTTCACCCAAGTGTCCAAAACATGCGGCCGACGGTCTGATGATACGACAACAAAGTCGATCATCGACCTCCTGCCTAGGGTGTCCTGGTGCCAAGTGCACTGATGGACACCCTTATGTTTGAACATGGTGTTCGTTATGGACAATCCGTGACTAGCACAGAAGTCCAATAACAAAACACCACTCGGATTCAGATCGAGGAGGCCATTCCTCCCGATCACGCCGCTCCAGGTGTCACTGTCGTTCCCCACGTGGGCGTTGAAGTCCCCCAGCAGAATAATGGAGTCCCCGGGAAGGGCACTATCCAGCACCCCTGACAGGGACGCGAAGAAGGCCGGGTATTCTGCACTACCACTCGGCCCGTAGGCCGAAATGATAGTCAGAGACCTCTCCCCAACCTGAAGGCGCAGAGATGCGACCCTCTCATCCACTGGGGTAAACCCCAACACGAAACGGCTGAGCTGGGGGGCAACAAGCAAACCCACACCAGCCCGCCGCCTCTCCCCGCAGGCCACTCCAGAGTAGAAGAGAGTCCAGCCCCTCTCAAGGAGATGGGTTCCAGAGCCCACGCCGTGCGTGGAGGCGAGCCCGACTATTTCTAGTCGATATCTCTCGACCTCCCGCACCAGCTCAGGCTCCTTCCCCCCCAGCGAGGTGACATTCCACGTCCCTAGAGCCAGCCTAAGCATCCGGGGATCGGGCCGCCGAGGTCTCCACCTTCGTCCGCCGCCCAATCCTCTTTGCACCGGTCCCTCACGGTTCCCCCTGCAGGTGGTGGGCCCACTGGGGGATCTACCAATACTTTTCTGGATTAAATAGATTACAGTGGATAAACAAAGTCTGCAAACAGTTTTTAATGTGTGTGTAAATTTATCAAGTGTAAACAGAAAGCACCGTATTTGTGTTAGTATTTGTATGATATTGAACATAAATAGAGTACATTTTAATTTATATGATATGAAGCATCTGTTAGTTGAGTGTTGATCTGAACCAGATGTTCCACCAACAGGGCAGATTTCATGTGAGTTCAGGCACTGACCTTAATGACCACAGTGATTTCTTGTTTTAAAGGTACCATAGCATTTTCTTATGTCTGCAAAAAACGAATAACACAAATTATGGCTCATAAAGTTCCATTTTATAGACAAACAATGCAAGTGACAATAATTGTCAGGAGGGAAGGGATGAGCAACTGGATTCAAAACGATCCTCATAATGACTGTCATCGTTTTAATAAAAAATGCTTTATCTCTACAGTAATCATCACACACCCCTAAGGGCCAGGAAGCTGGAAAGTTAGAACTATCATGAAAAAAATTAATTGAATATGTTGGGATCCACAGCCATGGAAACAACATTAAAACTCCGGTACAAACTTTTCTGGAACTTTCAAAATACATTGCATTTAACTGACTTCCAGCAACTGAGGAAAGGGGGGTAGCAGCGGACTTCCCATGAATCCACTGGCTGTATAATAGCAACCCCTTTCCAATGGTCCGACCTCTTTCCACTGCTCCTCTGAGGGACCAGGATAAGGGAGGCCCAGCGTGCTAATGTCTCTTTGCTAGCAAACGAGACATAAACTCTTCCACTGGATCCGAGAGTGTCATACGATCATCGGTCATATGCACTAAGATAAGTACAAATGGATCACTGTCTGTGTACCCGGTGATTTCATTTATGAACGGGGTAATCAAGGTACAAGCATTGCTTGACTGTTCTCTCTGAGATCTGCAGAACGAACTATTTCCAGAGAGTTCTCAGCACAACGCCGAGTGCAGCTGTTCCCCAAGGAGGACAACGGAAGCCGCATCACCGTGGTAACGTGCAGTTTGGTGGGCCCGACAGAGCGGCCGAACCTTCAAACCCCTCCGCAGCTAAGGAGGTTAGCTGTAGCTAACCATTGTTCACTGTGGATGCTTTCTTCAAACTTCGTCGTCGTCCAGACAACTCAGCAAGGTTCATGACGTTAGGGTTTGGACAGAACAACAATAATAGAAAGATTTAGATTGAAATGATCTAAACGTTTTTCATTTTCATGAAGTTTGGTTTTGTTTGTGTTGAACTCAGCTATCTTGGTGCTAGCAGAATATCTGCAGCACACATGTTCAGTTTGTGCTCTGTGATGGTGTGTTTTAAAGTTAAGACAAACTTTACTTGAAGGGTGATTTTAAACAGAAGATTGATCATAACGTGCCGTCCGCACTTATGCATTTTAACCCATTTATTGACATTATTTTTAAAGGTGTGTGTTTGATTCTGGTGCAAAGCTATCAGCCTCCCTTGTTAGCTTCAACTGCTAACAGGTAAGGACATGTGCTTGCTGCCAAATAATATTTACCCAGAAAGGTTTAGTTTTCAATCCAGTAAATAATGTGTCCGTCACATCATTTTACTAAATTTGATAACTAAGTAAACACCATTAAGCCCCATTTCTCCAGAAAGATTTGGCTCTTTTCCAAAATATTCCCTTAAATTTTTTACCATTTCCTTTAATAATATTTCTTTAAATATTATTTTAATAAATAAAGACAGTTAATGAGACCCCGTTGAGAATTAGTCATCCAGAAGGTTGGTTTATTCAGCAGGTCATTTTTAAAACATTATTTTATTAAAATAATATTTGATCTGATCTTGCATTGTGAAGGGTTGTCTACACGTTTGCTGATTATTGCCTAAGTTGGTTCCAAGACTAACTTAACTTCATTTCAGATTCTTCAAGATAATCCTTGGTTCTCAAACATAAACATTGCATGGTAATGTTGCATCACTCTTTTGGTCATGATTTTTAACCATCTTTAATCAACTTGTTTATATTGTACATAGTCCATTAGTCTTCGTTATTCTTTAATTCTGCTTGGTAGTTTAGTTGGATTGTTTTAGCATAGTAAAGAGTTTGTTGATTGAAATATGTTTGACTTTGAGTTGACTTATTTTTGTTAATAAATTCTTGTATTTTAAGAAATTGTGTGAATTCATTCCATATATGTGCAGAGTTTATGCTGTTCAATAATGTCAGAGCTCGTCTCACACATTTCTATTTTGTCCTAATACCATCGCCTTACTGGGCTGGTATTCACAGGACAACCCTTAACAGACCGAAATATTATTTGATAAAATATTAAATTATTAATATTAAATATTAAACAATATTCTCAGATTCATTATCCTAACAAATATTAATCCATTGTGATATATTTATCATGAAAAAAATCTAAACAAACAAGACAATCTGATTCAATCATGAACGTATTCAAAGTACAGCATAGTTATAAAACAGTACAGTGTAGTTTTTATTTCATTTGATAAAATGATTTTAATAAGGAACCCAGTTGGTTGCATAGAGTCACTGGCCTTGCAGCAATCCCCCCCTCTGACAATTCTAGACACTATCAGGTACAAGAGAAGAATACAGTTAAATTCCGCAGGAGGGTTGACTCCCTTAGTTGAAATAGACTAATTAAATTCTACGTTAAGGACGGCGGAGTCCTCTGTTAGGAAACTAATAAAAGGAGCGAGTGAGTGTGAGAGTGGAAAAATAGCCACCACTAGGTGACTGTTTTTCATATAAATTAAACAAGGAACAAATGGTGAGCCGTTGCGGATGCATGTAGGCAAGAAAATTACACCTTAACGGGTTGAAGTGAATTTTACCGCAACAGGTTAGTTGATCACCATCTTGTTTAAAAGGTATTTCCAGTATTTAGAACACACCAGGTGTTAAAACCATACTGGAACTAAAAGTCGCCTAAAAATGGGTAAGGGACAAAGTAAAGAAAAACAAAAGTTACTTGATAATTTATCATGCAAAGATTGGAAAGTAGTAGAAAAGGAAGAACCAACAGCTGTGGAACCATTATGTTACTGGGTAAAACATTATAACTTTAATGGAAAGTTATCCATGGCTGCCTTAAAAGACTTACAAGGTAAAATAGCTAACAAATGTAAACAAAATGAAAAACAAATGAAAAGAGAAGGTTATGCACAGACAACGGTATGGTGTAAAATAGCAAGACAGCGAGAGGAAGGTGAAAGAGTGGCGCGACAAAGAAGGGAAGAAAAGAAAAAAGAGGAAAAAGAAAGAGAACAGGCAGGTAAAGAAAAAGGAAAAGAAATAATGTTTCACCGAAAGGAAGATGATGAATATTCAGGTCCTTATGCAGCCTTACAGCAACAATTAGCCCAACAAGATGAAGAGGCGGCTGGGGAAGATGAAATAACTGAGCCTATGGCTCCCCCTGTCGCCCCATTTCCCGAAAATCCACCTAAATATACACCAAAAGATATAGGAAGTAAGCCTAAATTACGGAAACACGGCGCAGTAGGAAGCTGGTCAACAACCCTATCTGGGGGCTTTAATAGTGTGTTAAGCCCTCCCAGGGAACCTCAAAAGTTACCAAGTTTTGAGGAAGAGGGACTTGAAGTACAGACTTTCCCTCTGATAGAACTTCCAAATCCACGATCAGGACAGAATGATCCGGCTGTAATAAGGGTATATCGAACATGGACACAAGATGATATTAAAAAGGCAGTAGAGGGCATTCCCCACCCTAGAGAAGATGTTGAGGAATGTTTGAAACAAATGGAAGACCTTAGACGTTCTTATCACCTGAACGGAGCAGAAGTACAACAGGTGTGGATGTGCAAGTTAGGCCCTGACTGGTTTCATGTTAAAGGAACTTATACGCCTACTCAAGCAGATGGTACCAACCGAGTTGCTGACAGTGATGATCTGACAAGACATGTGAACCCCCTATTGGAAAGAATTAAAGCTAAATATAAAAAGAGAGCAAATTACACTGAAATAGGAAGGTGCCGACAGAAACCAGATGAACCATTTGATGAATATTGAGCAAGAATGGGAACGGTGTTCAAGGTTCACAGTGGTCTAGAACCAAGTGAAGATGTAAACAGTGCCTTCCAACAACAGTTAAAAAATGCACTCCATTCAGGTTCGTCACCTGAAATACATGGCCATTACATAGGAATGAGTGGAGGCTCATTACAGGATTACATCAACCATGCCCTGCATGCAGAAAAAGTTATAAAAAGTAAAAAGACCAAACAAAAAGACACAGTGTTCTACCACGAGGAAGAGACAGCCTGTTTTGATAATGCAGTTTATTATCAACAAACACGAGGCAGGGGTAGAGGTCGAGGAAGAGGTAGAGGCAGAGGACATTTTGGAGCACAAAATCCACCCTTGGTGAAATGACAGAAAGGGTACTTTTGACTGAGGAGGGAGAAAATATATTAAATCTGGAATAACTGTTCTATGTAGAAACAATTAGACCAGAAATAGTTGATAGTACAAGGCACACCTATCACGTTCCTTTGTGATTCTGGAGCATGTAGAACCACCCTCAGAGAGCCACTACCACATGCAAAGCCTAGTGGAAATTATGCTGTGGTCAGAGCAGCCCAAGGAGTGACAAAAAGGGTTACTGAGACTGAACCCATATGGCTCAGAGACCCGGAAGGAAAAACATGCCAACTTTCGGTACTGATATTGCCAGAATGTCCAGTAAATCTATTAGGTAGAGATGCAATGGTCGCCTTACAACTAATCATATTGCCAACTCCTGATGGATTAAAAATAGCTAGGGAAAGGCCTGAAAATGTATATGTAATGCAGGGAGTGGGAACCCCAAACTATTACTATACATTGGACATCCCAAATAAAGCACCAACTTCCATGGGGTCATTTCTCGTAGATGAAGGAAAAAATTCCATACAAAACCCTCAGGATGTAATGTCACCTGATGACCTACATGTTACAATGTGGTACACAAACAAACCAGACACCAAATACAAAAGCGAATTTGACAAAATCACTCCAGTAAAAATAACAGTGTCATATGTGTACTCAGACGTGACGGCAAATGCCGCAGCTGCAGTAATACTGCCAGATACAGTCAAAAGGTTGTTTAGACAATACTCAGAACCTGATATCTCACTGTGTAAAGAGACAACTGAAGAATGGAAAAACTTGGGCCAATTAGTAAACAGTGGTGAAAGAGCAAGAGATTGGGTTGCAACAGGTGTAAACACCTGGTACAGTCAATCAATCCTGATGACAAAAAAGGCATTGTTTTGGACAGTGACTGTCCAATCCGGAGTGCATCTAGACAAAAAGGAAAAGTGACATATCTTCTTTACTAAGGAACAAGAGGAACTGTTGAAGCTGGTTCCTGAAAAACTATGGTCTCAAGGGCCAACAGATGTTGGCCTAGTCAAAACAGCGCTTCCTGTTGTAATAAGACCCAAAACAGAATACAGGCCTAGAGTGAAACAATACCCGCTAAAACCTGATGCAATGATAGGAATTGAACCAGTTATTACAGATTTGAAAAAGGCAGCAGTGTTGATTGAATGTGCTGAGTCACCCTGTAACACTCCTATATTCCCTGTAAAAAAGGCACCTCCATCTGTAGGGTGGAGGATGGTTCAGGATTTACAAGCAGTTAATAACGCAGTCATTCAAAGATCGCCGTGTGTAGCAGATCCACACACACTGTTGAATTCTCTGAACCCAAAAGCTAAGTTTTTCACTGTAGTGGACATAAGCAATGCATTTTTCTCTGTGCCACTGCATAAAGACAGTCAGTACTGGTTTGCTTTCACATTTAAAGGAAAAAGGTACACCTACACAAGGTTACCTCAGGGATATTGTGAGAGTCCAACAATCTACTCTCAAGTTTTGACCTCCAGTCTGTCCACCTTCGAGCCTCCACAAAACAGTCAACTATTAACATATGTAGATGACATACTGGTGGCATCAGAAACAGAAGAAGCATGTAAACAGGACACTTTAGCTCTCCTAACACATCTAGCAGGAGAAGGCCATAAAGTAAGCAAAAGCAAGTTGCAATTTTGCAAAGAAACAGTAAAGTATTTGGGTCATCAATTAAGTTCAGGAGGAAGAACAATAATGGAAGAGAGAAAAACAACAATATTACAAGCACCAAAACCAATAACAAAAAAGCAAATGATGTCTTTTCTGGGTCTGGCAAACTATTGCAGAAGTTGGGTGCCCAATTATGCAGAAATAACAGCACCACTGCAAAAACGTATGTATCAGAAGGAACTTAAAATGTCTGATGCCCTGGAGTGGGATCTTGAAGCAGAAAATGCACTTTGCAGCTTAAAACAGGCCATGGTAAGCAGCTGTGCATTGGCACTACCTGATTACCAGAAAGAATTTGTGCAAATGGTGGATTGCAAAGGACATTTTATGACATCAGTTTTGACACAACTACATGGAAACAAATATAGGCCTGTGGCCTATTTTTCCACTAAAATGGATGCTGTTGCTTGTGCTCTACCCCACTGCGTGAGAGCAGTTATCGCAGCATCTCTAGCTGTGACATCAAATGCAGACATAGTACTTTTCCACCCACTGACATTAAAAGTTCCCCATGCAGTATCAGCTCTGCTCTTGCAAACAAAAATGAGTTTCCTGTCACCAGCAAGACATCTGTCATGCATGTCTATCTTACTGTCACAACCACATCTAAAAATAGAACGTTGCACAATGCTGAATCCAGCAACACTGATACCAACAGAAGAAGATGGTGAAACGCATGACTGTGAAACATTAGCTGAAGAAACAGCAAAAAGCAGAGCAGATTTAAAAGATACTCCTCTACAGAAAGGTGAAACATTATTTGTAGATGGTTCCTCTAAAAAAGATGAAAAAGGGAAGACAAAAACAGGATATGCTGTGGTCACTCATGATAGGGTGTTGAAAGCAGAAGCGCTGCCTCAACACTACTCTGCACAAGCTGCAGAGTTAGTGGCTTTAACTGAAGCATGCAAATTAATGAAAGATAAAGTAGCAACCATCTACACAGACAGCCAGTATGCTTATGCAACAACCCACACATTTGCACAACACTGGAAAAACCGAGGTATGATAACATCAACCGGAAAACCAGTCACACATGCAGCATTACTGACGGAACTGCTACAAGCTGTGCAATTACCAAAAGAACTAGCAATATGCAAATGTGTGGCACACACAACAGGAACTGACCCAGTTTCAATTTTTTACAAAATGAAACATTAAAAGACATGCAACAACAATCACCAAAGCAGGAACAACAACAATGGCAAAGAAAAGGGGCTGGTTTTGGGGAAATGTTTGGAAAATATAAACAACTAGTGTTTTCTATATTAACGTCTATTGCTGTGTTTGCAGCTATTCTCACCTTATGTGGATGTTGTTGTATTCCTTGTATAAGAGCCTTGTGTTCTTGAATAATCACCTCTGCTATACAACCAGTTAAAACAGAGCTCTCAGAGATGTATGCCCTTATAAGACCAGACGAGGACTCAAATGAAGACCCTGATGAGACAAGCAACGAAGAGACGTCCCTGCATTTTCCAGACTTGTATCCAGACCCTGATGGTTATTAGGGAGGTCCTGTGAGTGTAACTTTTTATGCATTGCAATGATTTCATGACTGAAAATCTGAAAAGAAGTAGTCACTGAATGATGTTTAAAATTGATATAATGCTAAACTGAATAAACAGGAGGGAAATGTTAGATAAATGTACATACATTATTCAGTTTTCATTCTACATTACTCATTTACTATCTAGATGTGCTGTTTATATTACTGATTGAGAATGGTTGTTATTTCCTTATATGCATAGAGGAATATGATGTTGCAACATGAGCACAGGATGTGAGAACAGTCTGTTCTCACATAAAGATAAACTCCCTCAGCAGTTGAAACCTCATGTAACTAGGGCGTTCCTTATCTAATAAAAGCATGAAGAGCGGAGACTGTCTTCAGAGTGTGTTTGGAGGATTGTAACTGAGACAGTCTCCGGGACACTCTCCTTGCAAGTTAAAACAAACTAACTTCTCTGTGTCTTTCTTTGTGCAGATGTTGTAATGAGTGTTGGGGTTTAAACCTAACACTCCACACAGACAAATTTTTTAAACCTATATTTCTGTTAATTATAATGATTTTCTGCTTACAGCTAATGAAAACATGATTAAAATAAGATTAAAATATTACACCAGACCAATAAAAAACATTTTAATACAGAAATGTGGGCCTAATGAGAAGTATGTTTAAAGGGTCGAGCCTTATGGGAATGCGTGTTCTAATTTATTGAATATGACTGTAAATTAGATCATCAACAAACTTTTATTAACAGTGAAAGATAGTTGGGCTACTTAAAAATACATGTATCAAATAATGGTTCCACTTAGTAATCAATTACTTACACAGAAAAGCAGAGAAGGTCTTTGAATCGATCTTTGCTCTCAATCATCTTGACATGTTTTGTTCTTAGTGTTTTTAAGCCACCATTTAGGACTAAAGCATTTGATAATAGTTTGCAACAGTAGGAATGTGTTTTAAATACGACCTGTATTTATTTCAGTTGCTTTTTTGGCTTTTAATTTTGCCAACATGTTTCTTCTGATTGAAAGCAATTTAATTTTTTTAGACTTCCATCTTCAGTCAGAGAGAGAATATGTGGAAGGAGCTAATGATTAGGGTGATGGTAAGGTGGCGTTCCAACCTCAAAGACTTGAAGCTAATCACAAAATATGAATGGTCAAATATGCCAGTGGAAACATGGAATAAGCTTTTTTAGCAATTATAAGAATTGTGGTTGGCAACAAAGATTTTCTATTCATTACTGAGAAGGTTTTCGACATGACAGTTTTGTTACCATACAAATAAAAACAGATTTTTTTTTCCCCCAAAGATGATTCCCTTTGTATATTGTTTTATTATCTTTAGGGAGGTTTATATCTAACTTTCGATCAGTAAAAAGCATGATAATAAAAATAATAATATAAATCTATATTTTTATTATTTCAATGTAATGAATATATGCACGTTTTCAAAATCCTGAATGACTTCTTTGTTTTTACCAAACATTAAGAAGATAATAAAACTTTACAGTCCGATGACAGTTATAAAAGAACGTGGGAAATCAGAAAAAGAAAATGCAGATGATTAGGTCAAAATTGGTTAATATTAATACACCAAGAATTTATTCATTTTAAAGAAGTATTATTCATGACTCTGTAACAAAACATCAGAAAGAACGTTTCTTCTCAGTAAATTAAAAGAGAAACAACGTTTTGAGATAACAAATCTAATGTAGTCTCAGGGGTTTGCAGTACTTTTAGCTGTAGTAACCTGAACCTTATTTCTAAAGAACTGAACTGAACAGAGATCCTTTAGGACCGTTTCGCTGGAATCTCTTCCCACTTTTATTTTATATCTGTTGTATATGTTGGTCATGTAATTATTTACAGGTTCTTAGTAAAGACTTATTTGTGGCATTTGTGCTCTGAAAAACAAAATGTTTCTAAAGGTAATGAGATCTACAAAACTACACTTTAAAAGGCTGCAGCCCAAGTTACCCCAAAGAGTTGAACTGAGTCCTATATTTATTTTTTGGTCCAAACTCAGGATAAAGGTTAGTCTAACCCTTCTTTATGCTATAAACAGTGGACTGTAAAGTCTGATTCAGTCTCATTGTTCAAACGTGGAACCAAATGTGTGGAGAATAGCAATAAAATGGCAGCATCTGCTGCCCTGTACTAAAATTCTCTTAATTTTTGTCATAAACCTAAAAGTGACCAAGACAAAATGCAAATTTAAAACTAAATTTATTTAGAGTTGGAAAGATCCTACAAAAAGCAAATAACAGGGAGCAGCAAGAAACCCACCTTGTATGTTGGACTACTTCCAGCCAGCACCGACACATATTCAAAACTGGCTTTACATGGGTCCAGGGGGCGGGCCTGTGGCTCCTCACACTCACTATTGCATATTTTTTGGAGAAACCTTGTATGCACATGCACCCTCACACTCAGACCCACAGATGTTTAAATGTTGTATATTGAGCCGCAATCACCACTAAATACATCTTGCATTCATAAGTACCATGCACCTTTCGATAAAAAAGCTGGTAATACAAACATTTCTGCAGGTGTAGAAGCAATTTTTTATTTAAATAAAAACATAATAAATAGTACGCTGAGCCTTATAGTGTGCAGGTGTTTATAATTTTGGTTAGGGTGAAAAGAAAAAGGATCGCTGAACGGTTTGTTTTGGTTTTCAGTTTTTTTTTAAATGATCAGAAACAACTTTAAAAACATAATATTTCGAAACCTTCAAAATAAAGTCTGACTTCATCATGGAGAAATCGTATAAAAGGTATTTCATGAAATGTAGCAGAATCACAATACAATGATACAATTTATGAATTATGGGAGTCAACTATGTCATTAGGTTTGTTTTTTTTTCCCCCAAGAACTAAAAATATAAACCTAAGGGAGGATTTATATTTCAGCTTCTCGTTTCCTTCTTAAAGATATAATTGAGTGATACATTTCTGTCATCCGAGCCTCAAGGCCCATTGTCCTACATATATCAGAAATGTTCCTGCTTTACCCCTTATTCAGACCATTGTGGTTCAGCAAGAGACTATTAATCAGTCAGGTAACTGAAATCCGCTGTGCTGAAGAAGGGAAACGTGGAAAATCTAAGACAGTGTACTTTCAGGACCAGGGTGGAAAACACTTTTACAGGACAGAGAAGAGAGGAACTGTGAAAGACAACAAAGGCGAAGAGTGACCACATCAAGTAAAACCTACCACATCAGAAGTTCCATTGGAAGTCTACTAACTTGCACATAAGAGTGGACACATGAGGGTTGACATGAACACGCCTCTTCTGCAACAGCTGGCCAGTTTGTTGTGATGTACCTGTCCCTTTGGGTTTTTGGTTCTTCTTTCAGGCTTAATGCCAATAAACTGACTGAGAAAAAAAATTACCTTGATTAAGGAAAATTCACTCTAATTTGGGCAGACATTAAGTTTTCAAAGTCACATATTTTCACAAGAAAATATACAATTTAGCCGTTACCTCTGAATGAACCCCAATGTGCACACTTCCTCCTCCTGGCACTCTAAGTTAAACACATATGTGGCGAAAAAGGTGGCAAGGCCAACAAGAATGTGGGCTGTGTGCCTTTAACACAGTTGATATATTCTCACGGTCTATTAAGCAGTTTTATATTAAATTCATAGGTATTGTTAAACGTGATGGGAAGGCGAAGGGTTGCCGTTTGTTCCGGTGTATCAGCATATTCTGTGTGGACTCCAGCTATGCTTTTCTTTTTATTTATTTATTTAATTCTTTTTTTTTTTTTTTTACTTCTTCCAGCTTTCTTAGAGGGAGGTCAGGTGGACCCTGGCTCTGCTCTCCATTTTATTTACGTTTTTATTTTATTTATCTAAGCTTCCCCCCTTCCAATGCTAACTTTTATTTATTAATTTATTTATTTTTTATTTGTCTCTATGTCTTGGTTTCGGGGGAAGCTGTCTTCTTCTGCCTTCCAGCCAGCGACGTCGTTCAGGTGGCCACAGTCCAGTTACATCTCTCAGTTTACAATGATGTATGTTTTACGAATATAACATTTATTTATTTGATTACTTTACCTAGGGAAATGAAAAAGGGCTGATATGACTGACACAGACAACGCTGAGCTAGAGTAGACACCTTCAGGAAGAAACAATCATCCGTAGAGGAAAACAGCAGTAAAAAAAAAAAAGACTTTTGTTGTTTGGAGTGATTAATAAAAATAGCTTGTTTATTTGTCTCTGTGTTGCCTTTACTTGAAAGAAAAAGAAGGAATCTTTGGATTGTTTATTTAAGGGAAAAATAATTTCTGTTGTTTGGAGCTACTGTGCATTTTAACAAACCCATTTTTTCTTATTACCACTATACATTTGACACACATTGCATATAATCGCTGAACAATAATATGAAAAAGGTAAGTGATATGGCAAGCAGAAGGGCTGCAGAACATTCCCTTGGTTTCAGTGTAGTTTGCATGACCTTATGTGTCTTATAAAATTATATACTGTCAGGTTAAGTGCACTGAAACACAGTCAAGTGAAAAAAGCTACCTTGTGAACGTTTGTTTTGGACATAGTATATTAAATATGTTTAACAGAGCAGCAAAGCCAAAAACACTATCACAGGTGGTCTCTATGTATTCACATGACCATAGGTGAGGTTTTTATTTACAGATTTACTCTATAAGTTCAACTAAAAACGGTGTCATATAACGGCTTCAATTATTGCAGTGATGCTGTAAATTATGTGGATTTTCAAAGAAGGCAACCGAAAGTGAACACATGACGCTTTACATGGCAAACCAGACACCTGTTTAGCTCGCGTCCTGAAAAAACCAGCGAGGGATATTTTTGAGCAGCCATTTATTAACATCACCTCTTTTTTACAGCGTTTAACAGCATTATTTCATGTCTCCACCAACAGTCTTACAGCCTCCGTTGACAGTCCACAACAAATAAAGAGTGTGTGACCATTTAAACTGAATGAAAACCAGGACAAGGCAGATTAGAAAAGGAAGCAGAAGAATCACAATCAAGCTAATAAACAGCAACAGAACGGACAGAGTTCTGTCTTCTTCTTGTGTCTTTATCATGTTTCGGTCTTCTTCTTCTCTTCTTTGTAGTTATATTGTCGGTTGCCAAACAACGTATTGGTGCATTACCACTATTGGAAATATGAATCTGAGAATATTATTTAATATTTAATATTAATATTTTAATATTAATATTTTAATATTTTACCAAATAATATTCCGGTCTGTTAAGGATTGTCCTGTGAATACCAGCCCCATTAAGGCAATGGTATTAGGACAGAATAGAAAGGTGTGAGACGAGCTCTGGCATTATTGAACAGCATAAACTCTGCACACATATGGAATGAATTCACACAATTTCTTAAAATACAAGAATTTATTAACAAAAATAAGTCAGCTCAAAGTCAAACATATTTCAATCAACAAACTCTTTACTATGCTAAAACAATCCAACTAAACTACCAAGCAGAATTAAAGAATAATGAATACTAATGGGCTATGTACAATATAAACAAGTTGATTAAAGATGATTGGAAATCATGACCAAAAGATTGATGCAACATTACCATGCAATGTTTATGTTTGAGAACCAAGGATTATCTTGAAGAATCTGGAAGTGAAGTTAAGTTAGTTTTGGAACTAACTTAGAAAATAATCAGCAACCTTTAGACAACTCTTCACAATGCATGATCAGATTAAATATTATTTTAATAAAATAATGTTTTAAATAATGATCTGCTGAATAAAACCAACCTCCTGGATGACTAATTCTCAACGGTGTCTAATTTACTGCCTTTATTTATTAAAATAATATTTGAAGAAATATAATTGAGTATTTTGGAAAACAGCCAAATCTTTCTGGAGAAATGGGGCTTAATGGTGTTTACTTAGTTATCAACTCTAGCAAATGATGTTCAGGGACTATTATTCACTAGCTTGAAAACTAACAACCTTTCTGTTGACTAGCCTTAATGCTAGCACACGTGTTCTTACCGGTTGGCCGTTGGGCTAACAAAGAAGCTAGCTAAAGTGCTAAGCTAGAAGATAGCTTAGCGCCAGAATCAACACATACCTTTAAAATACCAGGGTTAAAATGCATAAGCGCGGACCGTGCGTTATGAGCAATGTTCTGGTCAAAACCACCCTTTTAATAAAGTTTATCTTAGCTTTAAAACATACAAAGAACACGAACCGGCCTGGGTGCTACAGGTAGCATGCTAGCACCAAGATAGCCGAGTTCCACAAAACAAACTTCATAACATGAAAACGTTTAGATCATGTAATCCTAACTGTTAATCGGTTAATCTGCCCAAGCCCAACCTCTGAAACTGTTGAGGGAATGTTGTCCAAGGGCGAAGTTTGAAGAAGATATTCGTCGTGAACAAAGAGTTAGCTTCCCGCTAACTTTCTCAGTTTCTTCCGATCAGAAGGTGCGTTCGTTCTGTGAACAAAGGTTAGCTTCCCGCTAGCCTCCAGCTGTGGATGAAGAACGAACGTTGTCCAGCTGTTCGTTACCGTAAACACGGTTGCGAGCCGTAGTCTTTCCTCCAGACTCGGCTTGTCGAAACAGCTTCTCCACCGGGGCTTCCCTCGAACACCGTTTGCTTCTGTGGGGCCTCGAAGAGAAAATGTAAGCAACTCTTACACCTTAATTTCCCCGTTCAAGAATGAAAATACCGGATACACAGACAGTATTTCATTCTACTTAACTTTGTATATGATCGGTCCTTGGATCCAGTTGAATTTATGTCTTTTTACCAGCAAAAGACATCAGCGCGCTGTGTTTCCCTCCTATCCGGTTCCTATGGAAGGCCGCGTGGAAGAGAAAGACTTGTGGAAAGGTGGGGGCTTTTATTTGGGTATTGGCGCCACAGGAAGTCCGCAGTTACCCCCTTTCCTGGCTGTGCTGGAAGAAGGTTAATGCACTTTATTTTGAAAAGTTCCAGGAAAGTATGTACCGGAGTTTTAGTGTTGAAACCCATGGCTGTGGTCCCAACATCCCCCCTTTTAGTTCCGAAGAAATGGACGAAATCCAGTCTTTGGGGCTAACAATCCGTCCTCAGCCATGTGAAAAGAGTCACTGGGTTCCTGTAGCAAGGCAGAGTTCAACAGTTCATTTTGGTTCAGAGGTTAGTGTTTGGACAGGAGTGAGGCAGGCTTGGGCAGAGACTAACACTAATAAAATGTTTTAAAGAAAAAAAATAAAAATAAAATAAAGTCATGTAATAATTTTCACACCATAATAATACTGCTTTTAAACCTTACTTTCTGAAGTTCAAACCATAAGAAAGAAAAAAATTAAAACAGAGTATAGGGTGTTGGAAATTATTTACCATCTTCATACCTTGTTTGATAGATTTACAGGGTTGATTCTGGCCTGCAACGGCTTGCCAGGTCTTTTAGGAATGCTGTTACCTCAGTTATAACACACCTGCAGATCATCTCAAACTCCTCCTTTGTGATGACATCTTTGGAGTGGCTCCATTCTTTACCACTAACCTTACAGTTCGATGTTGCACTGTGAAAAGTTGTTTGTCTTTTAACTGGTGGCTTGTCTTTTGGCTGACGCCAGTTACCACCCCCCTGGTTCTGTTGCATCACTTGGGGACTTTCTTTGCGCCTCTTCTTAGGCCTGTTCTGAGTTTGAATGTTTAACACTCTAACTTTACCTTTTCCTGCTCTGTCTGAACTGACACGTGTTTCCCACACAAGCTGAGAATATCTACGAGTCTCCTGCATGGAGAGATTCTCTGTTATACAATGCATAGTCACTTCATACTGCACGCTAACGTGGAGGTTGTGAAGAAACAACGACTTAAACGTGTGGTCTTCTTCAAGACCTGGAGCATAATATCCCTGAAAATAAGCTGTCTTCAAATGGTGGAAATATTCTCTGGGAGGTTCGAACTGTTTTTGCAAAACTGTCAAAGCATTAATAGTGGCAGCGGCTTCATCTCTGTAAACATAGTACTCTTCTCTAAGAGCCTAGCAGAGAGCTGGATAGCTGTCACTAATTTCTGGAGGAAGGGTTTTTATGAACACATGAACACTCTTAGCTGTTGTTTTCCAAATAAGCCTCAGCTTCTCACGATCAGAAGGAAAACGCAAGTCAAGAAGACAATGTTCAACCTCACACAGGTAAGCATCAATATTTGACTCCTGGCTACCTGGATCAAAAACTTCTATGTCCTTAGTAAGGGATTCAAGCTGTTTGAAACGGACACGATGCTCCCAAGGTGGACCATGTCCATCTGAGAACTCACGTTGGTTAAGTTCATGAAATGGTGGAAGATCATGATAAAACCTCTGGGGAAGGAAACAAGTCTTCTCATGATTTAAATGAGAGCTTTGTAATGAATGGACTCGTGCAAGTGGTGCTGGGTCAGGTTGGATTGAGTCACCTGAGAACCATGTGCTTCTCTCCTGGTCCCTAGGGGTCGACACAGAGTCAGAAAGGAGAGGGGTGCCGATCAGGCTGGAAGGGTGCTCCTCCCACTGAATTGGGCCACTTATACACGCTGAGTCCGGCACTTGGTCATCTTGGTGGTTGTTCACTGCAATGGGATTTGGCAGGACACCACTGGAGACCATCTGACTTCCAACATTTCTGTTAAGGTCTGTGGAAGTAAGTTGGACACTTTGGCTGAATTTAGGAGGGGAAGACTCCGACCTAGGTGCTCGATGCCTGCTGTCTGAGTCTGCCCCCTGCTGTGGCTGCTGCAGCTGCTGTGAGTGAAAATGCAAATTGGGTACCTGAACAGTGGGGGTTTGTTCCTGCTTTCGGGATGAAGCTCTCTTGAGCTAATCTGCCTTCAGGTCCACTAACTTTGCTTCAGCTTTCTCCATCCTCTCCTCAGCTTTTGAGAGCTCAAACTTCACAGCATTCTCTCTTTGAAGGGCCGTCTGGTGGTCAGTCTGTAACTGAGAATATCTTTTAGCTTCCAGTTGTGATTTTTGCTGATACAACAAGGTAAGCTGACAAAGAACATCTGAAATCAGAATCTCTCTAGTTGGATTTCCAATTAGGTCAAGTAATTCTTGAATCTGTTTATCACATGCAGCAAGGTCAAACTGATTTAAAGCATCCCACTCATCTGGAGACAAACGGATGAGATCAGCAACCACCACCTTCTGCATCTCCACGTCTGCTGAATTCATAATGGAGTGTGATTCTATTATTCTGGCAGACACTACAAAACAACAACAAAGTTATGAGAATGTTGCTAAAAGCAACAACATCTAACAAATGTATGTCCAGCTATATATGTACATCTGACTATACATATCTTGGAAACATTTGATTGTAAAATGGGTGCACCAGTTGATCATTCAACCTGAGACTTATGATAACACTATGCTGTTATAATGCTACTCCTTTCTCTAAGGATATTTGTGATTTTAGAGTAAATTTTTCACCTTTCTTTGGGAGAACTAGTGATTAGACACTACTCTTAACCTTTAAGGGAATTTTGTTTAAAATGCAAAGGGAAAAGAAAATTACTACACCTCCTGAGGGTAATAATTGCAATTTGACTTTTGATTCACCCCCCTTTATGGCAGGCAGGGTGATTAGATTAAATTTGGGATTTAATCTGGCAAAAATCCTGTTCTTTCAAACCATAAAACAAACTATAAAGCTCCTGAATGGATACATTTATCAAAATTAGGTCAGATATTGAAATTAACTGCAAAGTTAATTCAGTTTCAAATTGTGGTCTTACACAAACACAGCCTCTGGATACAGATGTGCAGCAACTGTCTGGACAGTGAGGTTAACTGAAGTTAAACCAAGTCTCAAGTTATTGCTTACACAGAAGAAACCAGACTGAGTCAGAACATCTAAAATTTTGCCTATGTAGCAGAGTTGGTTGTTACTAGCATGGAGATATTGGAGTTATTAATTTTGACGAAAGTCTAAATTTGTGAACTCCTGGAGTTGTCACGAGTTATAATGTTCTCTTAAATATAATCAGTGACATCTGATGTTAGAACTCCGATGTTTTGAGTCCTATTGTGACCAGTGACAGCTGGTTTTAAGCTAATCACTTGGTACCTCAATAATGTGCAGTTGTGGTTTTATTCATTTACATTTATGTACAGTGCAAGCTGTTCATAATAATGCCCACCCAGGGACGCCACTGTATTGGAAATATGAATCTGAGAATATTATTTAATATTTTAATATGAATATTTTATCAAATGATATTTTGGTCTGTTAAGGGTTGTCCTGTGAATACAAGCCCAGTAAGGCGATGGTATTAGGACAAAATAGAAAAGTGTGAAACGAGTTCTGACATTATTGAACAGCATAAACTCTGCACATATATGGAAGAAATTCACACAATTTCTTAAAATACAAGAATTTATTAACAAAACAAGTCAACTCAAAGTCAAACATATTTCAATCAACAAACTCTTTACTATGCTAAAACAATCCAACTAAACTACCAAGCAGAATTAAAGAATAACAAAGACTAATGGACTATAATCCTAGGTTTCTCTTTAGTACAGTTGCTAAACTTACACAGAGTCCTAGCTCTGTTGAGCCATCAATTCCCTTAGCTCTTAGCAGCCATGACTTTGTGGGATTCTTCTTAAATAAAATTGATTCTATTAAAAAGAAAATATTTGACATTCTCCTGAAGATGATTACTTCATCCTCAGCAAGTGAGACAACATTGGAAATAACTGCAGAACCTGATTTGTGTTTGGACTGTTTTGATCCTGCGAAGCTTCCTGAGTTATCAGAAATATTAGCTTCATCTAAACCTTCAACTTGTATGTTAGACCCAATCCCAACCAAATTATTCAAGGAAGTGTTCCCTCTGATTACCAGCCCCATTTTAGATATGATTAATCTATCTTTAGTAAATGAATATGTACCACAGGCTTTTAAGGTAGCTGTAATTAAACCTTTACTTAAGAAACCTTCGCTTGATCGAGATGACTTGAAAAATTACAGACCCATATCCAATCTTCCATTCTTATCTAAAATTCTTGAGAAAATTGTTGCTAATCATATGTGTGAGCATTTACACAGCAATGACCTGTTTGAAGAGTTTCAGTCAGGTTTCAGAGTTCATCATAGCACTGAAACAGCTATGCTGAAAGTCACTAATGATATTCTTATGGCCTCAGATAATGGACTTGTGTCTGTTCTGGTTCTGTTAGATCTCAGTGCTGCATTTGATACAGTCGACCATAAAAATTTCTTAAAAAGGCTGGAATATGCTGTAGGGATCAGGGGAACAGCACTAGGCTGGTTTAAATCTTATCTGTCTGACAGATTCCAGTTTCTTCATGTAAATGATATATCATCTTTAAACTCCAGGGTTAATTGTGGAGTACCACAGGGTTCAGTACTTGGGCCAATTCTCTTTACTATCTGTATGCTTCCAATAGATAAAATTATCAGGCAGCATAGAATAAATTTTCACTGTTACGCTGATGATACTCAGCTTTACTTATCCATGATTCCTGAGGAGCCCAACCAGTTAGATAGATCACAAGCATGTCTTGAAGACATAAAAACTTGGATAACTTTACATTTTCTGCTTCTAAATTCAGACAAGACAGAAGTTGCCGTCTTTGGACCGGAGTCTTTAAAAAAGAAACTGCTTAGTTAATTACTTAACCTGAATGGCATTAAATTGACCTCCGATAATAAAGTAAAAAACCTTATTTTTGACCAGGACATGTCATTTAAATCCCATATTAAACAGGATTGTTAATGGAAAGGTAGAAATACAAAATGTTACACTTAAAGCAATATTCTAATTACAATGACAATTACCACAATGATATTTATGTAAACAGTCAGCAGTTTCCTATTAGAAGCCAATTACCTGTGAGTCCATCACTTGTTCTGCTGATTTTGGGAAAAGGACCTCGGCTAGGATTGGACGCTCTTTAATCATAGTGAGAACACCGCTCTCTTTCAGCCTCTTACGGAGCTGCTTCATTTGTGCTCTTCTCCGTTCAATGACCTATAAAAATAAATTATCAATAAGTTTAAGTACAATTTAGATACAGTTGCTGGTTTCTTGGATTCCCTTCTTTCATCTCCGGAACATTGCCAAAATTAGAAATATCCTGTCCAGGAGTGACGCTGAAAGACTAGTCCATGCATTTGTTACTTCAAGGCTGGACTATTGTAATTCTTTACTCTCATGATGTCCAAAAAATGCAGTTAAAAGCCTTCAGCTGATGCAAAATGCTGCAGCAAGAGTTCTGATGAAAATTAAAAAGAGAGATCACATTTCTCCTATTTTAGCTTCATTGGCTCCCTGTTAAATCCAGAATAGAATTTAAAATTCTCGTCCTCACATATAAAGCCCTTAATGATCTAGCTCCATCATACATCAGAGATCTGGTTGTTCCATATGTTCCTAACAAGGCACTTCGTTCTCAGACTGCAGGTTTACTGGTGGTTCCTAGAGTCTCTAGAAGTAGAATGGGAGGAAGATCTTTTAGTTATCAGGCTCCTCTCCTGTGGAACCAGCTCCCAGTTTTAGTCCGTGAGGCAGATACCTGGTCTACTTTTAAGGCTAGGCTTAAAACCTTCGTTTTTGATGAAGCTTATAGTTAGAGTTGGTTAGGTTATCCCGAGCTATCTTCCTTATTTTTTACCTCCGTCTTTTTCCCTCCCTGTTGGATGGAGTAAGGGGGAGTCAGGTTTAGCCTAAACCGGCTCAGTTATGTTTGAGGTGCAAACACTCTGTGTCTACCTGTGACACCTTTCTGGAGAGGGTCATCGTCCAAGCTTCTGCTGGCAACAACTTAATGCTCACCCTCTACCGATGATCCACATGGCCCTGTCTTTCAGTGTTTAACACTTTCTCTCTCCTAGACATGTCAATTGACTGAGCCTTTACTGTGACTAACTCTTTGTGCTTTCTATCAGACTCTAACCTTAAAAACTGGCTCAGAGTTTATCTGTTCTTTCTTTCTAGGTGAATTGACTAAAGGAGCTACATCCATTAACATTTACTTTTCCTTCCCATAGAAAGGACTCCTGGATCAGTGCTTCTTTGTTCTCTTTGTTTATCTGTTCTGTTCACTCAAACCCCCAGTCGGTCATGGCAGATGGCCGCTCACACTGAGCCTGGTTTTGCTGGAGGTTTCTTCCTGTTAAAAGGGAGTTTTTCCTCTCCACTGTCGCTACATGCATGCTCAGTATGAGGGATTGCTGCAAAGTCAACGCCAGTGAGCCTCTGTCTCTACATTCTCATCCAGGAGGAGGCAATGCTGCAAATCACTGACTGGATGCAATGTGCTGGATTTCCTTAGACAGAAAAACTCTTTATCCAATTTGAATAAATAACTGAATCTGACTGTACTGTTCAATGATTAGGATTAATTGGAATGTATGTACCTGACTTTTGTGAAGTGCCTTGAGATGACATGTGTTGTGAATTGGCGCTATATAAGTAAATTGAATTGAACTGAATTGAATTGATAAAGCAGAAGACGAGTATGAGTATATTTAAAGAAAGGGGCTTTTTCAATAATTTCAAGTTAATATGTTAAATGTATATATTATCTTATAGATGTTTAATTATATTAGTTAAAAGAAAATTTCTATGAGCTGTTTTTTCTCCTCTTGCAGGACATCAATGTATCACTGTGTATTGTTAGCTGTAAAATATCTCCAAATCCTTGTTTATAACATGTGGTTAAACCCTTCAACCACAGAAGCTTTTGCTTTAGTTTCTCCATAAAAACCTTAAACTTCTTGTTAAAAAATTCTTTACCTGTGTCAGTCTGATTTTTTTGAGGGAGGAAATCTGACTTTTCTTCAAAAAACTCAACCAAAAGCCTTTACCATCTCATCGGTAGTTTTCCCCTTCAAAACTGGTACATACGCTGTTTTTGAAAAGATTTCATGAGCTATAATGCTATCTCACATAGCTGAGCTCTGTTTCAGAATGCAACAGCCTGACAAACTGATCTTTCATATTTGTTGACAATACTGAATAAAACAAAACTTTCAGAACACAATAATATGCTACTTTATGTTAATCTGTCACAGAAATCCTTATAAAAATGCACTAACTTTTAATGGGGGGTCTGTGATTATCATGTGTTTTTGTAACTGAGAAGCATGCGGGCTCCTTTATAGACAAAAAAGATTAAATGCTTTTGTACCTGTCATAAAACTACATGGTCACCTTGTGGTCATGTCTTTGAGATGATGGACAACACTCATTAAACACTGGACGTCTAATGGACGTGCAGATCAAGTCTCTATTAAGTCCGTTGGGCCAAGACCAATTCTGGGCGTCTCCATGACGTGCAGACAAGGTCCGCAATTTGGCCGTCTAACGATGACCCCTCTTGTACGTCAATAGGCAATTCAATGTTTGAATATCAGACTTTTGGAGGTCATATAGACATCCCAGACAGGTGCAGATTTATTATTTTCTTAGTATGAATAATTAAGAAAAATAAATTATTTCAATGTAAACATAATTTAATTATTTATCGACTGTTATATTTTATTACATTTTAATAAATTTTCTTAACTGTTTTATTGTTATTCAATTAATACAGTTATTGTCAATTCAAAATAATTGCTTCTTTTTACTGTGGCTGATTGTGGTTACACACTCGTGAACAGTAGGTGGCGATATGTACCGATGAAGTTGTTTGCTTTCCGCCAATAGGAAATAGACGAAGAAGAAGAATTGCATTCAATTCGCAGGGTTTGGAGCCGCAGCGTTCTATTTTGGACCAGTAAACGCCAATCTGATTGGCTCAGGAAGCAATAGCGGCGGCCTGAAGGTAAAGCTCTGAACAGTTTATGTGCAGGGTGTGTGGGGTCTGCAGAGATTTTAGCAGCTCTTTTCCTGACCCTAGACCTGTATAAGTCCTGGATGGAGGGAAGGTCAGCCCTGGTTATTCGTTGCAGTCTGCACCTGTCCTGTTTTGTGCATGAGCCAAACCACACTGAGATGGATGAAGACAGGACAGATTGAATGATGGCAGTGTAGAAGATGACCAGCAGCTCCTGTGGAAGGTTGAACTTCTTGAGTTGTCTCAGGAAGTACAGTCTCTGCTGGGCCTTCTTTCGAACAGTGTCTATGTGTGAAGACCATCTCAGGTCCTCAGAGATGGTGGTTCCTAAGAACCTGAAGTGGTCCACGGCGGATACAGTGTTGTTGAGGATGGTGAGGGGGTGTATGGGGGTGGTGTTCTCCGAAAGTCCACGACCATTTCCACAGTCTTGAGTGGGTTCAGTTCAAGGTAGTTCTGACCGCACCAGTGTACCAGCCGATCCACCTGCTGTCTGTATGCAGACTCATCACCGTCCTGGATCAGTCCAATGACAGTGGTGCCATCTGCGAACTTAAGGAGTTTCACGGACGAGTCCGATGAGGTGCAGTCATTTGTGTACAGGGAGAAGAGGAGTGGGGATAGAACACACTCCTGGGGAGCACCAGTACTTATTGATCTGGATCTGGAGAAGATGCTCCCCAGTCTCACCTGCTGCTGTCGGTCCGTCAGGAAGCTGTTGATCCACTGACAGGTGGAGGCTGGGACGTTGAGCTGGGTGAACTTCTGGTGGAGGATGTCTGGTATGATGGTGTTGAAGGCTGAGCTGAAGTCTACAAACAGGATCCTGGCATACGTCCCTGGGTGGTCGAGGTGTTGCAGGATGAAGTGTAGACCTAAGTTAACAGCATCATCGGCCGACCTGTTTGCTCGGTAAGCAAACTGCAGGGGGTCCAGCAGGGGCCCTGTGATGTCTTTCAGGTGCTTCAACACCAGCCGCTACAGGCCTGTAGTCATTTAATCCTACGATGGTGGGTTTCTTGGGCACCGGGATGATGGTGGATCTTTTGAGGCAGGAGGGGACCTCACATTTCTCCAGTGACTTGTTGAAGATCCTTGTGAAGATCGGAGCGAGTTGATTTGCACAGGCTTTCAGGCATGATGAGGAGACGTTATCAGGTCCTCCGGCTTTCTTTGTTTTCATGTGCTGAAAGAGCCTATTTACATCATCCTCGGAGATCTTTAGTGCAGGCAGAGGATCTGAAGGTAGGGGGTTGGTTACTTTATGGGAGGAATTTGTTCTTGAATGAGATGTGGAGGAGATGGTTTGAGGTGTGAACGGCTTCCTGTCATGTCTGCAGTAGAAGCCATTTAGACGGTTCGCCAGGCGAGGATTCTTTTTAGGAAGGGTGGGGGGCTCCTGTAGGCAGTCAGGTTTCTCAGACCAGTCCATACAGCCGAAGTGTCCCCAGTAGAAAGGCTGTTCTTCAGCTTCTCATTGTAGCTTCTCTTGGCTGCTTTGATCTCCCTTGTTAGTTTGTTCCTGGCCTGCCTGTACCGCGCCCAATCTCCACTGCTGTGAGCTTCTTCCTTGTCCCTGCGCAAGTTCCTGAGGTGTGGAGTAAACCATGGCTTGTTGTTCCCAAAGGTGCAGAAGGTCTTGGTCTGTACACACATATCCTCACAGAAACTGATGTATGATGTCACCATATCAGTTAGTTGGTTTAAGTCAGTGGCTGAGGTTTCAAAAACAGTCCAGTCTGTGCATTCAAAGCAGGCCTGTAGCGTCTGCTTTGATTCCTCAGTCCACTTCTTAACAGTGTGAACCGTGGGTTTGGAAGCTCTTAGTTTCTGTCTGTAGTTTGGGATGAGGTGAATAAGAGAATGATCCGAAAAACCCAGAGCAGCCCTGGTAACAGCATGATATGAGTCCTTTAAAGCTGTGTAACAATGGTCCAGTGTGTTTTTGTCTCTGGTGGGACACTTAATATGCTGTCTGTATTTGGGTAGCTCCTTAGAGAGGTTAGCATTGTTAAAATCTCCCAGTATTATGATGAAAGAGTCAGGGTATTTTTTCTCCACGTCTGTAATCAGCTAATCTAGATTTTTTTCCGCAGCAGAAGTGCAGCCATGCGGTGGAAAGTATGAGCCAATTATTATAAACGAGGAAAACTCTCTAGGTGAATAAAACGGTTTACAGTTTATGGAAAATGACTCCAGATCAGGACTACATGTTTTTCCCAGCACTTCATTGTCTCTGCACCAACCTTCATTTATTAAAAAGGAGATTCCGCCTCCTCGCTTCTTCCCTTATAGCTCCCCGCTGCGATCCTCTCTGAGCAGCTGGAAGTCCGGCAACAGCAGTGGGGATGTTTTCACTCAGCCATGTCTCGGTAAAGCAGAGAACCGCTGATCGGCGGAGGTCCGTGTTTTTACTGGTGAGGAGAATTAGCTCGTCCATCTTGTTGCTTAGAGAGCCGACATTTGCTAGATGGATTGATGGCAGTGGTGTGCGAAGACCTCTTTGGCGG
Source organism: Girardinichthys multiradiatus (assembly GCF_021462225.1). Taxonomy (NCBI): domain Eukaryota; kingdom Metazoa; phylum Chordata; class Actinopteri; order Cyprinodontiformes; family Goodeidae; genus Girardinichthys; species Girardinichthys multiradiatus. The sequence goes on from NC_061807.1 coordinate 2,615,442, forward strand.
AGCTTTACCAGCGCGCCAGCATGCTTTCCCCTCCGGCGCTTTCGGCGCAGTCTCCCATAGAGTGCCGCAGCTCTGCTTGCCAGAAGCTCAGGGAAGCTCGGATCAATGAAAGATGGTGAAAAAAATCTCAAGAGAGGACTCTCTGATGTTGAGAAGTTCTTCTCTACTGAATGAGATCACAGAACTGTGGCCCGAGACCACAGTATTGTGGCTCAAAAAGCATATAAACACACAAAATACACAAACAAAGAGAGGGCGAAGCTCCGAGGCGGCCATCGTCGGCGCCATCTTGGTTAACATTTGGTCAACAAACAAATGTTAACTTCTGTGAATGTGGGAAATTGTGGAATAATCTGCATGAAGTGTTATAGGAGTGTTCAACTATTTCATCAATTTGAATAACTTCATGAATAGAAATTATAACTTCCCATGTGCTTCTGAGTTATTTATTTATAGATGATGTTGTTTGCAACTTAGATAGTAAATTAACTTGATACAAGGCCTTGAACGTTTACTTGCTGCTGAACAGAACTGATTTATGGGAAATAATTGCTTTGGGGCTGACTACCTATTGACAGGACAGGAAAGATGTACCCTGGTTTCCCTCTCCATCCAGGATGCCCTGACACCGATTGGCCTACTTCGTCAGGGGGAACCTTTCAGAAAATGTGTTTTTGAATTTGATATGTCTGCTAGAATACAAACTGCTTCCTTTTAGAGCCAATTCTAATATTTTAAATGACACCAAGGCAAAACAGGAGAGACAGCTGAAGGCTGTGTAAACAGGATTTTGAAATTATTTCTTGTCAAAATAGAATAGCTTTGGATATGATCCTAGCAAAAGAAGAAGGGTTGTGTGGTGTTTTTGGATAGGCTTGTTGTTCTTTTATTCCCAACAATTACAGCACCCGATGGATCTCTAACGAAGGCCCTAAAAGGATTGCAATCACTATCCATTGAATTAAAATCACACTCAGGAATCAATGAACAATTCACAAACATGTTAGAGACGTGGTTTGGAAAATGGGGAAACCTACTGGTGAGTATATTCACTTCATTGGCTGTTGTTCTGATGCATTGTATTGATCGTGCGATTAATTCCAGTGATACCGAAGGTTTGAGATTACCAGAATATCAAATGGATGTGGTGCCAGAGCACACACTGATGTGGTCCACTGAATATTTAAGCACAAGTGATGATGTGGATCTCATGGAACCAAACCAAAGTGTTGGAGAAATTATGATACTGTGCTATAAGGAGGAGGACGAAACCCATTGTTCATAGCCAGCCTGAAAATGGGAGCAAAATTAAATCACAGCCATAAACCGAGGATGCAACACCAGGCCTTGCCCAAAGCCAACTAGGAATGGGGAGCCAAGGATGCCACACCAAGAGGATGACCAACCCTTTCCTGCGGCCTGGAGGGGGACCGGACCAGACGACTGTAATAGATAATTGAACAGGGTTTACGATTCAGGGCCTACAATATACTGATACATATTGTGCTGCTCATTTCTGCTGTGCTTCTAGCTTTTTATTATTATTATTTTTTTTTTTCAACAGGGCATTATTTTCTATTTGCAATGTTTTAATCATTTAAATTTTAGACACACATCAGCATAGGTCTGTTCTATGGGAAACAGAGGGTGTGCACACACTGAGGGCTGCAGGTAGTTACTGGAGAGATGGCACTCCGTTTGGGGGAGCGGAGCCATGCGATGGCCAGAAGGAACTGCCTGTCATATTCTAGCTTAGGTCCATATGCACTAGACATGATTGAGGTGAGGTGGGTTTTTTCCACCTCAACAGGGGGATTGTTATGGATGTATGATTCTGTAGCCTGTTCTAATCATCTCTTTGCTGCCCTAATTAAATATATCTTCCCTTGTTGCTTATCTGCCGCACCGCTCACTGCTACAGCTTACACAACATAACTGTTAATATCACATAAGACGCAACACATAATCAAGGATAAACTGATACAAGAGGATGACACCCTTTAGGAGGGTTAAGAACAAGCATAGATAAAAGCAGGACTTACGCTCCATTCTTTGCTCCTCTTGGTTCATCCCTTAGATGGGCTGAGGGGGGCCCGGTACCGCAAGTGAATGTCACTCTGTATCTGTTCAATTGTATACTGTGTTCACTGATCATTTTGGCATTAAATCTTAATTTTATACTTAACCATTTCTCATTATTTCACAACGTAAATACTTTGCTGGTTTTACTGGTTGTTTCTCGGAACTGGAGAGAAATGGACCCGGTGGTACACAGGGAGGACAGAGTTAAAAACTCCCATTTTACAACAAACCTTCCCCAGGAGCTGCTGGTCATCTTCTACACCGCCATAATTCAGTCTGTCCTGTCTTCCTCCATCTCAGCGTGGTTTGGCTCATCAACAAAATACGACAGATCCAGACTGCAACGAACAATTTGGTCTGCAGAGAGGATCATCAGAGAGGACTTATATAGGTCTAGGGTCAGGAAAAAGGCTGCTAAAATCTCTGCAGACCCCACACACCCTGCACAGAATTTACCGTTAGGATGGCACTACAGAGCGGTAGCGGTAGAGATAGTTTCTTTCCCCAGGCTGTTGCTCTGGTGAATACTTGAAAGTCAAAGTTTTGGACTGATCTCACATTATATTGTATTCTAAAGCCAATTGTGTATTTTGATTGTCCGATGAGCTAACCCCTCCCTCATACTTCCATATGTCTAAAGGGATTGTTCAATCCAGCTCTCCATCCAATGGGTCCGGACTTCCCTAAACCTGAAAGATCTTACTAAGCAGGTTTACTGAAAGTTCTGTTTAAGCTGGTGTGGGGAAATAGCTCGCCTAGACTCTGACAGCCTTCATACAAAAGTCTCGCCCTTCTTCAGCTGGAGGTCTGGACAACTGAGTAGCCTATCGCAGTCATCCACACTTTCAACAGTCACTTTTGTTCACGGCTGCTTATTCCCTAATTTTACAACTGGCTCTTGGTATATGGGCTAGGTTAATTTTAGTGGCTCGGCACGAGCCCCAAGGGCGCTGTTTTAACAAACTTGGCTAAAGCAACCTATAAAAACCTCCTAAAATTTCTTAGAACCAGGCAACAAGACTTTTTACCACCTATGAAAAACCAACAATACGGTGACTCAAATAATTGAATGTCCACGATTTAACTAGAATTTTATAAGCTTTCTTTAATTAGAAACACTTTTGCAGGGGTCAGTAACAGCTTAAATTTGGCAACACAAAATAATTTCAGTAATAGAAATGAATCAATCAACTCAACCTGTCTTTCCCTGATGCTGAAACTAGTGAGTTTGGAGAGGCTTTGAAGACGGAGGCTCATCCATGCACCTGATGGAGATGTTTCTTCTGGTAACAACAAGTGGTTTCTTGAAGGGAATACGACTTAATCTTCAATTATCTTCCTTGAAGTGGTCTTGGAGATGCCGGTAATAGCTGGCTGTTGTCGCATCCTCCCTTCCCGTTAGCCTTCAAAAGGTTCGCTGTCAGCAGGCAGCTGGCTCTCGTCACTCCTAGTCATCCTACAGGTCTTTCCCTAATCTGCTCAGTTTTAAACTTTACACAGTATTACACATTTCATTCTTCAGCTTTCAGCATTTACTTTAAAACACAGTTGCAAAACCATCACTTCATTCTTTTTATTCATGCCTCACAAATGATTAACGTTATATCTCTTTCATATATAGCTGATTGAGAATGTCAAACCTTAATATTTTTTACTTTAATTCCCAGTTCTTCCCCACATTTCAATCATACATCTTTTTACTTAATGATCAAAGATTACTGATTGCATTTAATACTTGTAAAAGAATGGAAAAGATTACTGACTGCATTTAATACTTGTAAAAGAATAGAAAAGATTATCATACATCATTGGATACTTGTTGTTTATACTTCTGCAAAAGATAAGACAGATAATATGTGGCTCCATACAGGCCTCTCCAGTCTCTCAGCTCCAGAATATGGGAACATGCTTGTTTCACTCCTCACTGCTTCAACTGTGTATTTTAATCATTATTGTATGGATTACACATAAGGATACAAGGATATTTATTGTAACATTTATGGAGTTAACTATGAGCAGTTACTAAATGGTGCATGGATTACATGGAAAGATCTCACCTTTATTATAACTTTTATGGAGTTAACTATGAGCAGTTACTAAATGTTGCATGGGTTACATGGAAAGATCTCACCTTATTTTGACAGTATATATGTACATTTAAATAGGAATTTTCCTTTTTTCCAATTTGTAATGCGCCAGGGGAAAACCAGGAACAAGACGGCAGAGCACAAATGGAGAAAATTAGGAAAAACCGTTGATTTCGGAGAAAATAATGCTTTTCATTTTATTGCAAAATGTGCAAGTTGAAATTATGAAGTATCCACTCAGTTCTTTAAGTGACAGTTTCGGAGGTTTAAAATGGTAAATTTTATGTTTAAACTTGGCTTGTTTTCAACCTAAACTCATCGAGCTCGTATTTACATCCTGGGGAGGGGAAAAGCCTCAGCTCATTTCTCTAGCGGTTTTGTTTGACTCCATGCTGGCTTTTGTTCTGCTTGTCGACCAATAACCAGCGTGCTTCAAGAAACCTTGTGGCTACTTAACAGCTCCTATGAAAAATAATATGTTTCCTCACGATGGACCAAGCTCAACGTGTTTCAAACAAATTGAATCGCAGCTGTTACAGCGCTTCGCTGTGGGAGTTCATGTTCAGCAGTATCGCCGCCGGACTCTCTTCAGATTCTGAATCAAAAGGAGATGAAGCGGAAGATGATAGCGACTGCATTACTTTGGAGAACATTCCTAGTTTGCAGTTGTCTTCAACCCAAGATGAGGATGACGAAGAAAGCTTTGGACTGGCGGCTGAGGAGCTAGAACGTAAGATATCAGAAGCTATGGCTACAACAACATTTCAGGAAAACAGAGACAGTGAAATGGAGAAGATACGTAACTTTGACTGTAAATGCTACGGAAGAAGAATGGAGAACTCTTCACTTGGGACACAGTCCTGTAGCTGGAAACTTTCTCCAGAGCTCATGTAAAACATACGGATGGATTCTTTAGCAGCAGAAAGGGAGAGGCAGGACATGAGAATAATCATCTATAAACATCAGCTTATAGACAACAGCTGGAGCATCAGTTAAAAGCGGATGTGGTGCCCCTAGAGGTGGATGATTTTATATATCTAACTAAAAACTACAGTATTTTCACTTGAAGGCAATAAAGAACACTTAATGAAATAAAAGGACAATTGTCTTTAGATAGAGAAGTGATTGGTAAATCAGAAATTATTATAACTATGATTATATATAAACTCACTACGGGCAAGCCTAGCACTCAGTGTGGAGTCATGCACAGACCCAGACATTGCTGATAATGTGGGCTGCATCATACATAATCTTCACAGATGCTATGTCAACTACATTTATATTAAAAAAAAGTATTTAATACAGAATAGGATAGAAAATCCTTTATTGTCCCACAATGGGACAAATTTGGGTGTGTCAGAAACAAAGCAAAAGGCAATGAAAGCATCAAGGTTCATACATCACTTGAACCATAAAAAAGTTACCAGAATAGATGCTAGTCAATTAAAAAAGGAGGATGACAGAACAATAAAAAAAATGTGCCATGTTGGACAAAAGAATGTAGTGAAGTAATAAAACTAAGAAATAAAGCATTTAAAATGTTAAAAAGTAAACCAATTTATCAGAATCTAATTGAGAACAAAAGAAAGCAAGCGTTGGGAATTGGGAGTGTTATTCCGTACTTGTCCACAAGAGGTCCTCCTTGAGCCACTGCTGCCTCTTCTACAGGTATTCCTGATCTTACTACCTTACTCCCAAGCCCTGTGGTATGATTCCCCCGGTGTATTTCTGCCCTGTGATCAAAGCTAAACTCTTTGGACCTCGTGGATTTACTTCCTTGTGGCCAGAACTAACCAGTACTTTTCTCTTCAGAGAACCCGTGAAGTCTGAAGAACCTGCCGACCATTGCCTACTAGTTTTCCGGTGGAACTTTAAACATTGTTTGTAAATAAACCTTTGAACCTTTTCTGGTCTCCTGAGTGAGTTTGCATGTCGGTCAAACAAATTCCTAAAGGGATGACACAAAGGTAAGAAAGATCACTAAGAATGCAAAAAGAGAATATTGGAGAAACCTTTGTAATACTGTAGGGAGAGAAACAAAAATTGACCAAATTTGGAAAATAATTAAAAGAATGAATGTATTAGAAAAGAATGTGGATATCCTATATTAAAAATATATAATACAACTATAACAGAAGATAAAGAAAAAGCTGAAACATTAGCTAAAACATTTAGTAAAATTCATAGTTCAAGTAATACAGGTCCTTCTCATAATATTAGCATATTGTGATAAAGTTCATTATTTTCCATAATGTCATGATGAAAATTTAACATTCATATATTTTATATTCATTGCACACTAACTGAAATATTTCAGGTCTTTTATTGTCTTAATACGGATGATTTTGGCATACAGCTCATGAAAACCCAAAATTCCTATCTCACAAAATTAGCATATTTCATCCGACCAATAAAAGAAAAGTGTTTTTAATACAAAAAACGTCAACCTTCAAATAATCATGTACAGTTATGCACTCAATACTTGGTCGGGAATCCTTTTGCAGAAATGACTGCTTCAATGCGGCGTGGCATGGAGGCAATCAGCCTGTGGCACTGCTGAGGTCTTATGGAGGCCCAGGATGCTTCGATAGCGGCCTTTAGCTCATCCAGAGTGTTGGGTCTTGAGTCTCTCAACGTTCTCTTCACAATATCCCAAAGATTCTCTATGGGGTTCAGGTCAGGAGAGTTGGCAGGCCAATTGAGCACAGTGATACCATGATCAGTAAACCATTTACCAGTGGTTTTGGCACTGTGAGCAGGTGTCAGGTCGTGCTGAAAAATGAAATCTTCATCTCCATAAAGCTTTTCAGCAGATGGAAGTATGAAGTGCTCCAAAATCTCCTGATAGCTAGCTGCATTGACCCTGCCCTTGATAAAACACAGTGGACCAACACCAGCAGCTGACACGGCACCCCAGACCATCACTGACTGTGGGTACTTGACACTGGACTTCTGGCATTTTGGCATTTCCTTCTCCCCAGTCTTCCTCCAGACTCTGGCACCTTGATTTCCGAATGACATGCAGAATTTGCTTTCATCCGAAAAAAGTACTTTGGACCACTGAGCAACAGTCCAGTGCTGCTTCTCTGTAGCCCAGGTCAGGTGCTTCTGCCGCTGTTTCTGGTTCAAAAGTGGCTTGACCTGGGGAATGCGGCACCTGTAGCCCATTTCCTGCACACGCCTGTGCACGGTGGCTCTGGATGTTTCTACTCCAGACTCAGTCCACTGCTTCCGCAGGTCCTCCAAGGTCTGGAATCGGCCCTTTTCCACATTCTTCCTCAGGGTCCGGTCACCTCTTCTCGTTGTGCAGCGTTTTCTGCCACACTTTTTCCTTCCCACTGAGGTGCCTTGGTACAGCACTCTGGGAACAGCCTATTTGTTCAGAAATTTCTTTCTGTGTCTTACCCTCTTGCTTGAGGGTGTCAATAGTGGCCTTCTGGACAGCAGTCAGGTCGGTAGTCTTACCCATGATTGGGGTTTTGAGTGATGAACCAGGCTGGGAGTTTTAAAGGTCTCAGGAATCTTTTGCAGGTGTTTAGAGTTAACTCGTTGATTCAGATGATTAGGTTCATAGCTCGTTTAGAAACCCTTTTAATGATATGCTAATTTTGTGAGATAGGAATTTTGGGTTTTCATGAGCTGTATGCCAAAATCATCCGTATTAAGACAATAAGACCTGAAATATTTCAGTTAGTGTGCAATGAATCTAAAATATATGAATGTTAAATTTTCATCATGACATTATGGAAAATAATGAACTTTATCACAATATGCTAATATTTTGAGAAGGACCTGTATTAGTGAAGACGGAAAGAAAGGTAGGGAAATCACAAAGGTGAAATTTAAAGACTTAATGTGAAATAACGTAGATATAAATTTAATAAATGAGCCATTTACAAAAGGAGAGTTGAACTTTGTAACCAGGAAAAAAAAACATACATCACCTGGAAATATCTAATTTACTATACAATGATAGAACATCTCAATGACAAAGCAAAATAAAAAATATTAGAATTATACAATAAAGTCTGGGAGGAGGGAGAGCTGCCACAGAGCTGGAAGGAAGCACTAATTATTCCAATAGCTAAACCAGGAAAAGATAACACAGAACCAGAAAATTATAGACCGATAGCATTTACATCAAATATATGTAAAATAATGAAAAGAATGATTAGTAATTAACATATTATTTAAATATTAATGGGTATATATCTTGATATGAGAATGGTTTTTGAAAATGAAAAAGCATAAATGACTGCATTATGCTTAGAATATGAAATTAAGAGAGCACAAATAAACAAAGAAAATGTAGTAGCTGTATTTTTTGACATAGAAAAAGCATATGACATGTTGTGGGTTGAAGGATTATTAAGTAAAATGAGTATTAATGGAAAAATGTTTAAATGGATTAAAACATGTTTTATCAAATAGAAAAATACAAGTAAGAATTGGTCAAGAATTGTCAGGTAAATATATAGTAGAAAATGGTACTCCTCAAGAAAGTATAAGTCCGTTATTGTTTTCTATAATAAATGATGTATTTAAAAATATTGGTAAAGAAGTTGGGTGCTAATTATTTGCAGATGATGGAGCTATATGGAAAAGGGGTCGTAATATCAAACTTATTGAAAAGAAAATACAGGATGAGATTATTAGAATAGAAAAATGGGCATATCAAAAGGGATTTAAATTCTCAGTGGAAAAAACAAAAGTAACAGTGTTTACACAGAAAAGGAATAAAGAAAATATTAAACTAAAATTATACAATCAAGTTTTAGAACAAGTAAAAAGTATAAGTTTTTAAGTATATGGTTTGATGAAAAAATTATATAGAAAGTACACAGAAAAAATCACAGATAAATGCAAAAAAATATTAAACATGAGATGTATGGCTGGTGTTCATTGGGGAGCAGATCAAACAGCATTAAAAAGAATTTATACAGGATTAATTAGATCAAATATTGATTATGGAAGTATAATTTATGGATCAGCAACAAACACAAATCTTATAAAATTAGACAATATACAACATCAAGCTTTAAGAATTTGTACAGGAGCAATCAGAACCAGTCCAATAGCAGCACTCCAGGTAGAGATGGGAGAGATGCCATTAGATCTATGAAGGAAACAGTTAGCAATAAATTACTGGATAAACTTACAAAGAACAAGAAACAAACTAAGAGTTGTGGTTGGATTATCAATAACATAACAGAAGAATTTCAAATATATCATAAAGAAATAAGTTCAATGTTGCCTTTGCCAGTGGTACTATAGCCAGAGGCAGTGGTGGATATGGCATTGATGGAAAAGAAAAAGGATCCAAAATGTACTTCAGTCATGTTTAATACAAGTAAATATAAACAATTACTATCAATATGTTCAGATTTACACACATGCATCAAAAACATTAAAAAATGAGTAGTATTTATAATACCAGAATTTAAAATAAAAGTAGGACAAAGAATTACAAATGGATTATCAATATATTCAAGAGAATTATTAGCAATATTTTTAGCAGTGCAGTGGGTGGAGGATATAAAACCATTAAAAACAATAATTTGTTCAGACTCAAATTCAGCATTATTAAGTTTAAAACATAATCAGATGGTAGGCCAGACATTTTGTTGGAAATAAAACATACTTTATTCAGAATACAAAGGATGGGATTAATAGTATTTTATGGGTATCAGCGCATGTAGGAGTTGTAGGGAATGAGATGGCAGACAGGATGGCAAAGAAGGCAACAAAAAAACACATTATCTTTATAGTTAATATTAGTAGGTCAGAGGCAAGAAATATAATATCAAAAAAGGTGGGATGAAGAAAGGAAAGGAAGAAGGTTTTATAGAATCAACAAGATAGTAGGAGAAGTAAAATCTGGAAAAAGGAGCAGAAAAGAGGAAAGGTTTATTACAAGATTAAGATTTGGACATACAGGACTTAATTCTACATCGTTTAAGATAAAGAAACATAATACAGGAAAATGTGATCATTGTGGAGAAGAGGAAACAATAGAACATGTAATATTGAAGTGTCAGAAATATGAACAAGAAAGAACAATTTTGAGGGGAGAATTTGTAGGTATTAAAGACAATTTTAATTTGATAGATGCATTGCAAATAAATTTAGGTAGCAGACATTTCAAATCATAGTTAGATTTTTCAAAAAAACTAATTCTATTAATAAATAGAATTTGATTATTGTAACAGTAAATAAGTAAATTTAAAAACATGAAGAACCACACTCCATACAAGTTGGTGGCGGTAATGCACACCTCCAAGTTATTGGCATACCGCCAAAAAATTTATACCAGAAGAAGAAGAACCAATCAGGAAAAACAGGAGTCACAAAAAGAGGCTGTATAGTAAAGAATAATAAAACCCACAAAACATTAAATTTACATTTGAACAAACTGTGGTGACAGAATCATTGTTAACACTTGTTGAGCAGATGATAAACTGTGTAATATAATATAAAACAAATAAAACAATCTCCTTCATTCAGTGAAGGAGCAGTGAATATAACGGTCATGTATGCTGTGAATGATGCCTGAAAACCCAGAAATATATCAATAGATAATGGTTGAAGTCTCAAAATCTGAAACCAACTAAATTACTGCTTTCACTGATTCCTGCAGTTCTGTGAAATTCTTCTTTCATTTTTCTTGTGTGTCTGTGTGTTAGGGAGTGGTGGAGGCTCCCATCTAGAATCACTGTTAAACTTTTACTAAACCTAAGCTATGTATGTCTGATGACATAAACCACAATTACACTTTTTACACAGAATTAAACCCTGGTGTCCTGTGTGGCAGGTAGGGACATGCAACACTGCTAAGGAGGACAACCTGACTTCACTAAATGTCTGCAATAGACACCATGGACACCTCAGCTGTACAGTAACAGTTTAAGAGCAACAGTAACATTCCTGACAGCACGACATACAGTTGCCTTTGAAGAATTTTCTGCATCATCTATGTTATACAAAAAAGCTGCTGTTGGCATAAAAACGACGTGCAGTCATTATGTCATAGGAACAATGTGTGGGCTGAGAATATTTTTGAGATACATGGAATGTAGAACCACTTTCTCTTTCAATGTTTTTTAGATTTATAACAAATTCCATTGTACGTAGATTCTCACTAAAGACATCAAAACTGTGAATGAACACATGGATTTGTGTAGCAAACGCAAGATTGTAAAATAACTTTAAATATGTTTTCAATTCATTTCAGTTTATTTATATAGCACCAATTCACAACAAATGTTGTCTCAAGGCACTTCACAAAAGTCAGGTACAAACATTCCAATTAATCCTAACCATTGAACAGTGCAGTTAGAATCAGTTATTTGTTCAAATTGGATAAGAAGTTTTTCTATCGAAGGAAACCCAGCAGATTGCATCGAGTCAGTGACTTGCAGCATTCACTCCTCCCGGATGAGCATGTAGCGACAGTGGACAGTCACTGGCGTTGACTTTGCAGCAATCCCCCCTACTGAGCATGCATGTAGCGACAGCAGAGAGGAAAAACTCCCTATTAACAGGAAGAAACCTAAAGCAGAACCAGGCTTAGTGTGAGCGGCCTTCTGCCACGACCTTTGGGTTTGAGAGAACAGAGCAGAGAGACAAAGAGAACACAGAAGCACTGATCCAGGAGTACTTTCTATGGGAAGGAAAAGTAAATGTTGTAATGGATGTAGCTCCTTTAGTCGTTTCACCTAGAAAGAAAGAACAGATAAACTTTGAGCCTGTTTTCAATGTTAGAGTCTGAAAGAGAGCACATAGAGTTAGTCACAGTAAACGTTCAGTCAATTGCTATGTCTAGGAGAGAGAAAGAGTTAAACACTGAAATACAGGGCCATGTGGATCATCGGTAGAAGGTGAGCATTAGGTTGTTGACAGCAGAAGCTCGGACGATTCCCCTCTCAAGAAAGGTGTCACAGGTAACTACAGAGTCAGGCCAGGTGTAGCTTCTAGGAAGAGAAAAGAGAGAGAACAAAGTTAAAAGCTTATATAACAGCAAATAATGCAAAATTGGAGAGTAGTGTGAGAATGTAGCAAAGAGGGTGAAAGTGGTCATTATGTCCTCCAGCAGCCTAAGCCTATAGCAGCATAACTACACAGCTAGTGTCAGTTCAGATTATTTAGTTAAAAGGTGCCTATCTACAACAGTGTCGTCCCAAGGCAGAGGGTCCCACTGATGGTCATTGTTATACTAAAAACCACAAGGATTGGGATACGTCTCTCTGTCAGACTGATTATAACCATCGGAAAAGAGAACGGGTCATACAGGGGGCAGAAATGGAGGGTGTGTTTGCACCTCAACCATAACTGAGCCAGTTTAGGCTAAACCTGACTCCCCTTTACTCCATCCAACAGGGGAGGGAGGAAGGCTCTCTCCCTGATAAACTAAGCCACTCTAACTATAAGCTTTATCAAAAAGGAAAGTTTTAAGCCTAGCCTTAAAAGTAGACAGGGTGTCTGCCTCACGGACCAAAACCGGGAGCTGGTTCCACAGGACAGGAGCCTGATAACTAAAGGATCTGCCTCCCATTCTACTTCTGGAGACTCTAGGAACCACCAGTAAACCTGCAGTCTGAGAACGTAGTGCCCTGTTAGGAACATATGGAACAATCAGATCTCTGATGTATGATGGAGCTAGATCATTAAGGGCTTTATATGTGAGGAGGAGAATTTTAAATTCTATTCTGGATTTAACAGGGAGCCAATGAAGGGAAGCTAAAATAGGAGAAATAGGATTTCTCCTTTTTATTTTCATCAGAACTCTTGCTGCAGCATTTTGAATCAACTGAAGGCTTTTAACTGCCTTTTGTGGACATCCTGATAGCAACAAATTACAATAGTCCAGCCTTGTAGTCCAGTTTTATATTTTAGATTGCCTAAAGTAGCCGCCCTTTGCTGTGGTGACTGAATTATTAACCTTTGACCGTCTCTCAATGAACCTTTAGCAAGTTATTAAGAGAGCAGAGCAGTAATCACAGCAAAAAACATTGATGATGAAAAAAAATGAATAGCTTTTATAGAAGATGTAAATTTAAAATAAAGCTGTAATTTAAAATTAGTTCTTTCATTTTTTGTTTACTACATAACTCTATATGTGCTCCTTCAAAGTTTTGTTGCCTTTGCTGAGAATCTACAATGTAAATAAAGAGACCCATTAAGTGAGAAAGTGTATCTAAAACTTTTGACCGGTAGTGTATGTATTATTCTATATATAAACTTTAATGAATATATTAAAAGAACATCCAGCTGTTTGTATTGTAACATTTCAGATGTTTCAAACATTTCTTCAACATGAAAACCCTTAACTACGCAGTTGTTGTTTTCTTAATAAGGAACAAATTTAATGCACAAATTGCATCCATTAGCAGGCGGGATAACGGTGCTGAATGCAGGAGTTGTAGCCATATATCTGAGGCTGACAAAAATTTTTGCAAATTGTCCACTGGCCTTGCACTTCACATCACAAATTTTACAGCGACCATAATCTGTTTGAGTATTTAAACTTAACAATTTTCCTCTCTAGGGTGGATTCTCATGTGTGTGTTTAAATGTTCTTTTCGGCTAAATCTTTGTCCACATAGATCACAGCAGAAAGGTTTCTGTCCAGTGTGGATTCTCATGTGTGTGTTTAAATTTCCTTTTTCAGTAAATCTGTGTCCACATAGATCACAACAGAAAGGTTTCTGTCCAGTGTGGATTCTCATGTGTCTATTTAAGTATTGTTTTATGTTAAATCTTTGTCCACATAGATCACAACAGAAGGGTTTTTGTCCAGTGTGGATTCTCGTGTGTGTGTTTAAACTTGATATACGGCTAAATCTTTGTCCACATAGATCACAACAGAAGGGTTTCTGTCCAGTGTGGATTCTCATGTGTGTGTTTAAACTTGATTTATGGCTAAATCTTTTTCCACATAGATCACAACAGAAAGGTTTCTGTCCAGTGTGGATTCTCATGTGTGTGTTTAAACCTCCTTTTTGGTTAAATCTTTGTCCGCATAGATCACAACAAAAAGGTTTCTGTTCAGTGTGGATTCTCATGTGTGTGTTTAAATGTCCATTTTGGCTAAATCTTTGTCCACATAGATCACAACAGAAAGGTTTCTGTCCAGTGTGGATTCTCAAGTGTCTGTTTAAATGTCCTTTTCGGTTAAATCTTTGTCCACATAGATCACAACAGAAAGGTTTCTGTCCAGTGTGGATTCTCTTATGTATGTTTAAAGTGTATTTTCCAATAAAGGTTTTACCACAGTCTTCACAGCTAAACTTCACTCCTGTCTGGACTTTCTTTGGCGATTCCACATTTTTATTCTCTGTGAAACATTTATTCCGATCCAGCGAGCTTAAACATCCTATTTGTGAATTTATAATGTCTTTCTGGAGAAAGCCACGGTGAACAAAATGTTCAGCAAACTCAGGGGAGCTAAAAGGTTGGTTAACGTTTACATCTGACTCAGGAGCTCTGCTGTCCTTCCAGTCATTGTCCATGTCCTTAGATTTCAATCCAGAATCTGACAAGTGTTTGAGCTCAGAGACGGGGTGCTTTACATCATCAGCCTTTTCATCCTTCTCAGTGTCTTCAGTTTCTGAGGAAATGGAACCATCTCCATGATCTTGTATCCTGATGGATTCTTCTCCTCCATCGATGTCTTCTGGAAGCGCTCTGCTTTTAATTTGGTCTTGATAAAGCTGTGAGGGCAGAGGGGACTGTTTATCATCCTCACTCTTTATGGGAGTAGCAGTGACTGGAAACCTGATGGCATCAATCTCCTCCTTCCCATTGAGCTGCTCTCCCCCCAGACTGGTGAAGACCTCCTCCTGTTCCTCCTTTATGTGGTTGGGCTTTGGGTCATGTAGGCCAGCACAGGGTCTGTGCTTTACAGGAGCTGCTTCTTTAACCATCAGCATCTGCTTAACATCTGCAGGAAACACTGAAACACATCATGCATATTAGAAGGTTTTTTGACTCCAGCTTCTCTGTAGAATAATCAGGTTTTAAAGCAGGTATAATAAGCAATGAATATGTCAACTTTTTCTCAGTTTAAATATTTCTTTTGAAAACAAAGACATAGAATCCACACCAGATGTTGGCAACTATCAAATACTCCTCATATAATAAGAAATTAAAGCCAATTATTACACAAAGAAAGTTAAGGGTAAAAACTTGGAATGACAGAGAATAATTATTTAACCCATGAAGAAATGGATGTCTGAAGGTGTATAAAAAGCCAAACAACCATATTAAATCTGTGAGCATTTAGAAAGCATATTTTATATGTTCAAATCAATATCAGCTGGTTTAAAATTTATTGATAGCCTATAAGAAGGTTTCTTATTACTAAAGTATTGCACAGAGGGGTAAAACTGGCAAAAGCAAAGAGACCTTCACAAAAAGGTCTTACTATTGCAAAACATACTAATGGCAATGATTACAGCTGCATTTCTAAGCTTCTGACTGTTCCAATGAGCGCTGCTGCAACCATAATCCTGAAGTGGAGAGGACAATTTCAACGTAGACCAGTCAAAGTCAGGTGCCCCTAGAAAGACGTCTGGTCTTCTGGTTTAAAGTAGCTTTAATTAAACCTTTACTTAAGAAACCTTCGCTTGATCAAGGTGAATTAATCAATTCCAGACCTATATCCAATCTACCATTCTCATCTAAAATTCTTGAGAAGATAGCTGCTAAACAAGTGTGTGAGCATTTACACAGCAATTAACTGTTTTAAGAGTTTCAGTCAGGTTTCAGAGCTCATCATAGCACTGAAACAGCTCTGGTCAAAGTCACTAATTATATTCTTCTGGCCTCAGATAATGGACTTGTGCCTGTACTTGTCCTGTTAGATCTCAGTGCTGCATTTGATACAGTCGATCACAATATTCTCTTAGAAAGGCTGGAATATGCTGTAGGGATCAGGGGAACAGTACTAGGCTGGTTTAAATCTTATTTGACAGACAGATTCCAGTTTGTTCATGTAAATGATAACTCATCTTTAAAATCCAGGGTTAACTGTGGAGTACCACAGGGTTCAGTACTTGGGTCAATTCTCTTTACTATATATATGCTTCCAATATGTCAAATTATCGAGCAGCATGGGATAAATTTTCACTGTTACGCTGATGATACTCAGCTTTACTTATCCATAAATCCTGATGAGCCCAACCAGTTAGATAGACTACAAGCATGTCTTGAGGATATAAAAACTTGGATGACTTTAAATTTTTTGCTTCTAAATCTAGACAAGACAGAAGTTGTCGTCTTTGGACTGGAGTCTTTGAAAAAGAAACTGCTTAGTCAATCACTTAACCTGGATGGCGTTAAATTGACCCCGGTAATAAAATAAAACACCTTTGTGTTATTTATGACTAGGATATGTCATTTAAATCCCACATTTAACAGGTTTCTAGGACTTCCTTCTTTCATTGCCAAAATTAGAAATATCCTACTCACGAGTGACGCTGAAAAATTAGTCCATGCATTTGTTACTTCAAGGTGGGAGTATTGTAAACCTTCAGCTAATCCAAAACACTGCAGCAAGAGTTCTGATGAAAATTAAAATGAGAGATCATATTTCTCCTATTTAAGCTTCCCCTCACTGGCTCCCTGTTGACGCTGTATTGGCCGCAAAAGGAGGCCCTACACCACACTAATAAATGATTGTGGTCTTAAACCAGGTGTTTCAGTTTCATTGTCCAACCCCTGTATGTGAAAGAAGTAAATATGTCATAAATATAAATGTTCTGAAGGTTACTTTTCTTTTTTCCTCTTAATTTCTTAATTGCTAGGATCTCATGATCCATTTTATTGCTTTAAATGTAATAAGATTCAAGACATCACTTTGTATAAGTAATTAATGTATTTTAAGCTTCATTACTTGATTTTTTATGTATAGCATTTTATCATTAAAAATCTAAATCTTGCATGTTATTTTTACAGATTACAAAACTAATTGTGATCTTTGTAATGTTAGCAGTTGGGTTAGTAAATAGGTTTGAGTTTAGAAATTTGGCTACAAAGAACTGAACACCTATGGCCATTAACTTTGGGTCATGACCGAAAGAACGAGAT
The DNA here is from genome assembly GCF_021462225.1 of Girardinichthys multiradiatus. Taxonomy (NCBI): domain Eukaryota; kingdom Metazoa; phylum Chordata; class Actinopteri; order Cyprinodontiformes; family Goodeidae; genus Girardinichthys; species Girardinichthys multiradiatus. The sequence goes on from NC_061807.1 coordinate 2,632,697, forward strand.
TCCGGATACAAGCGGCTGAAATTAGCTTAGTTCGTAGGGTTGCCAGGCACTCCCTTAGAGATGGGGTGAGGAGCTCGTCCATCTGGGACGGGCTCGGAGAAGAGCACACATCGAGAGGAGCCAATTGAGGTGGCTGGGGCATCTATATCGGATGCCTCTTGGACGCCTTACTCGGGAGGTGTTCCAGGGACTATGTCTCTCGGCTGGCCTGGGAACGCCTTGGGCTCCCTCCGGAGAAGCTGACAGAGGTGTCTGGGGAGAGGGACGTCTGGGCGCCTCTGCTGAGTCTGCTGCCCCTGCGACCCGGTCCCGGATAAAGCGGAAGACGACGAGTACGAGAACTGAGTTTTGTTGAGTTACTGTAAATAGGAAACGTCTATTCATGTTTTAATTAAGACTATATTATAATTATTATGTTGGTCCAATGTATGCAAAATATTTTCTTTTGACTGTGAGCTGTAAACAAATATTACACTTATATAAAATAAAGGCGAGTGACAGCTTCAAAAGCAGAAGTTTGGTGCCAGCCATAAAAAAGGAAAATAAACAAAAGGAAAACCATACTAATGACTAAAACCATTTTTAGCTAGCAATATTCACTCCAAGTATCTCATAAATTGAGGCTGAAGCACATCAAGAAATAAACGTTTTTAGCTCAAGATGTTCATCTGTTGCTGTGCTTTTACCTTCAATTATGTCGAACACTAGCAGTTGTCCTTTGTGTTCTTTTCTTCTTGCCAGGTAGCCACTACGAATAATGTAATTATTCTTCTTAATCAGCGAGTACATAACGTTAGCCAAAATGTATTTCCTTGTACATGTATAACATGCCAGATGCTGCACTAACGATCACAGGTTGGTGGCGATGGTTCAAAGCAGCCTGCCAACCACAGCCGCCACAGGATGAAACAGTCCCAACCCCCCAATGAGTTCCAATCCCAACCCCATGAGCCCCCAATGAAGTCCAACATGAACCTCCCCACAGGGCCACCCCCAACCAGGACACCGATATCAAACACATGCCCCCGAACCCAAACGCCACAAATCCCCTCCCCCACAAAGGAACACCCCCTCAGGTGAGCTCCATAGTCGAAAAGCCGATGAAGCCACAATCACAACACAGCCCCGCTCCAAGCACCCCTGCCGCATCCTGCCCCTCTCCATACAGCGCGCCGCAATGGCGAGGCACAGGCCCTGCGCAACACCACCCCATCCCCCGCCCACTGGCGCAACAAGGCAGACACCACCGAACACCACACCCACAACAGGACCCCCGACTCCACACCAAACTCACTTAGCAAGAGGTCCCCAGCTAGCGGCAAGCACCCAGGGCTGGCGTCCTCCACCACGCCCCCCGCAACCACACAAAAAACACCACGTCACCGTCACTGCAATGATAGCCCAGGGAGAAACACCATCCAGCTCAGCTCCAGCATCACCGCTCAGCCGATCCAAACGCCTAACATCCTAGAAGAGGACACAACCCCTCTGTAAGCTTCATTTATATCAAGGTGTAATTAAGGTTTATTATTCTAAGATTGAAACATGTTTGTCTTTATGTTTAGTTTATTAGATAAGTTGTATTTGAGATATTTTGTCAATTCTGGGCTTCCGTGTTTTTATACAGGAAGTTATGTCATGTTAAGGAATGGAAATAAAGAAAACGGCAGTTACGACCGAGCCATACGGTTGTTTTACCATTGGTGACAAAAAATGGAGATAAGCCGTCTCTCTTTATTTTGTAACTGAAGTAAAAGAACTATGAAAAATAAAATAAAAGTAAGTTTCAATCCTACATTAAGTAAAACAATCTCCTGTTCTGTCGGCAATGTTACCCTGGCAAGTGGTAGGAACTGACGTATGGAGTCCAAGAGAAACAGAACACTCAGCGTTTGTAAAGAGTTCGACAACAAGGTTATTCTGGTCTGAATAAGATGGCATTTTTTTGTGAAAGCATGGATCGTTTTGTGTCATAGACAGAATTAGCAGACACTTGTTGAGTAACTGGAGAAAAGTCATCCATCATGGTGGACAGCGCACGTGTTTCAAGACCTAGAACAAGAAGCTGCAGTTCAAAAGATGGGCACAAGAGGGCACCAAAGTACACTGAGAAGGGTCTGGAGGAACTGCTTTCCAGGAGTATAAACATAAGGCGATCAAAGTTATCACAGCTGACGTCCAAGACAAATAGAATCAAAGAATTTATGAAATGTGATGAAAGTTCAGATGTTGTTGAAGAGCATTTAAATGAGTGCACCGGACGTTTGACTGAGTTTATGAACGCAAATGAAGAAGTTTTGTTGTTTTTGCCTGAAGATGTAAAGGATGGTGATCAGATGTTTTGGTTCAACCCTAAGAAGAACAATATAAGTAGCTTTATTACGGAGGTTGAGAATTGGATCACTGCGATGAGAAAGCAAAACAAAGATGCTGTGGGCCCAGACGACAGTGTGTCTGTTACAGGAGCTCAATCAAAGAAGAGGTCTAGTTCACATGTGAGTCGATCTGCTGTATCTGCTTCAGCTGTTCATCAAGGTCATCCAGAGTTTCATCTGCATCATCTGTGAGACAAAGGGAGCAAACAAAACGCGCTGCTCTTCTTTCCGTGCTGCATTTTTGAAACAAAGACAGGAACTAGACATTGAAGACTGCAAGTTGAAGGCTAAAAGAGAGCAACTGGAGATTGAAGCCGTCATTGCTGCTTCCACAGCCAAAATTAAAGTGCTTGGGGATTGTGAATATGAAGATTCCACTAATCCAGCTGTTGTTTATCCTGAAGCAAGCCTACTGGAGAATCACCAAACAGACAGCTGTGAGCAAGGTGCAAGTAATGAACCCAGGCTGAACATATGTGACAATGTAGTGGGACATGGAAATAGCTTGAGACAACCTGAACACAGTGGTGATGCAGTCGACTTGTGTGAAGTCATGATGAAACAAAACACCATTACTGAGATGTTGGTTAAACAACATAAGCTGGCACATCTACCACCAAGAGACAATCCAGTTTTTAGTGGGGATCCACTTGAGTTCAAGCCCTTTATAAGAGCTTTCGATCACACAATTCATGGGAAATCAGATAGTGATAGTGATCAACTATATTACCTTGAACAATTCACAAGAGGGGGAAGCAAGAGATTTGATCAGTAGTTGCCAGCATATGAATCCCCAGCAAGGTTATCAGGAAGCAAGAAAATTGCTGACTTATCACCATGGTAACGAGCTAAAAATTGTAACAGTGTTCAACTGGCCACACATTAAACAAGATGATGTCAAGTCTCTCCAAAGGTATTTTAACTATTTTAAAGGTTTTTAACTGGTTGCAACAATGCAATGCAAGAGATTAGCCATCTCCAGGATATAGAGCATCCAACAAATCTCAGAACTATTGTCTCCAAGATGCCTTATAAACTAAGAGAAATGTGGAGAGTTGCTGCTTATAACATTCAAGAGAAATATAGAAGAGCTAAATTTGAGGACCTTGTTAGTTTCACCAAAAGATATATATATGGGTGACATACCATATATAAATGTGTATATATGTATATATATACATATATATATATATATATACATATATCTATATATATAAAGATATATGTGTATATATGTATATATACATATACATATACACACACACATATATATACACATACACATATATATATATACACACACACATATATATATACACACACACACACACATATATATATATATATATATATATATAAATATAAATATATATATACACACATACACATATACAGGGGTTGGACAATGAAACTGAAACACCTGGTTTTACACCACAATAATTTATTAGTATGGTGTAGGGCCTCCTTTTGCAGCAGCCTCAAGAATGATTCGGTAGTCCTTGGCAGTGACGCGCCCATCTTGCACAAGTATTGGGCCAAGGAAATGCCATGATATGGCAACCCAAACCATCACTGATCCACCCCCATGCTTCACTCTGGGCATGCAACAGTCTGGGTGGTACGCTTCTTTGGGGCTTCTCCACACCGTAACTCTCCCGGATGTGGGGAAAACAGTAAAGGTGGACTCATCAGAGAACAATACATGTTTCACATTGTCCACAGCCCAATATTTGCGCTCCTTGCACTATTAAAACCGATGTTTGGCATTGGCATGAGTGACCAAAGGTTTGGCTATAGCAGCCCAGCCGTGTATATTGACCCTGTGGAGCTCCTGACTGACAGTTCTGGTGGAAACAGGAGAGTTGAGGTGCACATTTAATTCTGCCGTGAATTGGGCAGCCGTGGTTTTATGTTTTTTGGATACAATCCGGGTTAGCACCCGAACATCCCTTTCAGACAGCTTCCTCTTGCGTCCACAGTTAATCCTGTTGGATGTGGTTCGTCCTTCTTGGTGGTATGCTGACATTACCCTGGATACCGTGGCTCTTGATACATCACAAAGACTTGCTGTCTTGGTCACAGATGCGCCAGCAAGACGTGCACCAACAATTTGTCCTCTTTTGAACTCTGGTATGTCACCCATAATGTTGTGCATTTTAATACTTTGAGCAAAACTGTGCTCTTACCCTGCTAATTGAACCTTCACACTCTGTTCTTACTGGTGCAATGTGCAATCAATGAAGACTGGCTACCAGGCTGGTGTAATTTAGCCATAAAACCTCCCACACTAAAATGACAGGTGTTTCAGTTTCATTGTCCAACCCCTGTATATATACACACACACACATATATATATATATATATATATATATATATATATATATATATATATATATATATATATATATATACACTTTATATATATAGTTATATATTCAGTTTCATTGTCCAACCCCTATACACATATATATATGAGAGAGAGAGAGAAACCTGACCTATGTAAAATTAAACCTGAGCTAAACAAAAGAACAGCAATGAGGATTATGTTAGATTGTATTATAATGAGTAAATAATACAAAATCTGGGCTGAAATGAGTGTGAATTAAAGTGTAATGTCACAAAAAATATGTTATAACTTAGTTGGTGTTTGGGTTTTTCTGTGTGTAAAAGTAGATGGGATGAGAAAGAATAAACTGGGATTCATTAAGATTTTTGTTCATGGAGGAAGGTTTTATATGATTACTTGGAACCCCTCATAGCTGGGAGTGTTTAGATAAGCAGGATGTGAGCAAATTGTTTTTCACTGTCTATATGTTAACCTCTTCCACAGGAAACAATGTGATAGAAGGTAGTTTTCAATATGGTCAAAAGATAAGGCAATGCTGCTTTCAAGAAGGCCACAAATTTATTTTTGTTAAAGGAGCTTCATGTTTTATCTAATCGCAATCGAGATGTTTTTATGACTGGGATTCTTTCGATTATGCCACTATGTGGCTTATTTAGATGCTCATACAATTAGGGGTTAATCAACTATCTCTGGGTTTAATCTATCCTATAGCTTCAGGTAATTCTGTTTATTGCAGGGCTAACCCTTTCACATGGCTGAACTAAGGGCGCTTGGGGATGGATGTCGATCTAAGGGGAAAAAAGATGGATGAAGACAATCAACATTGATTCACATGATGATAGACAGAATTTTCTAAGGCTGTTGTCCTTTCTTTCCTCGTGATCATACACATACAGCTTTGATGGGGCTTGCAATTGTCTCCAATAGATATATCACCTGTTGCTTAGACAAAACCAGGGGTCTACCGGAGAGAATTTAGCCTAATTAGTTTCTAAACAAACTTGTATCGGTGTCGAAGGACAACAAACCACTCAAAATGGCGGACGTGGGTCGTTCCCACCGAGTAACGAAGCGTTTACGTTTTAAGTCTATGGTGAACATTTGGTCTTTAAGAAGCGAATCCATTAGTCACCTAAAATGTTCCTAAACTGTAACTGACATGAAAACATACAAACCTAATCTGTGCAGCAGAACTTTAGGGTTGAAATCAGCCTCCAGGATGTTGAGACGCTGCTGATCTTCTTTGTCCTCTTTAGCTGTTTGGGAAATCTCTCCCACTGCTGCACTCTGCCACCGTTTGAGCTGCTGTCTCCACATCTTTGTTGTTAGCTTCTCTTCAAAAGATCCTTTAACAGTTACTGAGTAGTTATAACTCGGCTTCGATCCAAACTCTAGAGATGGATCCGGAAACACCGACGCGTTTCTGTCATAGAGCAAAACCCCGTGTTGTTGTTCTTCTTCTTCTTGTATTATTTATTGGCGGTTGGCAAATAACGTTATGATGTGCATTACCGCCACCTACTGGTATGGAGTGTGGTTCTTCATGGTTTTAAATCTTATTTACTGTTACAACAATCAAATTCTATTTATTAATTTAGTTTTTTTGAAAAATCTAATTATAATTTGAATATGTTTGCTACCTAAACTTCTTTGCAAAGTATCTATCAAAATGAAAATTTCTTTAATACCTTCAAATTCTCTCCTTAAAATTGTTCTTTCTTGTTCATATTTCTGACACTTCAATATTACATCTTCTATTGTTTCCTCTTCTCCAAATTGATCACATTTTCCTGTATTATGTTTCTTTATTTTAAACAATGTAGAATTAAGTCATGTATGTCCTAGTCTTAATCTTGTAATTAATCTTTCCTCTTTTCTGCTCCTTCTTCCAGTTCTTACTTCTCCTACTATCTTGTTGATTCTGTAAAACCATCTTCCTTTCTTTTCTTTTCTTTTCTTCATCCCACCTTTTTTGCCACTCTTTCCTGATTCTCTGTTTAATTATATTTCTTGCCTCTGACCTACTAATATTTATTATAAAGCTAATGTTGTTTTGTGTTGCCTTCTTTGCCATCCTGTCCGCCTTCTCATTCCCTACAACTCCTACATGTGCTGGTACCCATAAAAACACTAATATTAATCCCATTCTTTGTATTCTAAATAAAGTATGTTTTATTTCCAACAAAATGTCTGGTCTACCATCTGATTGATTATGTTTTAAACTTAATAATACTGAACTTGAGTCTGAACTAATTATTGTTTTAATGGTTTTATATCCTCCACCCACTGCACTGCTAACAATATGACTAATAATTCTCCTGAATATATCGATATTCCATCTGTAATTATTTTTCCTACTTTTATTTTAAATTCTGGTATTACAAATGCTATTCATATTTTTTCATCTGTTTTTGATGTTTTTTCTTTTTCCCAGCATGGTTTTAAAATAATCACGTGTGGGATGATCTGGATTATTGCTTTGTAAGTTTATCCAGTAATTTATTGCTAACTGTTTCCTTCTTAGATCTAATGGCATCTCTCCCATCTCTACCTGGAGTTCTGCTATTGGACTGGTTCTGATTGGTCCAGTACAAATTTTTAAAGCTTGATGTTGTATATTGTCTAATTTTATAAGATGAGTGTTTGCTGCTGATCCATAAATTATACTTCCATAATCAATATTTGATCTAATTAATCCTGTATAAATTATTTTTAATGATGTTCGATCTGCTCCCCAATCAACACCAGCCATACATCTCATAATGTTTAATATTTTTTTGCATTTATCTATGATTTTTGTACTTTCTATATAATTTTTTCATCAAACCATATACCTAAAAATTTTATATTTTTTACTTGTTCTAAAACTTGATTGTATAATTTTAGTTTTATATTTTCTCTTTTCCTTTTCTGTGTAAACACCATTACTTTTGTTTTTTCCACTGAGAATTTAAATCCCCATTGATTTGCCCATTGTTCTATTCTAATAATCTCATCCTGTATTTTCTTTTCAATAATTTTGATATTACGACCCCTTTTCCATATAGCTCCATCATCTGCAAATAGTGAGCAACCGACTTCCTTACCAATATTTTTAAATACATAATTTATTATAGAAAACAATAATGGACTTATAATACTTCCTTGAGGAGTACCATTATCTATTATATATTTACCTGACAATTCTTGACCAGTTCTTACATGTATTGTTCTATTTGATAAAAAATCTTTAATCCAGTTAAACATTTTTCCAGTAATACCCATTTTATTTAATTTAATTAATAATCCTTCAACCCACATCATGTCATAAGCTTTTTCTATGTCGAAAAATACAGCTACTACATTTTCTTTGTTTATTTGTGCTCTCCTAATTTCATATTCTAAACATAATGCAGAGTCATTTTTGCTTCTCCCTTTTCGAAACCCATTTTGATTTCTAGATATATATCCATTAATATTTAAATAATATGTTAATCTATTATTAATAATTTTTTCCATTATTTTACAAATATTAGATGTTAATGCGATCGGTCTATAATTTTCTGGTTTTGTGTTATCTTTTCCTGGTTTAACTATTGGAATAATTATTGCTTCCTTCCAGCTCTGTGGCAGCTCTCCCTCCTCCCAGACTTTATTGTATAATTATAATATTTTTTATTTTGCTTTGTCATTGAGATGTTCTATCATTGTATAGTAAATTTGATCTTTTCCAGGTGATGTATTTTTTGTTTTCCTGCTAACAAAGTTCATTTCTCCTTGTGTAAATGGTTCATTTATTAATTTATTCGTATCTACATTATTTCGCATTAAATCTTTATATTTCATCTTTGTGATTTCCCTACCTTTCTTTCCTTCTTCACTATTATTTGAACTATTAATTTTACTAAATGTTTTAGCTAATATTTCTGCTTTTTCTTTATCTTCCGTTATAGTTGTATTATCTATTTTTAATATAGGATATTCATATTCTTTTCTAATACCATTCATTCTTTTAATTGTTTTCCAAATTTGGTCAATTTTTGTTTCTCTCCCTACGGTATTACAAAAGTTTCTCCAATATTCTCTTTTTGCTTGTTTAATGATCTTTCTTACCTTTGCTTGCTTTCTTTTGTACTCAATTAGGTTCTGATAAATTGGGTTACTTTTTAACATTTTAAATGCTTTATTTCTTAATTTTATTACTTCACTACAATCTTTTGTCCACCATGGCACAATTTATTTATTGTTCTTTCTTCCTCCTTTTTTTATTGATTCTTCTGCAGCCTGTAAGATTGTTTTACAGATATTTATATTTAAACTATTTATATCAATTGACTCATCTATTTCTTCCAATTTCTTTTGACTTAAATATTTAAATTTTTCCCAATCAGCCGTATTAAAGTTCCATCTTTTATATAATCCTGTATTCCTGTTATTTATTAATATTCCTGTTATGATTTTAATGGGGTAATGATCACTGCCTACTGTTGTATCTTTGTCAATGTCCCACTCACAGTTATTGGCTAAACAATTTGATACTATTGTTAAATCAATCACAGATTCTGTACCTGTTTTTACATTAATTCTTGTTCCTCTTCCATCATTTATACATACCATATTTTTCATTTCCATTATTTCTTCAATAACTTGTCCATTTTTATCATTACATTTTCCCCATAATGTGCTGTTAGCATTAAAATCTCCACACCAGATTACTTTTCCTTCTAAATACCCCATTAATTCATCCATCAACTTGAATAATATTTTACATGGATCATAAAAATATATTATCTTACATTTTTCTTTTTTATTGTAAATTTCAACTACTATGTATTCTAAATTTTTACCTTTTCCTAATATCTGATATTGTATCCCTTCTTTTATAAATATTCCACATCCTCCTCCACTTCCTTCTATTCTATCCCTTCTGATACTATTATACCCTTTAACTACAAAATCTAGTTTTGGCTTTAACCACGTTTCCTGTATACATATAATTTCTGGTTTTTCTTCAATTCCATCTATATACCCTTTAAATTCATGTCCAATAGCGATTAAACTTCTTGCATTCCACTGTAATATTATCATATATTTCTATCAGCTGGGGTTCCTCCTTGCCTCCCATCTGTTTCCAACATTTTATTAATGTATTCTCAAGATCCTTCTTTAAACTCTAAGAACGTTTCTGCTCCTCTGGCTATTATTTTAATATTTTCTGTTTTGTGTTTAGCCTGTTCAGTGCAGTTAATGACATAAGCTATAAATCATATCACATTTTCCACAGACATTGTAACATTTTCCTCTGATTCTACTTTTCTTTGTTGATAATGTTGTGGAATTTTCTTATCAAAGTGGGTAGAAGTTGACTCATAACAAGAGAAAATCCAGACTTTGTCTTAATAAGTTTTATTCAAAGGCATTCAGCGTTTGAAGACCCTGACACTGAGGTTAGTCAGTGAAACAGAGCCCCGATCAACATTTACACACAGTATTTATACCAGAACATGACAGTGTTATCTCAACTGCAAAGAGTCTGTGTTTTACGACCCTAGACCCTTCTCGGGTTCAAAGGTGACAAGGTTACCTAGGAACAACCATCTACTCTCCCAAAGGCATCACCCTAAAAAATGGCCTTAACCATTAAACTTCTGATAATGACTTTTACAGCTTTCTCCAATAACACAGAGGTTCAGGGGAGTGAGGTAACCCAAAGATCATACATTGTGGAATGCCTACTGAAAGAATTTCCATCACACTCCTTTCTTCTGATTACAAGATAATCACCACTAAAGGAAAATTAACAAATTATAAACACAACTTAAAAAACAAAAAAAACAAAAAATCCTGCTGACTCTTCTGAGTGTCTTCAAGCTGCCCTGTTACCAGTCTGGTACAGGTGGGCGGTTGTAGGAAGCTCCTCTAGAAATATATTTAGAAACAGGAACTCTAACCTGCTGGAAGTTAGGCTTCCATAGTCCAACTGAACAACGGTGGAAATGAACACATTCAAATTTGTAATAATACCAAAACGATAAATATCAAGCAATAAACATAAAAGTTAGATAAAAGCATCCGAGATTTCCTCCTCAGAGTCAGTGTGCAGTGTGTGCCTCACTGCACTGTGTGCAGTGAGGCAAATGACCTTATGATTTCTAACTTTCAGGCAATGCGATGGCCTTAAGTAGATTCTGAAATAACGTTGCACTGCCCAAGGGATTATTGTGCCCTTGTAAGAACAGTGTTCTTCAACCACCTGTTCAATCACTCGCCAGTGATCAGCTTACAGTTCTTTGTCTTGTGGTGGTCCGCTGTCCTCACACCTTTCAGCCGTGGATGATCCAGTTGGAAGATGACTTGTGTCCTGGAAGCCAGATGAAGCTGGAGGAGCTAGAGCTTTCCTGCAGCTTTCCTGGGTGTCTAGTAGGATCTGATATGGGCCATTCCGGCGCCTGGACTTCCTGTGTTTTCTCCTAAATTCTCTGACCAGAATCCAGTCCCCAGGAATAAAGGACTGGAGGGTGGAAGTGGCTGTTTCTGGTAATGCAGCCTTCACCATCTGTGAAACTTGAGAAAACACAGTGGACAGGTTTTGACAGTAAAACAACATCCTATCTTCACACTAAGATGTGGAAGAAAATGTTCTTGGCAATATCCCCATGTCCAAATTAGGAGACCTGCCACACAGCACTTCAAAAGGACTGAGATTTGCCTGTGTCCTTTGTCTCAATCTCATATAAGTCAGAACAATAGGCAGAGCCTTCACAACACTTGGCTAATTTTCAATTCAAAGTCCCATTCTCAAACCTAAGTGCTTAACTACATGAACTTCATCAAAACATCCAACAAAATCCAAAGAATTGATCTTCTGACTTCACCTGATATACTAGCAGTGACCAACAGCTAAATATTCTGAATATCAAAAATGTGACATGATGTTTGAGGAAGGTCTGATTACAGGTCAACATTTCATAGTTTCAGAATACCCACAAAGAATTTCAAAAATGGTCTAATCTGTGGAGATATAAAATTTCACAAAAGAATCAACACCATAATTTCAGAGAGGTTTTCAGAATGTGGTCTTAGGGAGCTATGCACCATTTATATAAACAAAGTACAACGTCTCTCTCGCATTGTCACTAAGTCCTCACTGGAGGCATGAGCTACCCTTTTTCCCATGAGTGCTAAAACTTTTGGAACCCCATGTTGCTTTATTCTGACATTCCCCTCTTCTGGCGCAGGGTCCAACCCATGCGACAATCCAGCAAAAAGTTTGTACAAAAATGTTTTAGTAACCAAGATCACATTACCTAGAACCAAAGAAATTAATTCTGACATAACTATGTGTCACTATGAATTTAACGAAAGCAACATAAAGAAAATCCAGATGTTTTTAACTGCAATTCAGTTCCATTAACAACTAAACACAAACTTTAGTTATTCAGTTTGTCAATGTTTCACTTAGAAATTAGTCACATATCATCCTGATTTGTCTTGTAAGAAGATGAGTATTAGATTAATGGACATCTAATGTAATTCGGATGAATAAACCCTACAAATTGAATCTAATAAATAATTCCCACCAAGTATAAAGGCATGACTCTGATTCTTTATCAAAAATATATTCCTTACTTTTGCATATCTTGAACTGTCAGCTAGTTTAATGGTACCAGGGAAACTTTCAATCTAATAAATCACCAATGATTCTGCATGCAAAACTAATTCTTCAAACTAGTTTAAACTATTTCATTAACCTTTTAGTAATAAAACACATAAATCTAAAAGTCATGCTACATCCTTAATCATTATACAAAAAAAACCAACGTGTTTTTAAGGCAACAATCACTACAAGCATTTTGATTCTATTGTCTCTTAAACAATGTTAAAACTCAGGAAGGGAGGTGCTGAGCGTTACCATGACAACAAAGGCATGAACCAACCTGGTAGGTGGGCGGAGTCAGGCAGAACTAACCTCTGATTGGCAGCCTATGGGCAGACCCACAGTTTCTTCATCCCATCCCACATTAGTGTAACTTAAACTGCAAAACTGTTAACATGCACCTACCTCAGAAACAAGCTGCTTCTTAACTCTCCTGAAAACTCAAAGTTTAATCAATCTGGGCTTTAGAAACATTATTCTAAACATGGATTATTGTTTCATGCAACATATAAACAAACATTCATTCCAACAAAACAAAGACAAAACATCAAAGACAGACAAATGGCCAAATTTGAAGCTTCAAGAATTCAAAGAAATTTTTAACAATCTCTTTTCAGAATATGTTTTCTCAGCCATATCTTTTAATGCTATAATTGATCAATGTTGTTATGATAATCTTCAGGATACTTTTTTTTTTTAAATGAGTGCACATAGTCCAAAAAATCTCAAACTATTTAGAAGCACAGCAACAGTTTTCTCTTAAATGAATCCAAATTTACTGATGCTGAAACCTTTTGCTAATTCTTTGTACTGTATCTCTATAATAATAACTACAATCCTGAGAGTTATTGTTATAATTCTCTTTTTGTTTGGCTCAATTTGATCGCAGCTGTATTGCAGAATTTCAAGTTAAATGCAAAGAAGTATTTTTAATTTAATTCAATTCAAATTCAAAGATACTTTATTGATCCCCGAGGGGAAATTAGAAAAGTCGGCATTGACATTTTCATGTTATACCCAAACTAAACAAAACTGCAGTGTTTGACTTAATCAGAAATTAAGATAAGAAGCTTGTCTCCAAACTGGACTTTTCCCCACATAATGTTTCAAAAAAGAACAAACATCATTTTCTTTAATTTGGCTATTTAAATTTTGAGAGTTGGGGAAAACTTATTACTAGAACCCCTCTTTTACAATCCAAATGCTGATAAATGTTCCAATATTTTATCTCTTAGTAATCTGAAATCACCTTGTGTACCTTTGTACTCCTATGTATTCCTTTAATCTTTAAACCTTAAGAAATCAAACAAGGAGACTTGAGTTTGAGTCGACCATCCTCTTACTGTTAAGAGGGCCTTTATTTCTTTTCTTTTCTTAAAATGAAGGATTTTACTTGTCTTGATTCTGTTATAAAAATCCTAACCTTGGTTCCAAAACTAAACTCTTCAACCCCAATCTGTGTTCCCCAGAGTAGAAATTTTTGAGTATTATTGCATTTCAAAGTCACCAAAATGACTGGAACTCATCATTGGCTTAGATCTATTTTAATAAGTAATCAGCCTACCTTTAATTAAGTATTATAATTTCATGGACCCAAAATCTATGGCTTACAGGCTTCAGGAGTCCAGGAACCACAAGTTGAGTACTACTGCATTGAACAATGGTGTTAACTTTCTGCAGAGATTGAAGGATTGGCTAAATATATTATTTCTGCTTGGACAATAATCAGATTTAAAATTATTAGTTCACAGCTCCTAATTTACCTCAGATCATATTTGCTCCTAACCCAGTTCATAAGAAGCTTCAGACAAACATTATGCTAAAAAAACCAAGAACAAAAACCAGATCTGTTTTAAAATAAAGAAAAAGCATGCTTAAAAAAAACGTGTTGCTGTGGTGGAAAATAACTCCACAGTTCTGAAGGCCTTTTCATGCAGAGTCTTTTAGGAAGCATGAGATTAGTTTAATTTTTGTGTGGTACCACTGTCCAATCAGATTCTTTCTAAATAACCCCATTTTTTCATACTCATTTTAAAGGTTTGTTTTACCAAGGAAAATGTGTTTAACAAAACCAATTACTCTCAAAAGTTTAAAAAGTTTTTAGCTGCTGATATCTTAGAAAACAACAAGTGTTTTAATATTTCTGTGCAACACAGAACTGATCAGGTGTCCTTTCCTTCTCCAAAGGGAGAAAAAAGAACCTGCAGAACCAAACCTTTCATAGTTTTTGTCAGGACCTGATATAAGGTACAGTATAAATCAACATGCTGCATGAATCAGAAGAGGGAAGAAAAAAACCTAATATAACCTCTTCCCAGCAGCTGCTATGAAAAACAATGAATTTGTACTTTCCATAAGCGTCAGTTAACACTTGCGGACAAAAAACTGCACCAAACTGGAAGTACTGTGTCAGAAACTGTATGAAGACCATCTGCAGTAGAACTAAGCCTGTTTTAATGAGGTCTCTACCCATTAGATTTATGGGATACAAACTCTGACAACAGAAAATGCCTGAAGGAGACCCATCAGGTTTTACGTATGCGCTGGGTTTTAAAAATACTCCTTCATGAGATCTGTCCTGAGAATAACATAGAAACACTTAGTTACTGCTGAGTTTTAGAGATGTTGTAACTTCCTCTGCTTTTAATACCTTTTAATAACTATAATAATTGACCCTGAATATTCCACGACGAAAGAGAACTTGTTTCTCTAAAAGAATTAACTGGAAAGATTCAAATGAGTTAAGTTATCACCCTTTTAAAGATACTTTTCTAACCCTAAAATAATATTTTAACCCGCTATATCTGTCAACGTCAAGCAAGCGTCACATGAGCAGCGGTTAATAAGCGTTCTTCATTGCAGAAAATAGGAAAAGATTTATGCAAATGTGTGTTTGTACGTTACCCCCATCAGTTTCTTAATCGCTCCAGAGTCAGACTGTCATGGCACACAGTCCTCTATCAGTCCAAAAAACAACCAGGCCCTTCCCAGGTCTGTTGGTGAGACATTCAATCATTCTTTGTCCACTTTAACTTCTCCAGGAGGGAGAAAAAAGAAACTTTGCTCCGGTTTCTCTTCTGCCCGCATAAGATGCTTTCAATATAAATCCAGTGTATCACTCTTCTGGCTCTTGCAAACAGCATGGATCTTTGTCCATCTCAGTGGGTCCAGACTTCTTCTGAGTTTCGTTTTTTTGTAGAAAGTCACACTGCGATTTTCAACATGCAGGAAGGCAGATCTCTCTCTTTCAGGCCGTGCTGGAGAAGCGTCTCTGGCGGAGTAGCCATGGAGAAGGGCAGGTTTCTAAAATCCAGACTCAAAAACGCAGATGTTGAACTCAAATCCCATATATGTGTGTATTTGTGTGTGAGAGAGGCAAAAGAAAAGTTTAGTATAGGTTCAGATTTTGTACAAATACATATTATCAGTCAGTCAGTCAGTTGTCCCCCTGCCTGTCACTTCCTTCCACAACATGAACTATACTCCTTTCTAAAACAACTTTCTTTTCGACTCTCTAATGTCCCTTTTCACTTTTACCTTCTTTTCTGACTGATCGCAATATTTAAGACAAACGAAACTTCCTTCAGGAAAGTTTTAACTCTTTAACCCCTTAATTGATGCACTCTGTGCTTTTTAATCTTTTCTTATGTTTTTTTTTATTTATTTTTCCATCAACTGTTTTACTTGAAACTTTTTAAACTATTTAACTTATTTACACTCAAACTTCCACGCTGTGAAAAACCAAACTTATCTTCCAAATTAAAGCACATTTAACACAATCATCCCCACTTTTTCCTTTCATTATTTTATAAATCAGAGTATGAAGAAGGAGACACCCCTGATGCCTCAAGGTTCTGGAACCATTTTTTTTTTACCCGTTCAGCGGCACGTCTGCCGTCTGGCTTTTCTCCTTTATGAGGTGTAGAAAATTGCTAAAAACCACCCGCAAAACCCTGTGTTTTGCTTTATCCCATTGTTACCAATGAGAACCTCCCTGCCATTCCTTTTGCAGGGTAACCGGGCCCTCAGCTGATGTCTTCCCTCTCGCAACTCTGGAACCTAATTAATTAGTTAGGAGATGATGGTTAATGTGTAACAAAAATAATAATATACATTATATCATACAGAGCAACTTCTCACCCAGATATATTTGACGACAAATTGTTCGGATCTAATCAGCCAGAAGCCGCAGGCGGACACCCGGACTCCACTACCGTAATATGGAGGTGGACTGAGGACAACGTCTCCAGGCTGGCCAGGCGTCCGTGTCCCCCTCCTGCGGTCTCCTCTGGCACGTTAGATCCTGTTCGTGACGCCAAAATTGTTGTGGAATTTTCTTATCAAAGTGGGTAGAAGTTGACTCATAACAAGAGAAAATCCAGACTTTGTCTTAATAAGTTTTATTCAAAGGCATTCAGCGTTTGAAGACCCTGACACTGAGGTTAGTCAGTGAAACAGAGCCCCGATCAACATTTACACACAGTATTTATACCAGAACATGACAGTGTTATCTCAACTGCAAAGAGTCTGTGTTTTACGACCCTAGACCCTTCTCGGGTTCAAAGGTGACAAGGTTACCTAGGAACAACCATCTACTCTCCCAAAGGCATCACCCTAAAAAATGGCCTTAACCATTAAACTTCTGATAATGACTTTTACAGCTTTCTCCAATAACACAGAGGTTCAGGGGAGTGAGGTAACCCAAAGATCATACATTGTGGAATGCCTACTGAAAGAATTTCCATCACAATAATCTGGAATCCTAATTTGACCTTCATCCCTTGATCTTTCTTTCTGTACATTTTTGACTGCTTCAGCATAGCTTATGTTTTTAATCATTTTAATTTGTTGAATTTCTTTTGCCTTCTTCCTTACCTCACATCCCCTGAATGTAACTCTATGTTGCCCTCCACAATTGCAACATTTTTCCTGCATTTCTTCCCCACAATCTTCAATTCTGTGATCTTCTCCACACTTTGGACATCTTTGTTTTCCTTTACAGACAGCTGCTATATGACCATATCTCTGACATTTAAAACATATTAGTGGTGGAGGAATGAAAGGCCTCACAGAAAAACTCAGATATCCTATTTTGACATTTTGTGGCAACACCTTTTCTTCAAAGTCTATTAAAATTGACAGGCTTCCTACTCTTTCACCATTTACATTTTTTGTCAGTCTTTTGAGATTTTTTTTACCTTTGCACCAACAATGCTTTTTTTTATTTGTCTATATCTTCCTCCAGAGGAATGCCATAAATTACCCCCGAACGATTTTATCTTCTCCTATAATCTTCCTCTCTGTCACCGTTTTCTTGCAAATGTTTTCAACTTGTAAAGCCTTTCTTCTTTGTTCTTCAGTTTTACACGACACCAGTATATTTCCATCTCTCAATACCTTCACCATTTCAACATCTCCTATCTTTTTTTTTTATTTCTCTAGATAGTGAAATAGGACTCAGGTTCTCTTTTTCTTCTTCATTTTTTATCTTTAATATTATTTTACATTCATCCCTTCCAATTTTCCTCCTAACTACTCTCTCTTCTTCAGAACTATTTTCTTCCAGCTCTCTTTTACTCCTTTGGCTGTCTAACATTTTCCCTTCTTCTGCTTTACCTCTTCCGCGTCCTCTCCTTCTACTTACTGGCGTCCATTCATCAAAGTCCATATTGTCCTCCTGTGTGTCCATTCTGAACCATTCACATATCAGTTTATGCCTTTTACTGCCACTTCCAAAAGTAAATAATCTCTGACACTGTGGGGTTATAAGGAGTCCGGCGTTCGATACAAACAGCTTCTGTTCAAATTGGAATTTCAGCGCCCTTCGGTGACGTTAGCCCCGTCCTGTTGTTGTTGTCTTCTTCTTCTTCTTAATTTATAACGGGGATTGGCAAACATCAAATTTGGTGCATTATCGCCACCTACTGGTATGGAGTGTGGACCAGAATGTCTCTCAGGAATTAAATTGTATTATACAGCTGTGTAATTTTAAGATAACAAAATATTATCTGATAACTGTTACTTTTTGAATTACTTCTAAATAAATCAACTAAATCTAATTTAACTTTGAATTAATTGTTGTCTCTCTTCCTCATATTTTTACACTACATGCTCTATGGTTTCATCTACAGGTCCTTCTCAAAATATTAGCATATTGTGATAAAGTTAATTATTTTCCATAATGTAATGATGAAAATTTAACATTCATATATTTTAGATTCATTGCACACTAACTGAAATATTTCAGGTCTTTTATTGTCTTAATACGGATGATTGTGGCATACAGCTCATGAAAACCCAAAATTCCTATCTCACAAAATTAGCATATTTCATCCGACCAATAAAAGAAAAGTGTTTTTTATACAAAAAACCGTCAACCTTCAAATAATCATGTACAGTTATGCACTCAATACTTGGTCGGGAATCCTTTGGAAGAAATGACTGCTTCAATGCGGCGTGGCATGGAGGCAATCAGCCTGTGGCACTGCTGAGGTCTTATGAAGGCCCAGGATGCTTCAATAGCGGCCTTTAGCTCATCCAGAGTGTTGGGTCTTGAGTCTCTCAACGTTCTCTTCACAATATCCCACAGATTCTCTATGGGGTTCAGGTCAGGAGTGTTGGCAGGCCAATTGAGCACAGTGATACCATGGTCAGTAAACCATTAACCAGTGGTTTTGGCACTGTGAGCAGGTGCCAGGTCATGCTGAAAAATGAAATCTTCATCTCCATAAAGCATTTCAGCATATGGAAGCATGAAGTGCTCCAAAATCTCCTGATAGCTAGCTGCATTGACCCTGCTCTTGATAAAACACAGTGGACCAACACCAGCAGCTGACACGGTACCCCAGACCATCACTGACTGTGGGTACTTGACACTGGACTTCTGGCATTTTGGTATTTCCTTCTCCTCAGTCTTCCTCCAGACTCTGGCACCTTGATTTCCGAATGACATGCAGAATTTGCTTTCATCCGAAAAAAGTACTTTGGACCACTGAGCAACAGTCCAGTGCTGCTTCTCTGTAGCCCAGGTCAGGCGCTGCTGCCGCTGTTTCTGGTTCAAAAGTGGCTTGACCTGGGGAATGCGGCACCTGTAGCCCATTTCCTGCACACGCCTGTGCACGGTGGCTCTGGATGTTTCTACTCCAGACTCAGTCCACTGCTTCCGCAGGTCCCCAAAGGTCTGGAATCAGCCCTTTTCCACAATCTTCCTTAGGGTTCGGCCACCTCTTCTCGTTGTGCAGCGTTTTCTGCCACACTTTTTCCTTCCCACAGACTTCCCACTGAGGTGCCTTGATACAGCACTCTGAGAACAGCCTATTTGTTCAGAAATTTCTTTCTGTGTCTTACCCTCTTGCTTGAGGGTGTCAATAGTGGCCTTCTGGACAGCAGTCAGGTCGGCAGTCTTACCCATAATTGGGGTTTTGAGTGATGAACCAGGCTGGGAGTTTTAAAGGCCTCAGGAATTTTTTGCAGGTGTTTAGAGTTAACTCGTTGATTCAGATGATTAGGTTCATAGCTCGTTTAGAGACCCTTTTAATGATATGCTAATTTTGTGAGATAGGAATTTTGGGTTTTCATGAGCTGTATGCCAAAATCATCTGTATTAAGACAATAAAAGACCTGAAATATTTCAGTTAGTGTGCAATGAATCTAAAATATGTGAATGTTAAATTTTCATCATGACATTATAGAAAATAATGAACTTTATCACAATATGCTAATATTTTGAGAAGGACCTGTATTTCACAGTATTCGCGTTTACCATTACAGTGTTTCCTTAAAATAAAAAAAGAGTACCATTTAACCCAATATGCCTACATCTGAGACAAGAAATAATTGTTTCTTCCCTGCTTGGCCTTCCTGTTTTTCTCATTTCTCCAGTCTTCTTTTGAATTTTATAATTCGTTTTGCCATTTATCCTTCATTTTCAGTTTAATTCTCATTTTACAGGTCCTTCTAAAAAAATTAGCATATTGTGATAAAGTTCATTATTTTCCATTATGTCATGATGAAAATTTAACATTCATATATTTTAGATTCATTGCACACTAACTGAAATATTTCAGGTCTTTTATTGTCTTAATACAGATGATTTTGGCATACAGCTCATGAAAACCCAAAATTCCTATCTCACAAAATTAGCATATCATTAAAAGGGTCTCTAAACGAGCTAAGAACCTAATCATCTGAATCAACGAGTTAACTCTAAACACCTGCAAAAGATTCCTGAGACCTTTAAAACTCCCAGCCTGGTTCATCACTCAAAACCCCAATCATGGCTAAGACTGCCGACCTGACTGCTGTCCAGAAGGCCACTATTGACACCCTCAAGCAAGAGGGTAAGACACAGAAAGAAATTTCTGAACGAATAGGCTGTTCTCAGAGTGCCGTATCAAGGCACCTCAGTGGGAAGTCTGTGGGAAGGAAAAAGTGTGGCAGAAACGCTGCACAACGAGAAGAGGTGACCGGACCCTGAGGAAGATTGTGGAGAAGGGCCGATTCCAGACTTTGGGGGACCTGCGGAAGCAGTGGACTGAGTCTGGAGTAGAAACATCCAGAGCCACCGTGCACAGGCGTGTGCAGGAAATGGGCTACAGGTGCCGCGTTCCCCAGACCTGGGCTACAGAGAAGCAGCACTGGACTGTTGCTCAGTGGTCCAAAGTACTTTTTTCGGATGAAAGCAAATTCTGCATGTCATTCGAAAATCAAGGCGCCAGAGTCTGGAGGAAGACTGGGGAGAAGGAAATGCCAAAATGCCAGAAGTCCAGTGTCAAGTACCCACAGTCAGTGATGGTCTGGGATGCCGTGTCAGATGCTGGTGTTGGTCCACTGTGTTTTATCAAGGGCAGGTCAATGCAGCTAGCTATCAGGAGATTTTGGAGCACTTCATGCTTCCATCTGCTGAAAAGCTTTATGGAGATGAAGATTTCATTTTTCAGCACGACCTGGCACCTGCTCACAGTGCCAAAACCACTGGTAAATGGTTTACTGACCATGGTATCACTGTGCTCAATTGGCCTGCCAACTCTCCTGACCTGAACCCCATAGAGAATCTGTGGGATATTGTGAAGAGAACGTTGAGAGACTCAAGACCCAACACTCTGGATGAGCTAAAGGCCGCTATCGAAGCATCCTGGGCCTCCATAAGACCTCAGCAGTGCCACAGGCTGATTGCCTCCATGCCACGCCGCATTGAAGCAGTCATTTCTGCAAAAGGATTCCCGACCAAGTATTGAGTGCATAACTGTACATGATTATTTGAAGGTTGACGTTTTTTGTATTAAAAACACTTTTCTTTTATTGGTCGGATGAAATATGCTAATTTTGTGAGATAGGAATTTTGGGTTTTCATGAGCTGTATGCCAAAATCATCCGTATTAAGACAATAAAAGACCTGAAATATTTCAGTTAGTGTGCAATGAATCTAAAATATATGAATATTAAATTTTCATCATTACATTATAGAAAATAATGAACTTGATCACAATATGCAAATTTTTTGAGAAGGACCTGTATTTCTGCTTTACTAACATTATTAACTAAATCTACTGATAAATTTCTAACAGCTTCCTTTGCTGACCTATCTACCAATTAATTTCCTTTAACACCATAATGTGCTGGTATCCATAGAAAATCTAGTATTAAACCCTTCATGTCTGTTCTAAAAAATGTGTGTTGAATTTCTATTAAAATGTCTGGTCTACTTTCTGAATGATTATACTGTAAACTAACTAATGATGACCTAGAATCTGAACAAATGACTGAGCTTAATGGTATTATTTCTTCAACCCATTGAATGGCTAATAATATTACAATAATTTGTCCTCGATATACTGAAAGTTCATCATTTATTCTGTTCCTTATTTTAACATTGAACTCTGGTACTATGAAAGCTACTGCAACTTTATTTAATATATTTTTTAGAAGCATCTGTATAAATTGGAACATAACCATAATATTTATTGATATAATCCTGTACTATATGTGAATTTAAAATAAATTCCTTATCCTCATTTCTCTTTTTCAACAAAGTAAAATTTACCAGGGCATTTGGAATTATTCAAGGCTGTATCACTGATAATAGAACTGTTTGACTTATATTCGTCGTCGTCTTCCGCTTATCCGGGACCGGGTTGCGGGGGCAACAGACTCAGCAGAGATGCCCAGACGTCCCTCTCTCCAGACACCTCCTCCAGCTCCTCTAGGGGGAGCCCAAGGCGTTCCCAGGCCAGCCGAGAGACATAGTCCCTCCAGTGTGTCCTGGGCCGTCCCCTGGGCTTCCTCCCGGTGGGACGTGCCTGGAACACCTCCCGAGGAAGGCGTCCAGGAGGCATCCGGTATAGATGCCCGAGCCACTTCAACTGGCTCCTCTCAATGTAGAGGAGCAGCGGCTCTACTCCGAGCCCCTCCCGGATGGCCGAGTTCCTCACCCTATCTCTAAGGGAGTGCCCGGCCACCCTACGGAGGAAGCTCATTTCAGCCGCCTGTATCCGGGATCTCGTTCTTTCGGTCATGACCCAAAGTTCATGGCCATAGGTGAGGGTAGGAACGTAGACCGACCGGTAAATTGAGAGCTTTGCTTTTCGGCTCAGCTCTCTCTTCACCACAACGGACTGGCACAGTGCCCCCATTACTGTGGCAGCCGCACCGATCCGTCTGTCGATCTCCCGCTCCATTCTTCCCTCACTCGTGAACAAGACCCCGAGATACTTAAACTCCTCCACTTGAGGCAGGAATTCCCCTCCAACCTGAAGAGGACAAGCCACCCTTTTCCGGTCGAGTACCATGGCCTCGGACTTGGAGGAGCTGATCCTCATCCCAGCCGCTTCACACTCGGCTGTGAACCGCCACAGTGCATGCTGTAGGTCTTGGCTAAAGGGGGCCAGCAGGACCACGTCATCCCCAAACCAGATCCCCTCCGGCTCTTGGCTGCGTCTAGAAATCCTGTCCATAAAAGTTATGAACAGGACCGGTGACAAAGGGCAGCCCTGCTGGAGTCCAACATGCACCGGGAACACGTCCGACTTAGTGCCGGCAATGCGGACCAAACTCCTGCTCCGCTTGTACAGAGACCGGATGGCCCCTAATAAAGGGCCCCCGATTCCATACTCCTGGAGCACCCCCCACAGGGCATCACGAGGGACACAGTCGAATGCCTTCTCCAGGTCCACAAAACACATGTGAACCGGTTGGGCAAACTCCCATGAACCCTCGAGCACCCTGTAGAGGGTATAGAGCTGGTCCAGTGTTCCACGGCTGGGACGAAAACCACACTGCTCCTCTTGAAGCCGAGGTTCAACTATCGGTCGGACTCTCCTCTCCAATACCCTGGCGTAGGCCTTACCAGGGAGGCTGAGGAGTGTGATCCCCCTGTAGTTGGAACACACCCTCCGGTCCCCCTTCTTATAAAGGGGGACCACCACCCCAGCCTCTGTTTTCACCACGGAATGTGTAATGGCAGGATTGAGGAGATCCTCGAAATACTCCTTCCACCGCCCGATAATGTCCTCAGTCGAGGTCAGCAGTCTCCCACCCCCACTATAAACAGTGTTGGCGAAGCACTGCTTCCCCCTCCTGAGGCGCCGGACGGTTTGCCAGAATCGCTTCAAGGCCAACCGGTAGTCCTTCTCCATGGCCTCACCGAATTCCTCCCAGGCCCGAGTTTTTGCCTCTGTCACAGCCCGGGCCGCAGCACGCTTGGCCTCACGGTACCCGTCAGCCGCCTCAGGAGTCCCACAAGCCAACCACAGCCGATAGGACTCCTTCTTCAGCTTGACAGCATCCCTTACTGCCGGTGTCCACCACCGGGTTCTGGGATTGCCGCCGCGACAGGTACCGCAGACCTTATGGCCGCAGCTACGGGCAGCAGCATCGACAATAGAAGCGGAGAACATGAAGAACAAACAATTGAAGGCTTTACACATTGAGAGTATTAGCAAAAAAATGGATGTAGAAAGAAAGACCTTGGGAGAAAATAACTCAGCCCGTGGGGTGATTTATGGTATCCCACTGGACGAAGATTAAGACAAAATTTTAAAAAGCATTACTGGTGCGAATGTGAACTGGCTGAAGAGAATATCAAAAACTGTCAATGGAGAAAGAGAAGGAAGTCAGTCAGTTCTGATTGAATTTTCAGAAACAATCTTGCCAGAAAACATAGAAATAGGATTCTTGACCTTTGAAGCAAGACCATACGTCCCTCCACCACTTTGCTGTTACAAATGCCAGAGATATGGACACAAAGCAGCAGTTTGTAAAGGAAAGCAGAGGTGTGCAAAGTGTGGAGAACACCGCAAGATAGAAGACTGTAAAGAAAAGCAAGAAAATGTTGTAACTGTGGATGTCAACAAAGAGTAACATATGGAGGGTGTGAGAGAAAAACAGCAAAGGAAATTCAACATGTTAAGATGAGTAAAAACACAAATCATGCAGAAGCAGTCAAAACTGTGAAAGGACAAAAGATAAGAGAGACGGAACAAAAAGAGAGACAAATACCTCAACAAAACAAAATGCAAACAGAGGAGAATGTCAAATTATCAGTAGAGAAACTAATACTATTCATCGCTTATGTCATCAATTGCACTGACCAGGCCAAACATAAAACCTAAAAATTAAAATAATTGTGAGAGGAGCAGAAACATTTCTGGGTTTCAAAGAGGGTTCTTGGGAGAATATTAATAAACGGTTGGAAACGGAGAGGAGACCAGGAACCCCAGCTGATAATATATGAGAATACTACAATGGAAGAAGTCTGATAGCTAACGGACAGGAATTAAAAGGATATATTGATGGACTTGAAGACAAACCAGAGGTGATTTGTGTACAGGAGACATGGTTAAAACCAACATTAGATTTTGTTATTAAAGGATATGATAGTATAAGAAGAGATCGACCAGAAGGAAGTGGAGGAGGTTGTGGGATATTTATAAAGAAAGGAGTTCAATATCAAATATTAGGAAAAGATTTGGAGTATATAGTTGTTGAAATTTGGGGAAAAAAAAGAAAATGCAAGATAATAGATTTTTACAGTCCATGTAAAACATTAACAATAGAGTTGATGGAGGAGTTGTTGGGATATCTGGAGGAGAAAGTAATATGGTGTGGGGACTTTAATGCTAACAGCACAATATGGGGAAAGTGTAATGATAAAAACTAACAAATTATAGAAGAAGTCATAGAAACAAATAATTTACTATGTCTTAATGATGGAAGGGGTACAAGAATTAATATCAGAACAGGAGCAGAGTCAGCAATTGATTTAACTTTGGTTTCAAATTCATTAGCTGCTATATGTTAGTGGAATGTGGATAAAAATACCACTATAGGTAGTGATCATTATCCCATTAAGATCAGAACAAGATTAACACCAAATAGGAGAAATATAAAATAAATAAATAAATGGAATTTTAATAATTAAATTTCAATATTTAAGTGAAAATAATCAAGAAAAAATAGATATGGCAATGGATGTTAGTAATATAAATGAATGTGTTCGTAAAACAATTATTGAAGCTGCAGAAAATTCAATTAAGAAAGGAGGAAGAGAATGGTACCATGGTGGACCAGTGAATGTAGAGCAGTAATCAAATTAAGAAATAAGGCATTTAGAGCGCTTAAAAGAAAACCAGTGTTTCAGAATTTAATTGAATATAAAAGAAAACAATCAATGGTGAGGAAAACAATTAAGAATGCAAAAAGAGATTATTGGAGGAACTTTTGTAGTGCGATAGGGAGATAAACAAAAATTGATAAAATATAGAAAATAAAAGAATGAATGGTATTAAGAAGGAATATGTATACCCAATATTAAAAGTAGAAAACACAACTATAATAAAAGTTGAAGAAAAGGCTGAGATAAAATAGCTTAAACATTTGGTAAAATTCATAGTTCAAGTAACATTAGTAATGAGGGAAGGAAAGGGAGGGAAGACACAAAACTGAAATACACAGACTTACTACAGGACACTGAAGAAATAAATAACTTAATGAATTAACCGTTTACAAAAGCTGAACTGAACTCTACTTAGAAAAATAAAGAATACAGCGCCTGGTGAAGATCAGATCTGGTCCTAAAAATTCTAAAGTTTGTAGGAATATGGTTTGATGAGAAAATCCTATGGAATATACATATTCAGAAAATAATAGATAAATGTAAGAAAGTATTAAATATTATGCAATATTTGGCTGGCAGTGACTGGGGAGCAAACAGGGAAGTGTTAAAACAAATGTACACAGGATCGATCAGATCTAATATAGATTATGGAAGTATGTATGGTTCAGCAGCAAAGACACATCTGGAAAAATTAGACATAATACAACATCAAGCATTAAGACTTTGTACAGGTGCCTTCAAATCAACCCCAACAACAGCACTGGAAGTAGAAATGGGGGTGTAGTAGTTCCCCAGCACTTGGACAAAAGTCAGCGCAGCCTCGTCGGGTGTTTCAGGTGCTTTATTAGTCTCCCTTTAATCACCTTGAGCGTCGTGGTCACTGTAGACACCGTGAAAATTAAAACATTTATACAAACATTAAAATACAAGAATGTCTGTTTAACATAAAAATAAAATAAATAAAACGTACCTCGCTGCTTTCACCAGGGAAATACAATGCATAAATCTTGTTTCTTTGACAGCAAACATTTAACCCTGCTTGCAGTTGGTCCGAGCCATTCCATGTCAAACTAATTACGGCGAGCTTTATAAAGCCCACCCTTCCCGGGTATGGCACCCCATGAGGTACAATCAAAGAAAAAAAAACCCAAACATGTATAAACAACCGATACAGCAAAATCAACAAAACAGACAAACATCCACAAATAATCCACAAATTTCAAATAATTTTAAATGATAATTTACTATCCATTACAGGGAGAATGCCGTTAGATCTAAGTAGAACACAATTAACAATAAATTACTGGTTAAACGTACAAGGTAATAACCGGGATCACCCAACACGAGACATCTTGAAACCATGCTGGGAAAAAGAAAAAAATGATAAGACATTTTGGATGGATTGTTAAAAAAACAACAGAAGAATTTCAAATACAAAATATAGTAATAAGTCCGATACTGCCTCTAGCTATTGTACCACCCTGGATTGTACCAGAGGTGAAGGTAGATCTTATATATTATATACAGATGCATCAAAAACAAATAATAAAATAGAAATCGCATTCATAGTACCAGGATTTCAAAGAATAATAATAATAAGTAGGAAAACAATTCACAGATGGATTCAAGCTCGGTATTATTGAGTTTAAAACATAATCATTCAGACAACAGGCCAGACGTTCTACTAGAAATACAGCATACTTTATTCAGACTACAAATTATGGGTTAAATAATTGCTTTGTTAGGGGTTCCAGCACATACTGGAGTTAAAGGAAATGAGATGGCAGATAAGATGGCTAAGAAGTGTTGGGACCCACAGCCATGGATTTCAACATTAAACTCCGGTACGAACTCTTGTGGAACTTTTCAAAATAATTTGCATTAACCTACTTCCGGCACAACTTAGGAATTGGGAGTAACAGCGGACTTCCCTTGATGCCTCTATCTGAATAAGAGCACCCCCTCTCCAACAAGCCGATTTCTTTCCACACGGCCTCTAGTGGGACCGGTCAAGGGAGGCCCTGCACGCTGATGTCTCTTTGCTGGCAAACAGACATAAACTCTTCAACTGGATCCAAGGAAGCCATACGATCATCAGTCATATGCAAAGATAAATACAAAGGAAATACTGTCTGTGTATCTGGTATTTTCATTCAGCTGTGGCTAACCTTTGTTCACTGTGGATACCTTCTTCAAACTTCGTCGCTTGGACAACATTCCTCACCATGGTTCATGAGGTTAGGTGTTTTGGGCAAAGACAGATTTAGAATGAAATGATCTAAACGTTTTTCATTTTATGAAGTTTTGTTTGTGTTCAGCTATCTTGGTGCTAGCAGGCTATCTGCAGCACACATGTTCAGGTTGTGTTCTTAAGGTGTGTTTTTAAAGTTAAGACAAACTTTACTGGGTGGGTTCTCACCGGGTACTCCGGCTTCCTCCCACAGTCCAAAGACATGCCTGTTAGGTTAATTGGTCACTCTAAAATTGACCTTAGGTGTATGAATGAGTGTGTGTATGGTTGTTTGTGTGTTGCCCTGCGATGGACTGGCGACCTGTCCAGGATGTACCCTGCCTCTCGCCCATAGACTGCTGGAGATAGGCACCAGCTCCCCCGCGACCCACTATGGAATAAGCGGTAGAAAATGACTGACTGACTGACAAACTTTACTTGAAGGGTGATTTTAAACAGAAGATTGATCATAACGTTCCGTCCGCGCTTATGCATTTTAACCCTTTTATTAACCCAGGTATTTTAAAAGGTATGTGTTGATTCTGGTGCTAAGTTATTGGCTTCTTTTGTTAGCTCAAATGCTAACCGGTAAGAACACGTGCTTGCTACTAAAGAGTATTTAACAGAAAGGTTGTTAGTTTTCAAGCTAGTGAATAATAGTCCCTGAACATCATTTACTAGATTTGATAACTAAGTAAACACCATCAAGCCCCATTTCTCCAGAAAGATTTGGCTCTTTTCCAAAATACTCTCTTAATAATATTTCTTCAAATATTATTTCAATGAATAAAGGCAGCTAATTAGACACCGTTGAGAAATGGTCATCCAGAAGGTTGGTTTTATTCAGCAGATCATTATTTAAAACATTATTTTATTAAAATAATATTTTATCTGATCTTGCATTGTGAATGGTTGTCTAAACGTTTGCTATTTATTGCCTAAGTTGGTTCCAAGACTAACTTAACTTCATTTCCAGATTCTTCAAGATAATCCTTGGTTCTCAAACATAAACATTGCATGGTAATGTTGCATCACTCTTTTGGTCATAATTTCCAATCATCTTTAATCATCTTGTTTATATTGTACATAGCCTATTAGTCTTCGTTATTCTTTAACTCTGATTGGTAGTTTAGTTGGATTGTTTTAGCATAGTAAAGAGTTTGTTGATTGAAATATGTTTGACTTTGAGTTGACTTATTTTTGTTAATAAATTCTTGTATTTTAAGAAATTGTGTGAATTCCTTCCATATATGTGCAGAGTTTATGCTGTTCAATAATGTCAGAACTCGTTTCACACCTTTCTATTTTGTCCTGATACCATTGCCTTACTGGGCTTGTATTCACAGGACAACCCTTAACAGACCAAAATATTATTTGATAAAATATCAAAAGTCAAATTGCAATTATTACACTTAGGAGGTGTAGCAATTTTCTTTTTCCTTTGCATTTTAAACAAAATTTCCTTAAAGGTTAAGAGTAATGTCTAATCACTAGTTCCTCCCAAGAAAGGTGAAAAATTAATGCTAAAATCACAAAATATCCATAGAGAAAGGAGTAGCATTGTAACACTTGGAGCATAGTGTTGTCATAAGTCACAGGTTGAATGATCAACTGGTGCACCCATTTTACAATCAAATGTTTCCAATATATGTATAGTCAGATATACATATATAGCTGGATATACATTTGTTGGATGTTGTCGCTTTTAGCAAATTCTCATAACTTTGTTGTTGTATTGTATTGTCTGCCAGAATAATGGAATCAAACTCCATTATGAATTCAGCAGACGTGGAGATGCAGAAAGTGGTGGTTGCTGATCTCATCCGTTTGTCTCCAGATGAGGGGGATGTTTTAAATCAGTTTGACCTTGCCACATGTGATGAGAGGATTCAGGAGTTGGTAAATTTAATTAAGTATCCAACTAGAGAGGCTCTGATTTCAGATGTTGTTGGTAGGCTTACCTTGTTGAATCAGCAAAAATCACAACTGGAAGCTAAAATATATCTTCAGTTACAGACTGACCATCAGATGACTCTTCAAAGAGAGAATGCTGCAAAGCTTGAGCTCTCAAAAGCTGAGGAGAGGACCAAGAAAGCTGAAGCAAAGTTAGTGGACCTGAAGGCAGATGAGCTCAAGAAAGCTTCATCCAAAAAGCAGGAACAGACCCCCACCGTTCAGGTACCGAATTTGCATTTTCACTCACAGTAGCCACAGCAGGGGGCAGACTCAGACAGCAGGCATCCAGCACCTAGGTCAGAGTCTCCCTTTCCTAAATCTAGTCAAAGTGTTCAACTTACTTCCACAGACCTTAACAGAAATGTTGGAAGTCAGATGGTCTCCAGTGGTGTCCTGCCAAATCCCATTGCAGTGAACAACCACCAAGATGACCAAGTGCCGGACTCAGCGTGTATAAGTGGCCCAATTCAGTGGGAGGAGCACCCTTCCAGCCTGATCGGCACCCCTCTCCTTTCTGACTCTGTGTCGACCCCTAGGGACCAGGAGAGAAGCACATGGTTCTCAGGTGACTCAATCCAACCTGACCCAGCACCACTTGAACGAGTCCATTCATTACAAAGCTCTCATTTAAATCATGAGAAAACTTGTTTTCTCCCCCAGAGGTTTTATCATGATCTTCCACCATTTCATGAACTTAACCAGCGTGACTTCTCAGATGGACGTGGTCCACCTTGGAAGCATGGTGTCCGTTTCAAACAGCTTGAATCCCTTGCTAAAGACATAGAAGTTTTTGATCCAGGTAGCCAGGAGTCAAATATTGATGCTTACCTGTTTGAGGTTGAACATTGTCTTCTTGACTTGTGTTTTCCTTCTGATCGTGAGAAGCTGAGGCTTATTTGGAAAACAACAGCTAAGAGTGTTCATGTGTTCATAAAAACTCTTCCTCCAGAAATTAGTGACAGCTATCCAGCTCTCTGCCAGGCTCTTAGAGAAGAGTACTATGTTTACAGAGATGAAGCCGCTGCCACTATTAATGCTTTGACAGTTGTGCAAAAACAGTTCGAACCTCCCAGAGAATATTTCCACCGTTTGAAGACAGCTTATTTTCAGGGATGTTATGCTCCAGGTCTTGAAGAAGACAACACTTTTAAGTCGTTGTTTCTTCACAACCTCCATGTTAGCATGCAGTATGACGTAACCATGCATTGCATAACAGAGAATCTCTCTATGCAGGAGACTCGTAGATATGCTCAGCTTGTGTGGGAAACACGTGTCCGTTCAGACAGAGCAGGAAAAGACAAAGTTAGAGTGTTAAACATTCAAACTGAGAACAGGCCTAAGAAGAAGCGCAAAGTAACTTCCCAAGTGATGCAACAGAACCAGGGGGGTGGTAACTGGCGTCAGCCACAACCCAAACCACCAGTTAAAAGACAAACGCCTTTTCACAGTGCAACATCGAACTGTAAGGTTTGTGGTAAAGAGTGGAGCCACTCCAAAGATGTCATCACAAAGGAGGAGTTTGAGATGATCTGCAGGTGTATTATAATTGAGGTAACAGCATTCCTAAAAGACATGGCAAGCCTGTAAAATCTATCAAACAAGGTATGAAGATGGTAAATAATTTCCAACACCCTATATCCTGTTTTAATCTTTTTTTTTCTTATGGTTTGAACTTCAGAAAGTAAGGTTTAAAAGCAGTATTATTATGGTGTGAAAATTATTACATGACTTTTGTTTTTGTTGTTTTATTTGCTTTAAAACATTTTATTAGTGTTAGTCTCTGCCCAAGCCTGCCTCACTCCTGTCCAAACACTAACCTCTGAACCAACATGAACTGTTGAACTCTGCCTTGCTACAGGAACCCAGTAACTCTTTTCTCATGGCTGAGGATGGATTGTTAGCCCCAAAGACTGGACTTCATCTCATTCTTCGGAACTAAAAAGGGGGGATGTTGGGACCATACAGCCATGGATTTCGACACCAAAACTCCGGTACATACTATTCTGGAACTTTTCAAAATAAAGTGCATTAACCTTCTTCCGGCACAGCCAGAAAAGGGGATAACTGCGGACTTCCTGTGGCGCCATTACCCAAATAAAAGCACAACTCCGAAGGGGGAAGGGGGGTAGCAGAGGACGTCCCAGTGATGCCACTGCCCGTAAAAGACCCCCACCTTTCCATACGGCCTTCGAGGAGGACGGTTCAGGAGAGGCCCAGCGCGCGAATGTCTTTTGCTGACAAAAAGACATAAATTCAACTGTATCCAAGGAAGCCATACGATCACCGATCATATGCAAAGTTAAGTAGAATGAAATACTGTCTGTGTATCCGGTATTTTCATTCATGAACGGGGAAATTAAGGTGTAAGAGTTGCTTACATTTTCTCTTCGAGGCCCCACAGAAGCAAAACTATGTTGAAGAGAGACCCCGGTGGAGAAGCTGTTTCTACAAGCCGAGTCTAGAGGAAGTTGCTACGGCCTGCACAACCGTGTTACGGTAACGAACAGCTGGGCAGCGGACAGGCCGAGCCGCCAGCTCTCCGGAGCTAACTCTTTTGTTCACAGAGCGAACGCAGAGGTTAGCTACCGAGCCAACCGCTCGTTGACTGGATACCTTCTTCAAACTTCGCCCTTGGACAACATTCCCTCAACATGGTCAGAGGTTAGGTTTGGGCAGATTAACAGATAGGTTTAGGATGAAATGATCTAAACGTTTTCATGTTATGAAGTTTTGTTTTGTGGAACCTGGCTATCTTTAGCGCTAGTAGGCTAGCTACGGCACGCGCCGGTTCTGTGTTCTTTGTATGTTGTAAAGTTAAGATAAGCTTTATTTAAAGGGTGATTTTAAACAGAAGATTGTTCATAACGCGCCCTCCGCGCTTATGCATTTTAACCCTTTTATTAACCCTGGTATTTTAAAGGTATGTGTTGATTCTGGTGCTAAGCTATTCGCTTCTTGCTAGCTTAACTGCTAACGGTAAGAACACGTGTGTGCTAGCATTAAGGCTAGTCAACAGAAAGGTTGTTGGTTTTCAAGCTAGTGGATAATAGTCCCTGAACATCATTTACTAGAGTTCATAACTAAGTAAACACCATTAAGCCCCATTTCTCCAGAAAGATTTGGCTCTTTTCCAAAATGCTCAATAATATTTCTTCAAATATTATTTCAATAAATATGGGCAGTTAATTAGACACCGTTGAGAATTAGTCATCCAGGAGGTTGGTTTTATTCGGCAGATCATTATTTAAAACATTATTTTATTAAAATAATATTTTACCTGATCTTGCATTGTGAAGGGTTGTCTAAACGTTTGCTGATTATTTCCTAAGTTAGTTCCAAAACTAACTTAACTTCACTTCCAGATTCTTCAAGATAATCCTTGGTTCTCAAACATAAACATTGCATGGTAATGTTGCATCACTCTTTTTGGTCATGATTTCCAATCATCTTTAATCAACTTGTTTATATTGTACATAGCCCATTAGTCTTGATTATTCTTTAATTCTACTTGGTAGTTTAGTTTGATGGTTTTAGCATAGTAAAGAGTTTGTTGATTGAAATATGTTTGACTTTGAGTTGACTTATTTTTGTTAATAAATTCTTGTATTTTAAGAAATTGTGTGAATTCATTCCATATGTGTGCAGAGTTTATGCTGTTCAATAATGCCAGAGCTCGTCTCACACCTTTCTATTCAGTCCTAATACCATCGCCTTAATGGGGCTTGTATTCACAGGACAATCCCTAACAGACCGAAATATTATTTGATAAAATATTAAAATATTAATATTAAATAATATTCTCAGATTCATATTTACAACATCTTGATAGTAACAAATTACAATTGTCCACCCTTGAAGTAACAAATGCATGGACTAGTTTTTCAGCGTCACTCCTAGATAGGATATTTCTAATTTTGGCAATGTTCCGGAGATGAAAGAAGGAAATCCAAGAAACCTGTTTAATATGGGATTTAAATGACATGTCCTGGTCAAAAATAACACCAAGATTTTTTACTTTATTATCAGAGGTTAATTTAATGCCATCCAGGTTAAGTGATTGACTAAGCAGTTTCTTTTTTAAAGACTCCGGTCCAAAGACGACAACTTCTGTCTTGTCTGAATTTAGAAGCAAAAAATTTAACGTCATCCAAGTTTTTATATCTTCAAGACATGCTTGTAGTCTATCTAACTGGTTGGGCTCATCAGGATTTATGGATAAGTAAAGCTGAGTATCATCAGCTGAAAAGTGAAAATTTATTCCATGCTGCCTAATAATTTGACCTATTGGTAGCACATATATAGTAAAGAGAATTGGCCCAAGTACTGAACCCTGTGGTACTCCACAATTAACCCTGGAGTTTAAAGATGATTTATCATTTACATGAACAAACTGGAATGTGTCAGACAGATAAGATTTAAACCAGCCTAGGGCTGTTCCCCTGATCCCTACAGCATATTTCAGCCTTTCTAAGAGAATTTTGTGATCGACTGTATCAAATGCAGCACTGAGATCTAGCAGAACCAGAACAGACACAAGTCCATTATCTGAGGCCATAAGAATATCATTAGTGCCTTTCAGCAGAGCTGTTTCAGTGCTATGATGAGCTCTGAAACCTGACTGAAACTCTTCAAACAGGTCATTGCTGTATAAATGCTCACACATATGATTAGCAACAATTTTCTCAAGAATTTTAGATAAAAATGGAAGATTGGATATAGGTCTGTAATTTTTCAAGTCATCTCGATCAAGCGAAGGTTTCTTAAGTAAAGGTTTAATTACAGCTAACTTAAAAACCTGTGGTACATATCCATTTACTAAAGATAGATTAATCATATTTAAAATGGGGCTGGTAATCAGAGGGAACACTTCCTTAAATAATTTGGTTGGGATTGGGTCTAACATACAAGTTGAAGGTTTAGATGAAGCTAATATTTCTGATAACTCAGGAAGCTTCACAGGATCAAAACAGTCCAAACACAAATCAGGTTCTGCAGTTATTTCCAATGTTGTCTCACTTGCTGAGGATGAAGTAATCATCTTCGGGAGTATGTCAAAGATTTTCTTTTTAATAGAATCAATTTTATTTAAGAAGAATCCCATAAAGCCATGGCTGCTAAGAGCTAAGGGAATGGATGGCTCAACAGAGCTATGACTCTGTGTAAGTTTAGCAACTGTACTAAAGAGAAACCTAAGATTATTCTTGTTCTCTTCTATTAATGATGAGAAATAAGCTGTTCTAGCTTGGCAAAGTGTCTTTTTATACAACAGTAGGCTATTTTTCCAGATTAAGTAGGAATCCACTAGGTGTGTAGAGCGCCATTTTCTCTCCAAATTTCTAACATTGTGCTTTAAAGTACGCAGCTCGGAATTAAACCAAGGAGCTAGCCTCCTATTAATGATTACCTTCTTTTTCAAGGGGGCTGCATTGTCTAATGCATCACGCAATGATGAAGAAACACTATGAACAAAAGAATCAATTTGTGAAGGGGCAGAAACAGAATTATTGCCCTCCACTGTGCTTTTCAGTGATAATGAGGAAATTAAAAGTGGAACAGATTCTTTAAAGGTTGTTACAGCATCACCTGATAATGATCTACTATAATGAAATTTTCTTTCAGGTGTGGAGTACTCGGTCAAATTAAACTCAAAGGTTATTAAGAAATGGTCAGACAGGACAGGGTTATGAGAGAATATTGTTATGTCTTTACACTCAATGCCATACGTCAGCACAAGGTCCAGAGAATGAAGACAAAGGTGGGTAGGTTTGTTAATGTTTTGAGCAAAGCCAATTGAGTCTAAGATAGCATTAAACGCTATATTTAGGCCATCACTTTCAGCGTCAACATGAATGTTAAAATCCCCCACTATAATAACCTCATCTGTATCTGTATTTATAGGTCTTATGTTCAGTAAGCCACATTTAATTGTTATATTTTTCTTTTTGGTCTGAGTTGTGTTTATTTTTATTAGATTTTCCTGATTTCCTTCTTTTAGATTAGTTTTTAATCTATTCAATTTTGGCCGTGGGCGAGACACTGTCTTAATAGGGTAATGGGTGGGTAGCAGTACAGAAGCTGCAGAGAGGAGTGTTAAACTACGATCCTGCTTCCTGGTCTGAACACTGGGTTGTCAGAGTTTTGGAGAACTAATAAATTCGGCCAGATTCCTAGAAAGAAAAGCAGCTCCATCCAAAGTGGGATGGATGCCGTCTCTCCGGATGAGACCAGGTTTTCCCCAAAATGTTTGCCAATTATCAATGTAGCCCAAATCGTTTTCTGGAAACCACCTAGACAGCCAGCGGTTGAATGACAGCATGCGGCTAAACATGTCGTCACTGGTCACATGGTTGCTGGTGTCTCTAGTGCCATGACTATGGAGCTGCCAATTACCAGAGTTGGTTTCTCAGCGGGTGTGTCGCTGAGCAGGAAAAATCTGTTAGAAACGAAGACGGGTTGGTGGTGACCTGTGGGCTAGGATCTAGGACTATGCTTTCTACGTACCGTCAACCAGCCGGCCTGAGGCCCCGGCTGCACGAGCTCTGCTTAAGGACTGCTACGGGGAGCTACCCTCGGTGGCCTTCAATTCCGACACCCTCGCCTAGACAGCCAGTGGTTGAATGCCAAAATCATCCATATTAAGACAACAAAAGACCTGAAATATTTCAGTTAGTGTGCAATGAATCTAAAATATATGAATGTTAAATTTTCATCATTACATTATGGAAAATAATGAACTTTATCACAATATGCTAATATTTTGAGAAGGACCTGTATCTGCTGTGAGGCTCACAGCAGACACCTTCTGCGTGTCCTCTTTGGCCTTTTTTTTTTTCATATTTTCCTCCACCATCTTCTTGAAAGAAAATAAATTAATTGAAATTACTGCAATTATTTGTTAGCACTACATTTGATCTTGTTGTGTACACACATAAACCTTTTCTAGTAGGGAGGACATAGGTGGGATCCAGCAAATGAGCAAGTTCCCTGAACGCCTCGTCTTCCACAACAGTAAAGGGCTGTGAATCCATTACAATAAGATTGACCACAGCATCATCCAACACCTGCTTTCTGGAACCTTTATGATGCATGAAAATAAATCACAAACACTTTAAATAAACCTATAAGATATATGTCATACTCAGGCTGGTGTCTGCCTTTTCTTTTTCATGTATGGCTCTGAAATGTCTAAGCATTGATGAGGTGTTATTATTGTATACCAGCTCTCTGGCGCACAACAAACACTTCACCTGAAATACAAACATGAAAGTTCATTGATACAGAATTATTGGTAATAATACAAATAAAATCAGGTAATGTGCTGCAAACACACTTTACACAAACCTTGTTTTAGCACACATTTCAAATTACTTCCAGATGGGAGAAGTTTTCCTTTTTTGTTGCCTCCATTCTTCTCAGATGCTCCTATTTCTGCTGACGTGCGACCAAACCACTACAACAACCCACGAAGCAACAAGTGTCATCGCGCTTTTATTTTGAAATAATACACGCGAAATGAAGCAGTGACGTGTCCACGGAAATGCGAGACAGCGTTTGTCATCGGTCACGTGGTTTACCGCAAGACAACACAAGCATTGAACCTTTTTACTCTGTAAACTCCTCGAAGCTTTGCTTCAAATGTTCCATCTCTAGAGTTTGGATCGAAGCCGAGTTATAACTACTCAGTAACTGTTAAAGGATCTTTTGAAGAGAAGCTAACAACAAAGATGTGGAGACAGCAGCTCAAACGGTGGCAGAGTGCAGCAGTGGGAGAGATTTCCCAAACAGCTAAAGAGGACAAAGAAGATCAGCAGCGTCTCAACATCCTGGAGGCTGATTTCAACCCTAAAGTTCTGCTGCACAGATTAGGTTTGTATGTTTTCATGTCAGTTACAGTTTAGGAACATTTTAGGTGACTAATGGATTAGCTTCTTAAAGTCCAAATGTTCACCATAGACTTAAAACGTAAACGCTTCGTTACTCGGTGGGAACGACCCACGTCCGCCATTTTGATTGGTTTGTTGTCCTTCGACACTGATATAAGTTTGTTTAGAAACTAATTAATAGGGCTGCACGATATTAGAGAAACCTGTGATGTGTGATAACAGTGTCTAATAGTGTGATGACGATATGACTTGTGATATATGAACAAATACTTACAGAGCATCAGGAAAGTATTCACAGCGCTTCATATTTTGTAAAGTTACAGCTTCTTTACAAATTGTATTAATCTCTATCCACCAAATTCTACACATACTCCGTATTTGTTTGTAGAAATTTGAGTATTATTATGAATTATTATTATGTATTATGAAAGTAGAGGCTTAGATTAATTTGGTGCTCATGTGAAAGGCATTATAAAATGCCAAGATTACAGTGCATCAAAATATTTGGTCATAATGAGAGTCAATGGAACCAAATTAGTAACAAAGGCAAAGAGTGTATGTTAAAGTTGTAGCTCTTGTTCTACATACCTTGCAATAAAAAGGATAAACAAACAAAAAATAAAAGTTAAAAGCAAATCCTGGCCAAGTTTTGTAGAACTGACCTTTAAACTGTCTGAGAAATTGAGAATAAAAAAATAAAAAATGCAGAAAGCACATGTTTGGTCCCCCAAAGGGCCTACTGGGTTAAAGTAATTTTTAGAGCTTCTTTCACACAGAAAACTCTGTTTCTAAGCAGACTTGTATCGGTCTCGTAGACCAACTCGCCACTATAAACATGGTGGAGGTGAGTCGTTTCTACCAAGTAACAAAGCGTTTACTGTTTTACGTCAGAAATATGTGGTTATAATGGGAGTCAATTAGATCAATTGGGCAGGACAGGGTAAAGATGTGCCTCCAGTTAAATAATATTAGGAAGGATAAATAAATAATAGAAACAACCATGAATAAAAGGTGAACAGAATTACAAACCATATGGTACAGAATTATTTTAATATTTAGACTGTAAAATGCTTTCAAAAATAAATGTTTGGCAGAAATGGGAAAAACTCGAAAAAATATACATAAATGCAAACTCTAGACAAGATAAAGTACATAAATCTAAATGCAAAATACATAGAAGGAAGATGTAATTGAGGTTAATAAGTATTTGCTGTATTGTACATTAAAATGTCAGTAGCCTAAGCCTAAATGGTGAAGCCTAAATTGGTGTCTTGGTGGTTTATCTCCATCATGTTTGACTTGGCCAGTGGGAGATGACCCTTTTGTGCTTCTTTTCACCATAGAACCTTTCCATTGATGCCATTTTAAACCAGGGTCTTTCTTATTGTTCAGTCTAGAACACTGACCTTAAATGAGAAATATAATGCCTTCAGTGGTTTAGATGTTGTCCTGGGTTTTTTGGTGACCTATTAGATGAGTTTTCTTGGAGTATTTTTGGTAGGCAGTATAGAAGCCATTTGTAGTTTTTTTTTGTTGGTGTTTGGTCATAGTTTGGGTCTGTCTTATTTAGTGTTGATAATTCTGTTTGGCTTGGTGGCAGTGTTCGGTTTATATGTGAATTGACACTCTGACCTATATTTTACTCTACCACTGGTGGTGGTGTGGGGGAAAATCTATATAGGTGTCAGGGTTAGAGGGCATCAGTGGTTGGGGTGTGTGGAGGTCATACGGTGAAGTCAAACATCTGACATCCAAAGGTTTCATTATCAAATGAAAACAATCAACGATATGTTTTCAGAAAACCGTAGTAGGAGTTAGTGTCGTGATTTGTGATCAGCCATGTTGCTCAGCTTAGCACAACTGTCGGATCATTTCACTCACCTGTTTCTCCAGTATTTCTACCCGTTTCTCCACCAATGCCAGATCATTTATTTTCCTTGCCACAGCGTTCCAGCAGTTTTCATGATCAACTTATTGTGTTTGACCCAGTTTCCGTTGCTACATCTATGATTCTTGCTAAACACTTGTTGGACCAAACCTTCCGTGTATGCTCTTTTGCCTGCCTGCTCGTACCTCCTCGTCTTGCCTCATGTCTTCTAGTAGGCTTGTTATTCTCTTCCACCTCAGTGTATGAACCTATTCTTAAGACAATTGCAGTTTAAAACATTACAAATTGGGGAAAAACTGTACCTGCTTTTTCCAGGTCTTTCTTCGGCTTTCTGGGAGTGCTCCTTGACTTTTGGACAACTTGTTTGATTATTCTTTTGACTCTCTGTCAGAATTCAGTTTTATTTATATAGCACCAATTCAAAACACATGTCATCTTAAGGCACTTTACAAAGTAAATTCAATCAAATCATGCAGATTTCAAGTCAAGTACATACATTCCAATTAATCCTGACTTTCAAAAAGTGCAGTAAATTCAGTTATTTATTTAAATTGGTTAAAAAATGTTCTATCCAAGGAAACCTAGCAGATTGCACTGTGTCAGTGACTTGCAGCATTCACTCCTGGATTAGCATGTAGAGACAATGGACATTCGCTGTCATTGACTTTGCAGCATCCCTCATACTTAGCAGGCATGTATGAGTATTAAAGAGAGCACATACATTTAGTCACAGTAAAAGCTCAGTCAGTAGCTATGTCTAGGAGAAAGATAGGGTTAAACACTGAAAGACAGGGCCAAGTGTATCATCGGTAGAAAGTAAACATCAAGTTGTTGGCAGCAGAGGCTTGGCCGATGCCCCCCTCTAGGAAGGTGACACAGTCAGGCCAGGTGTCTCTTCTAGGAAGAGAAAAGAGAGAGAACATACAGTTAAAAGCTGAAATAACAGCAAATAATGCAAACGTGGAGAGTAGTATGAGAATGTAGCAGAGAGAGTGAAAGTGGTCATTATGTCCTCCAGCAGCCTAAGCCTATAGCAGCATTACTACAGAGATAGCTCATGATAACCTAAGCCACTCTAACTATAAGCTTTATCAAAAAGGAAAGTTTTAAGCCTAGCCTTAAAAGTAGACAGGGTGTCTGCCTCACGGACTAAAACTGGGAGCTGGTTCCACAGGAGAGGAGCCTGATAAATAAAGGATCTGCCTCCCATTCTACTTCTAGAGACTCTAGGAACCACCAGTAAACCTACAGTTTGACAACGAAGTGCTCTGTTAGGAACATATGGACCAATCAGATCTCTGACGTATGAAGAAGTTTGATCATTAAGGGTTTTGTATGTGAGAAGGAGAATTTTAAATTCTATTCTGCATTTAACAGGGAGCCAATGAAGGGAAGCAAAAATAGGAGAAATATGATCTCTCATTTTAATTTTCATCAGAACTCTTGCTGTGGCATTTTGAATCAGCTGAAGGCTTTTAACTGCATTTTGTGGACATCCTGATAGTAAAGAATTACAATAGTCCAGCCTTGAAGTAACAAATGCATGGACTAGTTTTTCAGCGTCACTCCTTGATAGGATATTTCTAATTTTGGCAATGTTCCGGAGATGAAAGAAGGCAATCCTAGAAACCTGCTAAATATGGGATTAAAATGACTGGTTGGGCTCATCAGGCTTTATGGATAAGTAAAACTGAGTATCATCTGCATAATAATTCTAGAATTGCGCCGCTCAAGGTGGCAGCAGGTTGGAGTAGCTCTGTTACTTTTGATTCTGATTTATTCTTTTTTGGTAACTATTTGTCTTGTGGTGGATACAGTTGATTTTTTTTTTTGGACGACTGTCCTCTCCGGTGTCAGATGCTGTGCAGGTTGGAGGATTTTTTCTAATACTTTCTATTTTTGGACATTTGTTATGATGCATTGCCATGGCAACGGGGTTGTTTCTTACAACCGGGACCAGCTGATTAATATCTCAAAAGCTCAAATAATACTTCAACTACAACCCCAAATCCCTGATGAGTTGAAAAGGAGACCCCGTGGATGCAGAGCAGGAGCTAAGAGAAGAGAGAGAAGGAGGAAGTTCAAACCATCTCTTCCGCCGATTATGATGGGCAATGTGAGATTGTTGGGAAACAAGTTGGATGAACTCCAAGCCCTACAAAGGACCCAGCCAGTGTACCGGGCATGCAGTATTATGTGTTTTACTGAGACATGGCTGCAGGATCATATCCCCGACTCCAGCGTCTCTCAGCCGGGCTTTTTAACCATATGAGCAGACAGAGATTTAAAGAGGAGCGGCAAATGTAAAGGAGGTGGACTGGCAGTACTTGTGAACAAGAGATGGTGTAATCCAGGACATGTAACTGTGAAGTGTCATCTCTGCAGTCCAGATATTGAACTGTTGGCAGTAAGTTTTCGTCCATATTATTTACCCAGAGAGTTGACCAGTGTTATTTTGGCAACAATTTACGTTCCACCTTCCGCTGTTGCCAACACTGCATGTGGTCACTGCCATCAGCTCAGTTGTTGCTAAGCTACAGACACAAAACCCCAATGCTTTTGTGGCAATTTCTGGTGATTTTAACCATGCTTTACTCTATGCTACACTTCTAACGTTTCAACAGTTTGTCAGCTGCTCTACCAGAGAAAACAAAACATTGGATTTGTTTTATGCAAATTTCAAGGACTCGTACATCTCTACAGCAAGACTTCTAGGCAAATCAGATCACAATCTTGTTTTTCTCTGCTCGAAATATAAGCCCCTTGTTCAGAGGCAACCTGTAATAAAGAGGACTGTGAGAAAATGGTCACAGGAAGCTGAAGAAGCTCTGCAAGGTTGCTTTGGGGCTACAGACTGGGACGCACTGTGCCAGCCACATGGAGAGGACATCAATGCCATCACTGAGTGTGTAACCGACTATATAAACTTCTGTGTGGATAACATCATCCCCACCAGAACCGTGAGATGCTTCCCCAATAACAAACCTTGGATCACCAGTGACCTGAAGGACCTGCTTAACAAGAAAAAAAGAGCCTTCAGAGAGGGAGACAGAGAATTATTGAGGAGTTTACAGAAGCAACTTAAAGTCAAGGTAAGAGACAGCAAGGAGGTGTACAAGAAGAAGCTGGAGAGCAAGCTCCAACAAAAGATTATCAGAGATGTGTGGACAGGGATGAAGAAGATTACGGGCTTCAGGCAGAGGGATGATTGGACCGATGAAGGTCTGGACAGAGTCAATGAACTGAACACATTCTTCAATAGGTTCAGTTCAGAAACAAGTTTCGCATCCTCCTCTCCTGCTCACAGCCAAACAGACATTCCACACTCCTTTGACCCACAGCTGTCCAGTAACACCTCAAATTTTTTATCTTCCACCTCAGCCCTAGACCCTTCTGCTTCTACATGTTTGCTTTCAACCATATCAGAAGATGCTGATGCTTCCTTTGCTTCCCCCTTCCACCTGTGTGTCTCAAGAAGTCAAGTGAAGATGCAACTGGAGAGACTGAATCGGAATAAGGCTGTAGGTCCAGATCATGTCAGCCCTAGAGTCCTGAAGGCCTGTGCAGAGCAGCTCTGTGGGATTCTGCAGCACCTCTTCAACC
Source organism: Girardinichthys multiradiatus (assembly GCF_021462225.1). NCBI lineage: Eukaryota > Metazoa > Chordata > Actinopteri > Cyprinodontiformes > Goodeidae > Girardinichthys > Girardinichthys multiradiatus. The sequence goes on from NC_061807.1 coordinate 2,676,227, forward strand.
TTAGCCTTGCCTAGAAGAAGGTTCCGGTGTTGTGGAAGACCTCCTGTCTTTTTCCGGTACCAAAGAAAACTCACTCATCAGTCCTCAATGACTATAGACCTGTTGCCCTGACATCCCACATCATGAAGGTCCTAGAGAGACTCCTGTTGGCCCACCTGAGTAAGCAAACAGTAAACCATCAGGACCCCGTTCAGTTTGCTTATCGCTATGGAGTTGGAGTTGAAGATGCCATCATACACCTGCTTCAACAAACCGACTGTCATCTGGACAAAGCCAGCAGCACTGTGAGGATCATGTTCTTTGATTTCTCCAGTGCATTTAATACAATCCAACCTGATTTGCTTTGTCAGAAACTCCAGAAGACTCAGGTGAAGGCCTCAACGATCTCCTGGATCAAAGACTACCTGACAAACAGACCACAGTTTGTGAGACTGAAGGGTTATGAGTCTAACCAGGTAGTCAGCAGCACAGGCGCACCACAGGGGACTGTACTCTCACCATTCCTTTTCACTGTGTACACCTCAGACTTCCAGTACAAGACAGACTCCTGTCATCTGCAGAAATACTCGGATGATTCTGCAGTCGTGGGGTGGATCAGAGATGGACAAGAAGCTGAGTACACGAAGGTGGTAGACCGATTTGTAGCATGGTGTGGAAACAATCATCTAATTTTGAACGTGACTAAAACAAAGGAGATGATTGTAGATTTTAAGAGAAACAGGAATAAGTCAAAAACTATTTATATCATGGGAGAAGAAGTGGAGGTGGTGGAGGAGTATAAATACCTCAGTGTTCACCTGGACAACAGACTAGGGTGGAGATGCAACTGTGAAGCCATCTGCAAGAAGGGACAGAGCAGACTGTACTTCTTGAGGAAGCTTAGGTCCTTTGGTGTTTGCAGCAAGATGCTGCATATCTTCTATAAGTCTGTTGTGGAAAGTGTGATCTCTTCTGCCATCATCTGCTGGGGAAGCAGCATCAGAGCCAGGGACTTAAAAAAGCTCAACTAGCTGATAGAAAAGGCTGGCTCTGGAACCTCTGGAGATCATTGTGGAAAGACGGATTCTTCATAAAATGAAGAACATTATGGAGAATCCTGAGCATCCTCTTCATGAGACTGTCCTACAAAAATAGAGTGTCTTCGGTCAGATGTGCTGTAAGACGGAGCGCTACAGGAGATTCTTCCTGCCCACAGCCGTCAGCATCTACAACGGCTCTTTGAAGAAACCTTCATAATGAGCTACAATAACATTTAATTTCCCTTCGGGATTAATAAAGTATTTTTGAATTGAATTGAATTGAACAGTGAAAATTTATCCTACGCTGCCTGATAGTTTGAGCTATTGGAAGCATATATATAGTAAAGAGAATTGGTCCAAGTACTGAACCCTGTGGTACTCCACAGTTGACCCTGGATTTTAAAGATGTTTCATCATTTACATGAACAAACCGGAATCTGTCAGACAAGTAAGATTGAAACCAGCCTAGTGCTGTTCCCCTGATACCTACAGCATATTCCAGCTTTTCTAAGAGAATATTATGATCGATTTTCAAATGCCTCATTGAGATCTAACAGAACCAGTACAGACACAAGTCCATTATCTGAGGCCAGAAGAATATCATTAGTGACTTTCAGCAGAGCTGTTTCAGTGCTATGATGAGCTCTGAAACCTGAATGAAACTCTTCAAACAAATCATTGCTGTGTAAATGCTCACACATTTGTTTAGCAGCTATTTTCTCAAGAATTTTAGATGAGAACGGTAGATTGGATATAGGTCTGAAATTTATTAAGTAAACTTGATCAAGTGAAGGTTTCTTAAGTAATGGTTTAATTACAGCTACCTTAAACCAGAAGACCAGATGTCTTTCTAGGGGCACCTGGCTTTGACTGGTCTACGTTGAAATTGTCCTTTCCACTTCAGGATTATGGTTGCAGCAGCGCTCACTGGAACATTCAGAAGCTTAGAAATGCAGCTGTAATCATTGCCATTAGTATGTTTTGCAATAGTTAGACCTCGTTGTGTAGGTCTCTTTGCTTTTACCAGTTTTACCCCTCTGTGCAATACTTTAGTAATAAGAAACCTTCTTATAGGCTATCAATAAATTTTAAACCAGCTGATATTGATTTAAACATATAAAAGATGCTTTCTAAATGCTGACAGATTTAATATGGTTGTTTGGCTTTTTATACACCTTCAGACATCCATTTCTTCATGGGTTAAATCCTTATTCTCTGTGTCATTCCAAGTTTTTACCCTTAACTTTCTTTGTGGAATAATTGGCTTTAATTTCTTATTATATGAGGAGTATTTGATAGTTGCCAACATCTGGTGTGGATTCTATGTCTTTGTTTTTAAAAGAAATATGTAAACAGAAAAAGATGACATGTTCATTGCTTATTGTACCTGCTCTAAAACCTCATTATTCCACATAGAAACTAGTTAAAAAGATTAATTATGCGGCAAACTGGAAACAATCGTAGACAAGCAAGATAGAGACAATAAAGACTAAAATGGTTTCAGTATATGGTTGTTGAGAATAAGTGAATAGATCATGACATAAATCAACAGGCATAAGAAGCAACAATGCAAAATAAAAAGATAAGAATAAATGGTAATTAAATCATAGAATTTAATGTCGCCAAAGCACCTAAATATCTTTATTAAAAAGTGACTCAGTCCAGGCTGAAGTCAAAAAATGTTCTAATATACATGATGTGTTTCAGTGTTTCCTGCAGATGTTAAGCAGATGCTGATGGTTAAAGAAGCAGCTCCTGTAAACCATAGACCTTGTGCTGGCCTACATGACCCAAAGCCCCACCACATAAAGGAGGAACAGGAGGAGGTCTACACCAATCTGGGGGGAGAGCAGCTCAATGGGAAGGAGGAGATTGATGCCATCAGGTTTCCAGTCACTGCTACTCCCATAAAGAGTGAGGATGATAAACAGTCCCCTCTGCTCTCACAGCTTTATCAAGACCAAATTAAAGGCAGAGCGCTTCCAGAAGACATCGATGGAGGAGAAGAATCCATCAGGATACAAGATCATGGAGATGGTTCCATTTCCTCAGAAACTGAAGACACTGAGAAGGATAAAAAGGCCGATGATGTAAAGCACCCCGTCTCTGAGCTCAAACACTTGTCAGACTCTGGACCGAAATCTAAGGACATGGACAATGACTGGAAGGACAGCAGAGCTCCTGAGTCAGATGGAAACATTAACAAACCTTTTAGCTCCCCTGAGTTTGCTGAACAATTTGTTCACCATGGCTTTCTTCAGAAAGACATTATAAATTCAGAAATAGGATCTTTAAGCTTGCTGGATGGGGAGAAATGTTTTACAGAGAAGAAAAATGTGGTATCACCAAAGAAAGTTCAGACAGGAGTGAAGTTTAGCTGTGAAGACTGTGGTAAAACCTTTATTAGAAAATGCACTTTTAACATACATAAGAGAATCCACACTGGAGAGAGACCTTTCTGTTGTGATCTATGTGGACACAGATTTAACCAAAAAGGACATTTAAACACACACATGAGAATCCACACTGGACAGAAACCTTTCTGTTGTGATCTATGTGGAGAAAGATTTAACCAAAAAGGTTATTTAAACACACACATGAGAATTCACACTGGACAGAAACCTTTCTGTTGTGATCTATGTGGACACAGATTTAACCAAAAAGGAAGTTTAAACAAACACATGAGAATCCACACTGAAAACAAACCTTTCTGTTGTGATCTATGTGGACACAGATTTACCGAAAAAGCAAGTTTAAACACACACATGAGAATTCACACTGGACAGAAACCTTTCTGTTGTAATCTATGTGGACAAAGATTTAACCAAAAAGGACATTTAAATGCACACATGAGAATCCACACTGGACAGAAACCTTTCTGTTGTGATCTATGTGGACTCAGATTTACTGAAAAAGGACATTTAAACAGACACATGAGAATCCACACTGGACAGAAACCTTTCTGTTGTGATCTATGTGGACTCAGATTTACTGAAAAAGGAAGTTTAAACAAACACATGAGAATCCACACTACAGAGAAAAATGGCTAAAGTTTAAATGCTCAAACATATTACGGTTGCTGTCAAATTTGTGATGTGAAGTGCAAGGCCAGTGGCAGGAATACTTCTAATCTGAGGAAGCACCTAGTTAAACACCAGATTTTCATCAAGGCTGAAGAGTTCACAATTTTCGTCAGCCTCAGATATATGGCTAGAACTCCTGCATTCAGCACAGTTAATACGCCTGCTAATGGATGCAATTTGTGCATTAAATTTGACCTTTTTAAGAAAACAAAAACCGCGTAGTTAAGAGTTTTCATGTAGAAGAAATGTTTGAAACATCTGAGATGTTACAATACCTGGATGTTGTTTTTATATATTCAATAAATTTTATATATTGAGAAATGCATACATTACCGGTCAAACGTTTTAGATACACTTTCTCACTTAATGAGTCTCTTTATTTTCATGACTATTTACATTGTAGATTCTCACCAAAGGCAACAAAACTTTGAAGGAACACATATAGAGTTAAATAGTAAACAAAAAATTTGAAATAACTCAACATTTTTATATTTCAGATTACAGCTTTATTTTAGATTTACAGCTTCTATAAAAGATATAATTTTTCTATTTTAGATTCTTCCAAATAGCCTCCCTTTGCTGTGATTACTGCTTTGTTCTCGTAACATTCTCTCCATGAGCTTCATGAGGTGGTCACCTGAAATGGTTTTCCAAAGAGTCTTGAAAGAACTTACCAGAGGTTCATTGAGAGACGGCCAAAGGTTAATAATTCAGTCATCACAGCAAAGGGCGGCTACTTTAGGCAATCTAAAATATAAAACATATTTAAAGTTGTTTTACAATTTTTTGTTTGCTACATAAATCCATATGTGTTCATTCACAGTTTGGATGCCTTTAGTGAGAATCTACGTACAATGGAAATTGTCATGAATATAAAAAACAATTGAAAGAGAAAGTGGTTCTAAAACCTTTGACAGGTAGTGTATGGTAAATGGAAAATTTTTGAGATTTTATTTTAGAACATTTAATACCACATAATACACATAATAGTACTGAAAACTGGTACCAGCGAGTGCCGATTAAAATTCACAGGCATCAAGTATTGGTACCATATCTGTTCAGATGTGAAAGGTACCCATCCCTAGTCAGGAGAGGGTGATCAGACTGCATTTAGATGTCTTGTCATTTCCAAATGAATATATTTTGGAGCGTTATTGTTTTTTGCAACAGTCAATGTATCTCAATAATATTCTCAGCCCACACATGAGCCTCTACCACTCCATAACACACAAGAATAATGAAAGAAGAATTTCACAGAACTGCAGGAATCCGTGAAAGCATTAATTTAGTTGGTATCACATTTTAAGACTTCAAACATTATCTATTGATATACAGGGGTTGGACAATGAAACTGAAACACCTGTAATTTTAGTGTGGGAGATTTCATGGCTAAATTGGACCAGCCTGGTAGCTAGTCTTCATCGATTGCACATTGCACCAGTAAGAGCAGAGTGTGAAGGTTCAATTAGCAGGGTAAGAGCACAGTTTTGCTCAAAGTATTGAAATGCACACAACATTATGGGTGACATACCAGAGTTCAAAAGAGGACAAATTGTTGGTGCACGTCTTGCCGGCGCATCTGTGACCAAGACAGCAAGTCTTTGTGATGTATCAAGAGCCACGGTATCCAGGGTAATGTCAGCATACCACCAAGAAGGACGAACCACATCCAACGGGATTAACTGTGGACGCAAGAGGAAGCTGTCTGAAAGGGATGTTCGGGTGCTAACCCGGATTGTATCCAAAAAACATAAAACCACGGCTGCCCAAATCACGGCAGAATTAAATGTGTACCTCAACTCTCCTGTTTCCACCAGAACTGTCCGTCGGGAGCTCCACAGGGTCGAAAGCCAAACCTTTGGTCAATCATGCCAATGCCAAACATCGGTTTCAATGGTGCAAGGAGTGCAAATCTTGGGCTGTGGACAATGTGAAACATGTATTGTTCTCTGATGAGTCCACCTTCACTGTTTTCCCCACATCCAGGAGAGTTACGGTGTGGAGAAGCCCCAAAGAAGCGTACCACCCAGACTGTTCCATGCCCAGAATGAAGCATGGGGGTGGATCACTGACGGTTTGGGCTGCCATATTATGGCATTCCCTTGGTCCAATACTTGTGCTAGATGAGCGCGTCACTGCCAAGGACTACCAAACCATTCTTGAGGACCATGTGCATCCAATGGTTCCAACATTGTATCCTCAAGGCGGTGCACCAATAAACACAGCAAGACTGGTGAAAGATTGGTTTGATGAACATGAAAGTGAAGATGAACATCTCCTATGACCTGCACAGTCACCCAGATCTAAATATTATTGAGCCACTTTGGGGTGTTTTGGAGGAGCGAGTCAGGGAACGTTTTCCTCCACCAGTATCACGTAGTGACCTGGCCACTATCCTGCAAGAAGAATGGCTTAAAATCCCTCTGACCACTGTGCAGGACTTGTATATGTCATTCCCAAGACGAATTGACACTCTATTGGCCGCAAAAGGAGGCCCTACACCAAACTAATACATTATTGTGGCCTAAAACCAGGTGTTTCAGTTTCATTGTCCAACCCCTGAATATAGTAAAGTGAATTGGCCCAAGTACTGAACCCTGTGGTACTCCACAATTAACCCTGGAGTTTAAAGATGATTTATCATTTACATGAAGAAACTGGATATGTATATGTCATTCCCAAGACAAATTGATGCAAAAGGAGGCCCTACACCATACTAATAAATTATTGTGGTCTAAAACCAGGTGTTTCAGTTTCATTGTCCAACCTTTGTATTTCTGGGTTTCCAGGCATCATTCACTGCATACATAGCAGTTACATTCACTGCTCCTTCACTGAATGAAGGAGATTGTTTTATTTGTTTTATATTGCACAGTTTATTATCTGCTCAACAAGTGTTAACATTGATTCTGTCATCTGACTATGCTGCACCTCTCATTTAATTAATCTGAGTATGCTTTGTTGATAACCACACAGTTTGTTCAAATGTAAATTTTATGTTTCCTGGATTTTATTCTCCTTTATTCTACAGCCTCTTCAAACTTTTTGTGACTCCTGTTTTTCCAGATTGGTTCTTATAGCTTCTATTCTGGTAACTTTTTCTATGGTTCTAGTAATGTATAAACCTTGATGCTTTCATTGCCTTTGGCTTTGTTTCTGACACACCCAAATTTCTCCCATTGTGGGAAAATAAAGTATTTTCTACTCTATTCAGTATTAAATACTCTTTAAATATAAATGAAGTTGACATAGCATCTGTGAAGATCATGTATGATGCAGCCCACATTATCAGCAATGTCTGGGTCTGTGCATGACTCCATACTGAGTTCTAGGCTAGCTGGCGGTGAGTTTATATATAATCATAGTTATAATAATTTCTGATTTAACAATGACTTCTCTAACTAAAGACAATTGTCCTTTTATTTCATTAAGTGTTTTTTATTGAATGCAAGTGAAAATACAGTAGTTTGTGGTTAAATAAATAAAATCATCCACCTCTAGGGGCACCTCATCCACATTTAACTGATGCTCCAGCTGTTGTATTTTACAAAGCCTGACAAGTGTCAGCAGGTACAAAAAAAAAAAAACAAAGCCGGTAGAAATCCATGCTCACGCTTTATTAAACTGTGCTTTCGGTTTTGCAATCTCTGCAAGCAGTTTTTTCAATGACATCTGTTGAGATTTTGATCGCATGGCCCACAGCTGCGAGGTAAGTTCAGTGGATTTGTTGTCATATGTAATGCCATGTTTTCATCAGCACACTTCACAGCTTCCACTGAACTTACCTTGCAGGTGTGGGCCATGCATTCAAACTAGACACGTCAATGAGGAAAACTGAGAGCTCAGTTTAGCGAAGTGTGAGCACGGATATCCATCGGCTTTGTTTTTGTTTTTTTAACTGCTGTCTCTTGCCAGGCTCCATACTATTTCAATTTATGTTTTCTGCAGCAATATTTTTAGGTATTCCTTTCTGATTTCACATTTCTGTTTTCTTGTAAAAACAAGAAAGAAAAATATAAATTTCAGTTGCACATCTACTCTTTTTCAAATTGAGTCATGAGCCAACCTTTACCTCCTTACACATTGATTGCATATGTTGAATGCTTTGTAATTTAGTTGGTAAAGGTTAAACAGAACAATTGTCCTGCAACTTTTAGAAGCATCCTTTCTCACACTTGGTCTGTGCAGCTGCCCTAAATTATATGCTGTTATACAAACAAGATACAGAGTTTAATTTTCACACTCACGATGCATCTAAAAGCTTGAAGACTGGAGCTGTGTAACCGTGCTTAGATACTTTGCCAAAACTGATTCTCTATCATGAGTGCTCACAAATAAAATATAAGATGCTGGTTAAATGTAAATGCAAAAACATGCTGGAATTGGGGAGGTATTTATTTGTTAACAATAGGATAAAATGGTAAAAACGAAAGGGTAGCAAAAGGGTAGTAAAGTGGACCTCCTGAGTAGAACCGAACCTGGATCAAGAGCGCCATTTCAACATGTTTGATAGTCTGACTAATAATAATTGAGTGCTAATATAATGTGATGAGATGACAGTGGATCTCTGAAGAACACCATCCACTCTCCCTGCTCCCACCATCCTCAACAACACCTTGTCTACTATGGATCACCTACAGTTCCTAGGAACCACCCTTTCTCTGGACCAGACGTCCTGTGGAAAATAGGAATCCGTACCCTGGAATCTGATTGTGGACTCATCAAGGATGCCATTATACAATGATGAATAGGGATGGGTGCCTTTCACATTTGAACCGAAACAGTACCAATGCCCGGTACCTGGGAAACGGTATCAGCACTCAACCAAACCAATTTTCAGTACTTTTATCTGTGTTTATGTGGTAATAAATATTAATTTGTTTAATAATAAAAAATAAAAAAATTCAATTTAACATATTTATTTCTCAAAATATAAACTTTAATATATCAAAACAATAAGAATCATCTTTATTGCCAAGTTTGTACTTACCACAAACAAGGGACTTGACTTTGGAACTCCGCTCTCAGTGAAGAATTGTTTTTTTTTTTATAATAATGGAAAAAGGAAAAATACTTATTTAAATGTACATATATACACAATTGACTTTAGAATAGAATATATTGTGAGATCAGTCCAAAACTCTGACTGTCAAGTGTTCATCAGAGCAACAGCCTGGGGGAAGTAACTATCTCTGTGGCGGCTGATTTTAGCAGACTACCGCTCTGTAGCGCCAACCTGTCTAAAGTCTAAACAATTTATGTGCAGGGTGTGTGGGGTCTGCAGAGATTTTAGCAGCCTTTTTCCTGATCCTAGACCTGTATAAGTCCTTGATTGAGGGAGGTCAGCCTTGATGATCCTCTCTGCAGACCTGTTTGTTCGTTGCAGTCTGGACCTGTCCTGTTTTGTTGATGAGCCAAACCACACTGAGATGGATGAAGACAGGACAGACTGAATGATGGCAGTGTAGAAGATGACTAGCAGCTCCTGGAGAAGGTTGAACTTCTTGAGTTGCCTCAAGAAGTACAGTCTCTGTTGGGTCTTCTTCCAAACATTGACTATGTGTGAGGACCATCTCAGGTTTTGAGAAATGGTGGTTCCTAGGAGCAGGAGGTGGTTCACATTAGATAGATAGTTGTTGAGGATGGTGAGGGGGTATTCTCTGAAAGTCCACCATAATCTCTACAGTCGAATGGGCTGGTTCTGACCACACCAGTGTACCAGCCGATCTACCTTCTGTCTGTATGCAGACTCATCACTGTTCTGGATCAGACCACGGTGTCATCTGCTAACGGTGTCATCGGCTAACTTCAGGAGTGTCACAGGCGGATTCGGTGAGGGGGAGTTATTTGTGTAGAGGAAGAAGAGGAGTGGGGAGAAAACAACACCCCTGGGGGGCACCGGTGCTGATGGTTCTTGTGTGGCAGAAGAAGCTCCCCAGCCTCACCTGCTGCTGCCTATCCTTCAGAAAGCTGGTGGTCCACTGACAGGTGGAGGCTGGGACTTTGAGCTGGGTGAGCTTCTGATGGAGGATATTTGAGTTGATAGTGTTCAAGGCCGAGCTGAAGTCCTCGCGTACATCCCTGTTTGGTCGAGATGTTGCAGGATGAAGTGTAGTTCCAAGTTGACTGCATCGTCTGCTGACCTGTTTGCCCAGTAGGCAAACTGCAGGGGGGTCCAGCAGGAGGGCTGTGATGTCTTTCAGGTGCTTCAGCACCAGTCGCTCAAAGGATTCCATGACCAAAGATGTCAGCGCAACAGGTCTGTAGTCATTTAGTCCTGTAATCGTGGGTATTGGATAGTTCTTGGGTACTGGGATAATAGTGGAATGTTTGAAGCACGAGCGAACCTCACACAGCTCCAGTGATTTGTTGAAGATCTGAGTGAAAATGGGTGCTAGTGGGTCAGCGCAAACTGTCAGGCATGATGGTGAGACATTATCAGGTCCTGAGGCATTCCTTGTATTCAGGTGCTGAAGAGCCTTCCTCTGAGATCCAGGGTTAAGGGCAGGCAAGGGGTCTGAAGGTAGGGGGGCGGATGGTGTATGGCAAGAATTTGTGTCTGAATGGGGTGTGTTGGGTTGAGGTGTGAACTGCTGCTTTTTATACCTGCAGTAGAAGCCATTCAGTAGATTTGCCAGACGAGGATTCTGTTCAGGGTTGGGGAAGGGCTCCTGTAAGCAGCCAGGTTTTTTAAACCATTCCAAACTGCAGGAACGTCTCAATGTGAGAAACTTTTCTTTATCTTCTCATTGTAGCTTCTCTTCGCTGCTTTGATCTCCTTGGTCAATTTGTTCTTGGCCTGTTTAAATGGAGCCCTATCCCCACTGCAGTAAGCCTCTTACTTATGCTTGCACAGCCTCCTCAGAGGAGAAGTGAACCAAGGTTTGTTGTTGTTGTAAGTGCAGAAGGTCTTGGTCTCCACACACATGTCCTCAGAAACTAATGTATGATGTCACCATCAACATCCAGCTGTTTGCAGTGTATCATCTCAGTTGTTTCAAATATTCTTTCTCCCATTTTGCTGGCTGCAGACAACGAGTCACTAACCGACGCAAGCATGCTAATGGTGCCAAATGCATGAATTGTAGCCCTAGAGCTGAGGTTGTCAAAAATTGTGCATGGTCAGCCTTGAGAAAAATCTTGTGCTTAACCGGGTGCTTACTCAGATTAAAAGTATTCCCGTCACTGGCCTTGCACTTTGTGTCACAAATATTGCAGCGAGGGTAATCTATAATAATCTTTATTTGTCATTATAATTTTATATTCCAATGTAATTGTTCTCTGCATTTAACCCATCCCTATAAGCAAGTTGCGCAAAGCCTTTGCGGATGTGGGAGCTTATTGAGTTCAAAGATTTTGACTACCATATCAAAAACACCGCCTCTGTGATTTGTATGAAGTGAAGGTAGCGGACGTGAACATAAGGCTCACAAGCATTGGTTTTAGACTCAATAACATTTAATCTTGGATAAAACACTGACGAAGGTAAAAGCTAAGAAACATCTTTATCGTGTTTCTCAGAAAGAATCCATAGATGCAGCTGTTTACTGTGTGAGGCTAAAGGTTTTGCATCGAGGTGTTAGTGGTAGCTAACTTGTTTACATAGCCATATGTTCTGGGATTAATATACCCTATGATCACAATTATGGAAAAATGCTCGTATCAATTAATTGTGCCTGTTTTCATTTCACATTTCGTTATTATTTAATATCGTCCCACCCCAAATGTCCTAAAGCTGATATATGTCAAATTATAAAAACAAACACCGCACCAACCTTCCTTGTAGTCATTGTAAAGCTGGTGGAGTAGCGACTTCTCATCCCTGCTGATCAACTACTCTGCAATATCAGATAACACGAAAGGTGGCCACAGTTTCAGGCCCTGGACATCGTCCAACTATCTGTCAGTTGCCTTCAAGGGGTTGGAAATTTGTTTGTCTCCGCCTACCAATAAGGAATTGTAGTCTTTTTTGACGCCATCTCTCTCATCCTCCTTTGTCATAAACAACGGCGGGTTTTGGATCGATGCAGCGTATGCTAGGGCAGCCAGTTCTTCCTTTCGTTTCTGCCAATTGCCATAACACAATTTGAAATGGATTTGAAATGGTCCAAATAAAAGATCTCTTCGTTACTTTCTGCCATCATTGCATGTGGTTTGGTAGCCAAAACAATGTCCTTACCCATAATGCACTGCACAGCCCGAGATGCGCAGCTCACTTATAGGAATCAGTGGTTTGCCACTGTGCAGCACCCACGGATCATTCTGGTGCTAAGGGTCTTGCTCAGGAACCCAAAGTGGCAGTCTGTATGATTCAAACCCAGGTTCTTGTGGCCTCTCCAGGACACGAATGCCCTGCTCTTTGACCACTAGGCCATCAGCCCCTCTGCATTGCATTTTGAAAAATGAAGCCATACTTTCAAGCTTTTCTATCAGACATGCTTGCTTTGTAGACAGTATCAGCAACTACTGATGTCATTACGCTCTTGTGCGTGCAATGCTGTGTTCATGTCTGGCATGGAAAATCGCCCACTCTTCCACTCCCTTAGTGTCACAATGATGCGTTTAGGTACTGAAACAAGGTACCATTTGATTTTACGTCATATGGTACTTGATAGTACCGATGGAATTCGGTCGGTACCTAAAAAAGTACCAAATTCAGTACCCATCCCTAGTGATGAAGGCTGTTTAATTAGCAGTCTTGTACCATATGGTCATGGTTTCGCATGGTCTCTTCAGGATGACACCTGGGAGGGACCAATCCAGAGAGACTGGCTGAACCGGGAACCCCTTTAGCACACTTGACTCAAAAACCTATGGACACGTAGAGAGTATTTCAGGGCCCTGAACCAGGACAATATATATGGCAGAAGAATAAAATTAAAAAGCACAAGTCCAGGAGGCAGCGAATTGTTCCAGCAAATTGAGGACAGATTTATACTGTGACTTGACTAAGAACGTAATTGATGTTTCTCCATATTTCTATGTTATAACCTCAAGTTTTGTCTTTATGTAGTTTTAATGTTTTCATGTTATCACCTTTAATGAGGTTCTGAACTGTTTCAATCTTTTTATATACACTGATAGAATGGAAGCATCAACTTTGGTGATATTCTGCTCCTGAGGTTTAACATGACCAACATTTTCTGTTTTATATATATTTTGATAAAAGGAATGATGGAACAGGACCGGATTGGCATTAAAGGTCCTTCAAATAGATAATAATGATACTTATTAAATGGAATGCAGGGACTTCTTTGTCAGATTGGGCGGCAGCGAGATTTCTCTGAGACCTCCAGATGTTTTCTCCTACCTTTTAGGAGGGGTGGATTTTTTGATTGAAAGGGCTTAAGCTGACCTTTGGGTCGCCTCCTGTGACAGAGTTTGTTTGTTTGAAGGACATGGATGTTTGTCCATGATGGGTGAGCTATATGGCTGGAGAGTAGATGAATTTAGTATAATTTGCAAATAGGTTTAGTTTACCTAGTCTAACAGTTAAAATAATGTGTGCATAGAAACTTATATAGGATCCTAATTCATTAGTTGAGCCCAAAATTGAAGATCTAAACCAGAGCCATCATCTTGGGTTGCTTAATTTCTGTAAATAATTTTTTTTATTATTCCTTATATTCATTTACATTTTTTATTTCATTTAATCACTTTAAGTATATTACATATATTCTGGTATACTTATATGTTACATGTTAAGATTGTATACATATGAAAGAAAATTCTCTCTCAGCTGATAGGTTTTCACTTATTAAGGGCAGATGTTTGGAAGCATTTTACTTTATTAATTGTGCTCCTGGCATAGGAGAGCCTGTTCCTGTCAAAAGATAAAATAATAGCTTTGTTTTGTCCAACACTGCGAGTAAACTGTCCAAGTATAACTCAGACGTGGCAGAAGTGGAACGATTAAATGAAGTTGTTATAGTAAAACAGTCACGTAGGCTAGTTCTGATATCTTGCAGATGTGGTGTTATTCACATTATTCTGGGAATCGTTGCTAAGAATCTATGGTTATGTTTGCCTGTGGATTTGCAGTTAGAAAGTTATATTGGATTTGTTAAAAATTCCACATACACACCAATGTGAGGAATCTCAATAAAAACTCCCTGTATTTATCTAAAGGTTAGGAGTTTGCGATAAAGATGTTGTGCAAAGAATGCGTAATAAAAGTCCCCCGTGTAGACTGGGAAGATAGAAATGTAGTATCCCCAGTTGAAAAGATGTTCTCCCAAACTGATGGTTCACAATCCCTTTATTAAACAGCCTTGCATGTGAACACACCGTAAGAGCTATGAAATATATGGAATAAAAAACATCATTAGTAAATCAAATAGTTTGTTGCCTTTAACCCTTTGGATTATTTATTAACCATAAATTATCTTTTAACTTGAATTATTACATCCTTTTTATCCTTGACAATCTCTACATTGAGTGCTATTACCATGCATCTACCGTGTATATTTAATAAATCGTTTTTAACATTAACTTTTATACCTTTCATGTACCTTAAATAAAGTAAAATAGACCATATTGCAAATGTCAGTGACTTAACATAACATGTAACATCGATGAGTGTAAACCTTCGCATTGTTTGCAAGGCATGACTAATGCCCCTTTATCAGTGGCTTGATTTGGTCCACCCAGAACGGCTCTGCATGTCTTGTGTTGTATTTCATAACCAAACGGCAATCCTTTGCCTTCCCGTCACCTTTAACACTACCTATAAATTTAATATAAAACTGATTAATACACCGTAAGAATATATCAACTGTGTTGAAGGCTCACAGCCCACATTCTTGTTGGCCTTGCCATCTTTTTCACAACATATGTGTTTAACTTAGAGTCCCAGGAGGAGGAAGTGTGCACACGGGAGTTCTCCCTGTAAGGGATGGGTTAAATGCAGAGGACAAATTTCGTTGTAATGTACATGTGCAATGACCAATAAAGATAATAATAATAATTATTATTATTATATGATGTAAGGGCTAAATTGTCGTACATTTGCATGTGAAAATATGTGACTTTGAAAACTTAATGTCTTTCCAAATTACAGTGAATTTTCCATAACCTAAGTAATATTTTTTCTCAGTCAGTTCATTGGCATTAACCCTGAAGGAGGAACCAAAAAGCCAAAGGGAAAGATCTCATCAAAACAAACTGGCCAGCTGTTGCAGAAGAGGCATGTTCATGTCAACCCTCGTGTGTCCACTCTTATGTTCAAGTTAATAGACTTCCAATGGAACGTCTGATGTGGTACTTTTACTTGATATGGTCACCCTCCACGTTTTGTTGTCTTTCGCACGTCCTCTCTTTTCTGTCCTGTAAAAGTATTTTCTACCCTGGTCCTGAAGGCATTCTGTCCTAGATTTTCCACGTTTGCCTTTTTCAGCACAATGGATTTCAGTTATCTGACAGATTAATAGTCTCTTGCTGAACCGCAATTGGTCTACCTGACCTCTCTGGGACAGGATGGGGGAGGGGGAAGGAAGTGTAAATAAATAAATAAATAAAATGAAAAGCATAGCTGGGGTCAACTGGACCCCATCTGGGACAACAGGGAGGGGTGAGGGAATAAAATAAAATGAACATAACTGAGAAAATGAATGCATAGGTGGGGTCCAACGGATCAGTAAATAAATAAATAAATATCTACGCTACATAAACTTCCAGGGTTTGACTGGTTATAACTTTTTTTTCCACTTCCGCCTCTCTGCCTGCTCAGACGCTTTTCTCCTAAGCTCCCTGCTTATACTAATAAATTATTGTGGCCTAAAACCAGGTGTTTCAGTTTCATTGTCCAACCCCTGTATATTTCAATATATCAGAAACTTTGTCATATATTTGAAGATATATAGCAATACAAGGATGGACAACTAATTGCTCTATATTGATTTATATGTTTTAGAATACATTGCTGTGCATACAAAACTGAATTACATTACTGCATGTATGTTTATTACAACAAAGTATTTGTTTGAGTCAAGCAAGCTCAAAATTACATTTTGTATCACATTCATTGTATTTTACATTTTAAAGCCTATGGACCATATATGGCTACGTATGATTCATATATTGTGAAATGTAGATTACAGAACATAAGTTAAATCATTATTGACAGCAGCAAAAAATAAAGCAAACATTTCTTTGAGTCCACTTGCCTACATGACATGTCATCCTCAACAAGACATTTCAGTCCTCCACACTTAAACGTGGAGGTATACATGCATAAAAGTTGGCATAATGCGGCAGATCAACTAACATACATTTCCTGTTGAATGTCATCACATCAAAAACCTGCTTCCTGCCCTCTAACACTCTTTTCAAGCCAACTACATGTTCTAAATGTATCACTGAACTGTGTGATTTGTCATACTGTCTCCCAACAGCAAAACACATTCTGTTATGAAGTCTCTCTACCACAATGTAATAATACACAGTGATTATGTGTCCATTTTCGAACAAAACTGTGAAGCTGTTCCTTTTCGTTATTCTAATGAAATGCTCTGAGTAATACAGTTCTCCTCTGACTAAAGTTCTAGTGAAAATTTTCACAACTGTATCCGTGGTGACAGAAAGTGTATCTCTCATAGCCAGTATCTCTTCATTAGTAAATTTTCGTGCATAGTGTAAACCAAGGGTCACAACTTCATCTGCTACTCTTTCAAAGTGTTTCAGCTTTTTTTCACCAGTCAAGCTGTTATACAGCTGTATACATCCAGGCAAAACATTTTTCAATACACTGTTTTTCAAAAGAGACATCACTTGTCTATATGCAAATTGTTTCATTATTTGTAAAGGAACACACTGAGTGCCATGAAACATCTTCAGTATCTCCCCATTAGAAGACTCAAAAATATATCCTGAATGTGCCCACAATGGTCCCCAATAGAGTCTGGCAAATGAAAACATAAATGTACATTAAATGACACATTTTCCTTACCATAGAGTTTTTCAAACTGTTTGACAAACTCAACAACTAGTTTTTCACATTTTTGTAACCCCTCAGATGTGACAGTGTCCTTACATAGTAAGAACATGAAGGTAACAAGGATTAACCAGTGCTGGTAAAATGCATGAGGTACTATTCCCTTCAGCACAAAGATACTATAAAAAAGTGAGAAGTTCTGCCATTCACTGGCTTTCCAAAACTTTCTTTGCTTAAAAGAGCGGGGCACTCTTGTGATGTTGCAAGGTGGTTAATTCTCAAGAGTTGCTGGTCGAGCTCAGGAACACGATTACCGATATAGTATGGCTCCTCAGGGTGTTCACTATCCAGCCACATGCTTGTCATTTGCCGAACAACTCCAAGATGTACATTATGCATATGATCAGGAGGCATTCCAGATATGATGTCATAGTGTGGGATGTTGATAAGACATGTGGGCCCTTTAATGCCTCTCAGATTGTGTGGTACGTATAGCCTCCCTTGCATCAGTTAGGGTTGAAGCATGATCCCTTTTTTGAACGTCTTTGTATGGATAAACCCTAACAGTTCCATTTCCCTTTGGAACTTGTTCACCAGGATGTAGGCAGAAGCTGCACCCATAATGAACATTAAATTGGGTCATGTTTTGCAGAATGGGTCTGGCAACTGAATCACACATCATAACAGCTGCTATAACTTTGCAATGATTCACAGTGTTGTTTCTGTGTAACTTGAAGCCAACAGTTGACAATGACTGACAGTCTTGTGTGAATGGTTTTAAAAAATGTATTAACATTTGGCTTCTTAGTACCAAACCATAGGCCAAAAAGTAAAACGTTCTCTTTACGGACATGATAAGGAAGCTCATTTACCATCGCTTGTAATGGCCAAATTGCATACTGGGATGATTTGAATACTGGAACTCCATCACAATTCAAAGTTAAGGAGAACACATGAGGATTATCCATTGGGCCTCCATCTTTTTTCAAATTAAGATACATTTTACCACAACATATGTCATCATAATTTTCTGAATTACATGTGCCGTCTCCTGACTTGACCCAACATGCAATATCTTCTCTTTGAAGAAGATGTTCCAGTTGTGTTTGGATGGGTAAGTATAGGAAGAAATTTCCATTTTTCAGTGAGCTGTTTCTATCCCATGTAGAGTTACACACACAACACTGCCCCTCGGTGACTTGGTTGCCAATGTAATATTCACAGTTGGGACAGTTTATGTGACATTCTAGGTGACCTTGTATTGGCTTAAGCTCTTTTAAGAACAGATGCTTTGAAGTTAGAACATTTTCTGGGCAGTGGATATTAATCAAATCTAAAAGATCAGACAGGGCTACACCAGTAAGCAAGTGTCTCAAAGCATATGAAAGTATAAGTAAAAAACTCTGAGCGTTGGTTAGTCGTGAGCCTGTGTACAGTGGCTCATCATTTACTGGAGGAACCCTTTCATTAAAGCCTACTCCGAAATGTAATTGTTCATTTGCAGACTTGTCAGCGCTATCTTCCATGGGAAATTCTTCTCCACTGCCAAAGGATTCAGAGTCAGTATAAGACTGCCATAGTGGTTGAAACACACCAAAATCAACACAGTCCTCTAAGCTGAAGGCTGATGACTCTGTTGTTTGGCTCAAATGTGGAGGTAGTTCATCGGATTCAGGGTCTGCATGCAGGCTCTGTAATGGTAAAATACAGCAATTTCAAGGAATAGTTGACAAACATAAGCACTAGTAAATTTGCATAAAATTAAGACTTAACAAATATATTAAAGATGTGCCATTGTTGTTATACAGGGTACAAATAAGCCTTAGATAAATAAATAAAAAAGCTAGGAAAGCAAAATACCTAAAGTATGAAGACACGAAACTCATATGTGAGATCATTGCCCTGATAGAATTACTTACTGTAATGTCATCACCATCATGTGCATTTTCAGATCTGTTGTCAAAGGAATCCTGATCCAGATTCTGTTGTGTAAAAATAAAGAAGTCTTAGAGGAAGGGCTTTCAGTGAAATAGTCATCAACAGAAACCTGTAGATTTGTTGTACTGTTAGTTATCAGAGACTTACTTACTGTCATCCCACCACCATCATCATGTGTGTCTTCTGAGCCACTGTTAGTGTTGTAGTCAGAGGAATCCTGATCCAGATACTGTTGTGTAAGAATGTAGGACATCTTTAGCTGAAGCATGTCTATGGTATACATGGCGCTCTCTCTCTGTCTACCCTTAACCTTTCCCTAGTATAGCGCCCTGAGTTCGACTATTTTCTATTATTTCCCTCAGTAAATGTTTGCTTCAGTCATTCAAATTCTCACCCCCTTTCACTATGTGAGACCAAATAACCAAACAATGTTTCTAAACAATCTCTAATTTACTGATAAAAGCATAACTCACTCTTGTCTCCATCTCCCTTCCTGTGGCATGTAAGGAGGGAAAAGCACTTAGAGCTGACATGAGTGATAAACAATACAAAAGTTTTCAAACCCTAACACCCCATGACTGTGGATGGTACACAGTGCCAAATGAGTGTTTTAGTCCAGACATTTTTCCACTTCCTTGAGTTCCTCATTTTTTAAAATGTGTTCCATTGTCAGACCTTATTTTAGCTGGGAAACCGTGTCTAGGGATATAATGATTTATCAAACACTTTACCACAGATTTGCTGTCTTCCTTTTTTGTAGGCCACTCCTCCGGCCATCCAATAAATGCATCCACACACACCAACAGATATCTGAACCCATTTACTCTCTCAGTCATGTCTGTATAATCAATGATAACCTCTTTTCCTGCTATTGGGTCTACTGGGAACTTTCCAGGTGCTGGTTTCAAGGTTGGTCTGGCATTGAACTGCCTGCACATCTAACATGAATTAATCTAATGCACTGCCATTGGTTTCAAAAGAGGATGCCACCAGTGTTCAAGATTTTTCAACATTTGCATTGTTCCCACATGTCCTACTCCATGCGCTTCTTCTAGAGCTACTTTGGTAAGACCTGGTGGCAAGATGGGACGTCCATCTGGGCTTCTCCAGAGACCATTCTGATCTTGTGAGCCCCCTCGTGTCTTCCAAACTGATTTTTCCTCAGGAGAGGCCCCCTTTTGTAGTTTCATTACTTCTTCCACGGTGGGTTCTGGTGTCCACCCTGCTTCTGAACACAGCATTATGTGCCTGGGCTGATATCCTGCACACTGTTTAGATGCCCGGTCAGCGGCCTGATTACCTTGTGCTACTCTGGTGTTAATGCTGTCATGTCCTCTGCATTTAATGACGGCTACTTCTTGAGGGAGCAACATAGCTTCAGCCAACTTTCTCATTTCCTGTTCATGTTTAATGGGTTTCTGTCCTGCAGTTCTGAATCCTGTCCTCAGCCTGTACTGTGACAAAATCTGTCCCTGTGTCTTCCACAACCGCGTATGCTGCCTTAAGTCTTTCTGTGTCATGTCTGAAGCAGCACCCGTCTGTGTATAGGTTTTGGGTGTCTGTTAGGGATGTACTTTGTAGATCTGGTCTGATTTTTTCATTAAACTCCACTTTTTCTGCACAGACATGTGGCGTACCGGTAGTTATTCTATCTGCCATGTTTATCCCTTCATGTGTGTATGTGATGTTTGTGCCTCCAAGATTTTGCTGAGCCTGTGTTGTCTCAGAGCTGTCATGGTGAAACTTTGAGAGTTCACATATGCCACCACACTGTGAGTTGTTAAAACATTCAGAGGGTGTCCCATCACTAAGTGAACTGTTTTTTGAATTAATTTTGCCAACCCTACTGCATGTTGTGTATATTGTGGGTGGCGTTTTTCCATGTTATCCATCATTACTGAAATGTACATCAGCACTCTCCTCTCTCCCCCTTTTTTCTGAAACAAAACTCCATTTACTGGCAGTTTTGTTACAGAAACATCCAAATAAAATAGTGGTGTGGTGTAGTCTGGGAGCATAAGTTCTGCAGAAAAAGCATTAGCTAGATCAATACATGTGTACCACTGAGGTGAAAGTTCAAGGTTGGAGAGAACAACATAGGGATTTGGGATTTGGGACAGGAACAGTAGGAGTCACCCGAACTGAATTTATTGCTCTTAAATCATGTGCCATGCGGTATTTTCCAGTACCTTATTTCTCTACAGGAAGTATGGGTGTGTTCCATGCTGAGGCTGAGGTGTCTAACACACCTGCTGCCTTCAGGCCTTCAATAGTGTCTCTGACGCCTTCCTGAGCTTTTTTTTTTTTTTTTTTTGCGGATACTGTGGAACCCAAATAAGCAAGGGAGATGCAACCTGAAAAGAAACTTAAGTTGGTGACTGAGGTGTCCTGCCAGTCCCCAGCTGCCAGAGCGCTTTACTGCTCCTCCCAATTCCTTAGCTTGATGCTCAGGATGCAAAGAAAGAGAAACATGAGAAACAGCTTCATCTGACAGTAAATACCATTCTGCTTGGTCAGGTGTTAAATCAACTGTTGCAGCCACACCCTCAGGAGCCACATAAATATTTTTGGATGAAATAAACCATGTCCTACCTTCAACTGTTTCATTAAACAAATCCTGGTACCATTCAGTGTGACAACGGTCGTAGAACAGAGTGACATGGGGCGGGTCAGGCGGAGAGGTGTAGAGGCAGAGACTTTGAATCCAGGGTTTCCACAGCTGATACACAAAGAAGATGCTGCTTGGAGAAGAAGGTGCGGTCAGCAGTCCCCAGTAGATGTCAGCATATTCCTCTGCAACTGGCTGTAAAAAATATTGTCCATGCTGAAGCATTTGTCCACATGCCAAAAAGGAACCATCTGGAAAGGTTACCGTTAAGCCATCAGTACCACACAGCACTGATGCTCCCAGCTTCACTAATAAGTCTCTGCCCAGCAAATTAACAGGTGTGCTGGGTGAACACACAAAAGAGTGAATTACTCTCTGAGTCCCTATCTGAACAGGAGGTGGTACAGTCACAGGCAGAATTTATGCAGCCCCTGAGAAGCCCATCACAGAAATAGTCTTGGTAGAAAGCAGTGGTTTAGGAGGTTGCTGTGTTATGGTGGAATAAGTAGCTCCAGTGTCCACTAAAAATTCAGACAGTTCTCTCCCACCTTTGCAGGCAACATGGGATCTGCTGTGCCCATGCTGCCTTGGTCCTCCTCAGGGGCGTCAGTATGGGCTGTCGTGCCCAATGTCCAGACTGACCGCAGTTGTAGCACACATCTCCCAGTGCCCTGCTGGCTCCACCCCGTCCTCTGGGCGCCCCGCACCATCCACCATTGACCAACTGACCACCAACATGCCATCCGCCTCCATGACCGCCTCTATACCTGTAATTATAAAAATAGATAGGGTGGAAGAGGGGGTAACCCCCCTCCTTGCCACTGATCAGTCACAGACGTAGGGGTGTGTGTTGATGGAGATGCAGCCGGAGGAACAGGTTGAGGTGCAGCTAACGTTACATTTTCAGTTTTATCACTTTTTCTCTTATTTAATTTGTCTTTGGCCTCTTTAAGCAGCATTTTAAGGAGCTGATTCTGTAAATGCTCTTTCTCCTCTTTTCTTTTTCTCTGCCTCCTGAGCTGTATGTAAATGGTGAATTAAATGTTTTCCCCACTTTGTGAAGTCTGTTCCCTGCAAATCAGGATTATTTTTCATCTTTTGACACATGTCAACAGGAACTCCTTTTAATATGGCTTTTTAAACAGCTGTCCCATTCCTGTCCCATCACCCTTAGGATTAACTCCTAAATGTGTTTTTTCTAACTGCTTCTCAACCAGTTCAGCGTCTCCTTCCTTTTTCTGTTTTGCAGAACAGGGCTGTTTAGTTAATCAGATTTTATTTCTCATCCACGTGTCCACTCCAGCACTAATGTGCTCTTTAGGATGCTGATTAGTGTCCCAATCAAATTGAGGGACTGCAACGGGGCGGATACTTATTTCTTATGGCCTTCCCTAGGCCTGTCATTACACGTGTCAGGGGTGTGTCATCAGGGTCCTTACTGCAATCAGCATACTGTTCTATCTCCCTAGCCACCGAGGGGCGCACACATTGTCCCAAAATTGCTCTAAAGTCACCCAAGGCCAGTGTCATGCCTTTAATCAATGTATCTAATTCCTGTAACCAGAACCGTCCGCATCCTACAATAGGTGGCAACTTATCCACTAATGCCTGTACATCTCCCAATAAAAATGGAACATAATTTGTCATTCCAACTGATGAAGTCAACAACGGACATTGAAATCTGGATGGACCGCTCTGGCTACGAGTAGTCATGGTGTGTGTTCTTCCAGAATCTTTAAACTGTTTTTCTGTCATCTGTTGAGAAGCTTTCTCATATACAGGTCCTTCTCAAAATATTAGCATATTGTGACAAAGTTCATTATTTTCCATAATATCATGATGAAAATTTAACATTCATATATTTTAGATTCATTGCGCACTAACTGAAATATTTCAGGTCTTTTATTGTCTTAATACGGATGATTTTGGCATACAGCTCATGAAAACCCAAAATTCCTATCTCACAAAATTAGCATATTTCATCCGACCAATAAAAGAAAAGTGTTTTTAATACAAAAACCGTCAACCTTCAAATAATCATGTACAGTTACGCACTCAATACTTGGTCGGGAATCCTTTTGCAGAAATAACTGCTTCAATGCGGCGTGGCATGGAGGCAATCAGCCTGTGGCACTGCTGAGGTCTTATGGAGGCCCAGGATGCTTCGATAGCGGCCTTTAGCTCATCCAGAGTGTTGGGTCTTGAGTCTCTCAACGTTCTCTTCACAATATCCCGCAGATTTTCTATGGGGTTCAGGTCAGGAGAGTTGGCAGGCCAATTGAGCACAGTGATACCATGGTCAGTAAACCATTTACCAGTGGTTTTGGCACTGTGAGCAGGTGCCAGGTCGTGCTGAAAAATGAAATCTTCATCTCCATAAAGCTTTTCAGCAGATGGAAGCATGAAGTGCTCCAAAATCTCCTGATAGCTAGCTGCATTGACCCTGCCCTTGATAAAACACAGTGGACCAACACCAGCAGCTGACACGGCACCCCAGACCATCACTGACTGTGGGTACTTGACACTGGATTTCTGGCATTTTGGCATTTCCTTCTCCCCAGTCTTCCTCCAGACTCTGGCACCTTGATTTCCGAATGACATGCAGAATTTGCTTTCATCCGAAAAAAGTACTTTGGAACACTGAGCAACAGTCCAGTGCTGCTTCTCTGTAGCCCAGGTCTGGGGAATACGGAACCTGTAGCCCATTTCCTGCACACGCCTGTGCACGGTGGCTCTGGATGTTTCTACTCCAGACTCAGTCCACTGCTTCCGCAGGTCCCCCAAGGTCTGGAATCGGCCCTTCTCCACAATCTTCCTCAGGGTCCGGTCACCTCTTCTCGTTGTGTAACGTTTTCTGCCACACTTTTTCCTTCCCACAGACTTCCCACTGAGGTGCCTTGATACAGCACTCTGGGAACAGCCTATTCGTTCAGAAATTTCTTTCTGTGTCTTACCCTCTTGCTTGAGGGTGTCAATAGTGGCCTTCTGGACAGCAGTCAGGTCGGCAGTCTTACCCATGATTGGGGTTTTGAGTGATGAACCAGGCTGGGAGTTTTAAAGGCCTCAGGAATCTTTTGCAGGTGTTTAGAGTTAACTCGTTGATTCAGATGATTAGGTTCATAGCTCGTTTAGAGACCCTTTTAATGATATGCTAATTTTGTGAGATAGGAATTTTGGGTTTTCATGAGCTGTATGCCAAAATCATCCGTATTAAGACAACAAAAGACCTGAAATATTTCAGTTAGTGTGCAATGAATCTAAAATATATGAATGTTAAATTTTCATCATGACATTATGGAAAATAATGAACTTTATCACAATATGCTAATATTTTGAGAAGGACCTGTAAATCATGCACTTTTGTTTCCAATAGTGTAACCCCTCTTAAAAGTCTAAATGTTTCTTGTGCTTCTGTCTCTCTTAGGCCCTACTTCAGCTCTTTTGCTTCAACTTTACACTTTATTCCACCAAGTCGCCCTTTCTCATCAGCTTTAATCAACCAACTTTCTTTATCCTTCAGATACCTCTTATATCTACCTAATGGTTCTCTGTCATTCATTCCTACTCCTCCTTCAACAATCAATCTCTCCTGCCATGTTGAACAACTTGTCTTTTTTTTTTCTTTTTTCGGTTCACGCTATGGCAATACAGTTTGTAATATAATCACTGCTTCTACAGTCACTCACACTCAAGTGCAGCCATTCGCAGTCGCTCATTTGTATTCTCTCCTCACTCATATGCATAGTAAATCCAGTTAGACAAATACGAAAACACAACAGGCAACAAATATTTTTACGCAATATATCATTTCTTTACCATAATCCATTATTTCAACCAACAAATATTTTACCCAAAACTGATCAAGAATGTAAATTTAAGAGAAAACATATCTATTCCACAACACCACCTACACTATTAGCAGGCAAAAGGAGAATAAATATAGATCTCCTTACCTTTTGTTTTGGGTCGACCCTGTGGTGTTGTAGAACGACGTCTGCCTCGTAGTCAATTAATTATCCTTTAGTTAGTGCCAAATCCCTCTCCTTTTTTGCATTTTTTTTTAAACAAAACCATTTGCGAACACTCTCTATCTGTCTTGTTCTTTCCATCTTATGACAATTACTATGCTTTTTTTCTAAAAGATATATTTAATACGTTATCTCAGTCACTCACTCATTCAATTCTGACCAACCTCCAAGACATTAGAACACATTCAACCCCCAAAAGCCTGTTTTTAGTGGCCAGTGTGTGTGTGTGTCTCACAGCTCATGGACTTAAACTATAAATCTTGTCTAATATTTGCCGGAGTGTTGTGTGTCCAACTCATGCACTTTTCTAACTCTAACAAGTCTGTTGTTGGTTATTTCTCCAACTTAACAGCTCTTGACCGGTCTTACAGTTATAATAACTGCTGTTCACAGCTCTTTAAGAAAAACATGTCAAACTCACAGAACTTTCTATATCTTACAGTGTTATTTCAACCGCTTATATTGTTCCGTCTAAGTTTATGTGTTTATAATCTGAATTTTCACAGATAAATATTTCGTTACTCATCAAAAGCAGCAATCAGCAGTCTATCCGTAAGATTTCCAGATAGAAAACTGCATTCAGTCACCTACTTATGAGAGAGCTGCTCTCCACAGCTGCTTCTCCAGTCATACACAACTTTTCACTCACTCCTAACAAGTCTGTAACACAGATTATTTCCTCTGCGCACAGCTCATGAGTTTTTTACCAAAAAGCCTGGTCCTGCTGAATTTTATGTCAGCTCGCAGTTCATCACTTCACAGGACTTATTCTTAGACTATGTGTTTGTGCTTTTATTACGTCTGTAATCTGGTTTTACTGAGGCAGAACTCACGTAAAACACAGCATTCACACCCAAGTGTTTGTGCCTGATCTCAGTGTATTTACTTTTCTATAGAATTTGAGGTTTATCAATTCCTCAGGCCTCAAACCTAGCTAACAGTAGACCTCCGTCGAGGACGTACTCTGAACTACCACGTTCGAGAAACTACTATATTTTTCCACACAATACCACCATTAAGTCTTGTAATTCTCTTAAAACAACATCTTATTCACCAGTTTAAAACAACCTCCTATTCACCAGTTTAAATCCTAGTCAACTTTTATGACACTCTTTTTCTTAAGTTTTGGCTGACTCAGACTTACTTAGACATCAGACACAATATTAATTTAGCCTATCAAAAATCCAGAAGCAGAGTTTTGATTAAACAGGTTCTGCTTACCTGTTTTGTAGTTTTGGCTAGCCCGTGTCTGATGCCTGTTGGTCCTCGTCAGTGGTCCGGATTTCTTTCGCCTGTTGTTCCAAATCCCGGACGAGCCCCCAATTGTTGAAGCCGTCTCTGCTTCCCCGGATCCGTTGATATGGGTACAGGTTTCAAAGAGTGAAATAAACACAAGTACAATCTACTTATGTCCGCCTCTGCAGAGTGAGAGATGGAGAGCCAAGCAGCTGCAAACCCAACTTTGATCAACTCTTGCTTCCAGCTCGTTTTATTCAGTCTCAAGGGTGTGTTCAACATATACATATATCATGTCACACATGTATAACATAACATAACAGTCCCTTAGGTCCAAATAAGGAATACTTCTGATTGTAACATGCAACTCATCCTCCCCTGTTTCTGGCCTTCCCTGTCCTCTTCTAATTTATGACCTTGCACTCTCTATGCTTCTCACTCCCTAGGCCCCTTCTATGCTTCACACATTGCAGTTACACACATAGATAGTTTATATTACACACATAGACAGTTTATATTCTATAATTGCCACTTTACTTTTGCGACCACCCCTGATATCACCCGTTCAGTAGATTGAGCCCAGATTCTCAGAGAGTGCCCACCCTTTATCTCTTCATGTTCTAATGCTTGCTCCAACAGATAGCGCAACTTCTGGGAGTTGGTCCCAATAATTACAGGAACTGAATCAGGGCTCTTTGGATCAGGACATACAAGGGCTAACACTAAAACTGTCTCTGATGTCCATTTAGAACAGGCTGGAAGCCCTACATCCACAGCCACATACCCCAAGTATGGATAATCAGTATCACTCAAGCCCCATATTGCTAGGTCTTTAAGGGGGTGGATTGGAATGCTGACAATATGGTTAGAATACCAGCTCTCGAATATGATAGTGGCCCTTGATCCTCTGTCAAGGAGAGCTTTGCACGGCTGTCCTTCAATAGTCACATCGACCATCATGGAGGGGCCGATTAATCTTTTCAGAAGACAATCGGACAGGACAGTGTGCACTGAGCTTTGCTTAACTGAGCCAACCTCTTTTGCGTCATCCTTTCTCTTAATTTCCCTGATTTCGTCTTTACTCTTTCGGAGAGTACATAGTAATTTCTGGATAACTTTTGTGGTGTTCTCAGGAGCTTTACAGCGGGACGCAATATGACCACCTTCCCCACACCTGTAACAGAAATAGTCTTCTAAGCCAGTTCTGGTGGGTCACTTTTCATACCCACTTTGTTGCCCTCTTTCTGTTTTTAGAAAAGGTGGTGTAATAGGACTATGTGAAACTGACATAACAGTTAACAGTTAGCTGTTAAACTTGCTGTTTCAGCATTTTAACTTCACCACTGCCCTCATCCTTTGTGCATCTCTTGTTTTCTTTACATTTTTGCCATGCAAGTCCATCAGACTTTTTAGCTGTTAACTCAGCTAACTGGGAACGGAGTTCTCTGATTTCTGTTTTTAACTCCTGGACTTCGACACTTTTGGATTTTGCATCGTCATCTACTCTCACTGGCCTCACTGTTGTAGCTAGTTTACGCCGTGACATTTCGTATTCTTCCTCTTCCTTCATTTCATTTAATAGCTTTAAGAAAGTCGGAGGCTTTTCTCTTCTCTCCTTGAGTCTGAGGTGTAACAACATTATATCTGATTCGGCAGCATCCCTTATAAGCTGGTCAATTCTGGCGCGACCAGCTTTATGGCCTGGAAGACCTCCCTTTTTCACAACTTTGGTTAGTAAACGTTCCAATCTTCTCAGAAAGTCTGACAGTTTTTCTTTGGGCTGCTGATGTAAACTTCTGAAGGCAAAGTATAAATTTTCTCCAGATTCAAGTTTTCCAAAAGCACTCTCCATTGCTTCCACATACTCCTCAGCACTTGCTTCTGGTTCATTTTGTCGTACAGCCTGAACTATTTCTAGTGCAGGCCCTTTTAGGCTCTCCACTATTCTTTTACGCTTCTCTTTGTCAGAACAATCACACTCTTCAATTATCAGGCGAGCTTGCTCAAGCCAGTGCTCCAGATTTTCTTCTCCAGCAGGTGTAGGAAAATTTCCTGAGAATTTGCGCAGGCGACGGAAAGCAGTGTCCTCATTAACAGGTCTCATAGTTTTTCCTAACAGGTCACCAACAGCTTGAATGATTGATTCAGGTGAATTTGCTTGCGGCACGCCTCCATATAGAAATGCAGACACATCCTCTCTTGACCTCCCTTCTTCTCTCATCAGGCTTTGCAGCTTTGAAAATAAATCTTCTTTAGTCCTTGCCGGCTGATTTATAAGAAGAACTTTCCACGGGGAGTCTCCATTTGCTGGTTTCAGGTAGGGTGGAATGTGGTCTTCATTTACCTCACAACGGCACTCACAAAGTACTAAACTAAGACTAGTTTTTGGGTCAGTCTGAGTATTTCTCACTCTTACTTTTCCAAATGCCTTTACTGTCTGTGCTATCTCTTCAATGTCAGCTACTTCAACCTCAGTAGGAACATCACACAACACAAACGCATGTAGAGGATCTATATCAGCTTCTCTGCACCAAGTAGCTGAGCACCAGCTTAACTTAGCGTTCAACACTTGTTCCTCGGCCAACATTTTGTTTTCAATATTCCGAATGAAATTTACTAAAACATTTTATCCCTATGTATTTTCAAAAAACAATACTCATTATTTAGGGAAACAAATCCCAGCGGTGCTTCCAATATGTAGCGCTTCCCTTAACCTTTTCCCTAGGATAGCGCCCTGAGTTCGACTATTTTCTATTATTTCCCTCAGTAAATGTTTGCTTCAGTCATTCAAATTCTCACCCCCTTTCACTATGTGAGATCAAATAACCAAACAATGTTTCTAAACAATCTCTAATTTTTTAGAGATGTAAAAGAAAATATTTGAAAGACAAGATTAAGGCAGAGTTTGTAACAAATTAGTTCAACCTTCTTTAACAGGTATGTTAATCCAACTTCACTTGAAACCAAACTAAGTCTTAGCATGTAGATACTAATATTTGGATACTTCCCAAGTAATCTTTGCAAATACAACATACAATTTTTACAGTACCTACAAACAAAATTTAACCTGTGGATCCACAGCTGGTAACATATAAAAACGAACCCAAATAAAAATCAGCGCTGTTCACTGTTCAACCAAATTACCATATGTGCATTAACCCCTCGTTGCAGGCCTGATTGTTGCTCGGGGGCGGTGTGGCTAAAAACGATGCAGCCCGTTCACTCTGTTGAGCTAAATAAAATAGTGAGTACTCACATAAACTCCAGAGTAGTGTTCGGGTCCTTATGTGTCACCTCCCAATCGTATGCTGCATCTATTCAACGAACCCAGCTGAAGCGATGACTCAAACCCACTGTTGCATCCCACGTTGCCAGAGGAGCTACCAGGTTTTCTCGGTAACCTGGAGCGCTATCTGGGTACTGCGGTGGGGAATCTTCCGGTGCAATCCACCGTAGTGGCAAGATCGGCTATTAACTGAAGACCCAGCTTTGTCCCACGTTGCCAGAGGAGCTACCAGGCTTTTCCGGTCACCTGGAGCGCTATCTGGTGCTGCGGTGTCTCGCACTTCTTTTCAGCCTGCTTCGATACACAGCTAGCTCACTATCTAAATTAAGCAATCCATAGTTTCATTTAGTCTTGTTGCTTACTGTCCTGTCTCTTGTAGGGCAGTTACAATCATGCCTCTCTACACACTCTCCCCTCCAATTCCAACTTTTTTCAAGTCCAGACTCTCTCTCCCCCCCTTCTCAATGCTCCTCTCCTCAGCCAATCAGAATTCAAAATGATGGCTCATTCATTTATACATCCAATTGGCTATGTGCACAATATGGCGACTGCTAACTTCCGGTCAAAAGTTGTGAGGGCGGGAACGTCCGGGTAAACGTCCCTGCCATTCAGGTTGGATTATTTTGATAGCAACCAGTGGAAAGAAATAGGTATGTCAATTGTCCAGAGGAAAAAACAATGCTATCAGCGTGTGAGTGGATCGTCGCTACACTGTTGTGTACCTCAATGTTCGTGTTCCTCATGCTATAATTCTAAAGTTAGCTTTCACAGCTTCCCTGCTGATAATGTAGCACGTCAGCAATGGCTAGCCAAAATCCGGAGGGATAACTTTAGTCCCACTAGAGACACACGGGTATGTAGCCGACATTTCTTACCCGAGGATCTGATAGATACACCGGGGGGGAGGAGATGGTTAAAAAGGGGTGCTATTCCCATTTTTTTTGAGTGGAACAACAACTCATTGCCTGAGAAAAGACCCGGTGTGTGGGACCGTAGGCCTCGGGAGGAATCTGTCGCTGCAGATCCGCATATGGACCCTTCTGAATCGGAGATTGTGTTTGTAGCTCCTGATCATGATTACTGTGTTTCACTGAAAACCA
The DNA here is from genome assembly GCF_021462225.1 of Girardinichthys multiradiatus. Classification (NCBI taxonomy): domain Eukaryota; kingdom Metazoa; phylum Chordata; class Actinopteri; order Cyprinodontiformes; family Goodeidae; genus Girardinichthys; species Girardinichthys multiradiatus. The sequence continues at coordinate 2,707,456 of NC_061807.1, forward strand.
GAGTAATGGCCAATGAGTTACAGATTGAAATGCGGCTCTGCACAAGAGAATTGAACAGCTACAGAGTCAAGTGGAAGGACTGCAGCTGCGGATCCGTTTTGGTTTGGAGCGCTTTGCAGGCTCAGACGATGAAATCAGGTTCTATACCAGGTAAGTTTGTATTTTTGTGGGCTAATTATGCTGTGTTAACATATTGTGTTTTGTACTGTAGTATTCTGTACATGCATTGGCTCAATGTAATATATATATATATATATATATATATATATATATATATATATATATACATATATCGTCATTTAGCTTAACGGCGGGGTTTACAATAGGTTATGATATCAATTACTCCATATATGTTTTATTTTATTTACACAGATTTGCTTCATACAACCAGTTCCAATGTTTCTGGAAGCTTGTGGAGTCTGCTGTGAAGACCAAGATGATTCGGGTCACCAATACCAAGGCCTCCATAGCTGACTCTGACAGATTTCACACATACACGGTATGATGATTATTTTGTAGGTTAATGTGTGACAAACAGATCTGGAATAATCCATGCAGTGTGGTCAGAAAAGCAGTAATTAATGTGCAAAAGGACGATATCCATACCCAGATGTATTTTTAGCTGCATTTATAATATTGTTGCATTGTGATATTTAATTAATGCCAATTTTAGAGCTGATTGAGATTGAAGCTTTGTGATTTTACTCTCTTCTAGTGGAGTAACTAGGAACTACATGTGATTATAGTTGACATAATCAGGAGAAAACCACATTTTTATTAAATTTTTCATACCATGAATCACACTCTGAAAATGTCTTTTCAAAAGCATTTATAAACAGGTGTTTGTAAAAGTTGTATTGTTAGAGCTGTATTTTAATTTCTGTGCATTATGGTTTTGTGTCTTTTCTTCTTTTGAAGAAACTTCCTCCTATTGATGAGCTGTTCCTTTTCTTGATGTACCTGTCCTTGGGTCAGCCACACAGAGATCTTACTGAAAGGTTTGGCATCCACCGAACAACTGTAAGCAGGATCATCACTACATGGGCCAACTTTCTATACCACCTGCTTGGAAGCCAACGCCTCTGGTTGCCCAAGGAGGTGGTGCATGCTCGACTTCCAGCAGAGTTTGCTTCATACCCTGACACCTAGGTAGTGCTTGATTGCACTAAAATCTACTGCCAGACACCATCGGATCTCCTATTGCAGAGTGAGGTGTTTTCTGCATACAAGTCCCACTCTACACTCAAAGCCATGATCGGCATGGCACCTCTTGGTGCCATCACATTTGTCTCTGCCCTTTTTGCTGGATCCATGAGTGATTGTGAGATCTTCAAGCAATCAGGCATAACCAATGTATTAGAGCCAGACATGGCAATAATGGTTGACAAGGGCTTTCTAGTTGACAATCTGGCTCCCTGCAAAGTATATAGGCCAGCCTTCCTCTCAGGGAAAAATCAGATGAGCCCACATGATGTTCATGAGACTCAGTCCATTGCTCGGCTGAGGGTCCATGTAGAACGCTGCATCAGGAGAGTGAAGGAGAACAAACTTTTTGACCGCGTACTATCAGTGTCTGTGTGTGGGATCATTGATGAGCTCTTCAACGTGGCTTGCTACCTGGTAAATTACCAGTATGGGCCCCTCGTGAAGGCATGGGCAAGTTAAAGCAGTAAATACAATGTCAACAGTTAAATTCTCAGATGTTTAATGAAATGGTATAGATTTAGATGCGATGGCAAAAAGATAAATGTGGGTGCTGGTTAATTTTGTTTCTCAAACTGTTAAATAGGCTTCTTCAGGTGATATGTTCAATTAAAATACTTTGCAAAACTATGTTTCCATCCTTGTCGTGTACATGTCCTGGTTTCACACCCTGTAAAACAATAAAAAGAAATTATACCAGAAAATATTATAACATTAGCGACACCAAATATAGAACTGTATGGCATGTAATATCAAGATCACACTTACCATGGTCCTTGGTTTGTGCCGGCTCTGTTCCGATTCAGTACAGCTTAGTATAGGCGGCACATCAGTCAAATTCAGAGCAGAGTAGTGTGCGGTCTGGTACAGTAGTGCAACACTGTGATTGCACAACACAATACCAGCTGCACGGGAACACTCCACTTCGGCGATTTGTACAGGATAGCAGTCTTCAAACTTCATCTAAACACAAAATAAAAACTCAGCCAAAACTATAAAGGTATTACTTGGTAATTTTAGAACAAAATACAGGATTTCAGAGTGTTGGCTGTTTTTTGTGAACTTAATTGTATTTTGATTTGTACTCTGGGTTTACATTTGCTATTCTAAACTGTATTTTTAGCAAAGTGCAATTTTGATTATTTATGAGTGTCATTGCACATTAAATGAGTAATAATAATTATGTGATAAGAAAAAAACGTTGTTCACAGAGTATTGTTTCCCTGGGGCCCTAATATATCTGTGACTCAAATAAACTGCACACGTTATAAACCATTATAATCTGTTTGCCAACCAAACATGGAAGAACACAACAGTGATCACTCTTACAGGAACCTGTGCTGTGTTCAGTCTATAAACAGAAAAATAGCCAAAAGCAGAAAGAACTGGCCATTGCATTAACAATTTGAAATGGGGTTGAGAACTGAAGCCATTAGACACTAGCTTATGGGGTTCTCATGCAAGCTAACGCCAAAGCTAGATGTATGCACCTAATCAATCACTTTTCCAAACAGCTAGAAATGCTTACTACTTTACTGGTAAATGGACTGAACTTATATAGCGCTTTTCCAGTCATACAGACCACTCAAAGCGCTTTACACTAGCGCCACATTCACCCAATTGCACTCACTAACGCTTACACATTCATACACCGATACACAGATCAGTAGGCAATTTGAGGTTAAGTGCCTTGCCCAGGGGCACATCGACATATGGCAGGAGGAAGCTGGAATCGAACCCACAACCTTCTGATTGCAAGACGACTACTCTTCCTACTGAGCCACAGTTGTCTACACATCAGTGACATAAGAACCCCAAAATGTACTCCTGTTTTCGTGAAACAGACAACATTTCTTGTTATTGTTTCACCCTACTCTGAGTTCATGAGGCTTATCATGCTTTCGCATGGATCTGTAACAGACCGCCCTGATGCTCACTCTCCCTGATGAGTCTTTGTTGGACACTGTGGTTAAGACAATAAAACAGGGTAACAGGGTAGAAATCTGAAACTACGACTTTGAGGTTAGGTTAAAACAGACTTAATATAATTGCAGAAAGCAATAACGCATTAGTTTTAAAGTAGAAAGAAAGCTGTAAAGTAGATACGACCTAAAGCTAGTTAGCTGAACAGTGACTGAATGTGTTTAACACTTACCTTCATAGTTGTCAATGTAATTCAACACGTAAAACCTGAAGCCCTTTTCTTTTTTGCAACGTGGCGCTGATGATAAGGCTCGAATCAAGCGGAGAACATCGTTGACTGAAACTTTTGGGAGGTCCTGAAGGCAGCGGGTGTAGTACAACGCCATTGCTTTAGGTGGTGAACAACCGAACAGGAAGTACTCGCCCTCACAACTTCCGATTAGCGGAAGTTGTGTAGCCACATCATGCAACGAGCCAATCACTAAGAAACAATAAAGCAATTTTGTTTGCTTTACCCATGGAGCACATTTTCACACAGTCCATTGCAACCAAACTATGCCAAACCCAGCTCGTAGCCCCCTCCTGGGCAGCTAACATACTACACATATAAATATAAATACCACTGATAGCAAATATCAGTGTCAGAAAATACCCTGTCTGTCTGACAAAGATCAATAAACAGTTTTTACATGCAGTATAAATTCAACCAGGGCTATATATATATATATATATATATATATATATATATATATATATATATACACACACACACACACACACTTATGGCTATACATTATATATAAGATTTACATTCGGCTGTTGTATGTTTGATATACATTATAATTAGTCTGTACTTCATATCCTCCAAGGAACAGGGAGGGCGATAAGTGCCCAATGCCGACTGCCTGCAAAGTGGATGGCAAAGATAAGATTCTTCCACCAAATGCCTCAAATGGAGGCTCAACATTTGGCCTGACCAAGGACTACTTATTTGCTCAACTTAATTAATAGATACTAATCAAGAAGTATTACATTTCAATGAACTGGTTAAATTGTGGCCATTTAGTGTAGCGTAATGCCCAAAGTCCAGAAAATACACACAAAAGGTCATGTTCGTGACTCACCACTTCCTGGTTTGACTGATGCATGTTGATGGCCTCAGTCAGTTTCCTACGATAAGTATAAAATTTAATTTTATGAATACCTATTTTCAAAGGCATGGGCATATGGCATGTACAGGTCCTTCTCAAAATATTAGCATATTGTGATAAAGTTAATTATTTTCCGTAATGTAATGATGAAAATTTAACATTCATATATTTTAGATTCATTGCACACTAACTGAAATATTTCAGGTCTTTTATTGTCTTAATACGGTTGATTTTGGCATACAGCTCATGAAAACCCCAAATTCCTATCTCACAAAATTAGCATATCATTAAAAGGGTCTCTAAACGAGCTATGAACCTAATCATCTGAATCAACGAGTTAACTCTAAACACCTGCAAAAGATTCCTGAGGCCTTTAAAACTCCCAGCCTGGTTCATCACTCAAAACCCCAATCATGGGTAAGACTGCCGACCTGACTGCTGTCCAGAAGGCCACTATTGACACCCTCAAGCAAGAGTGTAAGACACAGAAAGAAATTTCTGAACGAATAGGCTGTTCCCAGAGTGCTGTATCAAGGCACCTCAGTGGGAAGTCTGTGGGAAGGAAAAAGTGTGGCAGAAAACGCTGCACAACGAGAAGAGGTGACCATACCCTGAGGAAGATTGTGGAGAAGGGCCGATTCCAGACTTTGGGGGACCTGCGGAAGCAGTGGACTGAGTCTAGAGTAGAAACATCCAGAGCCACCGTGCACAGGCGTGTGCAGGAAATGGGCTACAGGTGCCGCATTCCCCAGGTCAAGCCACTTTTGAACCAGAAACAGCAGCAGAAACGCCTGACCTGGGCTACAGAGAAGCAGCACTGGACTGTTGCTCAGTGGTCCAAAGTACTTTTTTCAGATGAAAGCAAATTCTGCATGTCATTCGGAAATCAAGGTGCCAGAGTCTGGAGGAAGACTGGGGAGAAGGAAATGCCAAAATGCCAGAAGTCTAGTGTCAAGTACCCACAGTCAGTGATGGTCTGGGGTGCCGTGTCAGCTGCTGGTGTTGGTCCACTGTGTTTTATCAAGGGCAGGGTCAATGCAGCTAGCTATCAGGAGATTTTGGAGCACTTCATGCTTCCATCTGCTGAAAAGCTTTATGGAGATGAAGATTTCATTTTTCAGCACGACCTGGCACCTGCTCACAGTGCCAAAACCACTGGTAAATGGTTTACTGACCATGGTATCACTGTGCTCAATTGGCCTGCCAACTCTCCTGACCTGAACCCCATAGAGAATCTGTGGGATATTGTGAAGAGAACGTTGAGAGACTCAAGACCCAACACTCTGGATGAGCTAAAGGCCGCTATCGAAGCATCCTGGGCCTCCATAAGACCTCAGCAGTGCCACAGGCTGATTGCCTCCATGCCACGCCGCATTGAAGCAGTCATTTCTGCCAAAAGATTCCCGACCAAGTATTGAGTGCATAACTGTACATGATTATTTGAAGGTTGACGTTTTTTGTATTAAAAACACTTTTCTTTTATTGGTCGGATGAAATATGCTAATTTTGTGAGATAGGAATTTTGGGTTTTCATGAGCTGTATGCCAAAATCATCCGTATTAAGACAATAAAAGACCTGAAATATTTCAGTTAGTGTGCAATGAATCTAAAGTATATGAATGTTAAATTTTCATCATGACATTATGGAAAATAATGAACTTTATCACAATATGCTAATATTTTGAGAAGGACCTGTATATAACACTATGAGTCAATAGAAAGTTTATGAAGGAAACATAATTTATTTGAAAGCTGTGGTGTATGGACCACAGCTTTCTGTTTGAAATTGCGATTTCAGACAACACAATCACGTGATCGCCAAAACTGCGTTTTTTTTTTTTTTGGCTGCTCTCCAGACGGACCTAGGATCTGCTCTGTCAACTATTGCATGACAAAAAAGTCAGGTGAAAGTGATGCTCAGGCCCACATTAGCAAACAGTCTACAATTACAGCATCCTTTGCCAGTGTAATTCCATATGACATGAGCAGTAAAAGACACCGGGAGATAAGGACTGCCATAATGTACTACATTGCCAAGGACATGGTACCTATTAACACGGTCACCAAACGCGGATTTAAAAACCTTCTCCACAAGCTAGTCAAGAGCTAGATAACGTTAGGTAGCTAGCAGAAAATTCAAATGAAGCTGGACTGATATGAATAACAGCTGTCAGCTAGCTAGCTATTTGCTATTATTATTTTACCTAAATTGAAGAATGTCAGCCAGGATTTGTGTGAATAAGAATACTAAACTGTTCCACCTCAACAGAAAAGGAGTCTACACTTAAGATTGCTGAGCAGAAACTTTTGCAAGAGGAACTACCAATGAAGAGAGAAAGAGGGTACTCAACAAACTCTTCCTTGACATACCAGAGGAAACTGTTGAACAAGTTGCAAAAAAGGTAATGGGGTTCTTTTCATTACAGGTGTTTTGATCATATACATTATATATATATATATATATATATATATATATAAAGTAACTGTCAGGTTTAACCAACCTAACAATATTTATAACAACACAAAAAGAAAAGAGAGACAAAGTATGAGTTCCTTTTACTCGCTTTGCGAGGAGAGACGGTCAAGATTTGCTCAGTTACAGATCCCGCACCGCTCTGAAGCCTATCCGACCGCTTCCTCTTTTTATTGTCTTTCGGGGGTCCCTAGTTTACAAAAACATTGTTCTCTAAAGGATGGGGGAAAACAACAGCTGCATCGTAAACAGGTCATAAACAGCTTTATACATTAACAACACATTTCCACAGTCCCCTTCAACTGGTAGGGTCAGCTGTGACTTTTTGTCGAGTGTAATCAGCCTTCATCTTTATGACCTCCTTCATCTTTATGACCTCCTCAACTGGACTGCTTCCTTCTCTGCTAGTTCAGCTCCATTTATGATCTTTGCCTGCAGACAAACTCACACATCCTTTCTCACACATACATCATGAAAGGTTATAAGATCAAATAGTCAAGTTAAAGAATAGGAGAAAATATAAGATAAATCTATATTCAATTATTCCAACAATATTGACCATGCATACAATATATAATTATATGAAATATATTATTTAATTTAAATCAACATATTTTTCAACATAGGTAAGACATATCTTCCCGTATATATGTGATTGTATTATCTTGTATGTTGAAGTATATTGTCTCATATAATTTTACATATATTTTTTTACATACATTCACAATAAATCTTCCAATATATAATCTCATACAATTTAGGATATATTTAAAATATATCCAAAAATATATTACATAATATAGGAACATATTTACTCAATATATGAAAACGGCAATAATTGCAGTATTTTCCCCTATATTGCAATATATTTCTTCATACATATAGTATATTACTATTTAATATATCACTATGTACATTTCACAATACATGAACACACATGAAATATATTGCAAAATAATATATTGAGAAATATATTTTTGTTGCGTAAGGGTGAGTGTCCTTTATCAAGCATATTGGATAGTTTTGAGCCACTTGTTTCTTTTAACTTGAATTCACTCCATGACTCCATTGCAAATTTATGTCCGGCGCTTTCATGATGGCTCCTCAACGATGTAGCTGCTTTTCGCCAATTATTAGATCCGAGAGCGGTAAATGCTGGCTCCAGGTGAAATCTATGTCCTCCTTTTAGAAAATGCCAACACGGCATCTCTACCCACGCTATATTCCAACCACAAATATTGATGGAGCCAGCCTTTGTTAAAACTTCTCTGTTGCACTCCAGGTAGGCGTGACGGGTATTTTTGCAGACGTGGTCATCTTGGTCCATCTTGAGGACTTCTGCTTAGATCCCCCAGCTGTCCAGCGCCAGCAGTGTTAGCATTCTCTGCATATGTGGAAGGATGGCAGTACGCTTGATCCCCTTCTTCCAGATTATCCTTTTTTTGTTGGTCAGAGTCTGCTTCCAAAACATCCCCCTTCTCCGATTCCATCCTAGGAAATTTGGGTAACGGAAAATGGTCCTTCTTATATTTCGTGCACCTCTCCTATGTTTACCGAAAGTGAAAATTCTAGTTCATTTCCTTTTGCAGAACTGACTTTTCCAGGGGGGAGCTATAGCAACCCCTACCACCCCCCCTGGCGCTGCCACTGACTGGAGCTGGGTATGCCTCCTTAGATACTTTGCTAAAACTGATTCTGTATTGTGTTTACAGAGTGCTCGCAAATAAAAATATAAGATGCTGCTTGCAAGTAACTGTCAAAAACGTACTAGAATTGTGGATTAGTTTAATTAATAATAGGATAAAATGGTAAAGATGGAACTGGGTGAGAACGAGCCATAAGAGAGACTGCAAACAATGTTTCAAACTGGCAACAAAAAGGTAGAACCGAATAAAACTGAACCTGTAGATTACGTCATTTTAACATGCTTGATAATACATTAGTGAACATATAATATAAAATGTGTGGTTTGTTTGACAACAAAGTTTCCATTCATGTGAGGTAACGATCCATGTTTTTCAGGAAGGGTCACCATGTTAGTTTGACCCGACTGGTTGCAGGTTCGACTCGGACCAACATGTCTCAACCATAAGCATTCCTGACAACTTCTCCCTCCACTGGTTTCTGAATTTATCTTCCCCCTCCTGACGATCATAAAGATATATTCAACATGAGAAAACTGAAATCACCTTTTGGAAAATTATTTTTTGAGATTCCAAATGTGGTAAAAATGAGGAAGTGTTAATCTCTTTATATTCTAGCAGTAAAGAAAAACATGTGGGTCTTTAAAGAAATTATTTACAGGGAACAACAGTTCCAAGAAAGAGATCAGGCCATTCATTCAGTCTCTTTCTGTGTTGTTTCATCAAGTCCAGTAGTTCCCATGGCTCAGGAGAAGAGCTGGATCACTTCTCTGGCTCTCTGCGCCCTCTGATGAACAACCATGTCCTTTGGTGCCGTTCTAGATTGTTCCACCAGCATGAAGGCCTTCAGGTCTGTTGTATCCTTTGCTCCTCCATAGAGCCCCTCCAGATACTGAAGCAGCGCCAAAAATGTATCGTCTGGGGTCTAAAGAAAAAGAATAACTTTCCTTTACCTTACCATCTTGGGTAGGTTACATGCATTTATAGTTAACAGTCTTTCATGGCTAAAATATAGAAACATTTTACAACACTTGAATGAATTATTTCTTTAAGTAGCAAAAAATCTTACATATTAAATATTCAAATGTTTTCAGGGGGGATTTAAGGAATTCAAAAATGAATGAGTTCATTTCCTGAACCAAACCGGATGTTGATGTCTCTGGTAGTCCAAATTTCAACAGATGAGGATTCAGGTTATTTTTTTTACTTTTTCAGAGTCGTACATGTGCTGCGATAACCATGTTTATACATATATATATTTTACCCTAATCTGAAGATATATGTATTCATGAAACATGGCTAAAATCTACATTAGATTTTGTTATTAATGGCTATATTAGTATTTGTAGGGATAGGGGAGAGGATGTGTAGTTTTTCTAAAACAAAGAAAAAGGACAAGAACTTGAGTACATAGTGGTTTAAATATGGACAAAATAATGGAAATTTAGTGTGATATGGTGTGGTGATTTTAATGCCTACAACACAATATGGGACTAGAGGACTGATGGGAATGGATTGGTTATTGAGGAGTTAATGGAGTGTAAACATCTTATAATCATTAGTAATTTAGACAAGAACAAGATCAAACATCAGAATCGTTACAGAGACAGCCACTGATATTACATTAGTTTCTGATTCATTGGCAGGGCTCTGTTCTTGGAGTGTTATTAAAGACACAGCTATTGGATGTGATAATTTTTCAACAATGATTTAAGTTGGCCTGAATTAACAGAAGGATGACACTGGAGAGTGGCATAATTGATCTTGTAGTAGAGCTGAATGGGAGAAATATAAGACAATAAGTCAACAAAGAATTAGGGAAAAAAACATGAGCGGTGATGTTGATTCATTAAACCTCCTGTTTTACAGTTCTGTTATAGAAGCTGTTTAACATTCAGTTCCAAAGAAAGGTGGGAATTAATAGTTAAGATTTACAAAATGTCAACTCCAGGAAATGTTGAGATCTGCTTTGTAATTAAAAGTAAACTTATTGAGTATTCAGATGTGATTTTATTGGACTTGTATAATAAAGTATTAGAATGTGGAAATAGAAAATTGTCTTAAAGTTGCAAAGAGGCTGTAGTGAAAAACTAACCTGCACAATGCATGTACAAAAGGTTATTGATAAATGTTTAAAAAAAAAGTATTTAGAATTAGGTGTTTATTCAGGTGTGAATGGGGCTCAGACAGACAAGCTTTAAAAGTAATTTACATAAGCCTCATAAGACGTACAGTCGATTATCGTTGTATAGTTTATGGTTCAGATTCTGACACAGTTCCCAGGGACAACATCCGACTTTGCGCTCAATTACAGGAGCAAGTAAAGCAACTCCAATTTCAGCTTTACAGGTAGAGATGGGTGAAATGTCATTAGAAGGAAGAAGGAAAAGCGTTATTAAACTACTGAGTTAATCTGCAGGGCCAAAGTTAAGACCTCCCCATGTAGGCAACTTTACAAACCTGCAGGAAAGAAAAAAAACGCAGGTCATAAAATATTTGGTTCGACAATCATACAGAAAGCAACAGAGTTAGAAATAAATCCTTTAGACATCAGTCCATTAGTGCCACTAATGGTAATACCACCCTGGATTTTACCAGATTCTGATGTTGATTTAACTACATTAGAGCGAAAGATCAGATATAACTTTCATTTATGATTCACTAACAGACAGTGCACATATGCATCCCAGCATTTATCAGGTCATATTTCTTTTGGACTGTGCTTGTCCTGATTCACACTCCTCACCAGTTGGTGGCGGTAATGCACCAAATTGTTGTCTGCCAACAGCGAAGAAGAAGATGAAGAAGAAGACTTGGCTTGTGATGTCCAAATGAAGCCTCATGAAGCAATGAAGCTTTACAGCACATTGTTTTTGCCTAAAGGTTCATTACTTGATGCTTCATTCATTTCTCATTAGTGACATCTGCTGCTGTGACAGCCTTCTTACTTCAAATATCAGAATATGGCAGTGTTTGCAGTATTGTCACAATAAAGTTTTTTTTTTCAAACCCATGTGTCATTTATTTTTAGTTCTTAAAATGATTTATACCCAAAATAATTCTGCTAATATGCTGACATCTGTGGTAATAGTCTTCTTTTATGTGATATGATTTTTATGTGGACTGATTTGACAATAAAGATGCACTGTATGCTTTGTGTTTGTGATTTCTTTCCTGAAAAACTTGAATTCTTTTTCTGGGACTTCTGCTTCAGATCTTTTATAGTTAGCTGCACACAGAATTTCACTCTTTTAATAGCATTCGGTCTGTTTCTCCTGGGTGAGACTGATGTGTCTTTGCTGATCAAACCACTAAATGTGAAATTGCTGGTGGATGGGTATTTGGGTGTTAATAATTTTTATTCAAGAACAAGACTTATTTCACTGTTTGTGGTTGAAGGCTGTTTCTTCATTGCCTGATGACCTCCCCAGCCTTGGAAAACACGCTCTTACAAGGCACTGAGGATGCTGGTGAACATAGGAACCTCTGTGACATGTGGTACAAGTAGGGATACACATGTTTTTATGTGAGCCAGCTCTCCAGGGGGTCCTGATGTCTCCTCAAGTTACCTTCTGCCAGGTATCGCTCCACCTCTGGTATGACATCTGCTGTGGTATTGGAGCTTTGTCTCTTCTGGTCCACTGTTTCATCTAGCAGACACCACAGTTCACCTACAAATAGAAACAAAAAAAAACTAAATACAATCATACAACACCAGCAGCTGAAATACAGCAGAACTAATATGTAAAGGTCAAGGAATTTACAGAATATTTCAAAACTCACTAGAGTTGTTGGTGCTTTCTCCTGCATCTGATGAATGTGGAAGTGAAGCTTCACTGCTGGCTATTAGTGCCGTACATTCAGATTTTAGCCGCCGTACTGCCTCTTGTACCTTGTTTTGGCTGAGAAAGCCAAGAGTTTTAAACCTGGGGTCAAGTAATGTGGCCACTGTCATTGTGCTTAGGGATTTTATACTTGCCACATGTTCTCTGACATGTCTTAAAAGGTTGTCTGAAAGAAGTTTAGCAACACTGGTGATATTTACTAATTTTGCAAGTACTGCATGGTGCAGAATGTTCATTAAAGGTTATCTTTGAGACTGAGACCCTTCTCTCTTCTGGGAGCTCTAATGTTGCCTGGTAAAAAGGGAATAATACAGGTAAGCACTCCTGAATTATTTGATGCTATATTATTTGATACAGCATGTTCATGCTGACGTGCGACCAAACCACTACAACAACCCACGAAGCAACAAGTGTCATCGCGCTTTTATTCTGAAATTCCACCCCCGAAATGAAGCAGTGACGTGTCCACGGAAATGCGAGACATCGTTTGTCATCGGTCACGTGGTTTACCGCAAGACAACACAAGCATTGAACCTTTTTACTCTGTAAACTCCTCGAAGCTTTGCTTCAAATGTTCCATCTCTAGAGTTTGGATCGAAGCCGAGTTATAACTACTCATTAACTGTTAAAGGATCTTTTGAAGAGAAGCTAACAACAAAGATGTGGAGACAGCAGCTCAAACGGTGGCAGAGTGCAGCAGTGGGAGAGATTTCCCAAACAGCTAAAGAGGACAAAGAAGATCAGCAGCGTCTCAACATCCTGAAGGCTGTTTTCAACCCTAAAGTTCTGCTGCACAGATTAGGTTTGTATGTTTTCATGTCAGTTACAGTTTAGGAACATTTTAGGTGACTAATGGATTAGCTTCTTAAAGACCAAATGTTCACCATAGACTTAAAACGTAAACGCTTCGTTACTCGGTGGGAACGACCCACGTCCGCCATTTTGATTGGTTTGTTGTCCTTCGACACCGATACAAGTTTGTTTAGAAACTAATTAATAGGGCTGCACGATATTAGAGAAACCTGTGATGTGTGATAACAGTGTCTAATAGTGTGATGACGATATGACTTGTAATATATGAACAAATACTTACAGAGCATCAGGAAAGTATTCACAGCGCTTCATATTTTGTTAAGTTACAGCCTCTTTACAAATTGTATTAATCTCTATCCCCAAAATTCTACACATACTCCGTATTTGTTTGTAGAAATTTCAGTATTATTATGAATTATGAAGGTAGAGGCTTAGATCATTTTGGTGCTCATGGGAAATGTATTATAAAATGCCAAGATTACAATGCATCAAACATATTTGGTCATAATGAGAGTCAATGGGACCAAATTGGTAACAAATATAAAGAGTGTATGCTAAATTCATAGCTCTTGTTCTACGTACCTTGCAATCAAAAGGATAAACTAATTTAAAAAAAAAAAGTTACAAGAAAATCCTGGCCAAGTTTCATAGAACTGACCTTTAAAGTGTCTGAGATATTGAGAATAAAAAAAAAAAGCAGAAAGCACACATTTGGTCCCCCAAGGTGCCTAATGGGTTAAAGTAATTTTTAGAGCTTCTTTCACAAAAAAAACTCTGTTTCTAAGCAGACTTGTATCGGTCTCGTAGACCAACTCACCACTATCAACATGGTGGAGGTGAGTCGTTTCTACCAAGTAACAAAGCGTTTACTGTTTTACGTCAGGAATATGTGGTTATATTGGGAGACAACGAGATCAACTGGGCAGGACATGGTAAAGATATGCCTCTAGTAAAATAATATTAGGAAGGATAAATAAATAATAGAAACATGTGGAGGTCATACGGTGAAATCAAACATCTGACATCCAAAGGTTTTATTATCAAATGAAAACAATCAACGACATGTTTTCAGAAAACCGTAGTAGGACTTAGTGTCATGATTTGTGATCAGTCATGTTGCTCAGCTTAGCACAACTGTCTGTTCATTTTAATCACCTGATTCTGCATTATTTCTACCTGTTTCTCCTCCGATTCCAGATAATTTCTTTGCCTTGCCACAGCGTTCCAGCAGTTTTCATGATCAACTTATTGTGTATGACCCAGTTTCCGTTGCTACATCTATGATTCTTGCTAAACACTTGTTGGACCAAACCTTCCATGTACAGGTCCTTCTCAAAATATTAACATATTGTGATAAAGTTCATTATTTTCCATAATGTAATGATGATAATTTAACATTCATATATTTTAGATTCATTGCACACTAACTGAAATATTTCTGGTCTTTTATTGTCTTAATACGGATGATTTTGGCATACAGCTCATGAAAACCCAAAATTCCTATCTCACAAAGGATGCTTCGATTGCGGCCTTTAGCTCATCCAGAGTGTTGGGTCTTGAGTCTCTCAACGTTCTCTTCACAATATCCCACAGATTCTCTGTGGGGTTCAGGTCAGGAGAGTTGGCAGGCCAATTGAGCACAGTGATACCATGGTCAGTAAACCATTTACCAGTGGTTTTGGCACTGTGAGCAGGTGACAGGTCGTGCTGAAAAATGAAATCTTCATCTCCATAAAGCTTTTCAGCAGATGGAAGCATGAAGTGCTCCAAAATCTCCTGATAGCTAGCTGCATTGACCCTGCCCTTGTTAAAACACAGTGGACTGTTGTGGAATTTTCTTATCAAAGTGGGTAGAAGTTGACTCATAACAAGAGAAAATCCGGACTTTGTCTTTATAAGTTTTATTCAAAGGCATTCAGCGTTTGAATGACTCTGTCACCAAGCAAGTCAGTTGAACAGAGCCCCGATCAACATTTTCACACAGTATTTATACCAGAACAAGACAGTGTTATCTCAACTGCAAAGAGTCCATGTTCTATGACCCCAACCCTTCTTGAGTTCCACAGTGACAAGCTTATCTAGGAACAGACCTAACTGCCCTAACTGACATTGTCCTAAAGATGGGTCTGAACCATCAAACTTCTGATAATGGCTTTACAGCTTCTTCCTCTAACACAGATGTTCTGAGGAGTAAAAAAGGTTATACACTGTGAAATGCTTACTGTAAGAATTTCCATCACACTCCCTTCTTCTGATTACAAGATAATCACAACTAAAGGAAAATTCTTCAAAACCATCACCCCTCTCAGCCAACAGATAATCCAAAGCCATTCTAGTTTGCAAACTCATAGTTCTTATAGCCTGCTGCTCCGTAGTTAGAACAGTGAAACCTTCCTCAGATAAAGCAGTAAGATTAAAAGTTAACACAAAAGGATCTGGAGCCAAAGATTCTGAAATAGTATAACGATCAGTTCTGATAGGACATGACTCAAATTTATGTCTGTTGATCAAAGCACATAAAACAGATATAATAGCTTCGCAACCTACTGTCTTCCCAAGGAAATAAGGTGTACTTTCCTCCTGTGTAATACAAATATCAGGATCTTTAATCGGATTTCTAATACCCCGAATTCTATAAAGAGTTCCTGTAGACGCACACGTTAAATTAATCTCACTAGAAAATCTACAAGCATTTCTGCTT
Organism: Girardinichthys multiradiatus; assembly: GCF_021462225.1. Classification (NCBI taxonomy): domain Eukaryota; kingdom Metazoa; phylum Chordata; class Actinopteri; order Cyprinodontiformes; family Goodeidae; genus Girardinichthys; species Girardinichthys multiradiatus. The sequence continues at coordinate 2,723,208 of NC_061807.1, forward strand.
TCCCTTACACTATAATTCCTCACAGTTTTGATGCATCAGTTGCCACCAAACATTATCAGTATGATCATAGTAGTCAGAAAAGCGATGAATCTCTCTTCAAATCCGCTGATGAGTATTATTAGTCAGATTAACCACACATTGTCTTTGCTGTACCTTTTCCCAAAATAAACACAAGAGTTATAACAATACTTGCAATACCAATCATTAGCATCTGAACAAACCATCTTCCATATAGCTGCATCGTGACCTTGAAGTGGAATGTCCTTTCTTCTGGTACTGAAAGCAAACAGTTTTTCCCAAAGAAAACAAATTATAAACACAACTTAAAAAACAAAAAAAATTCATCTCCCTCTCCTGAGTGGCTTCTGCGCTTCAAGCTGCCCTGTTACCAGTCTGGTACAGGTGGGCGGTCGTAGGAAGCTCCTCTAGAAATATATTTAGAAACAGGAACTCTAACCTGCTGGAAGTTAGGCTTCCATAGTCCAACTAAACAACGGTGGAAATGAACACATTCAAATTTGTAATAATACCATAACGATAAATATCAAGCAATAAACATAAAAGTTAGATAAAAGCATCCGAGATTTCCTCCTCAGAGTCAGTCTCGCTGTCAAAGTGGGAGGAAAGAATCTCTCACTGTGGTGTGTGTGCAGTGAGGCAAATGACCTAATGATTTCTAACTTTCAGGCAATGCGATGGCCTTAAGTAGATTCTGAAATAACGTTGCACTGCCCAAGGGATTATTGTGCCCTTGTAAGAACAGTGTTCTTCAACCACCTCTTCAATCACTCGCCAGTGATCAGCTTACAGTTCCTTGTCTTGTGGTGGTCCGCTGTCCTCACACCTTTCAGCCGTGGATGATCCAGTTGGAAGATGACTTGTCCTGGAAGCCAGATGAAGCTGGAGGAGCTGGAGCTTTCCTGCAGCTTTCCTGGGTGTCTAGTAGGATCTGATATGGGCCATTCCAGCGCCTGGACTTCCTGTGGTTTCTCCTAAATTCTCTGAGCAGAATCCAGTCGCCAGGAATAAAGGACTGGAGGGTGGAAGTGGCTGTTTCTGGTAATGCAGCCTTCACCATCTGTGAAACTTGAGAAAACACAGTGGACAGGTTTTGACAGTAAAACAACATCCTATCTTCACACAAAGATGTGGAAGAAAATTATCTTGGCAATATCCCCATGTCCAAATTAGGAGACCTGCCACACAGCACTTCAAAAGGACTGAGATTTGCCTGTGTCCTTTGTCTCAATCTCATATAAGTGAGAACAGGGCCTTCACAGTGCTTGGCTAATTTTCAATTCAAAGTCCCATTCTCAAACCTAAGTGCTTAACTACATGAACTTCATCAGAACATCCAACAAAATCAAAAGAATTGATCTTCAGACTTCACCTGATATACTAGCAGTGACCATCAGCTAAATATTCTGAATATCAAAAGGGTGACATGATGTTTGAGGAAGGTCTGATTACAGGTCAACATTTCATAGTTTCAGAATACCCAAAAAGAATTTCAAAAATGGTCTAATCTGTGGAGATGTAAAATTTCACAAAAGAATCAACACCATAATTTCAGAGAGGTTTTCAGAATGTGGTCTTAGGGAGCTATGCACCATTTATATAAACAAAGTACAACGTCTCTCTCGCGTTGTCACTAAGTCCTCACTGGAGGTATGAGCTACCCTTTTTCCCATGAGTGCTAAAACTTTTGGAACCCCATGTTACTTTATTCTGACATTCCCCTCTTCTGGCGCAGGGTCCAACCCATGCGACAATCCAGCAAAAAGTTTGTACAAAACCAAGATCACATTACATAGAACCAAAGAAATGAATTCTGACATAACTATGTGTCACTATGAATTTAACGAAAGCAACATAAAGAAAATCCAGATGTTTTTACCTGCAATTCAGTTCCATTAATAACAAAACACAAACTTTAGTCACATCATCCTGATTTGTCTTGTACAAAGATGAGTATTAGATTAATGGACATCTAATGTAATTTAGATGCATAAACCCTATAAATTTGAAGTTAATAAATAATTCCCACCAAGTATAAAGTCATGACTCTGATTCTTTATCAAAAATATACAGGTCCTTCTCAAAATATTAGCATATTGTGATAAAGTTCATTATTTTCCATAATGTCATGATGAAAATTTAATATTCATATATTTTAGATTCATTGCACACTAACTGAAATATTTCAGGTCTTTTATTGTCTTAATACGGATGATTTTGGCATACAGCTCATGAAAACCCAAAATTCCTATCTCACAAAATTAGCATATCATTAAAAGGGTCTCTAAACGAGCTATGAACCTAATCATCTGAATCAACGAGTTAACTCTAAACACCTGCAAAAGATTCCTGAGGCCTTTAAAACTCCCAGCCTGGTTCATCACTCAAAACCCCAATCATGGGTAAGACTACCGACCTGACTGCTGTCCAGAAGGCCACTATTGACACCCTCAAGCAAGAGGGTAAGACACAGAAAGAAATTTCTGAACGAATAGGCTGTTCCCAGAGTGCTGTATCAAGGCACCTCAGTGGGAAGGAAAAAGTGTGGCAGAAAACGCTGCACAACGAGAAGAGGTGACCGGACCCTGAGGAAGAATGTGGAGAAGGGCCGATTCCAGACCTTGGAGGACCTGCGGAAGCAGTGGACTGAGTCTGGAGTAGAAACATCCAGAGCCACCGTGCACAGGCGTGTGCAGGAAATGGGCTACAGGTGCCGCATTCCCCAGGTCAAGCCACTTTTGAACCAGAAACAGCGGCAGAAGCGCCTGACCTGGGCTACAGAGAAGCAGCACTGGACTGTTGCTCAGTGGTCCAAAGTACTTTTTTCGGATGAAAGCAAATTCTGCATGTCATTCGGAAATCAAGGTGCCAGAGTCTGGAGGAAGACTGGGGAGAAGGAAATGCCAGAAGTCCAGTGTCAAGTACCCACAGTCAGTGATGGTCTGGGGTGCCGTGTCAGCTGCTGGTGTTGGTCCACTGTGTTTTATCAAGGGCAGGGTCAATGCAGCTAGCTATCAGGAGATTTTGGAGCACTTCATACTTCCATCTGCTGAAAAGCTTTATGGAGATGAAGATTTCATTTTTCAGCACGACCTGGCACCTGCTCACAGTGCCAAAACCACTGGTAAATGGTTTACTGACCATGGTATCACTGTGCTCAATTGGCCTGCCAACTCTCCTGACCTGAACCCCATTGAGAATCTGTGGGATATTGTGAAGAGAACGTTGAGAGACTCAAGACCCAACACTCTGGATGAGCTAAAGGCCGCTATCGAAGCATCCTGGGCCTCCATAAGACTTCAGCAGTACCACAGGCTGATTGCCTCCATGCCACGCCGCATTGAAGCAGTCATTTCTGCAAAAGGATTCCCGACCAAGTATTGAGTGCATAACTGTACATGATTATTTGAAGGTTGACGGTTTTTTGTATTAAAAACACTTTTCTTTTATTGGTCGGATGAAATATGCTAATTTTGTGAGATAGGAATTTGGATTTTCATGAGCTGTATGCCAAAATCATCCGTATTAAGACAATAAAAGACCTGAAATATTTCAGTTAGTGTGCAATGAATCTAAAATATATGAATGTTAAATTTTCATCATGACATTATGGAAAATAATGAACTTTATCACAATATGCTAATATTATGAGAAGGACCTGTATATTCCTTACTTTTGCATATCTTGAACTGTCAGCTAGCTTAATGGCACCAGGGAAACTTTCAATCCAATAAATCACCAATGATTCTGTATGCAAAACTAATTCTTCAAACTAGTTTAAACTATTTCATTAACATTTTAATAATAAAAAACATAAATCTAAATGTCATGCTACATCCTTAATCATTATACAAAAAAAACCAACATGTTTTTAAGGCAACAATCACTACAAGCATTTTGATTATATTGTCTCTTAAACAGTGTTAAAACTCAGGAAGGGAGGTGCTGAGCGTTACCATGACAACAAAGGCATGAACCAACCTGGTAGGTGGGCGGAGTCAGGCAGAACTAACCTCTGATTGGCAGCCTCAAAAACAAGCTGCTTCTTAACTCTCCTGAAAACTCAAAGTTTTAATCAATCTGGGATTTAGAAACATTATTCTAAACATGGATTATTGTTTCATGCAACATATAATCAAACATTCAGTCCAACAAAACAAAGACAAAACATCAAAGACAGACAAATGGCCAAATTTGAAGCTTCAAGAATTCAAAGAAATTTTTAACAATCTCTTTTCAGAATGTTTTCTCAGCCATATCTTTTAATGCTATAATTGATCAATGTTGTTATGACAATCTTCAGGATCCTTTTTTTTAAAAATGAGTGCACATAGTCCAAAGAGATCTCAAAGTATTTAGAAGCACAGCAACAGTTTTCTCTTAAATGAATCCAAATTTACTGATGCTGAAACCTTTTGCTAATTCTTTGTACTGTAACTCTGTAATAATATCTACAATCCTGAGAGTTATTGTTATAATTCACTTTTTGTTTGGCTCAATTTGATCACAGCTGTATTGCAGAATTTCAGGTTAAATGCAAAGAAGTATTTTAATTCAATTCAAATTCAAAGATATTTTATTGATCCCCGAGGGGAAATTAGAAAAGTCAGGATTGACATTTTCATGTTATACCCAAACTAAACAAAACAGCAGTGTTTGACTTAATCAGAAATTAAGATAAGAAGCTTGACTCCAAACTGGACTTTTTCCCACATAGTGTTTAAAAAAGAACAAACATAATTTTCTTTAATTTGGGCTATTTAAATTTTGAGAGTTGGGGAAAACTTATTACTAGAACCCCTCTTTTACAATCCAAATGCTGATAAATGTTCCAATATTTTATCTCTTAGTAATCTGAAATCACCTTGTGTACCTTTGTACTCATATGTATTCCTTTAATCTTTAAACCCTAAGAAATCAAACAAGGAGACTTGAGTTTGAGCCGACCATCCTCTTACTGTTAAGAGAGCCTTTATTTCTTTTCTTTTCCTAAAATAAAGGATTTTACTTGTCTTGATTCCGTTATAAAAATCCTAACCTTGGTTCCAAAACTAAACTCTTCAACCCCAATCTGTGTTCCCCAGAGTAGAAATTTTGAGTATTACTGTATTTCAAAGCCACCAAATGACTGGAACTCATCATTGGCTTAGATCTGTTTTAATAAGTAATCGGTCTACCTTTAATTAAATATTATAATTTTATGGACCCAAAATCTATGGCTTACGGGCTTCAGGAGTCCAGGAACCACAAGTTGAGTACTACTGCATTGAACAATGGTGTTAACCTTCTGCAGAGATTGAAGGATTGGCTAAATATATTATTTCTGCTTGGACAATAATCAGATTTAAAATTATTAGTTCACAGCTCCTAATTTACCTCAGATCATATTTGCTTCTAACCCAGTTCATAAGAAGCTTCAGACAAACATTATGCTAAAAAGCCAAAAACAAAACAAAAACCAGATCTGTTTTAAAATAAAGAAAAAGCATGCTTAAAAAACTTGGTACTGTGGTGGAAAATAACTCCACGGTTCTGAAGGCCTTTTCATGCAGAGTCTTTTAGGAAACATGAGATTAGTTTAATTTTTGTGTGGTACCACTGTCCAATCAGATTCTTTCTAAATAACCCCATTTTTCATTCTCATTTTAAAGGTTTGTTTTACCAAGGGAAATGTGTTTAACAAAACCAATTACTCTCAAAAGTTTTAAAAGTTTTTAGCTGGTGATATCTTAGAAAACAAGTGTTTTAATATTTCTGTGCAGCACAGAACTGATTAGGTGTCCTTTCCTTCTCCAAAGGGAGAAAAAAGAATCTGCAGAACCAAGCCTTTCATAGTTTTTGTCAGGACCTGATATAAGGTACAGTATAAATCAACATGCTGCATGAATCAGAGGAGGGAAGAAAAAAACCTAATATAACCTCTTCCCAGCAGCTGCTGTGAAAACAATGAATTTGTACTTTCCATAAGCGTCAGTTAGCACTTGCGGACAAAAACTGCACCAAACTGTAAGTACTGTGTCAGAAACTGTATGAAGACCATCTGCAGTAGAACTAAGCCTGTTTTAATGAGGTCTCTACCCATTAGATTTATGGAATACAAAATCTGACAACAGAAAATTATACCTGAAGGAGAAACCCATCAGGTTTTACGCATTCGCTGGGTTTTAAAAATACTCCTTCATGAGATCTGTCCTGAGAATAACATAGAAACACTTGGTTACTGCTGAGTTTTGGAGATGTTGTAACTTCCTCTGCTTTTAATAACTTTTAATAACTAGAATAATTGACCCTGAATATTCCACGACAAAAGAGAACTTGTTTCTCTAAAAGAATTAACTGGAAAGTATTAAATGAGTTAAGTTATCACCCTTTTAAAGATACTTTTCTAACCCTAAAATAATATTTTAACCTGCTATATCTGTCAACGTCAAGCAAGCGTCACATGAGCAGCGGTTAATAAGTGTTCTTCGTTGCAGAAAATAGGAAAAGATTTATGCAAATGTGTGTGTGTTTGTACGTTACCCCCATCAGTTTCTAAATCGCTCCAGAGTCAGACTGTCATGGCACACAGTTCTCTATCAGTCCAAAAAACAACCAGGCCCTTCCCCGGTCTGTTGGTGAGACATTGAATCATTCTTTGTCCACTTTAACTTCTCCAGGAGGGAGAAAGAAGAAACTTTGCTCCGGTGTCTCTTCTGCCCGCATAAGATGCTTTCAATATAAATCCAGTGTATCACTCTTCTGGCTCTTGCAAACAGCATGGATCTTTGTCCATCTCAGTGGGTCCAGATTTCTTCTGAGTTTTTTTTTTTTTTTTCTTGTAGAAAGTCACACTGCGATTTTCAACATGCAGGAAGGCAGATCTCTCTCTTTCAGGCCGTGCTGGAGAAGCGTCTCTGGCGTAGTAGCCATGGAGAAGGGCAGGTTTCTAAAATCCAGACTCAAAAACGCAGATGTTGAACTCAAATCCCATATATGTGTGTATTTGTGTGTGAGAGAGGCAAAAGAAAAGTTTAGTATAGGTTCAGATTTTGCACAAAGAAATATTATCAGTCAGTCAGTCAGTTGTCCCCCTGCCTGTCATTTCCTTCCACAACATGCACTATACTCCTTTCTAAAACAACTTTCTTTTCGCATCTCTAATGTCCCTTTTCACTTTTACCTTCTTTTCCGACTGATCGCAATATTTAAGACAAACAAAACTTCCTTCAGGAAAGTTTTAACTCTTTAACCCCTTAATTGATGCACTCTGTGCTTTTTAATCTTTTTCTTATGTTTTTTTATTTTTCCATCAACTGTTTTACTTGAAACTATTTAAACTATTTAACTTATTTACACTCAAACTTCCACACTGTGAAAAACCAAACTTATCTTCCAAATTAAAGCACATTTCACACAATCATCCCCACTTTTTCCTTTCATTATTTTATAAATCAGAGTCTGAAGAAGGAGACACCCCTGATGCCTCAAGGTTCCGGAACCATTTTTTTAACCTGTTCAGCGGCACGTCTGCCCACTGGCTTTTCTCCTTTATGAGGTGTAGAAAATTGCTAAAAACCACCCGCAAAACCCTGTGTTTTGCTTTATCCCATTGTTACCAATGAGAACCTCCCTGCCATTCCTTTTGCAGGGTAACTGGGCCCTCAGCCGATGTCCTCCCTCTCGCAACTCTGGAACCTAATTAATTAGTTAGGAGATGATGGTTAATGTGTAATAAAAAAATAATAATATACATTATATCATACAGAGCAACTTCTCACCCAGATATATTTGACAACAAATTGTTCGGATCCAATCGGCCAGAACCCGCAGGCGGGCACCCGGACTCCCCTCCTGTAATATGGAAGTGGACTGAGAACAACTTTCAGGCTGGCCAGGCGTCCGTGTACCCCTCCTGCGGTCTCCTCTGGCACGTTAGATCCTGTTTGTGACGCCAAAATTGTTGTGGAATTTTCCTATCAAAGTGGGTAGAAGTTGGCTCATAACAAGAGAAAATCCGGACTTTGTCTTTATAAGTTTTATTCAAAGGCATTCAGCGTTTGAATGACTCTGTCACCAAGCAAGTCAGTTGAACAGAGCCCCGATCAACATTTACACACAGTATTTATACCAGAACAAGACAGTGTTATCTACCTCCCTGCCATTCCTTTTGCAGGGTAACTGGCCCTCAGCTGATGTCCTCCCTCTCGCAACTCTGGAACCTAATTAATTAGTTAGGAGATGATGGTTAATGTGTAATAAAAAATAATAATATACATTATATCATACAGAGCAACTTCTCACCCAGATATATTTGACGACAAATTGTTCGGATCCAATCGGCCAGAACCCGCAGGCGGGCACCCGGACTCCCCTCCCGTAATATGGAAGTGGACTGAGAACAACTCTCAGGCTGGCCAGGCATCCGTGTACCCCTCCTGCGGTCTCCTCTGGCACGTTAGATCCTGTTTGTGACGCCAAAATTGTTGTGGAATTTTCCTATCAAAGTGGGTAGAAGTTGGCTCATAACAAGAGAAAATCCGGACTTTGTCTTTATAAGTTTTATTCAAAGGCATTCAGCGTTTGAATGACTCTGTTACCAAGCAAGTCAGTTGAACAGAGCCCCGATCAACATTTACACACAGTATTTATACCAGAACAAGACAGTGTTATCTACCTCCCTGCCATTCCTTTTGCAGGGTAACTGGCCCTCAGCTGATGTCCTCCCTCTCGCAACTCTGGAACCTAATTAATTAGTTAGGAGATGATGGTTAATGTGTAATAAAAAATAATAATATACATTATATCATACAGAGCAACTTCTCATCCAGATATATTTGACGACAAATTGTTCGGATCCAATCGGCCAGAACCCGCAGGCGGGCACCCGGACTCCCCTCCCGTAATATGGAAGTGGACTGAGAACAACTCTCAGGCTGGCCAGGCATCCGTGTACCCCTCCTGCGGTCTCCTCTGGCACGTTAGATCCTGTTCGTGACTGTTGTGGAATTTTCTTATCAAAGTGGGTAGAAGTTGACTCATAACAAGAGAAAATCCGGACTTTGTCTTTATAAGTTTTATTCAAAGGCATTCAGCATTTGAATGACTCTGTCACCAAGCAAGTCAGTTGAACAGAGCCCCGAACGCTATTTTCACACAGTATTTATACCAGAACAAGACAGTGTTATCTCAACTGCAAAGAATCCATGTTCTATGACCCCAACCCTTCTTGATTTCAACAGTGACAAGCTTATCTAGGAACAGACCTAACTGCCCTAACTGACATTGTCCTAAAGATGGGTCTGAACAATCAAACTTCTGATAATGGCTTTACAGCTTCTTCCTCTAACACAGATGTTCTGAGGAGTAAAAAAGGTTATACACTGTGAAATGCTTACTGCAAGAATTTCCATCACAGGACCAACACCAGCAGCTGACACGGTACCCCAGACCATCACTGACTGTGGGTACTTGACACTGGACTTCTGGCATTTTGGCATTTCCTTCTCCCCAGTCTTCCTCCAGACTCTGGCACCTTGATTTCTGAATGACATGCAGAATTTGCTTTCATCCGAATAAATTACTTTGGACCACTGAGCAACAGTCCAGTGCTGCTTCTCTGTAGCCCAGGTCAGGCGCTTCTGCCGTTGTTTCTGGTTCAAAAGTGGCTTGACCTGGGGAATGCGGCACCTGTAGCCCATTTCCTTCACACGCCTGTGCACGGTGGCTCTGGATGTTTCTACTCCAGACTCAGTCCACTGCTTCCGCAGGTCCCCCAAGGTCTGGAATCGGCCCTTCTCCACAATTTTCATCAGGGTCCGGTCACCTCTTCTCGTTGTGCAGCGTTTTCTGCCACACTTTTTCCTTCCCACAGACTTCCCACTGAGGTGCCTTGATACAGCACTCTGGGAACAGCCTATTCGTTCAGAAATTTCTTTCTGTGTCTTACCCTCTGCTTGAGGGTGTCAATAGTGGCCTTCTGGACAGCAGTCAGGTCGGCAGTCTTACCCATGATTGGGGTTTTGAGTGATTAACCAGGCTGGGAGTTTTAAAGGCCTCAGGAATGTTTTGCAGATGTTTAGAGTTAACTCGTTCATTCAGATGATTAGTTTCATAGCTCGTTTAAAGACCCTTTTAATGATATGCTAACTTTGTGAGATAGGAATTTTGGTTTTCATGAGCTGTATGCCACAATCATCCGTATTAAGACAATAAAAGACCTGAAATATTTCAGTTAGTGTGCAATGAATCTAAAATATATGAATGTTAAATTTTCATTATTACATTATAGAAAATAATGAACTTTATCACAATATGCTAATTTTTTGAGAAGGACCTGTATATCTAGGAGAAAGATAGGGTTAAACACTGAAAGACAGGACCAAGTGTATCATCGTAGAAGGTAAACATCAAGTTGTTGGCAGTAGAAGCTTGGCCTATTCCCCCCTCCAGGAAGGTGACACAGAGTCAGGCCAGGTGTCTCTTCTAGGAAGAGAAAAGAGAGAGAACATAAAGTTAAAAGCTACAATAACTAATAATAAATAATGCAAATTTGGAGAGTAGTATGAGAATGTAGCAGAGAGAGTGAAAGTGGTCATTATGTCCTCCAGCAGCCTAAGTTATAGCAGCATAACTACAAAAATAGCTCAGGATAACCTAAGTCACTCTAACTGTACTAACCTTTATCAAGAAGGAAGGTTTTAAGCCTAGCCTTAAAAGTAGACAGGGTGTCTGCCTCATGGACTAAAACTGGGAGCTGGTTCCACAGGAGAGGAGCCTGATAACTAAAGGATCTGCCTCCCATTCTACTTCTAGAGACTAGGAACCACCAGTAAACCTACAGTTTGAGAACGAAGTGCTCTGTTACGAATATATGGAACAATCAGATCTCTGACGTATAAAGAAGTTTGATCGTTAAGGGTTTTGTATGTGAGAAGGAGAATTAAAAATTCTATTCTGGATTTAACAAGGAGTGAATGAAGGGAAGCAAAAATAGGAGAAATATGATCTCTCATTTTAATTTTTATCAGAACTCTTGCTGCAGCATTTTGAATCAGCTGAAGGCTTTTAACTGCATTTTGGAGACATCCTGATAGTAAAGAATTACAATAGTCAAGCCTTGAAGTAAGAAATGCATGGACTAGTTTTCAGCGTCACACTTGGATAGGATATTTCTAATTTTGGCAATGTTCCGGAGATGAAAGAAGGAAATCTAGAAACCTGTTAAATGTGGGATTAAAATGACATGTCCTGGTCGAAAATAACACCAAGGGTTTTTTACTTTATTACCAGAGGTCAATTTAATGCCATCCAGATTATGTGATTGACTAAGTGGTTTCTTTTTCAAAGACTGGTCCAAAGACGACATCTTCCATTTTGTCTGGATTTAGAAGCAGAAAATTTAAAATCATCCAACTTTTTAGGTCTTCAAGACATGCTTGTAGTCTATCTAACTGGATGGGCTCATCAGGATTTATGGATAAGTAAAGATGAGTATCATCAGCATAACAGTGAAAATTTATGCCATGCTGCACAGATCATTGCTGTGTAAATGCTCACACACTTGTTTAGCAGATATTTTCTCAATAATTTTAGATGAGAACGGTAGATTGGATATAGGTCTGAAATTTATTAAGTCAACTTGTTCAAGCGAAGGTTTCTTAAGTAAACATTTAATTACAGCTACCTACATCTTTCTAGGGGCACCTAGCTTTGACTGGTCTCCATTGAAATTGTCCTTTCCACTTCAGGACTATGGTTGCAGCAGCGCTCACTGGAACAGTCAGAAGCTTAGAAATGCAGCTGTAATCATTGCCATTAGTATGATTTGCAATAGTAATACCTTTTTGTGAAGGTCTCTTTGCTTTTACCAGTTTTACCCCTCTGTGCAATACTTTAGTAATAAGAACCCTTCTTATAGGCTATCAATAGATTTTAAACCAGCTGATATTGATTTGAACATATAAAAGATGCTTTCTAAATGCAGACAGATTTAATATGGTTGTTTGGCTTTTTATACACCTTCAGACATCCATTTCTTCATGGGTTAAATCCTTATTCTCTGTGTCATTCCAAGTTTTTACCCTTAGCATTCTTTGTGGAATAATTGGCTTTAATTTCCTATTATATGAGGAGTATTTGATAGTTGCCAACATCTGGTGTGGATTCTATGTCTTTGTTTTTAAAAGAAATATGTAAACAGAAAAAGATGACATGTTCATTGCTTATTGTACCTGCTTTAAAACCTGATCAATCCAGGCTGAAGTCAAAAAAACGTTCTAATATGCATGATGTGTTTCAGTGTTTCCTGCAGATGTTAAGCAGATGTTGATGGTTAAAGAAGCCGCTCCTGTAAAGCACAGACCTGGTGCTGGCCTACATGACCCAAAGCTCCACCACATAAAGGAGGAACAGGAGGAGGTCTACACCAGTCTGGGGGGAGAGCAGCTCAATAGGAAGGAGGAGATTGATGCCATCAGGTTTCTAGTCACTGCTACTCCCATAAAGAGTGAGGATGATAAACAGTCCCCTCTGCTCTCACAGCTTTATCAAGACCAAATTAAAGGCAGAGCGCTTCCAGAAGACATCGATGGAGGAGAAGAATCCATCAGGATACAAGATCATAGAGATGGTTCCATTTCCTTAGAAACTGAAGACACTGAGAAGGATGAAAAGGCCGATGATGTAAAGCATCCCGTCTCTGAGCTCAAACACTTGTCAGACTCTGGACCAAAATCTAAGGACATGGACGATGACTGGAAGGACAGCAGAGCTCCTGAGTCAGATGGAAACACTAACAAACCTTTTAGCTCCTCTGAGTTTGCTGAACATTTTGTTCACCGTGGCTTTCTTCAGAAAGACATGATACATTCAGAAATACGATCTTTAAGCTCGCTGGATGGGAAGAAATGTTTCACAGAGAAGAAAAATGTGGAATCGCCAAAGAAAGTCCAGACAGGAGTGAAGGTTAGCTGTGAAGACTGTGGTAAAACCTTTATTGGAAAATGCGCTTTAAATATACATAAGAGAATCCACACAGGAGAGAGACCTTTCTGTTGTGATCTATGTGGACACAGATTTACTGCAAAAGGAAGTTTAAACACACACATGAGAATCCACACTGAACAGAAGCCTTTCTGTTGTGATCTATGTGGACACAGATTTACTGAAAAATCAAGTTTAAACAGACACATGAGAATCCACACTGGACAGAAACCTTTCTGTTGTGATCTATGTGGACAAAGATTTAACCAAAAAGGACATTTAAACACACACATGAAAATCCATACTGGACTGAAGCCTTTCTGTTGTGATGTATGTGGACAAAGATTTAACCATAAATCAAGTTTAAACAGACACATGAGAATCCACACTGGACAGAAGCCTTTCTGTTGTGATCTATGTGGAGAAAGATTTAACCGAAAAGGAAGTTTAAACATACACATGAAAATCCACACTGGAGGGAAAGTGGTTAAGGTTTAAATGCTCAAACAGATTACGGTCGCTGTAAAATATGTGATCTGAAGTTCAAGGCCAGTGGTGGGAATTCTTCTAATCTGAGGAAGCACCTAGTTAAGCACCAGATTTTTGTCAAGTCTGAAGAGTTCACAATCTTCGTCAACCTCATATTTAAGGGTCTTCATGTTGAAGATGTTGTTTTGATATATTCAATAAAGTTTATATATTGAGAAATACATACACTACCGGTCAAAAGTTTTAGATACACTTTCTCACTTAATGGGTCTCTTTATTTTCATGACTATTTACATTGTAAATTCTCACCAAAGACAACAAAACTTTGAAGGAACACATATAGAGTTACGTAGTAAACAAAAAATGTGAAATAACTCTAAACATATTTATATTTCAGATTACAGCTTCTATAAAAGCTGTAATTTTTCTATTTTAGATTCTTCAAAATAGCCTCCCTTTGCTGTGATTACTGCTTTGCTCTCGTAACATTCTCTCCATGAGCTTCATGAGGCGGTCACCTGAAATGGTTTTCCAAAGAGTCTTGAAAGAACTTACCAGAGGTTCATTGAGAGACGGCCAAAGGTTAATAATTCAGTCATCGCAGCAAAGGGCGGTGTTTAGGTAAAATGATTATATCATTTATATCCTTGCGGCCTCAACCTCACCCAGTCTGGATGTCGTGAGAAATAACAGAGCAGAGCAGGAAATTAAGATTAACACAAGTTTAAGTTGGTAAATAATAAGGCCAATGATTTCCAATGCAGAATTGAATACAAAAAGAATGATACAAAGGGGAAACAAATTACCTAAGGCCTTAGGGAGAGTCTCTGATCAGCAAGCTGTATTCACCGAGTGGTCTATCTGACCATCTGTATTAAAGGTTTTTATACCCTCAACGAACTTCAAAGCTGACTGCTGAAACTTCCTTTTAAGGTCACTAATGGAGTTTTCTACGTTCCTGTATCCCCACTATAAATTAGTTACTCCTATGGGAGTACTTTATTGCCTATATCATGACTATCAGCTGGCATTTACTGCTCACAGCTGCTGGGAACATCCTGACCTGGGATTAACCCTTCCTCCAGCCTGAAGCCTGCTGTGACCTCTATGTTTTCTCTCTCTCAGGCTCACAATACATGTTATATCTCAGTCTTATGCATACACATGCAAACTGAACACATATGAAACTAAATGATTTTAATTCTCAACAGCGGCTACTTTAGGCGATCTGAAATATAAAACATATTTAAAATTATTTTACAATTTTTTGTTTGCTAAATAAATCCATATATGTTAATTAACAGTTTTGATGCCCTTAGTGAGAATCTACGTACAATGGAAATTGTCATAAACATAAAAAAACATTGAAAGAGAAAGTGGTTCTAAAAGTTTCGACCAGTAGTGTATGTTAAATGGAACATTTTTGACATTTTATTTTATAACATTTAATACCACATAACACACATAAAAGTACTAAAAACTGGTACCAGCGAGTGCCGGTTAAAATTCCCAGGCATCAAGTATTGGTACCGTATCTGTTCAAATGTGAAAGGGACCCATCCCTAGTCAGGAGAGGGTGATCAGACTGCATTTAGATGTCTTGTCATTTTCAAATGAATATATTTTGGAGCGTTACTGTTTTTTGCCACAGTCAATGTATCTCAATAATATTCTCAGCCCACACATTGCTCTTATGACACAATGACTGCACGTCGTTTTTATGCCAACAGCAGCTTTTTGTATAATATTGGTGATGCAGAAAATCCTTCAAAGGCAACTGTATGTCGTGCTGTCAGGAATGTTACTGTTGCTCTTAAACTGTTACTGTACAGCTGAGGTGTCCATGGTGTCGATTGCAAACATTCAGTGATGTCAGGTTGTCCTCCTTAGCAGTGTTGCATGTCCCTACCTGCCACACAGGACACCAGGGTTTAATTCTGTGTAAAAAGTGTAATTGTGGTTTATGTCATCAGACATGCATAACGTAGCTTTAGTTAAAGTTTAACTGTGATTCTAGATGGGAGTCTCCTCCACTCACTAACACACAGACACACAAGAATAATGAAAGAAGAATTTCACAGAACTGCAGGAATCAGTGAAAGCAATAATTTAGTTGGTATCACATTTTGAGACTTCAATCATTATCTATTCATATATTTCTGGGTTTCCAGGCATCATTCACTGCATACATGGCAGTTACATTCACTGCTCCTTCACTGCATGAAGGAGATTGTTTTATTTGTTTTATATTATATTGCAGAGTTTATCATCTGCTCAATGAGTGTTAACATTGATTCTGTCATCTGATTATGCTGCACTTCTCATTTAATTAATCTGAGTATGCTTTGTTGATAACCACACAGTTTGTTCAAATGTAAATTTAATGTTTTGTGGTTTTATTCTCCTTTACTATACGGCCATTTTTTGTGACTCCTGTTTTTCCTGATTGGTTCTTCTTCTGGTATTATTTTTTGGCGGTTGGCAAATAACTTTGAGGTGTGCATTACCGCCACCGACTGGTATGGAGTGTGGTTCTTCATGGTTTTAAATTTACTTATTTACTGTTACAATAATCAAATTCTATTTATTAGTTTTTTTGCAAATCTAAGTATGATTTGAATATGTCTGCTGCCTAAACGTCTTTGCAATGTATCTATCAAATTAAAATTATCTTAAATATCTGCAAATTCTCTACTCAAAATTGTTCTTTCTTGTTCATATTTTCTATATAATATGTATAATAACATGTATAGTATTACATGTTCTATTGTTTTCTCTTCTCCACAATCCTTTGTATTCTAAATAAAGTATGTTTTATTTCCAACAAAATGTCTGGTCTACCATCTGATTGATTATGTTTTAAACTTAATAATGCTGAACTTGAGTCTGAACCAATTATTGTTTTTAATGGTTTTATATCCTCCACCCACTGCACTGCTAACAATATTGCTAATAATTCTCATGAATATATTGATAATCCATTTGTAATTCTTTTTCCTACTTTTATTTTAAATTCTGGTATTTTAAATGCTACTGCTATTTTTTCATCTGTTTTTGATGCATCTGTGTAAATCTGAACATAATGATAGTAATTGTTTATATATTCTTGTATTATACTTGAATCTAAAGTACATTTTGGATCCTTTTTCTTTTCCATCAATGCCATATACACCACTGCTTCTGGTAACAGCCACGGTGGCACTACTGGCAAAGGCAACATTGAACTTATTTCTTTATGATATATTTGAAATTCTTCTGCTATGTTATTGATAATCCAACCAAAACTCTTAACTTGTTTTTTTTTTTTCCCAGCATGGTTTTAAAATATCACGTGTAAGATGATCCGGATTATCGTTTTGTAAGTTTATCCAGTAATTTATTGCTAACTGTTTCCTTCATAGATCTAATGGATTTTAGAGGAAAATTCAGAATGAAAGACTTACCTTCACCGCCTTCACCTTCCTATGACTCTTCTGTGCAGCTTCCAGCCTTCCAGTCAGCATCCTGTCCGCCTGATTCTCCAACCAATCAAAGGACCCTCAGCTGTGTTCATCCTCGCTTGTCAGATGAGCTCATCTACAGGTCCTTCTCAAAATATTAGCATATTGTGATGAAGTTCATTATTTTCCATAATGTCATGATTAAATTTTTACATTCATATATTTTAGATTCATTGCACACTAACTGAAATATTTCAGGTCTTTTATTGTTTTAATACGGATGATTTTGGCATTCAGCTCATGAAAACCCAATATTCCTATCTCACAAAATTAGCATATCATTAAAAGGGTCTCTAAAAGTGTTTTTAATACAAAAAACGTCAACCTTCAAATAATCATGTACAGTTATGCACTCAATACTTGGTCGGGAATCCTTTTGCAGAAATGACTGCTTCAATGGAGGCAATCAGCCTGTGGCACTGCTGAGGTCTTATGGAGGCCCAGGATGCTACGATAGCGGCCTTTAGCTCATCCAGAGTGTTGGGTCTTGAGTCTCTCAACGTTCTCTTCACAATATCCCACAGGTTCTCTATGGGGTTCAGGTCAGGAGAGTTGGCAGGCCAATTGAGCACAGTGATACCATGGTCAGTAAACCATTTGCCAGTGGTTTTGGCACTGTGAGCAGGTGCCAGGTCGGGCTGAAAAATGAAATCTTCATCTCCATAAAGCTTTTCAGCAGATGGAAGCATGAAGTGCTCCAAAATCTCCTGATAGCTAGCTGCATTGACCCTGCCCTTGATAAAACACAGTGGACCAACACCAGCAGCTGACACGGCACCCCAGACCATCACTGACTGTGGGTACTTGACACTGGACTTCTGGCATTTTGGCATTTCCTTCTCCCCAGTCTTCCTCCAGACTCTGGCACCTTGATTTCTGAATGACATGCAGAATTTGCTTTCATCCGAAAAAAGTACTTTGGACCACTGAGCAACAGTCCAGTGCTGCTTCTCTGTAGCCCAGGTCAGGCGCTTCTGCTGCTGTTTCTGGTTCAAAAGTGGCTTGACCTGGGGAATGCGGAACCTGTAGCCCATTTCCTGCACACGCCTGTGCACGGTGGCTCTGGATGTTTCTACTCCAGACTCAGTCCACTGCTTCCGCAGGTCCCCCAAGGTCTGGAATCGGCCCTTCTCCACAATCTTCCTCAGGATCCGGTCACCTCTTCTCGTTGTGCAGCGTTTTCTGCCACACCTTTTCCTTCCCACAGACTTCCCACTGAGGGGCCTTGATACAGCACTCTGGGAACAGCCTATTCGTTCAGAAATTTCTTTCTGTGTCTTACCCTCTTGCTTGAGGGTGTCAATAGTGGCCTTCTGGACAGCAGTCAGGTCGGCAGTCTTACCAATGATTTGGGGTTTTGAGTGAAGAACCAGGCCGGGAGTTTTAAAGGCCTCAGGAATCTTTTGCAAGTGTTTAGAGTTAACTCGTTGATTCAGATGATTAGGTTCATAGCTCGTTTAGAGACCCTTTTAATGATATGCTAATTTTGTGAGATAGGAATTTTGGGTTTTCATGAGCTGTATGCCAAAATCATCCGTATTAAGACAAGACCTGAAATATTTCAGTTAGTGTGCAATGAATCTAAAATATATGAATGTTAAATTTTCATCATGACATTATGGAAAATAATTAACTTTATCACAATATGCTAATATTTTGAGAAGGATCTGTAAGACCTCAGCAGTGCCACAGGCTGATTGCCTCCATGCCACGCTGCATTGAAGCAGTCATTTCTGCAAAAGGATTCCCGACCAAGTATTGAGTGCATAACTGTACATGATTATTTGAAGGTTGACGTTTTTTGTATTAAAAACACTTTTCTTTTATTGGTCGGATGAAATATGCAAATTTTGTGAGATAGGAATTTTGGGTTTTCATGAGCTGTATGCCAAAATCATCCGTATTAAGACAATAAAAGACCTGAAATATTTCAGTTAGTGTGCAATGAATCTAAAATATATGAATGTTAAATTTTCATCATGACATTATGGAAAATAATTAACTTTATCACAATATGCTAATATTTTGAGAATGACCTGTATGTCGTGATTGTTCTGGGATTTCTTCATCCCAGCTGAGCTTTTCTTTACAAAGCTCTCTCAGAATGAGTTTAACAGGTAAGAGAAGTGGTGCCAAAAACCTTAGAGGATCATACACAGAGCTGACAACAGATAAAATGCCTCTTCTAGTGCATGGCTTGTTTGGCAGAAGAACTTTGAACATGAAGCTGTCAGAATTTGTGCACCATTGCATACCCAGAGCTCGTTGGACAGAAAGCTCATCTTTTTGCAAATCCAGGTCTTTAACGACAGACGCACTTTCACTGTCAGGAATGGAGTTTAGCAAAGCTTTGCTGTTGCTCATCCATTTAGTTAAATGTAAACCACCTCTTTGACACAATTTCATCAGCTCTTTTGCAAGTTTAACTGCTGCTTCAACTGTTGGCACTGACTTTAGGCAGTCATCCATGTAGACATTCTTTATAACTGTCTGTGTTGCTTCTGCTGAGATATTTTTGCCTCCATCTTCAGCGGTTCTTCTCAAAGCACATGAAGCGCAGCTAGGAGAAGATGTGGCTCCAAACAGGTGAACACACATTCTGTACTCTGCGGCTTCTTTAGTCATGTCACCATCCGGCCACCATAGAAAACGCAGCAAGTCTGCATCTTCAGCTGGAATTCGCACTTGGTAGAACATAGACTCGATATCTGCCATCATGGCAATAGGTTCTTGTCTAAATCTGAGCAACCCTCCAATGAGGGTGTTCGTGAGATCAGGTCCTCGCAGTAATACATCATTCAATGAAACTCCTTGATAAGATGCAGTGCAATCAAACACTACTCTTAGCTTTTTCTTTTTTGGAAGGTAGACTCCATGATGTGGAATGAACCATACCCGACCATCACTGCGATGATGTTCTACTGGGACCTTTACAGCATAACCCTTCTCCAGTATGTTGGCCATGAAAACCTTGTAGTCTTGACAAAAGTCTGGGTTTCTACTAAGCTTCCTCTTTAGAGAGTTAAGCCTTTGGACAGCAATATCCCAGTTGTATGGCATTATTACCTTGTCATCTTTCAGAGGCAGCTTGATGTAATAATGACCATTAATGAGCTGTACTGATGTAGTTACATCATGCATGAACTGCTTGTCCTGCTGGGATGGTTCTTGTTTATCCTCATACTGTCATTCTGGAAAATCTGCTTTGTATTGTTTCACCAACATGTCTTCAATGTTCAATACAGATATCCGATTGACAAGAAAATCTTGTTTTTCAGTGACACACAAATCCTTATCCTGACATCTGCTTACTGGTCCATTAATCACCCAGCCCAGAGCTGTTTTCACAGCATATGGCCCATCATTCTGGCTGTTGATGATTTTCCATGGTTCCATAGCCTTATGTGCGTTAGCTCCAATGAGAAGTCCAATATCTGACTCTAATCCTGGAAGACGGACTTGCTTCAGGTAGGGCCATTTCTGCACATCTTGTTCTTTTGGTATATTATCTTTTGTTGCCGGGATGTTTGGTTGAATATATACATCTGGTAGCAGGATAAAGTCCTGTTAATCGAGGCCACAGACCTCTAAGTCTGTAAGAACATAACTACAGACTTTCTGCTCTTGTGTCATGGTGCGAAGAAGGATTTCTCTCTTTTTTCCTTGAATTTTTAACTCATTAGCCAGATCATCTGTGCAAAAGGTTGCTGTGCTACCCTGATCCAGGAATGCATAAGTCTTGATGATCTTTCTGTTTTTCTTGTGTCTTATATGCACAGGTACAATGGGGAGTATGCATTCAGTTTGTCCGGCCCCGGTGACGTCACCTTCTTTGTATCCAGCTGACACGAGAGCACTTGTGACTTCACTTGTGTTTTGTGGATTGTCATCTCCGATGTTTTCTTCTGATACAACATCCTGTTTTACCACATGTAGAATAGTAGGGTGCTTAAGAGAACAATCAGAACATGAGGCCTTTTTTCTGCAGTCTTTATATAGGTGACCTGCGGTTAGACACCCAAAACAAAGACCGTGTGACTTTAAGAAATTTATTCTGTCCTTGGCAGGTTTTTCTTTAATTTTGTTGCAAACGTTCAAGGCATGCTTGTTCTCACAATAAAGACAGGGGCTTTGAAATGCACTGGTTGTCTTAAATGAAGAAGTCGTTTTCTCATGTTGACTCTTTGTAGCGTCTTTTCCATTGGATGATATATTCACAGCAAAACTGCTTCTCTTTGAAAGGCATTTTAATTGGTCATATTTCTTCTTTGCGCTGCTCTGACTACTTGGAGTGACATCAAGAATATCTCCAAACACCGGATCATTGGCAACTTTCGCTTGTTGGTAGATGAATTCCACAAGATCCGTAAATTCGGCTCTTGTTCCTTTCTTTTCTTGAATGTGGTAAGCATGGCTTCTCCACTTTTCTTTCAACTTGTATGGTAGTTTGCACAAGATTTTTTTCATATTTGTTGGATTGTTCATTTTACTCATATAGTCCACATCATTCACAGTGTTGGAACATCCGATCAGAAACAATGCAAATGCACTCAATCCCTTTCTGTCATCTGGTTTTATCTGAGGCCATTCAATTGCCTTTTTGATATATGCTGTGACAATGGTCAACTTATCTCCATAGTGCTGCTCAAGCAAAGCCCTTGCTTCTCTGTAAGTTCTGTTTGGTTTCATGTGCTCGCAGCTGCGTACAAGATCCAGTGGTTCTCCGCCTGTGAACTGTTCTAAATAGTACAATTGATCTTGTTGACTGTCAGTTTGGTTCTAAATGGCATGCTCAAAGGCTCTTATAAAAGATCTGTAGGTAAGAGGGTCACCCGTGAATACCGGAATTTCTCTATAAGGAAGTCGGGAAAGACTTTGCTGTTTTATGAGCATCTCAGTATGATGATTTTGTTGCTGCAAAACCTGGTACAGATCGTCAGGAAAGGAATGTGAATGTTGGGCATGTTTTGTAGCACTTTGTGAGTAAAACTTCCTTGATGTAGGAGGGAGATCAGCCTCCGCTTGATGTTCATCATCAAATTGTTCTTGCTTTACTGGATTGTCCACAGAATGAACAGATTCAGTTTTAAGTTTTAGAATAGCTCGTAAGGAATCAACCTCAGACTTCTGGGTATCTTCACTCTCTTCATACACCTTTAGTTTAGCATCTGATATGGCGAGCTCAGTCTCAATTTCTAGTTGCTCTTTTCTTAAGTTCAGACGGGTTTCTTCTAATTCAATTGCTTCTTTCTTTTTTATAGCTGCTGCTCTAGCTAAGAGTGCTTCACGATCTGCTTTAATTTTTAGCCCCACTGAACTTGTACTTGATCTTTGGGATGCCTTGCTTGTAACTGAACTGGTCCTGGAAACACTGTCATGTGGTCCTACATCCCCCTCTGGTGAGCACTTTGTATCTTCTGTCCATTCTTTAATGCCTTGTAAGAAAAGTTTAAACTCAGAATGTCTGACCTCAAACACATCCTGATCGTTACACTTATCATCTTCATTTAACAATTCACACAGCTCTTCATTAATGCGCTTGTATTCTCCATTTAACAAACATTGGAAGAGATTTTTCATTTATGAAATCAACATTGGATTCATTTTGTTTCAGTCTTTCGAGGGTATTCTTCTCCTTTGTCAGCTGTGATAGCTTTCCCCTTGTTTCTCCTTTTAATCTAGTGAGCTTGCCTTCTAGAGCTCGTTCCGTGGTCTTTGGCGCCCTCTTTTGGTCGTCTTGTGCAACTTCACTTTCGTCAGCCATCTTATCTTTTATCTATTTTAAATCTTTACACATAAACTGTAATCTTCCAAACAGCTTCGAACTCTTCTTAAAATGTACACATAAATATGTGACAGAGATCTTTTATGTGCCGGATTTCTTTACAATCCGGAATAAATAGGCCTTGACAGGCGCTGGCTCCGTTAGCAAGTTAGCTTAGTAACCAACCTGATGCGGGGAGAAGTTTCCTTCGTCCTTGCAGAGGCTCAACTCGAGTGGGCTTTATTTCTCCAACTCCGACAGGCGTTGTGCGATGTTTTCTACCGCTGGTCTGGTCAACCTCTTTCTGACTTGCTCTTGAAAGAATCCTGCTTGAGGTCAAAAAACTGTTACTCCTGAGGTGCTAGACTTCAGTCAAAAAAAAAAAAAAAAAGTATTCTTCTTCTACTAACTGTCCACAGACAATTAGAAGGCACCATGCAATGAGCTTCAACAAATAAGATTAAAGATGCCTATCTTATTCCAACAGTAGAGTAACAACTATAACTCACAGTTACAAATACAAAAAAAATAATAACACAGTATTAAGCTTCAATTATGCAAATGGTTCCTACAATGATGTTGGGGTACTTGAATACTCGAGGTATTCATATCCAAAGTGAGTCTAACAATTGTGCTTATGAAGGTGTTGATAAGCACCTGTTGCAGTTGTAGATATCATCTTCTGTATGACAAATGGCTGATTGTTTATCACTTCTATGGAAAGTAAAAAGCACACAAAAAAACACTTTTGAAAGGAAACTAAAATTTTGTAATTTATAGCTGTCACATGGTAATAATCACTCTTTTTACTGTCCTGAAGACACCAATGTCCTCGTGAACCCATTGACTTGCATGTACGTGTTTTTGGATAATAGTTGATAGGTTAAATTGTTTTTAAATTCTGTTCATCACCTCCAAATTAAACATGTTTTAATTATGGTCCAATTCATTTTCAAGGAACACGAGTGCAAGAAGCAATGCGCCATGTGGACCAGCAGTGAATTTGGATGCGCAGATTCCAGCTTCAAACTGTTCAGCGTAGAAGATACTCTGTTCCAGCTCCAAACAGTTTGTGGCACATAGATGGAAACCATAAACTTATATGGTCAGACTTACTTGTTTCAAAAAACAAGGACAATACTTCAGGTAGTTCCTGGACAAAGAAAAATAACTTCTCATTTAAAATAAATAGCCTATAGAAATTATGGAGTTATTGATTAATGTCAGAGTGGTAACAAGTTAATCATCATAAATCAAGCGTAAAAGATTTTCCCTGTCCTTTAGCGACCATCTCATATAAAACTGTTTTGGTCAAGAAAATTAAGTCACTCTGCTTCTGAAGGGTCAAACCTATTGTTTGTATGAATCAATTTAAATAATGAATAAAAATACATTGTATGCATGTTCATAAAAATGGATTCATAAAAATGCTTTGAGCGGTCATGGTCAGAGATTGATGTAATGTTTTAAACAAAAGAGGAAGCAAATTGACATTACAATTACATGCAATCTTTTAAAGTATTAGTCATAACGTTTCCATTTTTTATGGAACAGAAAATCATGAATTCTATTGAATATGACTAGACAAATTAGTTGCCCTAAGAAACATACATAACAATGAGACCAACTAACTCAATAAGATTAAAGTCAGTTAACATTTGTTTTCTCTTTTGAAAATTGTACTCTTTAGGAAACAGCCCTGTGGTTTGGCATGTCTATATTTACACTCTTAAGTGTTGGACACTGCAGAATAAGATCACTGAAGCAATTATATGCATTTGCTTTGGATGCCAGGCCTAAAGTCAGCAAACATAAGTGTTATAAATTAACTAGTATTACTGTTTGTTTGTTTTTGTTTAATGCAGAACTTAGTGTTTTACATCAGGCACCTTGTGGGTTGTTTAAGAATATATATATATTGAGCTGTTGGTGGGTGTCAGTTATTTTTCTGTTACATTGATATCCATCTGTGTTTGTGATAAAGATGGGTTATAACGATCCTATAACAATTGCTAATTCTAGCTTTTTATGCAAATGAGGCGTCAAATTTTTTGCGATTTTAGCTAATGTTACTTTGTAACTTGCTTAATGTTTTAATTTCTGCTCTGATATAAGCAAGTGTTACCTTAGTAACAGTGTTTGTCTGATGTTAATGGGCTAGAATTCTGTTATTTTCAGTTGATGCTAAGTTTAATTTATCATAAGCTTATAAATCTAGTGCAACTTCTAATAGATATAATTTGTTTCAGGTAACATACAGAACAAAACAGATGACAGAGAAACAGTCAGTCTATATTCATGCACAGCCTTAGACCAGTCTGTTGAAACAGATTGTACAGTACTAGATAAACTGTAAAGAATGTGTTGTGTACTTTGTGGGAGAAGAAAGTTCCCTAATTTAAAAATGATGAAGAGACAACTGGTTTCCTCTCAGAGCCGAACACGGGGGACCTTTTATTCAGAACACATCTCTGAATACATCTTCATACAAAATCCCAAAGAATCCCATAATCCCTTTCATGAGTCAAGATATATATACAACAGTCATATCAATGTTGTGTATGTGAGAATTTTTGACCAATAAGATGTACAGTAGCTGTCCTCCTGTGTCCATCCTCTCTGCTCAGAGTATCTGTGTGGATTAGGTGTTCCAGCAAATCCTCCCATAGCAACATACAGACCTACCTTTCCACAATAATAAGACTGTTAAACTATGTTACTGCTACCAGTGCTAATAAAAAATGTTCTGTTGTCTGTACAGATGGCGAATTGTTGTTCACGGGGGCATTGATGGCTTTAGTCGCCTCATTGTTTACCTGACTGCTGCCACCAACAATCATGCCACCACAGTTCTTAACAGCTTTCTTGAAGCTGTGAATACATATGGAGTGACATCACATGTTCGTTCTGACAAAGGGGGAGGGAATGTACAAGTGGCACACTTCATGGTCTCAACCAGAGGTCCAAACAGAAACTCTCACCTAACTGGAAGAAGCACACATAACCAGAGGTATTTGCCTTAAAATCTTTGTGTGTTCTCCACGTTTTTCATCCCGACTACTTCCATAAAAGTTGGTGCATTGTACATACAGTTAGATTTGCTTTACTCTAACTAAAACCAGGAAGATAGAGCACCTCACCCCAATACTAAAGTCCTTCCATTGGCTCCCCTTAGCTTAGAGAATAGACTTTAAATACTTCTAGTAGTTTATAAATTAAAGAAAGGCTTAGCAACAAAAATACATTAAAGACATGTCGTCATTGTATCAACCTTCCAGACCACTCAGGTCTTCTGATTCCAATCTGCTCTGCATCCCCAAAAACAGAACCAAACATGGAGAAGCAGCTTTCATTTTTTTATGCGGAATTTGAAACACTACCAGATCCAACTGGCTTGTTTTCTAATGTGATAAATGTTTATCATCAGACAATTG
The DNA here is from genome assembly GCF_021462225.1 of Girardinichthys multiradiatus. NCBI lineage: Eukaryota > Metazoa > Chordata > Actinopteri > Cyprinodontiformes > Goodeidae > Girardinichthys > Girardinichthys multiradiatus. Next base: position 2,749,376 of record NC_061807.1, read on the forward strand.
TTGTACTGACTGCAATATTTGAAAAATATTTAGGTTACAGCTTACAAAGATTTTCTTGATACAGAGTAGGTGCAAGTTTGTTTTTTGGAAACGTATCAACATGCCTTTTTCTTGAGGGTAGTTGCTTCTCATCAACATGCATCTGTGCCTCTTTTGGCACAACAGTTGTGACATTTAGATCTTTGTGATAGAAATGGCGTTTTTTTTCTTTTAAATTATTTTTTTTATTCAGACAGCAGAACAATACACAGTGGTATACCTGTTGTTATATTCGATATTTGCCGTGAACATACAATATATTAGGTTAGACATTTTGTATCTAAACATCTAAACATTGACCTGTTTGCACAGATATATTGTAATAAAATCACTGTTATGACACCATTTCAGTTTTCATTAAGAATTTGTTGATAACATCACATTTAACAGTTTGTAATTACTTTGTTGGTCTAATCTCTTATTGTTTTAACAAACATTTTCAGGAACATAGTTGGTGATTCTGTTGTTTGTGAAACCAGATAACAGCTAATACATGAGTGTGCATCAACAGAAAATGTCCAACAATAATATGGAAGTGTTTTAATAGTTGATCTGAACAACAATGCTGAGAACTGTTGTAATACATAATTAACAAGCGGATTATCCTCTTACTTTTTGGTATTAAATGGATCCAGAATATCCATGTCTATCAAGAGACTGAACCGTAAGAACAGTTTAATAATAGTAATTCTGATAACCAACAACATTCATAGAACATTCTGCGATTGATAAACTTGTTAGACAATGTTTAAATGGCCCAGCTTAAATCTGACCAAAACCAGAGTAGGCCAAAGAAATGCTTGCCATAAGGTTTTGGTGGAAGTCTTTGTGGTTTTCGGATAGCTTCAGAGTCAGGAAGCAGGGGGACAACTGTGGGAGACTGCAGTCAACAACTTCGACCTCGAGGTTTGAGCATACCACAAACCAGCCAGTCCAGAATGTTAGTAAACTCTTGAGGATGTCTGATGTTCCTTTTATGCACACAAATGAATGTATTATAATAACAGGGACTCTGATCAATACATTAGCAAGATTAATTTACTTGTTCATAATTCAATTTCCAAAAGCATATATGAAGAGTATTGAAAAATGTATAATCTTTGCTTACCATTTTCTATGAATCTTCGGAGGAAGCTCATGATCAAACAGTGATCCTCTAACGTGAGTATGTCATCATCTATATCTCCATCCTTAGGCCAGTTTATGTTATTGATTACCATCTACAAAAAGATTTGCAATGCAAATTAATTGGAATGTGTAACTGAAGAAAAAATAGACGGTGTTAAGGTAGAAGTTTTGATGTGTACAAATGTTTGTCTTTCAGTCCAAAATTGAAAAACAGACATAGGAAATACAAGACTAAATGGTGGCATGCACTGGGATGTACTGGCAAGCCATCTCAAGTGTACACCACCTCATGCCCCCAACTGCTGGATGTAGGCACTATCTCCACCTACTAACCTTAATAGACATGTGGGCATACAGGAAGGATGGATATTTGCATGCAGTGTTGATTTCTAATCTTTTCAAAGTAAATTTACCTGTTGTCTCTGCCTCACTGGCCCTTGGAAAAAGTACTGGCACAGCATCAGGCCTGAAACTAAAAAAATCCCACACACCTGTGTCTTTCAGCCCTCTTCGGATTTGTTTGACCTGTTGTTCTGTTCTTTCCAAAACCTACACATAAAAAAAAAAAATTTAAATAAAAAGAATATATAAACAAACAAATCTTATCGAGAGTAGTTTTTCATTTTTTATTTTCAGTTGCAGTACTTTTCACAATTACAAAGCTCAGTATGGTCCTGCAGTCATAACGTTCAATAGATAAGTTCAGTGTGTTCTCAAGCTCTGGGGTGTGTGTTTCATATAAGGTCCTGAATGCTTGAAATAAAATGACCATTTTTTTTATTGAAATCATAAAATGTTCGTTCGTCGTCTTCCTCTTATCCAGGACCGGGTCGCGGGGGCAGCAGACTCAGCAGAGACGCCCAGGCGTCCCTCTCTCCAGACACCTCCTCCCGTTCCTCCAGGGGGAGCCCAAGGCATCATAAAATGCTTTTGTTTAAAAACTTTGTTTTCATTGTTATAAAAATTAACATCACAAAGCTTATTCAGTGGATTTTTAAAGTTGTAGAGTTGATTTTTGGAATCTCTGATTCGAAAAATATAGAGTTGACTATTTCTATGGGCACCATAAAGATGTTGATTTTGCCTTTTTTAAAGAAGAAAAAGACAATCTCTTGCAATAATTTGCCTTCTGTCAAACTACTATCTTTCCACACCATTCAGATGTAGATATATCAGGTGGGGCAACTAGTCTACATTCACCTTAACAGTTTGTGTTGAAATTATAAATGACCTTTCATCAGATATTGTTTCTGCAGGTATAATAACTTACAGCATGGAGGAGTATTTTTTCTTCGAGCCAATGTCTGTTATTGACTGTAACTCCAGGAAGATCCCATAGCAACGTCAAAGAGAGAACCACGGATTTCTCCTCCTCTGACGAATCCTTTTTTTTCCTGTAAGTATTAAATGTAGGATAAATAAAACAGTATGACATCACATGATACAAATGCAAACCAAAACATGTACCCCAAAGTACATCTGAAGAATTAAAAAAAATGCAAATAAAAGAGTTTGTATCTCATGACATTTACAAACAATATCATGGAAAAAGAAAATCTTTTGTTGTAGGTCTTGTTACATAGTCAAAGTAAAACTGAAAATTTACAAACCATTCTTACGACTTCACGGACATCTTGGTCTGCACAATCAGACTCAGTTACAGTGGCTGTTTCTGGGTCCCCTCCAAACAGCACATGGATGATTCCTGGGCTGAGACCAACCAGACGAGGACCACCATTCAGAAAGCTGTGGCCGATAATGCGACCCGCCACCACAAAAACGTCGCTTTCTAGAAGCAACCTTGATGTAGAAGGAATGAGATGGTCCTGCTCACCTTCAAACAGCAATGTCTACACATCTGTCAAACAATTGATAATATTAACACAAACAGGTTTTTTCTGAACAATCTCCATAGCTGCCAATTCAAGAAAAATGAATAACCATAACAGTTTCGTCATCAAGCATGAATCCATTCTGAAGGTTTGACATGAATATTGAAAGGACATGCCCTCTCCAATGGCAGCATCACCTAAAAAAAGGACAGAAGACAATTCAAAGACAGAAGACAATTTGTAGGTCCAAAATGAAAGCCAAATCTTGCGAGACACTATGTCTCCATCCAGTTGTAGAGTAAAGACTGGACTAATTCCTTTTTGGATGTAAAACACTCTGGTTTATAAGGGGAGTTGGAGGAGTTGACAGAATTTTTAAAAATAAATGATTTTTTTACCTATGAGATGACATCGCAGTGGGTTAGTCCACTGCACCCGTGACCTTTCGTAGAATCTCACAATGACATGGTTCCTTTCCTTCAGGGTATCCCTTAAACTCAGGGTAAATGATAGACTTTCTCTATCCTTGTTTGCTTCATGTACTGACTCAATGTACAACTCAGACGTTTTGGCTGGAACTACTTCTGTAATCCAAGCTTGAAAGAAACATGATCAAAAAAGTGTATACAAACTGATGCAACAGTGCAATAAAATTTCTGAATCTATATACATTTAAAAAAATAACATTAAATCAAAATTATATGCAACCATCCATTCCAACCAACCATTTTCTAAACTTGCTTCATCCAAATAGGGTACTTTGAAACCTGGTGCCTATCTCCTGTTCAACAAGCAAAACTTATGCAACATACAACCATGCCAGGTTTCCATTTATTTTCTGATAACACAGACAAACACAGGAAAAAGTAGTTTTTTCAAAGATAGTTTAATGTAAAATAAGGCTTTGGTAAACCTACAGTTGCTTAAATACAAACCCCTACAGCATGTGAAAGAAATGTGAGCAAGAACTAATTATTTAAAAGTCTCACCTTTACTAGTAACTATAGAAGTGCATAGCATTCAAAGTAATAAACAACTACAAAAACCTTGTCATTACAAGAAGAATTGTCATAATAATTACAAGATCTTGATGTTAACTAATGAGAAACCCATAATAGCAAAACGCAGATCTCATACTTGAGATAACTGGAAAGCAGCCATTTACTGCAGCTGCCCAACATTATGTGGCACCCTAGTGGCCATGGATTTAAACAGAGTTCTAACGTGTTTATTGAGCAGTAAACTTGAGTCCTAATTCTAACCTGTACATGGTACTTACCATTTCTGATGTCCCTCTGAATATCTGGAGGATTATGCTGTGAGAGACATAGTCCCTCCAGTGTGTCCTGGGCCATCCCCTGGGCCTCCTCCCAGTGGGACGTGCCTGGAACACCTTCCGAGGAAGGCATCCAGGAGGCATCCGGTATAGATGCCCGAGCCACCTCAACTGGCTCCTCTCGATGTGGAGGAGCAGTGGCTCTACTCCGAGCCCCTCCCGGATGGCCGAGCTCCTCACTCTATCTCTAAGGGAGTGCCAGGCCACCCTACGGAGGAAGCTCATTTCAGCTGCCTGTATCCGGGATCTCGTTCTTTCAGTCATGACCCAAAGTTCATGGCCATAGGTGAGGGTAGGAACGAAGACCAACCGGTAAATCGAGAGCTTCGCTTTTCGGCTCAGCTCTCTCTTCACCACAACGGACCGGCACAGCGCCCCCATTACTGTGTCAGCCGCACCGATCCGTCTCTCGATCTCCCGCTCCCTTCTTCCCTCACTCGTGAACAAGACCCCGAGAAACTTAAACTCCTCCACTTGAGGCAGGAACTCCCCTCCAACCTGAAGAGGACAAGCCACCCTTTTCCGGTCAAAAACCATGGCCTCGGACTTGGAGGAGCTGATTTTCATCCCTGCCGCTTCACACTCGGCTGCAAACCGCCACAGTGCATGCTGTAGGTCTTGGCTAGAGGAGGCCAGCAGGACCACATCATCTGCAAAAAGAAGACAACACAAATGGGTTGGTTTAAATTTGAAATGGCAATGGACAGACATTGCTGGTGGCTGCAGATTTCCCTGTACAAACCCTGATCTGAACCTGTCTCCAGTGTCACCACTATATCGGCAACTTGGTGCTGTGAAGAGCTGTGAGTTGCCCCACTGGTGGAAGAGAAAGATTCCTCTCCATTCTCACTTTCAGCCTGTCTTTCCCTGTCATCCTGCGATAGCCTTTAGAATCAATTTAACAATCAATTTGCATCTGATTCTTGAAGTACTTATTAACATGAAATACAAACATTTCAATATGAAAATAAACAGAAAAATTTTATCACAAACAAGATGTTGGCACATACAAATTAAGTTATTGTTAATACTTTGACCATGTGTGTGTTTTATGTCTTTCTCCACAATGTGTTTTATGTGATGGTTTCAGATTATGTGTACCACCTATCTATAAAAACAATTATTAGCCATGGATTTATTGTAGGCACATAGGGTATAACTTCCCTATCCATGGAATGTAACTTTGCATTATAAAAGTTAACTAACCATCCATACGTAAATATGAGTTTGACTTATCACCTTCCCAAATAACATCCGTTCTGATTCAGCCGTTAATTATTCATCACTTCACTGGAAGGAGTAAAGCCTACTGTTCTGCATATTGGTATATGAATGTGATTGTGAATGGGTTTATGTGACTCAAGTGTAAAGTTCTTTAAGTGGGTGGTATGTCAGGAAAGAATCAGAATCAGAATCAGCTTTATTGCCAAGTTCGTGCATACAAACAAGGAATTTGACTCCGGTACACTTTGCTCTTTTGTTCTGTTTTTGCATTACAGAATATACATATTTACAATGTACAATATACAAATATCTAATAGAAAAGGTGCATTTGCAACATCTGTATGGTGTTGTTCTGTACTCTATTGAATGTTCATCAGAGAAACAGCCTGGGGGAAGAAACTGTCTCTGTGGCGGCTGGTTTTAGTAAACAGTGCTCTGTAGCGACGGCCTGAAGGTAAAACTGAACAGTTTATGTGCAGGGTGTGTGGGGTCTGCAGAGATTTTGGCAGCTCTTTTCTTGACCCTAGACCTGTATCAGTCCTGGATGGAGGGAAGGTCAGCTCTGATTATTCTCTCTGCAGTCCTGATTATTCGTTGCAGTCTGGACCTGTCCTGTTTTGTGGATGAGCCAAACCACACTGAGATGGATGAAGACAGGACAGATTGAATGATTGCAGTGTAGAAGATGACCAACAGCTCCTTTGGAAGGTTGAACTTCTTGAGTTGCCTCAGGAAGTACAGTCTCTGCTGGGCCTTCTTTCGAACAGTGTCTCCTCAGAGATAGTGGTTCCTAAGAACCTGAAGTGGTCCACGGCCGATACAGTGTTGTTGAGGATGGTGAGGGGGGTGTATGGGGTTGCTGTTCTCCGAAAGTCCACCACCATTTCCACAGTCTTGAGTGGGTTTAGTTCAAGGTAGTTCTGACCGCACCAGTGTACCAGCCGATCCATCTGCTGTCTGTATGCAGACTCATCACCGTCCTGGATCAGTCCAATGACAGTGGTGTCGTCAGCAAACTTGAGGAGTTTCACGGACGAGTCCGATGAGGTACAGTCATTTGTGTACAGAGAGAAGAGGAGTGGGGATAGAACACACCCCTGGGGGCACCAGTACTTATTGATCTGGATCGGGAGAAGATGCTCCCCAGTCTCACCTGCTGCTGTCGGTGTGTCAGGAAGCTGTTGATCCACTGACAGGTGGAGGCTGGGACGTTGAGCTGTGTGAGCTTCTGGTAGAGGATGTCTGGTATGATAGTGTTGAAGGCCGAGCTGAAGTCTACAAACAGGATCCTGGCGTACGTCCCTGGGTGGTCGAGGTGTTGCAGGATGAAGTGTAGACCTAAGTTAACATCATCATCTGCCGACCTGTTTGTTCGGTAAGCAAACTGCAGGGGGTCCAGCAGGGGGCCTGTGATGTCTTTCAGGTGCTTCAGCACCAGCCGCTCAAAGGATTTCATGACCACAGACGTCAGGGCTACAGGCCTGTAGTTATTTAATCCTACGATGGTGGGTTTCTTGGGAACCGGGATGATGGTGGATCATTTGAGGCAGAAGGGGACCTCATATTTCTTCAGTGACTTGTTGAAGATCCTTGTGAAGATCGGAGCAAGTTGATTTGCGCAGGCTTTCAGGCATGATGGGGAGACGTTATCAGGTCCTCCAGCTTTCTTTGTTTTCATACGCTGAAAGAGCCTGTTTACATCTTCCTCTGAGATCTTTAGTGCAGGCAGAGGATCGGTTGGTTGCTTTATGGGAGGAATTTGTTCCTGAATGGGATGTAGAGGAGATGATTTGAGGTGTGAATGGCTTCTTGTCATGTCTGCAGTAGAAGCCATTCAGACGGTTGGCCAGGAGACGACTCTGTTCAGGATGGGTGGAGGGGCTCTTGTAGGCAGTCAGGTTTCTCAGACTAGTCCATACAGCTGAAGTATCACCAGTAGAAAGGCTGTTCTTAAGCTTCTCACTGTAGCTTCTCTTAGCTGCTTTGATCTCTTTTGTTAGTCTGTTCCTGGCCTGCCTGTACCACGCCCAATCTCCACTGTTGTGAGCTTCTTCCTTTTCCCTGCGCAGGTTCCTGAGGTGTGGAGTAAACCATGGCTTATTGTTCCCAAAGGTGCAGAAGGTCTTGGTCTGCACACGCATGTCCTCACAGAAACTGATGTATAATGTCACCACATCAGTTAGTTGGTTTAAGTCAGTGGCTGAGGTTTCAAAAACAGTCCAGTCTGTGCATTCAAAGCAGGCCTGTAGCATCTGCTTTGATTCCTCAGTCCACTTCTTAACACTGTGAACCTTGGGTTTGGAAGCTCTTAGTCTCTGTCTGTAGGTTGGGGATGAGGTGGATTAGATAATGATCCGAAAAACCCAGAGCAGCCCTGGTAACAGCATTATATGAGTCCTTTAAAGCTGTGTAACAATGGTCCAGTGTGTTTTTGTCTCTGGTGGGACACTTAATATGCTGTTTGTATTTGGGGAGTTAATTTGAGAGGTTTGCTCTGTTAAAATCTCCCAGTATTATGATGAAAGAGTCCGTGTATTTTTTCTCCAGGTCTGTAATCAGCTCAGCAAGATGTTTTTCCGTGGCAGAAGTGCAGCCATGCGGTGGAAAATATGAGCCGATTATTATAAACGAGGAAAACTCTCTCGGTGAATAAAACGGCTTACAGATTATGGAAAATGACTCCAGATCCGGACTACATGTTTTTCCCAGCACTTTTACGTCCCTGCACCAACCTTCATTTATATAAAAGCAGATTCCGCCTCCTCGCTTATTCCCCGATAGCTCTGCGCTGCGATCTGCTCTGAGCAGCTGGAAGTCCGGTGTTACATCGATTCGCGTTTCCCCATCAGATACGGTTTCCCCAGCGTCTCCTTGCCGCTCACGCGGCAAAAAAGGCGCGTGCTTGTTGCAGGCTCGGAACCGTCGCGCTGTGCTCGCACCACAGGGGAACTACGGTAACCCTGAAAGCTCAAATGTCGTGTTTCGGAGAAGTCGATCTACATTTGTTTAGCTAGTGTGTTGTTATTAGATAAACTAATATATCATCATTTGATAGATAGATAGATAGATAGATAGATAGATAGATAGATAGATAGATAGATAGATAGATAGATAGATAGATAGATAGATAGATAGATAGATAGATAGATAGATAGATAGATAGATAGATAGATAGATAGATAGATAGATAGATAGATAGATAGATAGATAGATAGATAGATAGATAGATAGATAGATGTAAATATAACGACACATATTTATATACACACACACAGACATATATATATATATATATATATAGAGAGAGAGAGAGAGAGAAACTACAGATATCTATACTGTTGTGATCCTATATGGTCCTATAAATGTACTATAAACCCCGTCAGATTCCCCCTGCATAAAACAGGGGAAACGGTCCTATAATCTCCATCAGATACCGTTCCCCCTGTAATAAACAGGGGGAACGGTATCTGATGGAGATTATGTATGGCTCTGAAATGTCTAAGCATTGATGAGGTGTTATTATTGTATACCAGCTCTCTGGCACACAACAAACACTTCACCTGAAATACAAAGATGAAAGTTCATTGATACAGAATTATTGGTAATGATGCAAATAAAATTAGGTAATGTGCTGCAAACACACTTTACACAAACCTTGTTTTGAGCAAACATTTCAAATTACTCCCAGATGGGAGAAGTTTTCCTTTTTTGTTGCCTCCATTCTTCTCAGATGCTCCTATTTCTGCTGACGTGCGACCAAACCACTACAACAACCCACGAAGCAACAAGTGTCATCGCGCTTTTATTTTGAAATCCCACACGCAAAATGAAGCAGTGACGTGTTCACGGAAATGCGAGACATCGTTTGTCATCGGTCACGTGGTTTACCGCAAGACAACACAAACATTGAACCTTTTTACTCTGTAAACTCCTCGAAGCTTTGCTTCAAATGTTCCATCTCTAGAGTTTGGATCGAAGCCGAGTTATAACTACTCAGTAACTGTTAAAGGATCTTTTGAAGAGAAGCTAACAACAAAGATGTGGAGACAGCAGCTCAAACGGTGGCAGAGTGCAGCAGTGGGAGAGATTTCCCAAACAGCTAAAGAGGACAAAGAAGATCAGCAGCGTCTCAACATCCTGGAGGCTGATTTCAACCCTAAAGTTCTGCTGCACAGATTAGGTTTGTATGTTTTCATGTCAGTTACAGTTTAGGAACATTTTAGGTGACTAATGGATTAGCTTCTTAAAGACCAAATGTTCATCATAGACTTAAAACGGTAAACGCTTCGTTACTCGGTGGGAACGACCCACGTCCGCCATTTTGATTGGTTTGTTGTCCTTCGACACCGATACAAGTTTGTTTAGAAACTAATTAATAGGGCTGCATGATATTAGAGAAACCTGTGATGTGTGATAACAGTGTCTAATAGTGTGATGACGATATGACTTGTGATATATGAACAAATACTTACAGAGCATCAGGAAAGTATTCACAGCGCTTCATATTTTAAGTTACAGCCTCTTTACAAATTGTATTAATCTATCCACCAAATTCTACACATACTCCATATTTGTTTGTAGAAATTTGAGTATTATTATGAATTATTATTATGTATTATGAAGGTAGAGTCTTAGATTATTTTGGTGCTCATAGGAAATGTATTATAAAATGCCAAGATTACAATGCGTAAAAAATATTTGGTCATAATGAGAGTCAATGGGACCAAATTGGTAACAAATATAAAGAGCGTATGCTAAATTCATAGCTCTTGTTCTACAAACCTTGCAATCAAAAGGATAAACAAATAAAGGTTAAAAGCAAATCCTGGCCAAGTTTCATAGAACTGACCTTTAAACTGTCTGAGAAATTGAGAATTTAAAAAGACAAACAAGCAGAAAGCACACATTTGGTCCCCCAAGGTGCCTAATGGGTTAAAGTAAGTTTTAGAGCTTCTTTCACACGTTTTTATATGTGGTTATAATGGGAGTCAATGAGATTAATTGGACAGGACAGGGTAAAGATGTGCCTCTAGTAAAATAATATTAGGAAGGATAAATAAATAATAGAAACAACTAGGAATAAAAGGTGAACAGAATTACAAACTATATAGTACAGAATTATTTTAATATTTTGCCCTGCGATGGACTGGCGACCTGTCCAGGGTGTACCCTGCCTCTCGCCCATAGACTGCTGGAGATAGGCACCAGCTCCCCCGCGACCCACTATGGAATAAGCGGTAGAAAATGACTGACTGACTGACTATTTTAATATTTAGGCTGTAAAATGCTTTCAAAAATAAATATTTGGCACAAATGGAAAAAACTTGAAAAAATATACATAAATACAAACTCTAGACAAGATAAAGTACATAAATCTAAACGCTAAATACATAGAAGGAAGATGTAAATGAGGTGAATAAGTATTTGCTGTATTGTACATGATAATGTCAGTAGCCTAAGCCTAAATGGTGAAGCTTAAGTTGGTGTCTTGGTGGTTTATCTCCATCATGTTTGACTTGGCCAGTGGGAGATGACCCTTTTGTGATTCTTTTCACCATAGAACCTTTCCATTGATGCCATTTTAAACCAGGGTCTTTCTTATTGTTCAGTCTAGAACATTGACCTTAAATAAGGAATATCATGTCTTCAGTGGTTTAGATGTTGTCTTGGGTTTTTTGGTGACCAATTAGATGAGTTTTCTCAGACTATTTTTGGTAGGCAGTTTAGGAGTCATTTATAGTTTTTTCTTTGTGTTTGGTCATAGTTTGGGTCTGTCTTATTTAGTTTTGATAATTCTGTTTGGTTGGGTGACAGTGTTTGGTTTATATGTGAATGGACACTCTGACCTATATTTTACTCTACCACTGGTGGGTGAAATCTATATAGGTGTCAGGGTTAGAGGGCATCAGGGGTTGGGGTATGTGGAGGTCATACAGTTTGTTACCGCTCTCTGTTGTATACTGGTTTGGCTTCATCATATCGACATATTGACCATAATTGCCATCTTTTTGCATGCTGCCATAAACCGCCACCCTGGATATTGGATTTCATTCAATACTTAGCTTGTATTTAATAAATGGGAGCATTCCCAAACTTATCTCCCAGTCTGGACATTACCTTATGAGCGTGTTAGGACCTGGATTAGCAGCACCCAGAAGCGACTCACGGTGGTTATCTGGATTCCCAAATCTTTTGAAATGTCTTTAACCCTTTCCAGACGCATATATTTTAATGACTTTGTTATGATCCAGGATGAATGTAGTATTCATATTCTAGGAGTATGCTCTTTTCACAGCCTTCCATTGGAAACAGGTTTTTCTACCAGGATTATGAAGCAGTGATTAACATTCAAGGGAAGGAACAACAAGGCTGGGAGACAGGAACATAGCACAGTTCATAGCACAGATTTCTGCCATGGCAACCACGGATAACTATACGGGAGCCGGCAGCCAGACCATAAAGGCAATATTGGCTTGTTTTTTTTTTTTCCTAAACATAAAGTTTCTCAGGTAATGAAGTGCATTGTTTCACAGAGGTTGTTGCTATTTATGTTCTGTTAAAATCAAACATCTGACATCCAAAGATTTCATTATCAAATTAAAACAATCAACGATATGTTTTCAGAAAACCGTAGTAGGACTTAGTGTCATGATTTGTGATCGGCCATGTTGCTCACCTTAGCACAACTGTCGGATTATTTCACTCACCTGTTTCTCCAGTATTTCTACCCGTTTCTCCACCGATGCCAGATCATTTCTTTGCCTTGCCACAGCGATCCAGCAGTTTTCATGATCAACTTATTGCGTATGACCCAGTTTCCGTTGCTACATCTATGATTCTTGCTAAACACTTGTTGGACCAAGCCTTCTGTGTATGCTCTTTTGCCTGCCTTCCGTTATCTCCTCATCTTGCCTCATGGCTTCTAGTAGGCTTGTTATTCTCTGCCTCCTCTGTGTATGAATCTATTCTGAAGACCATTGCAGTTGAAAACATTACAAAGTGGGGAAAAACTGTACCTGGTTTTTCCAGGTCTTTCTTAGGCTTTCTGTGAGTGCTCCTTAACTCTTGGACAACATGTTTGATTTGATTCTTTTGACTCTTCTTTCTGAATTCAGTTTTATCTATATAGCACCAATTCACAACACGTCATCTCAAGGCACTTTACAAAGTCAATTCAATCAAATCATACAGATTTCAAGTCAGGTTCATACATTCCAATTAATCCTGACTTTCAAACAGTGCAGTCAATACAGTTATTTATTTAAATTGGTTAAAACATTTTCTATCTAAGGAAACCCAGCAGATTGCATCGAGTCAGTGACTTGCAGCATTCACTCCTCCTGGATTAGCATGTAGAGACTGGACAGTCGCTGTCATTGACTTTGCAGCATCCCTCATAGTCAGCAGGCATGTATGAGTATGAAAGAGAGCACATACATTTAGTCACAATGGTTAGTAGTTAGTCGCAGTAAACACCCAGTCAGTAGCTATGTCTAGGAGAAAGATAGGGTTAAACACTGAAAGACAGGGCCAAGTGTATCATCGGTAGAAGGTAAACATCAAGTTGTTGGCACCAGAAGCTTGGCTGATGCCCCCCTCCAGGAAGGTGTCACAAGTAGATACAGTGTCAGGCTAGGTGTCGCTTCTAGGAAGTGAAAAGAGAGAGAACATGAAGTTAAAATCTGAAATAGTAGCAAATAATGCAAATGTGGAGAGTAGTATGAGAATGTAGCAGAGAGAGTGAAAGTGGTCATTATGTCCTCCAGCAGCCTAAGCCTATAGCAGCATAATTACAGAGATAGCTCAGGATAACCTAAGCTACTCTAACTATAAGCTTTATCAAAAAAGAAAGTTTTAAGTCTAGGCTTAAAAGTAGACAGGGTGTCTGCCTCACGGACTAAAACTGGGAGCTGCTTCCACAGGAGAGGAGCCTGATAACTAAAGGATCTGCCTCCCATTCTACTTCTAAAGACTCTAGGAACCACCAGTAGGTTTGCAGCCTGAGAAGTGCTCTGTTAGGAACATATGGACCAATCAGATCTCTGATGTATGAAAAAGTTTGATCATTAAGGGTTTTGTATGTGAGAAGGAGAATTTAAAATTCTATTCTGGATTTAACTGGGAGCCAATGAAGGGAAGCTAAACTAGGTGAAATATGATCTCTCTTTTTAATTTTCATCAGAACTCTTGCTGCAGCATTTTGAATCAGCTGAAGGCTTTTGACTGCATTTTGTGGACATCCTGATTGTAAAGAATTACAATAGTCCAGCCTTGAAGTAACAAATGCATGGACTAGTTTTTCAGCGTCACTTATGAGTAGGATATGTCTAATTTTGGCAATGTTCCGGAGGTGAAAGAAGGAAATCCTAGAAACCTGTGAAATGTGGGATTAAAATAACATGTCCTAGTCGAAAATAACACCAGCGTTTTTACTTTATTACCGGAGGTCAATTTAGTGCCATCCAGGTTAAGTGATTGACTAAGCAGTTTCTTTTTTAAAGACTTCGGTCCAAAGACGACAACTTCCGTTTTGTCTGAATTTAGAAGCAGAAAATGTAAAATCATCCAAGTTTTTATGTCTTCAAGACATGCTTGTAGTCTATCTAACTGGTTGGGCTCATCAGGATTTATTGATAAGTAAAGCTGAGTATCATCAGCATAACAGGGAAATTTTATCCCATGCTGCCTGATAATTTTACCTATTGGAAGCATACATATAGGAAAGAGACTTAGCTCCAGTACTGAACCCTGTGGTACTCCACAGTTAACCCTGGATTTTAAAGATTATTTATCATTTACATGAACAAACTGGAATCTGTCAGACAAGTAAGATTGAAACCAGCCTAGTGCTGTTCCCCCGATAGCTACAGCATATTCCAGGCTTTCTTATGGTGCGTTCTCACCAATCGCGGATTCTGCGATAGGAGCGCCTGATTTACATGTTATCCCTATGTAGAGGCGCTTTCAGGAGCGGTGCGAAGGACTCTGTGCAAAAGGTATGCCGAGCGAAGCGAGAGCGATGGACGATTTGAAAAATCTGAACTTTTTTCTAAATTCACGTCGCATCAACCAATCAGGGACTGGATGTAGCTGTGGCATAGGGTGAAGGACCGCAGCGGAGAAGAAGCTGTTGTCAGTGAAGATGAAGGACCAGATCATAGTGGCGGTGTGCGGCAAGCCTGAGTTGTATGACTCAACCAATTACTTGGCGGTCCTCATCCATATGTTTAGGCACAAATATCTTATATTTAGGAGATGTGGACATTAAAAATCGGCTGGTTTTTTTATTGAGCTGAGATTTATTTACTCACCAAAGGCAGATGGACAGGCGTTCAGCAGCAGGGATACAGCGCCAGTAGTTGGTGTCCCAGAGGCCGATTCGTCTCCCAATGCGGGACAGCAGATCTTCGTACTGGGTCCTGGATAGACGGAGGTACCGCTGAAATCAACCATCATCCAGACGCAGCTCCTGGAGTAGGTGGTGGTACTCTCCAAACTGTTCCCGTCCCTGAAGAATCTGGTGAACCCAGGGATGTCGGCGGCGTTTTTCGACTCTCCACAGGTAAAACACCGTAATTAGGTCCGTGAAATCCATGTCCGCCATGTTCAGTTGAAACCAGCAAGCAGCAAATGGACGCTCCTCCTATTTGATGACGCGGCGAAGTGTTGCTGTTTGTTGCCATTTGGTAACGTGGAGTTCACACGGAATGTCAAGCGAGCAACAGCACACAAATGATGCGAAATATTCGCAGAATCCGCGTTCGGTGTGAATGCACCTTTAGAACATATTTTGATGGACTGTATCAAATGCAGCACTGAGATCTAACAGGACAAGTACAGACACAAGTCCATTATCTGAGGCCATAAGAATATCATTAGTGACTTTCAGCAGAGCTGTTTCAGTGCTATGATGAGCTCTGAAACCTGAATGAAACTCTTCAAACAGATCATTGCTGTGTAAATGCTCACACACCTGATTAGCAGCTATTTTCTCAATAATTTTAGATGAGAACGGTAGATTGGATATAGGTCTGGAATTTATTAAGTCACCTCGATCAAGCGAAGGTTTTTTAAGTAAAGGTTTAATTACAGCTACCTTAAACCAGAAGACCAGATGTCTTTCTAGGGGCACCTAACTTTGACTGGTCTACGTTGAAATTGTCCTTTCCACTTCAGGATTATGGTTGCAGCAGTGCTCACTGGAACATTCAGAAGCTTAGAAATGCAGCTGTAACCATTGCCATTAGTATGTTTTGCAATAGTAATACCTTTTTGTGAAGGTCTCTTTGCTTTTACCAGTTTTACCCCTCTGTGCAATACTTTAGAAATAAGAAACCTTCTTATAGGATATCAATAAATTTTAAACCAGCTGATATTGATTTGAACATATAAAAGATGCTTTCTAAATGCTTGACAGATTTAATATGGTTGTTTGGCTTTTTATACACCTTCAGACATCCATTTCTTCATGGGTTAAATACTTATTCTCTGTCATTCCAAGTTTTTACCCTTAGTTTTCTTTGTGGAATAATTGGCTTTAATTTCTTATTATATGAGGAGTATTTGATAGTTGCCAACATCTGGTGTGAATTCTAATGTCATTGTTTTTAAAAGAAATATTTAAACAGAAAAAACGTTGACGTGTTCATTGTTTATTGTACCTGCTTTAAAACCTGATTATTCCACATTGAAACTACTGAAAATATTAATTATACGGCACACTGGAAACAATTATAGACAAGCGAGATGGAGACAAAAAAGAAAAAAATGGTTTCAGTATATGGTTGTTGAGAATGAGTGAACAGATCATGACATAAATCAACAGACATAAGAAGCAACAATGCAAAATAAAAGGATAAGAATAAATGGTAATTAAATCAAATAATTTAAAGTAATCAAAGCACCTAAATATATCTTTATTAAAAAGTGACTCAGTCCAGGCTGAAGTCAAAAAACTTTCTAATAATCATGATGTGTTTCAGTGTTTCCTGCAGATGTTAAGCAGATGCTGATGGTTAAAGAAGAAGCTCCTGTAAACCATAGACCTTGTGCTGGCCTACATGACCCAAAGCCCCACCACATAAAGGAGGAACAGGAGGAGGTCTACACCAATCTGGGGGGAGAGCAGCTTAATGGGAAGGAGGAGATTGATGCCATCAGGTTTCCAGTCATTGCTACTCCCATAAAGAGTGAGGATGATAAACAGTCCTCTCTGCTCTCACAGCTTTATCAAGACCAAATTAAAGGCAGAGCGCTTCCAGAAAACATCGATGGAGGAGAAGAATCCATCAGGATACAAGATCATGGAGATGGTTCCATTTCCTCAGAAACTGAAGACACCGAGAAGGATGAAAAGGCCGATGATGTAAAGCACCCCGTCTCTGATCTCAAACACTTGTCAGACTCTGGACTGAAATCTATGGACATGGACAATGACTGGAAGGACAGCAGAGCTCCTGATTCAGATGGAAACATCAACAAACCTTTTGGCTCCCCTGAGTTTGCTGAACATTTTGTTCACCATGGCTTCCTTCAGAAAGACATGATAAATTCAGAAATAGGATCTTTAAGCTTGCTGGATGGGAAGAAATGTTTCACAAAGAAGAAAAATGTGGAATCACCAAAGAAAGTCCAGACAGGAGTGAAGTTTAGCTGTGAAGACTGTGGTAAAACCTTTATTGGAAAATGCACTTTAAACAGACATAAGAGAATCCACACTGGAGAGAAACCTTTCTGTTGTGATCTATGTGGACAAAGATTTAACCAAAAAGGAAGTTTAAATAGACACATGAGAATCCACACTGGAGAGAAACCTTTATGTTGTGATCTGTGTGGACAAAGATTTAACCAAAAAGGAAGTTTAAATAGACACACGAGAATCCACACTGGACAGAAACCTTTATGTTGTGATCTGTGTGGAAAAGAATTTAGTCGTAAATCAAGTTTAAACACACACATGAGGATCCACACTGGACAAAAGCCTTTCTGTTGTGATCTATGTGGACAAAGATTTAACCGAAAAACAAATTTAAACACCCACATGAGAATCCACACTGGACAGAAACCTGTCTGTTGTGATCTGTGTGGAAAAAGATTTAGCCAAAAATCAAGTTTAAACACACACATGAGACTCCACACTGGACAGAAACCTTTCTGTTGTGATCTATGTGGACAAAGATTTACTGAAAAAGCAAGTTTAAACAAACACATGAAAATCCACACTGGACAGAAACCTTTCTGTTGTGATCTATGTGGACAAAGATTTAACCAAAAAGGAAGTTTAAACACACACATGAGAATCCACACTGGACAGAAACCTTTCTGTTGTGATCTATGTGGACAAAGATTTAGCCAAAAAGTAAGTTTAAACACACACATGAGAATCCACACTAAAGAGGAAAATGATTAAGGTTTAAATGCTCAAACATATTACGGTCGCTGTAAAATTTGTGATGTGAATTGCAAGGCCAGTGGCGGGAATTCTTGTAATCTGAGGAAGCACCTAGTTAAGCACCAGATTTTCGTCAGCCTCAGATATATGTCTACAACTCCTGCATTCAGCACCGTTAACACGCCTGCTAATGGATGCAATTTGTGCCTTATTAAGAAAACAAAAACTGCATAGTTAAGGGTTTTCATGTTTGAAACATCTGAAATGTTACAATACAAACAGCTGGATGTTGTCTTGATATATTCAATAAAGTTTATATATTGAGAAATACACATACTACCGGGCTGCACGGTGGTGCAGTTGGTAGCACTGTTGCCTTGCAGCAAGAAGGTCCTGGGTTTTATTCCCGGCCAGGTCTCTTTCTGCATGGAGTTTGCATGTTCTCCCCATGCATGCGTGGGTTCTCACCATGTACTCCGGTTTCCTCCCACAGTCCAAAGACATGCCTGTTAGGTTAATTGGTCAATCTAAATTGCCCTTAGGTGTATGAATGAGTGTGTGCTTGGTTGTTTGTGTGTTGCCCTGCGATGGACTGGTGGCTTGTCCAGGGTGTACCCTGCCTCTCGCCCATAGACTGCTGGAGATAGACACCAGCTCCCACGTGACCCACTATGGAATAAGTGGTAGAAAATGACTGACTGACTGACACATACTACCGGTCAAAAGTTTTAGATACACTTTCTCTCTTAATGGGTCTCTTTATTTTCATGAGTATTTACATTGTAGATTCTCACCAAAGGCAACAAAACGTTGAAGGTGCACATATAGAGTTATGTACTAAACAAAAAAATTTGAAATAACTAAACATTTTTATATTTTTTATTACAGCTTTATTTGAGATTTACAGCTTTTATTAAAGCTATAATTTTTCCCTTTTAGATTCTTCCAAATAGCCTCCCTTTGCTGTGATTACTGCTTTGCTCTCGTAACATTCTCTCCATGAGCTTCATGAGGTGGTCACCTGAAGTGGTTTTCCAAAGAGTCTTGAAAGAACTTACCAGAGGTTCATTGAGAGACGTCCAAAGGTTAATAATTCAGACATCACAGCAAAGGGCGGCTACTTTAGGCAATCTAAAATATAAAACATATTTAAAGTTATTTATTTTGTTTGCTACATAAATCCATGTGTGTTTATTCACAGTTTTGATGCCTTTAGAGAGAATCTACCTACAATGGAAATTGTCATAAACATTGAAAGAGAAAGTGGTTCTAAAATGAAAATTTTTTTAGATTTTATTTTAGAACATGTATTGCCACATGACACTCATAAAAGTACTGAAAACTGGTACCAGCAAGTACCTGTCTAAATTCCCTGGTACCAAGTATTGGTACCGTATCTGTTCAAATGTGAAAGGTACCCATCCCTAGTCAGGAGAGGGTGATCAGACTGCATTTAGATGTCTTCTCATTTTCAAATGAATATATTTTGGAGCGTTACCGTTTTTTGCCACAGTCAATGTATCTGAATAATATTCTCAGCCCACACATTGCTCCTATGACACAATGACTGCACGTCGTTTTAATGCCAACAGCAGCTTTTTTGTATAACATAGGTGACGCAGAAAATCCTTCAATGGCAACTGTTTGTCGTGCTGTCAGGAATGTTACTGTTGCTCGTAAACATTTACTGTACAGCAGAGGTGTCCATGGTGTCAATTGCAAACATTTAGTGAAGTCAGGTTGTCCTCCTTAGCAGAGTGTTGCATGTCCCTACCTGCCACACAGGACACCAGGGTTTAATTCTGTGTAAAAAGTGTAATTGTGGTTTATGTCATCAGACATACATAGCTTAGGTTTAGTTAAAGTTTAACTGTGATTCTAGATGGGAGTCTCCACCACTCCCTAACACACAGACACACAAGAATAATGAAAGAAGAATTTCACAGAACTGCAGGAATCAGTGAAAGCAGTAATTTAGTTGGTATCACATTTTGAGAATTCAAGCATTATGTATTGATATATTTCTGGGTTTTCAGGCATCATTCACTGCACACATGGCATTTACATTCACTGCTCCTTCACTGAATGACGGAGATTGTTTTTTATTTGTTTTATATTATATTTCACAGTTTATCATCTGCTCAACAAGTGTTAACATTCATTCTGTCATCTGACTATGCTGCACCTCTCATTTAATTAATCTGAGTATGCTTTGTTGATAACCACACAGTTTGTTCAAATGTATATTTAATGTTTCCTGGGTTTTATTCTCCTTTACTCTACAGCCTCTTCAAACTATTTGTGACTCCGGTTTTTCATGATTGGTTCTTATAGCTTCTATTCTGGTAACTTTTTCTATGGTTCTAGTAATGTATAAACCTTGATGCTTTCATTGCCTTTTGCTTTGTTTCTGACATGCCCAAATTTCTCCCATTGTGGGACAATAAAGGATTTTCTACCCTATTCTGTATTTGTATCTGTACTTATTTAATATAAATGTTGTAGACATAGCATCTGTGAAGATCATGTATGATGCAGCCCACATTGTCAGCAATGTCTGGGTCTGTGCATGACTTCACACTGAGTTCT
Source organism: Girardinichthys multiradiatus (assembly GCF_021462225.1). Taxonomy (NCBI): domain Eukaryota; kingdom Metazoa; phylum Chordata; class Actinopteri; order Cyprinodontiformes; family Goodeidae; genus Girardinichthys; species Girardinichthys multiradiatus. Next base: position 2,769,915 of record NC_061807.1, read on the forward strand.
AGGCTTGCTGGTGGTGAGTTTATATATAATCATAGTTATAATAATTTCTGATTTAACAATGACTTCTCTAACTAAAGACAATTGTCCCTTTATTTCATTAAGTGTTCTCTATTACCTGCAAGTGAAAATACAGTAGTTTTTGGTTAAATTAAATCATCCAGCTCTAGGGGCACCTTATCCTCATTTAACTGATGCTCCAGCTGTTGTATTTTACGGAGCCCAGCAAGTGTCGGCAGGTACAAAAAAAAAAATCTAATCTTTGTGGCCTTTTCCAACGCTTTTTGCCCTCCGGACATCACAATGAGGCACAATTTTCTTACTTCAACTTAAATCCACTGGCTAATTTTTCCCAAGGTCTCCTACGTACCTTATTTAACAAGTTTTTATATATATGAATTAGCTGTCTCTTAAACAAGAAGGATTAATTCTTGGAGAGAATCAGTATTAACGCCAAGTACTATATGAAAAAAAAAAAGCTTATGCTTTGCCTTGGCACCACGACCTAGCCGGGGGGTGCGCACTACTCTATTTAAGACTGCCTTAGCCAATTCCAACTTTATGTTTTTTAGACAGTCTCCCTGCATGCAGGACACCGTGAAGATTGTTAGAAGAGAGAAAAAAGAGAGAGACCAAAGTCTCTATCTATTCACTCCTCAGTCGAGGGAACCGGGAGGCCGAGATCCTTTCAACAAGAAAAGAGACAAGAACTCACCTCCTCCTGCTGTGGGCCCTGAACGGCAGCCACCCAGGCCCCTCTCCAGAGGAGCGACCACAAACCTCTCCCTGTAGAGAACTCCCCGTACGGGCCACCAATATTTGGGAGTGAGCGGTCTGATCTCTGAGCCAAAATAATTAAAACAGTACTCAGAAATATTCTCCCTTGAAACAGCCTCCACAAGAGGGGACTTTATTCAAAGCGCACAAACTACATCTTCACAACAATTCCCGAAGTCTCCCTCCCGTTCAGTCTTTACGGGGCGGTTTTTATACAGATACAAAGCATTAGTGTGTATTGTATTGCATCCTGACCAACTGACATCATCATACTCATTTACGTAAACCTTCTTGGCACCTTCCACATTGCTTTTCTCAACTTTTCCTGGAATACACATTTAGCCAAACATCTGGAAAACATCAGATTGGCGTACGTGACATTTTATAATAACACTCATGACTTTATCAGGATGCAAACTCTCAGGTCAAATTGACCTGGCAGGACTTTAGGGATATCAAAACTTTCCCAGCTGAAAGCTCTTATCATTCCTCATTCCTGTGGTCAACTGGACTGCCTGAAAAAACAAGCTCATTTGTCTTCCCTCTCGCCAAGAACTTTCCTCTAATATAATCTGTTTCCAGTCATGCCTGTTTCCTTATGCACAGAAGAAAGAATTCACAGAATCCATCTTATAATGATAAACACAATAATAACACTTAATCTATTCAAACACAGCTTTATGCCTCTACAAAAGCCACGGCACACTTAGATTAAGGATGGACACCAGCTACTACACAATCTAACAGACACCACAATGGTGACACATAGTCCACTGATAATCACTGAGGGAGGGAACATCCATTGCATTGGAGTGCCAGATATAAAACTACATGTGACCTTCTATCGGGGCTCTTCGTCATCCTTATACAGACGGCGACGGTCCGAGACGGGAGCCTCAGCGCTGATCTCTGTAATCATTCCTCTGCCTAATTCAGATTAAAGGAGCTAAAAGTTAGAAACTGTTTGAGATTCGTTCATTTTAAGTGTCTTTAGATAGAGTGTGTGATTGCTTCTGGGGACCAAGGACCGGAGGAGCTCCGAGGCATCTGACCGCCAACAGGGTGCGGTAGTTCGGACAACTAGGTCTGAGGACCATCTCAAGTTTTGAGAAATGGTGGTTCCTAGGAACCGGGAGAGAACACACCCCTGGGGTTCACAGGTGTTGGATGATCTACTGGAGACAGGTGGAGGCTGGGACTTTAAGCTGGGTGAGCTTCTGCTGGAGGATATCTGGGTTGATGTTCTTGAAGGCCGAGCTCAAATCCTGGCGTACATCCCTTTTTGGTTGAGATGTTGCAGGATGAAATGTAGTCCCAAGTTGACTGCATCATCTGCCGACCTGTTTGCCTGGTAGGGAAACTGCAGGAGGGTCCAGCAGGAGGGCTGTGATGTCCTTCAAGTACTTCAGCCTGTAGTCATTCAACCCTGTGATGGTGGGTTTCTTGTGTACTCAGATAATAGTGAAATGTTTTGTTAGGAATAACCTTTATTAATATGCTCATAGCTGTTTTCCCCATTTATACTATGTTGAAATAAAATATAAGTTCTAATGTTTCCCTTTTTGTACAATAGGATAAGAATGCTCATTCAGATTAAAGGAGCTAAAAGTTAGAAACTGGTTGAGAGTCGTTCATTTAAGAGTCTTTAGATAGTGTGTGATCGCTTCTGGGGACCAAGTACCGGAGGAGCTTCGAGGCGTCTGACCGCCAGCAGGGTGCGGTAGCTTGGACAAATTGGTGTTCCGCGCCCCGGAGGCGAAAACCACTTTTGGATAGGATAGGGTTGCCACGGAAGGACAACAGTGTTTTTCCTGTAAAAACACTCTGGCTGTGTTGTTAGTTCTGAGTGAGCTGTTTTTGTAACTCTTGGAGGCAGAGAAATGGTTCAGAATAATTGTTGCGTACGCATTAATAAGTGATAAGACGTCTTAATAAGCGGTGCAATTTTAATGGTGACAGCCCGGGAAGAAAGGTACAATCTTCTAAAAGACAGCTAAAATCTAAGGGTGTAGGTTTTGAGTTCCTTTATATGCAAGGGAAGATAGTTTTCCCTCGCACATAATATAAAAGCTACCTCCCTGAATGAGGCACCCTACTTGGCTAAGGTTTGAACGGATCCTGAGTTCCGCTTAACGGAATTCGAAAGCGCCGCCAAGGGGGAAGTATTAGGTTTCGATTGCTCCTTGAATTTCTTAAAAGATTGAAAAAGCCGCTTACATCCTTGTGAGTAAAACACGCAGAGATAAATGCGCATCCTCGGTTTAGGTTTCGATGGTTCCTGTTTGCTCTCGTAAAGAGCACGAAAGCCACCACCGAGAGGGCGTCTTGAGTTTCGATAGCTCTCTAATTTTTCCATAAGAAATATTCAAAAGCTGCTGGCTCCTTTTTGAATGAACAGCTGTATAAATATAAAAATGTAACATCAACTGGCCAGTGGGAGTGTGAATGTATGTGAGTCGGAAGTGAGCTGACGGAAGTGACAGGGGAGACATTACACTGATAGACACTGACTGACTGCTACATGCTAAGCTAACAGGCTAAGGTAACACACCCTAGCTCACTGAATAAACTCTGCTGTGAATAAGCTTTGTTGTCTGAAAGATAACGACCACAATCACAAAGACGCTTTAACGAGTTAAAACAACAGTTTGATGGAGCTTGTTTGGGTCCCGGAAATAATTGTCGACTCACCAGAAAAGGGTAAGAAATAATTTTAACCATTAAGTGACACAAAGTGGTTCCACTCTAAAATGCCATATTTACAGGGCAATTGAACTTATCATGTGGCCAATGTTTGTCCATTTTGCCTGTCTGTTTTTGTGAAATGAATGTCTGTTTCATGTTATGTAACAAATTGGGGTATATGTGGCAGGATACATTTAATTTAAATTGTTTTCTGATATGAAACTAATTGGAATTTTGAGTTTTTAGGTCTGGAGAAGCAGTCTTGACCATGGACCACCTGCTTGAAAGGTAAACACATTTTAAACTATCTGACGCTCTGATCCCCAGCAGTACCATAATAATATTAGGTCAGTTCCTTATGATAAAATGAAAGGAAGTTCCAGAAAAGGGACAGTCTCTCACCTCAAAACTTGAGGATTCACTTTTTCCAGTCAGGTTCAGAATAATCAAATTAGACTCAAATTTAACACAAGATGAAATGCACCTTAACAGAATTACTGGACTGGACTGAAATGGAGAAAACTTGAGTTAAGTGAAACAAACGTTCGTTACTTGAAATAAATACAAAGTGTAATTAAAAAGGAAACTGTACAGTGTGTTTATAAAACTAGGCAAGACAAACTAAGATTATAAGACGTAACATGCCCTTCATTTTTGTGTTCATCAATTTCATTAAGTCTTCTAAATGGATGAGGAGTGAGTTTTTCCACAGGACTCAGTTACAGTTAAATGTAATTGAACCAGATTTAAAAAAAAGGGTATCTATAGTTGAGATTTAATACTTACATTCACAATTTAATGAACACAATACTCTGACCTTTTTTGATGCCTACACTACACAGAAAGAGACCAATCGAGGTATGGAAAGAGATTAAAATAAGCACTAGAACCAATGAAATTGGCACTTCGCATTATTAGAATAATAACAACCAATAGAAACTAGTGACCCCACTCTTAAATATAATAAGGACTTACTGCATTAGAAAATATAGATAGATCTAAATAAAGCTAGATTAGAATAGAACATTCAGAGCCGTTATAGTCTTGTTGATGAATACCACAAATATTGTTATGGAACCAGATGATTACAAGAGAGCAGCTTTATCATGGCCAAACAGAAACATTTGCAGGGAAAATCCAATGTCCTTCGACCTGATTTTGACTTTATTTGACCCTATTATGACATATTATGTATGGAAATAAATAAAAAGTATAATTGGCAGCACTGATAACTGATTATTTCAAGTGTAACCCCTTGAGATGTACCATCTCATTTTTGACAGGGTCCTTGGAGAACAGAAGATAAAACAACAGTAATACATATCAAACAAATGTGAAAATATCACACAAAAATACCCACAACATTCTCAAGGACCCACAAACACACACTCTCACAACAAGGTCGAAAAGTTCAAGGGGGCTGAGTACTTTTGCAAGGCCCTGTACCTCTGTGAGGATTAAATCCAGAATAAATGAATTTAATTTCTTACTGAAAGCAAGAGCAAGATGTTTTACAATAAAGTAAATATGAATAGCAGTAATACAGCTAAGTAAGTGAGGCAAAGTATTCAAGCTGATGAAGCTTTAAACGGAAATGTAAAACGTCTAATTTTTCCTAATTCTTGGTGTAAAACCCAAAAAGATAATTTATCAGCATTTCTCAGGCCATATTGTGAATTAAATTGGATTAAGTATTTCTAAATACGCAGTATTTCAAAGTTTGAGGGGATGAAGATTAGTTTCTGTGGCATGGCCATAAGTAACCAGTTGTGGAACACTCTTTTGCGAGCTGGAAGGAAAAAACATTCCCAGAACGATAATGTGACAATTTTAAGGCAACAGGCTTTCAAACAATATTAAATTTAGGATTTTAGCCCGACCAGTTAGACTCAGATTTTATCTGACTCCAAAGGATGATTTGTTGAAAACTTTACAACAATTAATTGCAGTGATTAAACTTGGAAAAACTTTCACTCATTTAACACTTTCAGCAGGAGAAAAAAGGCTGTTAACTTTATATAATTTGTAAAGAATAAATCTACCATCGCCTTCTGACAAGATTAAAATGAATGTCCTATATTAAAACTTGGTTTTCACCAAAAGTGGTAGTTGCATTAAATGATACAGTTGATTTAATTACAAACAATAAAATCCCTGGCGGTTTATACATACCGATTTATGACAAGTCAAGTCAAGCTTATTCATATAGTTTTTCAGCAACAAGACACTCAGGACGCTGTGCATAAGGAGGAGCATTGCAGTGATGCAAAATCAAATAACAGAGGTAAGAATAGAAGGATGGAAAAGAAAATGAAAGGAAACTTGGACTGAAAACTTAACTAAAAATGTTTAGATGTCACAGTCATTATTTATGCATGAATAGGTTAATTGTTGTAGGCTGAAGTACAAATTAATTTTTCAACTTTCACTACTTGATACTGCAAAAAGGGTGACAAGAGGCCAAGTATCCATAGTTTTTGTGTCAGACCACCAGGTGCTACAAAGGTAGGCTATCCTTTCCTTTTTCTGAACGAAATGATTCTGTTTATAACTAATCTAGTTGCTTTTTATCTTCTTTTATTCCTTAAGCTGTTACACAGCAAGACTGCAATGTTTATTTTTGTCTTCTTTGTATATAATAATAATGGAAATAATGTACAAATATGATTACGTGTTGTGAAATGAAGATGGCGAAAGAAAGAAAAATGCTGATTTCACTACCCAAGTTTGTGATTTCTTGTTTGTGTTAATTTGTTGTTCTGGGATGGTTGTATGATCAAACTGTTTATTTTCAGGCATTGCTCATGATTTCTCTGGAAAGGTTATGGAAAATAACGGTTTGAACAAATCTAACTTTGGCTGCTAGTTAACAGACAATAAATTAGCAGCTAACTGGGTTACAATATAAATATGATTTTTGGTTAAAGGTGAGAAGATGACTCTATTACATTATCCACATATAAGATTATCATGAAAACAGGTATTGGAGCATTTCCTGCTCCCAACAAGCCCTAAAGGAAATTGTTCTTGATTTTATGGGTTCTGACAACAGTGTGCAAGGATGTAGACATGTGCTTGACACTTTCACCTGGTCGGCTGAGAGAGCTAATCACACAATCAAAAAACAATTGGCTAAAGTTTGTGCTGATACAAAAATGAGGTGGCTGGATGTGCTGCCCTTGGTGATGTTTTACATCAGATCATCACCCACTGAGCTCATGGGTTTAACTCCCCATCAGCTGCTGACAGGAAGAACCATGCCCTGACTTTTCACCTCCTCTCTCCAGTCGGGCTGTGAACCCAGTCTGGATTCACAGAGAGAGCAACTGACATCTTCAAAGATTTTAATCTGCTGTGAAGTTTTTCTCTCATAACAAACAGGAGGCTCTAACCAAAGAACCAACAGGAGAAACAAATGGAACTCTGGATGAGGGCAAAACTAAGGTAAGCAGATCATATAGCAGGAAGGTAGAGCCATCCTCCCAAAGGAAACCTCAGAGAAATCAGAAAGCACATGAGGAAGAACATATGAATAGGTTCGATTGGATATCTTTTGACTTAACATTTCATTTCCAGCTAACATATCAAAAATGTGCTTGTGGAATTAAATTAATTTATTGCAGTAACCATAACGTCAAAAGGTAAGATGAACTCATCTTTATGCTTTCAACTAACATGTTGGAATAATTATATATAGTTTTTATCTTTTATATTTCTTCTTATCTTATATTTTTTCCTTTTCTTTAACTTGACTATTTGATCTTATAACCTTTCATGATGTATGTGTGAGTAAAGAACGTGATGAGTTTGTCTGCAGGCAAGGATCAAAGGTGGAGCTGGAAAGGAAGCAGTCACAGTTGAGGAGGTCATAAAGATGATGGCTGATTGTGCTGAACAGAAGACACAACTGATCTTAAGGATGGAGGAGACTGTGGAAGTGTGTTGTTAAAAGATAATGGTGTTTATGACCTGTTTACGATGTGGCTGTTTTTCCCATCCTTAGAGAGCGACATTCATTGTAACTAGGGAACCCCCAAAGATAATAAAAAGAGAGGTGCGGACAGATGGTTTTCAGAGCGGTAGGAAATTTGTAACTGAAAAGCACATCTCTGTCCGTTCTCCTCGTGGCGAGTAAATCGAAAAGTGATACTGGAGCATGCAGGACCACCTGTAGAGAAACAATCCCAAATTCCAGACTTAGTGATCAGCAAATAACAGTAAGGTCACCTAGTGGGAAATTGACACAAGTCTGTGAGTCTGAACCAGTTTGGATAAGAGATCCCAATGGACAGTCATGCCAGCTATCTGTTCTAATGTTCCAAACAAGCCACCCCTAGACATAGGGACAGCTTTATTAACAGAAGGAAGAAATGTCATTACTCAACTACAAGATCAGATGACACCAGATGATCTACATATTACCATGTGGCATAAAAATACTCCTGGACCAGATAAAACGTATGGAGAAGCATTAACTAAAGTAACCCCTACCAAAGTCATGGTAGCTTATGTTTATGCAGATGGGAACAGTACGTCATTTGCTGAAGTAGTGTTAGCGGAAGACACTAGGAAGCTCTGCAAAATGTGGACACCTCCACACATAGCTTTATTCAAGGATAAAGAACTCAAGTGGCAGGATATGGGAAGAATAGTGCAGAGGGGAAAAGATGCCACAGACTGGTTTGCAACAATAATGAATACAGAAATCAGTGCATCCACAGGATTAACTAGGAAGCCATTATTATTCTGGACAGTGACAGTGCAGGAAGGTGTGCTTTCCTCCTGAGCAATACAAATATCTGGATCTTTAATCGGATTTCTATTACCCCAAAATCTATAAAGAGTTCCTGTAGACGCACATGTTAAATTAGTCTCACTAGAAAATTTACTAACATTTCTGCTTTTCCATACAGTATAATTCCTCACCCAAGGAAAAATGACCTCCACCAACCGGTTATCTGGAAAGAAAGTAGCTAGAGTATAAGCAGTATCAATAGGAACTGGTACCAAAAATGGTTGATCATTAATAGCATGTGGAATCAAACAACAAACATAGCAACTATCATTTCTTATCTTCCTCACGGTTTGATGCATCAGTTGCCACCAGACATTATCAGCATGATCATAGTAGTCAGAAAAGTGATGAATCTCTCTTCGAATCCGCTGATGAGTATTATTAACACAATTCCTCAAATTAGCCTTACATTGTCTTTGCTGTACCTTTTCCCAAATGAACACAAGAGTTATAAAAATACTTGCAATACCAATCATTAGCATCAGAACAGACCATCTTCCATTTAACTGCATCGTGACCTTGAAGTGGAATGTCCTTTCTTCTGGTACAGAAAGCAAACAGTTTTTTTTCTCAAAGAAAACAAATTATAAACAACTTTAAAAAAAACAAAAATCCTGCTGCCTCTCCTGAGTGGCTTCTGCGCTTCAAGCTGCCCTGTTACCACACTGGTACAGGTGGGCGGTCGTTGGTAGCTCCTCTAGGTAGGAGGTTCAGAACCAGGATGCTGCTCGGGTGGTGTTCCCGTGAACACCTTGCAGTGCGTAAAATGGACCCAGGTGTCACGTTCCTGGACCTTTACGGCAGTGTGAGTCACCAGCAGAATTTGAAACGGACCTCTCCACCGCTTGTCTCTCCAGTGATGTCTCCTGGTATCTCTAATCAGCACCCACTGTCCTGGCTGGAACTGGTGCAGGGATATGTCAGCTACTGGGGGTAAGGCAGCTTTCACCATCTGATGAGAGAGAGAGAGAGAACGTGACAGAACTTTACAATATTCCAACATGGAATGTTCAAAATGAGCAGTTGTTAGTGTACTTAGATTAGTACTCGGTATTCCCCCTGTATTTGCAGGTCTCCCAAAAAGGATTTCAAAAGGACTCAAATTAGCTCTGGATCTATTCCTCATCCGCATATACATAAGAACCAGAGGGAGAGCTTTTGGCCAGGACAAACCTGTTTCTTCACAGCATTTAGCCAACTTATTTTTTATTGTTCCATTTTCTCGTTCTACTGCTCCACCTGATTGTGGGTGGTAAGCACAATGTGTCTTCAACTGGAAATCAGGAAGTTTACTAATTTCTTGCAAAGCTTTGTTAACAAAATGTGTCCCGTTATCACTGGAAATCACCTCTGGGATTCCCCAGCGGGGAAGAATCTCTGTTAACAAAGACTTCGCTACAGCACTGCTGTCTGCGTGTTTCGTTGGAAACGCTTCAACATATTTAGAAAACATGTCCATGACCACCAAACAATATTTCTTCCCTTTGGCAGGTGTCAACTCAATGAAATCCATCATCAAATGCTGAAATGGGAACCGTGGAGGTGGATGTGCCGCCTGTGATTGTGCAGGAACCCTCGAGGGATTGTGAGAAGCACAGATCAAACATCTTTTACAATAATTTTCAGCTACCACTGAAAACCCATTTGTATACCAATATTTTTTAACCATATCCAGCATTCCCCCTTTGGACACATGATCCAATCCATGCGTCCATTTAGCAAACCAGGGAAAAAAATGTTTAGGCAGGCATGGTCTACCATCAGAAACATGCCAGCCAGAACTGCTGTTAAAGATACACCCAGCTCTTCGCCATTTTTCTTTTTCCTGTGAAGTAGCAAAAGATTGCATTTCAGGAACAGTGACACCTTGCGGATCAGTCAGAGAAAGAAAAGATTCATCCGAGGAGAAAGGCCTCAAAGCTGCGGTTTTTACTGCCGAGTCCGCGGCTGCATTGCCCCTAGAAACAAAATCAGACTGTCCTGTGTGCGCAGCACACTTAACCACAGCCAAACGTGCGGGTAACATAATAGCATCCAAAAGATCAGACACTTGTTTAGCATTCAAGATAGGTTTTTCATCTGATTTCAAAAAGGAGCGATGTTTCCACAAGGCCCCGAAATCATGCACCACTCCGAAACAATATCTTGAGTCTGTGTAAATAGTCACAGTCTTTCCTTCTGCCAACTTGCAAGCTTCAGTCAAAGCAATTAATTCAGCTGTTTGAGCTGAGTAATGCACTGGCAAAGGACCTGAGCGCAAAACAGCTGAGTCAGAGCACACTGCAAAGCCTACTTGGTTCAAACCCACTGCAGAACGGGAGGAAGACCCATCTACATACAAGATAAGATCAGGGTTAGTCAAAGGGGTGTCTTGCAAGTCAGGACGAGGGGTACAAACAACATTTAAGACAGCTGCGCAGTCATGACTTTCACCATCCTCCTCAGTAGGCAGTAGTATGGCTGGATTTAAAGTGTTACAACGTTTAATTGTAATGTTGGGCATGTCCAATAATATTGAAGAAAACCTCAGCCACCATGCTGCTGATAGATGAGACGTCTTTTGTTCCAGGAGGATGATGGAAACAGAATGTGGAACAAAAACTGTCAATAGATTATATCCAACAATGTCACGTGATGCTAACACTGCTTTCTCAGCTGCAGCAATAGCTCGCAAACAACCAGGCAGCCCAGCTGCAACTGGATCAAGCTTACTGGAATAATAAGCCACAGGTCGCAATTTATCACCATGGGATTGCAACAACACAGATGACATGAAACCAGATTTTTCATCCACCATTTGAATAAATGGCTTGTCAGAGTTTGGTAAAGCCAATGCAGGCGCAGAAGACAGGGCTGTTTTTAAATCAATGAAAGCCAGTTCTGCCTCATCTGTCCATTTAATTTTGTCTGCAGCTGCCAAGCTCCTCCCATATATTAAACTGGCCAAAGGCGCTTCCAGCTCAGAGTAATTCAGAATGTGAGCTCTGCAATAACCTGTCATACCCAAAAATGACATCATTTGTTTCTTGGTGACAGGTTTTGGGATTTTCAGAACTGCTTCAATGCGCTGAGGGGACAGTTTTCTGCTTTTATGTGAAAGAACATGACCAAGAAATGTCACTTCTTCCTGTACAAACTGCATTTTAGATTGTGAAACTTTGTGACCCTTTTTATGAAGATGTTGAAGCAGTTTCAAGGTGTCTTTCCTACACTGATCCGCTGATCCTGCTGATAATAATAACTCATCAACATACTGTGTAAGGACAGTTCCAGGAGACAGAGTCAAATCCGCCAAAGAGTCCTTCAGAGCTGTATTAAAAATAGTTGGACTCTCTGTGTAGCCCTGACAAAGACGAGTAAAACAATATGGCTTCCCATCAAACTCAAAAGCAAACCAATACTGACTGTCCTTGTGTACAGGGACAGAAAAAAACGCATTTGCCAGGTCTATCACTGAAAAATATTTAGCTTCTGGGGGAATTTGTGACGGAATCGTAGAAGGGTTCGGAACTGATGGTGCACGGGCCACAACAGACTGGTTGACAGCCTGAAGGTCCATGACAAATCTCCATTCGTCAGGCTCTCCAGGGGGCCTACTTTTTTTCACAAGGAACAATGGTGTTCTCACAGGTGAATTTGGACAGGGTACAATTACCCCAGCTCTAAGGAGGGAATCAAAAACAGGACGAATTCCCTCCAAAGCTTCCTTTTTCAGTAAATATTGTTTCTGACATGGCCTGTAATTTGATTTAGGAGTAACAACAACTGGCTCACAATCTGTAATAAGACCAACATCATATTTGTGAGCAGCCCACAATGAATCAGGCAGCTCCTCAAGATCTGCATCCGCAGAAGAAGCAGTAGCTAAAAACAGATGTGAATGTGAAATCAGTTGCACTGTACGATTACAGGAAACAACAGTGGGACAATGTCTTTTAAAAGCATTTTGAGAAGGAGATGCAAACACCTATGGGACATCCGTCTCCCTCCAATCCGTGGCAAGGAGACAACGTCTAACAAAAAACCCCACATCCTTCCATTCCATATTTTCAGACTTGGCCAATGATACATGCGGCACCGAACCAGAAACTTGAAAAAAATGCAGCTGTCAGAGGTCAAAGTCACAGATAAAGCTGCTGTGTGATCATTCCAGTACATGTCAGAGAGGTGCACTCTCTCATTTGTAATGTTGTACCAACTGTCCTCATAATCAAAATCAGGTCCTTCAGATACATGTGAAGTACAATGCAGATCATCTGCACTCATTAAATCGCAACCAGGTGCCACAGCATTTACTGCCAATGTGACAAAATGTTGAGGTACAGGACAAACTGGAAGCTTCCACTCATATGCATATAAAGTTTGATCTGGGGCCCAATGTACTGCAGTGTAGTCATTGTCAAAGTCTTTCTGAGTGTGAACTGTCAGTCCATCAGGGTTTGAAATAATAGCAATATTTAATCTGCACATCAAATCTCTACCCATCAAATTTAAAGGACACAAAGGAGACACCAAAAAAGAGTGTTTTAACTGCACTCCCTGTGGAGTGGAACACTTTAGAGGAACAGAAAAACTTTCCCTAACTGTTTCACCTGAAGCAGAGACAGAATGAACATAACGACCACTCAGTTTTGGCTGCTCTTTGATACATTTAGCTGATAAAACAGAGTGTGTCGCTCCTGAATCTACAACAAAAGAAATTTCTGCATCCATCACCATCATAGAAAACATAGGCATTTTTTTAAAAGCAGGGTTCTGTGTATGGAGATATGTGCCTGGTAAAACTACGGAGGCACCTTCTAAGTGTAATATGGCCTCTGTAAGCAACCTATGTGAATCAGTATTTTCATGCAACTGTGTGTGTGTTTGTGAAACCTCACGCTCCTTAAGAGACCCCTCCTCAATGCGAGTGACAGCCAGATCCAGGGTCCCGTCCTCCCCCCGTCAGTTACCGGTGTCCGGCTGCTGCAGTTTCTCTGGACATTCATTCCTCCAGTGTCCAAACTTTCCACATTTATGGCAAGCATCGGAGCGGGACCACTGTCCCCTTCCCCGACCTCTGCTCCGGCGTCCCCGGCCTCGTCCTCGAGGAAAAGAACCACGTTGATTTGTACTGTAATACAGGGTCAGGGCAGTGTTATGCAAATCAGTCTCTCTTTTGTCCGCTTTTTTCTTCTTCCTGTCGTTGATAACATCATCGCTGTGTAAAGCATGTCTTTTCAGCTCCTCAAAACGCACCCCATGTCTCCAACCAACATAAAGAGTCTTAGTTTGTGCTGCGATCTCAGGGAGAAGTCCTTCTATAATATATCCACACATCATCTTTTCCCAGGGGCCCAAAACAGTAAGGTCAGCGGGGCGCTCCATACCTTAATGTTTATTGAACGCTTCTTCCATCCGGTAAAGAAAATCAGCGACAGTCTCATCAGGATGTTGTTTGACTTGTTGTAGCACGGCATAATCACTCCTCTGTGGAAACTTTGTGATCAAGTCAGTGCACAAATGTTCTATGGCATTATACCATGGTCCATTACGATGATTTAAATCACCATTTTCACCTCCAGTTGTCTCGACAAGGCGCACTGCAGGATCTGGCAATCTCAGACCAACTAACTCTCCAGGTTTGATTTTTGCAGCAAGGAGCCGGCGAATTTCTGTGCCGGTAGGTCTCATTTCATGGCATAAAGCTTTAAATTCCGTAGCAAACTTTTTTCCGTCTCCTACGGGATCTGGAAGTAACGCGGCGCTGGCTTGGATGTCTGCTGCAGTCCATGGTCAAAACACCAACTGAGGCTCATTTGTTCCGGCTACTTCCAACATAGGGCATTGATACTCTCCTTCCTCTTTTTTATCTTCTTCTCGTTGTCTTCCACTCCGTAACCATGTAAACTCATGAAAGCTAACAGGAGAGGAGAGGAAAGGTGTTTTCTGGTCCTTTGATGAACCCGGTCGCTGCTCATCTGTAGGTTGGTGCATAATCACACCTTCCGCACCGCTGGGGCCGCTGTGCTCGGTGAGGTCAGCCTGCACTGCAGGAGGATGTGTGAGTTGATTCACGGGCTGATACTGAAGCGGACTGGCGAGTTGTCCTGGTTGACTTGCGGACAGATTTGCTGGTTGGCCCGCTGCTGGTTGGCCCGCTGCTGGAGGAGGACAGGAGTCTAGGTCTGCCATCTGGAGGGCCCGCAACTCCGTCTGTAAAGATGGATATAGACAGGAGGGTGAAGCATCACTAGGTCTATATGGAGGTGGAAACGTGGGGTCATCAACGGCACGACCAGCATTGTCATACCTGTTTCCCACGTCCCCGGACAAATCTTTTCCCCCTGCCATCTGTTTCAATTCGGATTTTCTTTCCCGACGCATAGCCTCCATAATCCATTCATTCCAACATTTTACCCATTTTTCTCTCTGATCTAAATCTTGTTTTTTAATCCTTTTTTTATTTTTTATTTTCTCCCAATCACCATCCATCAACTGTTTTATTTTATTCAACTGATTTACACTCAAACTTCCACCTTGTGGAAAACCAAACTTGTCCTCCCAAATTAAAGCACATTTAACACAATCATCTCCACCTTTTTCTTTCATAATTATATAAATCGCAGAGTCTGGAGAAGGAGACACCCCTGATGCCTTTGAGGTTCCGGAACCCATTTTTTCCTTTTTACCCGTTCAGCGGCACGTCTGCCGACTGGCTTTTCTCCTTTATGAGATGTAGAAAATTGCAAAAAACCACCCGCAAAACCCTGTGTTCTGCTTTTTGTTATCGTTTCCAATAACAACCTCCCTGTATACCTCTACAGGGTGACGTGGCACTCAGCTGATGTCCTCCCTCTCGCAACTCCAGAACCTAATTAATTAATTAGGAGATGATGGTTAATGTGTAATAAAAAAATAATATACATTATATCATACAGAGCAACTTCTCACCCAGATATATTTGTAGACAATTAGTTCGGATCCAATCGGCCAGAAGCCGCAGGCAGGCACCCAGACTCCACCACCGTAATATGGAAGTGGACTGAGGACAACGTCTCAGGCTGGCCAGGCGTCCGTGTCCCCCTCCTGCGGTCTCCTCTGGCAAGTTAGATCCTGTTCGTGACGCCAAAATTGTTGTGGAATTTTCTTATCAAAGTGGAGAGAAGTTGACTCACAAGAAGAGAAATATCCAGACTTTGTCTTAATAAATTTTATTCAAAGGCATTCAGCGTTTGAATGACTCTGTCACCAAGCAAGTCAGTTGAACAGAACCCCGAACGCTATTTTCACACAGTATTTATACCAGAACAAGACAGTGTTATCTCAACTGCAAAGAGTCTATGTTTTATGACCCCAACCCTTCTTGAGTTCAAAAGTGACAAGGTTATCTAGGAACAGACCTAACTGCCCTTCCTGACATTGTCCTAAAGATGGGTCTGAACCATTAAACTTCTGATAATGGCTTTTACAGCTTCTTCCTCTAACACAGATGTTCTGAGGAGTAAGATAAAAAAGGTCATACACTGTGAAATGCTTACTGCAAGAACTTCCATCACATCACATTCTTTAACTTCAGGTAAATCACTCTCAGGCCATAAATGCCACACCCACACAACCCTGGGTTGTTGTCAGAAAGGATCGGACTGTGCTAATGGCTCACTGCACCTGTAAAGCAGGATTGGGTGAAGCATGCTCCCATGCAGCTGCACTGATGTGTGCACTACTGGCAGCAGTCAATGTCAAAGATGGACAGTCCAGCACTCAGAAGGCCTGTGCCTGGGTCATTCCAGGCAAAACATCTCAAATCCAGTATGAGGAATTGAGCAAAATATCAATGACCAAGAAGAATAAATCAAAATCCACTATACTGCCCAGCATTCCTGTCCCTTCAGAGGATGAATACATGAGGTTCTTCCAACAGCTGCACGAGTGTAAAGGAAATCCCAACAGAACGGCTATTTTGTCTGTCATCGCGGGTCACTGACAAATACAGGTCCTTCTCAAAATATTAGCATATTGTGATAAAGTTCATTATTTTCCATAATGTCATGATGAAAATTTAACATTCATATATTTTAGATTCATTGCACACTAACTGAAATATTTCAGGTCTTTTATTGTCTTAATACGGATGATTTTGGCATACAGCTCATGAAAACCCAAAATTCCTATCTCACAAAATTAGCATATCATTAAAAGGGTCTCTAAACGAGCTATGAACCTAATCATCTGAATCAATGAGTTAACTCTAAACACCTGCAAAAGATTCCTGAGGCCTTTAAAACTCCCAGCCTGGTTCATCACTCAAAACCCCAATCATGGGTAAGACTGCCGACCTGACTGCTGTCCAGAAGGCCACTATTGACACCCTCAAGCAAGAGGGTAAGACACAGAAAGAAATTTCTGAACGAATAGGCTGTTCCCAGAGTGCTGTATCAAGGCACCTCAGTGGGAAGTCTGTGGGAAGGAAAAAGTGTGGCAGAAAACGCTGCACAACGAGAAGAGGTGACCGGACCCTGAGGAAGATTGTGGAGAAGGGCCGATTCCAGACCTTGGGGGACCTGCGGAAGCAGTGGACTGAGTCTGGAGTAGAAACATCCAGAGCCACCGTGCACAGGCGTGTGCAGGAAATGGGCTACAGGTGACGCATTCCCCAGGTCAAGCCACTTTTGAACCAGAAACAGCGGCAGAAGCGCCTGACCTGGGCTACAGAGAAGCAGCACTGGACTGTTGCTCAGTGGTCCAAAGTACTTTTTTCAGATGAAAGCAAATTCTGCATGTCATTCGGAAATCAAGGTGCCAGAGTCTGGAGGAAGACTGGGGAGAAGGAAATGCCAAAATGCCAGAAGTCCAGTGTCAAGTACCCACAGTCAGTGATGGTCTGGGGTGCCGTGTCAGCTGCTGGTGTTGGTCCACTGTGTTTTATCAAGGGCAGGGTCAATGCAGCTAGCTATCAGGAGATTTTGGAGCACTTCATGCTTCCATCTGCTGAAAAGCTTTATGGAGATGAAGATTTCATTTTTCAGCACGACCTGGCACCTGCTCACAGTGCCAAAACCACTGGTAAATGGTTTACTGACCATGGTATCACTGTGCTCAATTGGCCTGCCAACTCTCCTGACCTGAACCCCATAGAGAATCTGTGGGATATTGTGAAGAGAACGTTGAGAGACTCAAGACCCAACACTCTGGATGAGCTAAAGGCCGCTATCGAAGCATCCTGGGCCTCCATAAGACCTCAGCAGTGCCACAGGCTGATTGCCTCCATGCCACGCCGCATTGAAGCAGTCATTTCTGCCAAAGGATTCCCGACCAAGTATTGAGTGCATAACTGTACATGATTATTTGAAGGTTGACGTTTTTTGTATTAAAAACACTTTTCTTTTATTGGTCAAATGAAATATGCTAATTTTGTGAGATAGGAATTTTGGGTTTTCATGAGCTGTATGCCAAAATCATCCGTATTAAGACAATAAAAGACCTGAAATATTTCAGTTAGTGTGCAATGAATCTAAAATATATGAATGTTAAATTTTCATCATGACATTATGGAAAATAATGAACTTTATCACAATATGCTAATATTTTGAGAAGGACCTGTACATACCAAAGACTGTCCAACTGAACTTGCCACAACCTCTGACAAGTCTCTTCTCGAATGCAAGATTACAAGCAGATTTATCATCACTACTGGTAGAGAGTGAAAAGGTCTTTGATGATCTTCAGCTAACGGTAAAAGTGGTATGTACATTGGCTGTCTAATTCTTCACTAAATTTGTAAAGCACTTCCTTATTTTTTATATTATTGGTATACTCACTAAGATTACTACACTTTTGGTAAAAGCTTCTGGTAAATGCATATTGGGTAAGTACTGGTATTAAGTATACTATTTGTACTTTGCTTAACACAAGGGTCCGCAACCTAAGGCTACAAAGCCACCAGTGGCTCTTTGGATCTTCCACAGTGGGTCTTGATAACATAGGCTAAAAATAAAAAAGAACCAACTAATGTTTTTTTTTCCTGAAGACCTTTTTAAAAAACTACTTTTTACTTAAAAGGTCATGTAACATTTGTGGCTCTAAAAGAGTGTTATTTAGCTGGGCCGAGGGCAAATTTGGATCGTAAAGGTTGCAGACCCCTGGCTTAACACTAATATAAACAGATGTATCACCATTAAAAACTGCATTTAACTAACCTTCAGTGTTCAAAACATCTTGCAGTCATTTTCAGTAGAAAAGGCAACTAGAGAACAGTCAGCCAGCAAGGTGTGGTTTGAGCAAAGTGCAGGCAGAGTCACAGCATCGGTCTTCCATGAGGCAGGCAGGACGGACAGTGGCATATCCTTGATTAAAAGGATTTGTTACCCTCGATCCTGTCAGGTTTCTACTGAGTCAGTGAGGTAAAGACAGAAGTGCGTATGGAAAGGCTACATAACAAACCAGGTTTACTCAGGGTTGGTTTTTATTTAATGTTTAAGGGATATTGCAGAGTAACAAAGTTATTATCATTACACTTCAAAGACTTAAGTGATGCAAGCTCAAGATAAGATCCCAGTCCTAACACTTCCACTATTTCATTTCTGCTCTGTCGAAAAGTCAGGTAATTACACAGTTAGAAAATGTATACAATGCATAGTTAGATCATGTTTGCATAACTGCTAATGCACAGGTTTTAGATGTGAAGTAGTATACTCTAGGTTGTGATTGTTGTAAGTAGGAGTCAATCTAATTCATGTGTAACATCATTTTTCTAGATGGGGAAATCTAAGTGAGCCAGTAGCAAGGATACATTACATCAAAGCGTTGCAAGATCATCACACATTTCCAGGTGACAACAGCATGTCTCATCATAAACACATCTTTGCCATGGATCGGTGCATTGCCAGATGGGATCATTACATATGTCTGCCATGGTAAATGTGTGCTTGAAATAAAATGTCCCTTTACCCTCAAGAATAGCTCTCTTGCCAACAGCTGTAACACTGACACAAACTTCTGTCTAGTGGAAAAGGACAATGTGATGACACTGAAGGCAAATCACAAATACATGTCACAAGTTCAAGCCCAAATGCGTATTGCAGGTGTACAGTATTGTGACTTTGTTGTGTGGAGTCCCACTGAAATGTTTATACAACGCATTCAGTTTGATGACGTGTTCTTCAGTGAGACGTACAGCAGAGTAGTGCAGTTCATCAAAACTAGACTTCTGCCAGAACTTTTGGGAAAGTACTACACGGTACCACGCACAGTGGTCTCCCCAATCTCAGAGAAACAGCCACATTCAGGATGCTACTGTGGTGAACCACAGGGAGCTCCAGAGGATGTAGTCATCTGCGCATCAAAACTATGCAAGCGAGGACACACTTTCACAAGTCTTGCTTGCAGATGACAAGGGTTCCAAAAGTGTGGAAATGTTATGAATGCAGGAAGATAAAGCAAAACTGAGGAACTACACTGTTATGCAACAGACATTGTACAAAGCTAACATAACAAAAATATATTCAATAATATTTAGCCTAAGGTTTTGTTTCCTTTTGTTCTGATGCCAGAGTTTTCCACTTATAAACATGGTGTCATTCCAGTAATCCCACTTCGGGTTATTTTCCAACTAAGTCGAAATACCTTATTATTAAGGTACTGCGATTGTCTTGTGATCTTTTAAAGTTGTGTTTAACCTGCCTTCTTTATTCCCCATTGTTCTTATTCTAATGATATGCTTAAAATAAAATCTACACTGAGGAGAGGGACAAGCATAGATGAGGAGGGAAGAGGAGAGGCAGTGGGAGAGGAGGGATATTCTAATTCCAATTCTGTTATTTTGATGTATTGTAACAAGAGAATTGGAATCAGAATATTCAACCTCTCTTCCTGCCTCTCTCCTTCCCTTCCTTCCTCTCCTCCTTACTATCCTCTTTCCATCACTTCTTTCAGTGTATATTTCATTTCAAGTTGAACTACTGCAAATAAAATCTACATTGTGAGGAGAGGAAGATGAGGACGTGGGATGATTTTCTTGTCTTGTTTTTAATCCTGTCTTAATTTTGTGCGTTATTAAAATCACAATTGAAAAATGATGACATGTTTCTCATGTTTCTCTTCAGTAGTAAACCTTTAAAACATTAAATATTGTAATAATGAAATAAGTATATTGTTTGATCAACAAAAGTCAGATTTATTTCAAAATGAAATACTTTGTGGGTTGGGATGTTTAATTCTGCATGTCATCACTCTGGTGGAACAACAGGATGGCAAAGATTACAGAGGGCACAACACACTTTTACCATTTTGTCTAGTGGCGTGAGTCCATCTGAGGCTGAATAACAAAGTGATATGGGTATGGTTCCTTGCAAAATAGAGTACTTATTCCTTACAATTCCTATAATTCTCTCCACATGGATGCGCACAGCTGCCAGTCCTCTCGATGACTCGATTTATTCTGGGTGAAGCTGTGCTTTTCCTTTGGTAAAGGCAGGTATCTTGAGTTGTGCATTGACAAGTCCTACAGAATCTGCTACATTAAACCCTCTGTCAGCAAGAACCACATCCCCAGGGGACAACAGTTCAAGATATCCACTATGCTCCGTCACATACTTATCACTTGTCCTACCACCCCGACCTTTTGAAACAAAGCTAATGACCCCTTGTAGTGTTATGGAAATGAGATACTTAACTGTATTATGATGTTTATATTGTAAATAGGTTTGTGCACGTGCTCTCATCTCTTTAGGTCTTTCAATTAATATCTCAAAGCAGTCAATAATACTAGTGCAATTTTTGAAGTTTTTTCTGTAACACATGGGAAGACTAATTAAAATCTGATCTCTGCTTGGCCACCTTATAATATTACACAGCCGGAAATACATAACATTCAGTGTGTTGTTGAAAACCCTACTAGCAGTTGATGTTGATGTATGAAAACAATGACCTAGGAAAAAAAGTGGTAAATTCATTCTCAAGCGCTTTAATGTTAGTAAAAACTGCTGAAAAGGTGACAAACATGACTTAACATTAAGTAATGGTGATATAAAAGAGAATACAACAATCAATTTACAGTAAGAAGGCAGGCCAGTTAACTTATTGACTTTGCCTTGGAAACTTTCTTTACTGAATGTTAATGAATCTACTTCACCCTTGAGTTTACAGATTTCAGTCCTTAATCTCATACATTCTTCATTGAGTCTTTTAATTGTGACTTGGCAAGAAATATTGGTACAGGAACCATCCATTGCCAATCCAACCTCCTGTCTGTCTTCTCCTCCATCCTGCTGGTCATTGCCATCCACCTCCTGTCTGTCCTCTGCTTTTCCCGTCTCTCCTCTGTCAGCATCAATCACTGCTCTTTTTCTTTTTAGAGCTTGAGTGTGTTCAAACCTGGCCATTTGATAAATCCTCTTTCGCTTGTTTGGAGAACTTAGATGAGGAAATATTGTTGGCACGTAGTCTGGGCTTAGTGGGTTTTGGCTTTTTGTACCTGATGAGACAAAGGTTTCAGTTAATGTAACTAGGTCTGTGTCCAAAGCAGCTACAACGAAGAAACCAGAGAAATTAAACATCTTGCTAGGTTAATCTAAGATCAGCACAATATATCATCAAGCTTATTAGCTTGTAATACTGTAAGGTTTCAACTTCTGTTGCTGTATATTTTACTGTCATTATGTTGCGTAAGTTCAATTGAATGAAATGTAAAAATACTACATTAATCTCAAAGATCCTGCTGTAGACAGATATCTAAGCTAACAACTGCAATCTCTGAAGCTAAATATTCCGATCTTCATATCAAATGCATTTGTTGCACACGGTGTCTAATCAGTTTCATTCTAATCACTTAATTTTCTGAAAAATATGTTCAAGACATTAAATCCAGTTGGCAGTAGCTTGAGCTAGCTCTCCTGACGTGCTTTGAAACTCACATGATACAAAATGTGCACTGCACAGACGGCTACTTGCAGTCGGCGTCCAGTTAGCCCTCCTGATCGCTGACAGCCATCTCTGATGACGTTCTTCCTCTTTCGGTAAGAGACAGTTAGAAATAAATCATTTAGACAACAGTCCGATAGTGCCAGTAATGATAATACCACCCTGGATTTTACCAGATTCTGATGTCGATTTAACTACATTAGAGAGAAAGATCAGAGATATAACTTTAATTTATGATACACTAACAGACAGTGCACATATGCATCCTAGCGTTGATCTGGTCATATTTCTTTTGGACTGTGCTTATCCTGATTCACACTCCTCACCAGTTGGTGGTGGTAATGCACCAAATTGTTGTCTGCCAACAGCAAAGAAGAAGACAAAGAAGACTTGGCTAGTGATGAAGCCTCATGAAGCAATTAAGCTTTCCAGCATATTGTTTTGCCTAAAGGTTCATTACTTGATGCTTCATTCATTTCTCATTAGTAACATCCGCTGCTGCACAGACACTGTGACAGCCTTCATACTTCAAATATCAGAATATGGCAGTGTTTGCAGTATTGTCACGAAGTTGTTTTTTTTAAAACCCATGTGTCATTTATTTTTAGTTCTTGATTTATGATGATTTATACCCAAAATAATTCTGCTAATACGCTGACGTCTGTGGTAATAGTTTTCTTTTATGTGATATAATTTTTATGTGGACTGATTTGACAATAAAGATACACTGTATGCTTTGTGTTTGTGACTTCTTTCCTGAAAAACTTGAATTCTTTTTCTGGGACTTCTGCTTCAGATCTTTTATAGTTAGCTGCACACAGAATTTCACTCTTTTAATAGCATTCAGTCTGTTTCTCCAGGGTGAGACTGATGTGTCCTTGCTGATCAAACAACTAAATGTGAAATTGCTGGTGGATGGGTATTTGGGTGTTAATTATTTTTATTCAAGAACAAAACTTATTTCACTGTTTGTGGTTGAAGGCAGTTTCTTCGTCGGCTGATGACCTCCCCAGCCTTGGAAAACACACTCTTGCAAGGCACTGAGGATGCTGGTGAATATAGGAACCCCTGTGACATGCGGTGCAAGTAGGGATACACATGTTTTCATGTAAGCCAGCACTCCAGGGGGTCCTGATGTCTTCTCAAGTTACCTTCTGCCAGGTATCGCTCCACCTCTACTATGGCATCTGCTTTGCCATTGGAGCTTTATCTCTTCTGGTCCACTGTTTCATCTAGCAGACACCACAGTTCACCTATAAATAGCAAACACAAACAAAAAAAAACTAAATATAATCATACAACACCAGGAGCTGAAATACAGCAGTAGTAATAAGTCAAGGTCAAGGAATTTACAGAATAAATAAAAACTCACTAGAGTTGTTGGTGCCTTCTCCTGCATCTGATGGATGTGGAAGTGAAGCTTCACTGCTGGTTATTAGTGCCGTACATTCAGATTTTTGGCTGAGAAAGGCAAGAGTTTTAAACCTGGGGTCAAGTAATGTGGCCACTGTCATTATGCTTAGGGATTCTATACTTGCCACATGTTCTCTGACATGTCTTAAAAGGTTGTCTGAAAGAAGTTTAGCAACACTGGTGATATTTGCTGATTTTGCAAGTACTGCATGGTGCAGAATGTTCATTAAGGGTTATCTTTGAGGTTGAGACCCTTCTCTCTTGTGGGAGCTCTAATGTTGTCTGGTAAAAAGGGAATAATACAGGTAAGCACTCCTCAATTGTTTGATACTCCTGACAAGATAGTGAGGTTATGCTATTCCAGCTTGTGTCCACATCAGTGATAAGCTTTTGTGACTGTCTTCCTATCTGTATCTGTACTACTTCTAGCTTTTCTTTACCTTTGGTACTTGAGTGAAAATATGTTACAATTCGTTTGCCGTATTTCCGAAGGTCACGGAGAACAGGGACCAGGTCAAATGTTTTTCTTACCAACACATTCAGTGCATGAGCAATGCACACAGAGTGCCTGATCCTTAAGGCCTTAACACATGCAATCATGTTTGATGCAGCATCAGTGACTAGGCAGGTAACCTTATTAGTTATTCCCCACTCCTCCATGTGGGTATGAACTACCTTTGCCAGATTTTCTGATGTGTGACTATGAGGGAAATGTTCAACTCCAAGCAGCACAATGCCCAGTTTGTCATCTGCATCAACAAAGTGGCATGTTATTGCCAGGTACACCTCCATATTTATTGATGTCCACATATCTGCTGTCAGGCTCACAGGAAACACCTTCTGCATGTCCTCTTTGGCCTTTTACTTTTTTCATATTTTTCCTCCACCATCTTCTTTAATGCCTTGAAGGAAAGTAAATTAATTGAAATTACTGCAATTATTTGTTAGCACTACATTTGATCTTGTTGTGTACACACATAAACCTTTTCTAGTAGGGAGAACATAGGAGGGATCCAGCAAATGAACAAGTTCCCTGAACGCCTCGTCTTCCACAACAGTAAAGGGCTGTGAATCTTTTACAATAAGATTGATCACAGCATCATCCAACACCTGCTTTCTGGAACCTGTATGATGCATGAAAATAAATCACAAACAATTTAAATAAACCTATAAGATATATGTCATACTCAGGCTGGTGTCTGCGTTTGATTTGAAGTGTGTGTCTTTTCTTTTTCATGTATGGCTCTGAAATGCCTAAACATTGATGAGGTGTTATTATTGTATACCAGCTCTCTGGCGCACAACAAACACTTCACCTGAAATACAAAGATGAAAGTTCATTGATACAGAATTATTGGTAATGATGCAAATAAAATCAGGTAATGTGCTGCAAACACACTTTACACAAACCTTGTTTTGAGCACACATTTCAAATTACTTCCAGATGGGAGAAGTTTTCCTTTTTTTGTTGCCTCCATTCTTCTCAGATGCTCCTATTTCTGCTGATGTGCGACCAAACCACTACAACAACCCACGAAGCAACAAGTGTCATCGCGCTTTTATTTTGAACTTCCACACGCGAAATGAAGCAGTGACGTGTCCACGGAAATGCGAGACATCGTTTGTCATCGGTCACGTGGTTTACCGCAAGACAACACAAGCATTGAACCTTTTTACTCTGTAAACTCCTCGAAGCTTTGCTTCAAATGTTCCATCTCTAGAGTTTGGATCGAAGCCGAGTTATAACTACTCAGTAACTGTTAAAGGATCTTTTGAAGAGAAGCTAACAACAAAGATGTGGAGACAGCAGCTCAAACGGTGGCAGAGTGCAGCAGTGGGAGAGATTTCCCAAACAGCTAAAGAGGACAAAGAAGATCAGCAGCGTCTCAACATCCTGGAGGCTGATTTCAACCCTAAAGTTCTGCTGCACAGATTAGGTTTGTATGTTTTCATGTCAGTTACAGTTTAGGAACATTTTAGGTGACTAATGGATTAGCTTCTTAAAGTCCAAATGTTCATCATAGACTTAAAACGGTAAACGCTTCGTTACTCGGTGGGAACGACCCACGTCCGCCATTTTGATTGGTTTGTTGTCCTTCGACACCGATACAAGTTTGTTTAGAAACTAATTAATAGGGCTGCACGATATTAGAGAAACCTGTGATGTGTGATAACAGTGTCTAATAGTGTGATGACGATATGACTTGTGATATATGAACAAATACTTACAGAGCATCAGGAAAATATTCACAGCGCTTCACATTTTCACATAACAAAAGGGAAACATTATAACTTAAGCTTTATATTATTATAGTATAAGTGTGAGAAACAGCTATGAGTCATATTAATAAAGGTTATCCTTACAAAAAAATGCAACTATACATAGCGGCTGTATTAGCATTGAAACAACAGACTGCATGATATAGTTTCTTAATTACTTCAAAACATCGTCCCCATAAACATTTTCTGATGTTCTAAATACAGAGAAACACCACTTAATATCAGGGTTTTTAAATAAATAAATAAAAACTTAAAATACGTTGAAGAACTTTAAATAAAAGTTAACATAACTTAAATTCAACTACAAATCCTCCCATTGCAGTTGTTCTATATTTTCTCTACTCACCAAGTGGTTATAAGGTGGCACTGGGTGGATCATTGGTCTGGGCCTCTGGATCAGTGAAGTTTCTCTCCTAGAACAGAGAAAATAATATTAATAACACTTTAATTATCATGATATATCACATCATTTATTTTTAGTGTTTCAATTATATATATTAAATATATCTAATTTAATTATATTTAATTTCCCTTTGGGATTAATAAAGGATTTTTGAATTGAATATGTATATATATATATATATATATATATATATATATATATATATATATATATATATATATACACTTCTCAGCCACAAGGCATTCAAAGCGCTGTACATGAAGAAAAACATTACAATGATACAGAGTCAAGCACAAAAACAAATCTAATTACATTGATAATCCTCTGAAGTAAACTGGTAAGAGCTGGTTCTAAACCGATCTTTCTAAAGAGGCTGGGAGACAGGAACATAGCACATTTCATAGCACAGATTTCTGCCATGGCAACCACGGATAGCTATACGGGAGCCAGCAGCCAGACCATAAAGGCAATATTGGCTTATTTTGTTTTTTCTAAACATAAAGTTTCTCAGGTAATGAAGTTCAACATCAAACATTTGACATTCAAAGGTTTCATTATCAAATCAAAACAATCAACGATATGTTTTCAGAAAACCGTAGTAGGACTTAGTGTCATGATTTTTGATCGGCCATGTTGCTCAGCTTAGTACAATTGTCTGATCATTTCACTCACCCGTTTCTTCTCCGATGCCAGATAATTTCTTGGCCTTGCCACAGCGTTCCAGCAGTTTTCATGATCAACTTATTGTGTATGATCCAGTTTCCGTTGCTACATCTATGATCCTTGCTAAACACTTGTTGGACCAAGCCTTCCATGTCTGCTCTTTTGCCTGCCTGCTCGTACCTCCTCGTCTTGCCTCAAGCCTTCTAGTACGCTTGTTATTCTCTGCCTCCTCTGTGTATGAACCCATTCTGAAGACCATTGCAGTGTAAAACATAACAAATTGGGGAAAAACTGTACCTGCTTTTTCAGGTCTTTCTTAGGATTTCTGTGAGTGCTCCTTGACTCTTGGACAAATTGTTTGATTATTCTTTTCACTCCTCTGTCAGAATTCAGTTTTATTTATATAGCGCCAATTCACAACACATGTCATCTTCTGGATCAATCTCCTGGATCAAAGACTACCTGACAAACAGACCACAGTTTGTGAGACTGAAGGGTTATGAGTCTAACCAGGTAGTCAGCAGCACAGGAACACCACAGGGGACTGTACTCTCACCATTCCTTTTCACTCTGTACACCTCAGACTTCCAGTACAAGACAGACTCCTGTCATCTGCAGAAATACTCGGATGATTCTGCAGTCGTGGGGTGGATCAGAGATGGACAAGAAGCTGAGTACAGGAAGGTGGTGGACCGCTTTGTGGGATGGTGTGGAAGCAATCATCTCATTTTGAACGTGACTAAAACAAAGGAGATGACTGTAGATTTTAAGAGAAACAGGAATAAGTCAAAAACTATTTCTATCATGGGAGAAGAAGTGGAGGTGGTGGAAGAGTATAAATACCTCGGTGTTCACCTGGACAACAGACTAGAGTGGAGATGCAACTGTGAAGACATCTACAAGAAGGGACAGAGCAGACTGTACTTATTGAGAAAGCTTAGGTCCTTTGGTGTTTGCAGCAAGATGCTGCATATTTTCTATAAGTCTGTTGTGGAGAGTGTGATCTCTTCTGCCATCATCTGCTGCAGAAGCAGCATCAGAGCCAGGGACTTAAAAAAGCTCAACAGCTGATAAAAAAGGCTGGCTCTGTTCAGGGGACTCCTTTGGAACCTCTGGAGATCATTGTGGAAAGACGGATTCTTCATAAAATGAAGAACATTATGGAGAGCCCTGAGCATCCTCTTCATGAGACTGTCCTACAACAACAGAGTGTCTTCAGTCAGAGGCTTCTTCAGATCTGCTGTAGGACGGAGCGCTACAGGAGATCCTTCCTGCCCACAGCCATCAGCATCTACAATGGCTCTTTGAAGAAACCTTCATAATATGAGCTATAACAACATTTAATTTCCCTTTGGGATCAATAAAGTATTTTTGAATTGAATTGAATTGAATCTTAAGGCACTTTACAAAGTCAAATCAATCAAATCATACAGATTTCAAGTCAGGTACATACATTCCAGTTAATCCTGACTTTCAAACAGTGTAGTCAGAGTTAGAATGTTTTTTTTACAAATTTAAATAAATAACTGTCTAAGGAAACCTAGCAGATTGCATCGAGTCAGTGACTTGCAGCATTCATTCCTCCTGGATTAGCATGTAGATACGATGGACAGTCGCTGTCATTGACTTTGCAGCATCCCTCATACTCAGCAGGCATGTATGAGTATGAAAGAGAGCACATAAATTTAGTCACAGTGGTTAGTAGTTAGTCACAGTAAAAGCTCAGTCAGTAGCTACGTCTAGGAGAAAGATAGGGTTTAACACTAAAAGAGAGGGCCAAGTGTATCATCGGTAGAAGGTAAACATCAAGTTGTTGGCAGCAGAAGCTTGGCCGATGCCCCCCTCCAGGAAGGTGTCACAGGTAGATACAGAGTCAGGCTAGGTGTCGCTTCTAGGAAGAGAAAAGAGAGAGAACATAAAGTTAGACGCTGAAATAACAGCAAATAATGCAAATTTGGAGAGTAGTAT
Organism: Girardinichthys multiradiatus; assembly: GCF_021462225.1. Taxonomy (NCBI): domain Eukaryota; kingdom Metazoa; phylum Chordata; class Actinopteri; order Cyprinodontiformes; family Goodeidae; genus Girardinichthys; species Girardinichthys multiradiatus. Next base: position 2,798,795 of record NC_061807.1, read on the forward strand.
TGACCAGCAGCTCCTGTGGAAGGTTGAACTTCTTGAGTTGCCTCAGGAAGTACAGTCTCTGCTGGGCCTTCTTTCGAACAGTGTCTATGTGTGAAGACCATCTCAGGTCCTCAGAGATGGTGGTTCCTAAGAACCTGAAGTGGTCCATGGCCGATACAGTGTTGTTGAGGATGGTGAGGGGGAGTATGGGGGTGGTGTTCTCCGAAAGTCCACCACCATTTCCACAGTCTTGAGTGGGTTGAGTTCAAGGTAGTTCTGACCGCACCAGTGGACCAGCCGATCCACCTGCTGTCTGTATGCGGACTCATAACCGTCCCGTCCAATGACAATGGTGTCATCTGCAAACTTAAGGAGTTTCACGGACGAGTCCAATGAGGTGCAGTCATTTGTGTACAAGGAGAAGAGGAGTGGGGATAGCACACACCCCTGGGGGGCACCAGTACTTATTGATCTGGATCGGGAGAAGATGCTACCCAGTCTCCCTTACTGCTGTCGGTCCGTCAGGAAGCTGTTGATCCACTGACAGGTGGAGGCTGGGATGTTGAGCTCAGTGAACTTCTGGTGGAGAATGTCTGGTATGATGGTGTTGAAGTCCGAGCTGAAGTCTACAAACAGGATCCTGGCGTACGTCCCTGGGTGGTTGAGGTGTTGCAGGATGAAGTGTAGGCCTAAGTTGACAGCATTGTCTGCCAACCTGTTCGGTAAGCAAACTGCAGGGGGTCCAGCAGGGGGCCTGTGATGTCCTTCAGGTGCTTCAACACCAGCTGCTCAAAGGATTTCATGACCACAGACGTCAGGGCTACAGGCCTATTGTCATTTAATCCTAGGATGGTGGGTTTCTTGGGTACCGGGATGATGGTGGATTGTTTGAGGCAGGAGGGGACCTCACACTTCTCCAGTGATTTGTTGAAGATCCGGGTGAAGATCGGAGCAAGTTGATTTGCACAGGCTTTCAGGCATGATGGGGAGACGTTATCAGGTCCTCCAGCTTTCTTTGTTTTCATGCGCGGAAAGAGCCTGTTTACATCATCCTCTGAAATCTTTAGTCCAGGCAGAGGATCTGAAGGTAGGTGGTTGGTTGCTCTATGGGAAGAATTTGTTCCTGAATGGGATGTGGAGGAGATGGTTTGAGGTGTGAATGGCTTCCTGTCATATCTGGAGTAGAAGCCAGGTTGGCCAGGCGAGGACTCTGTTCAAGAAGGGTGGGGGTTTCTCAGACCAGTCCATACAACCGAACTGTCACCAGTAGAAAGGCTGTTCTTCAGCTTCTCACTGTAGCTTTTCTTGGCTGCTTTGATCTCCTTTGTTAGTTTGTTCCTGGCCTGCCTGTACCTCGCCCAATCTCCACTGCTGTGAGCTTCTTCCTTATCCCTGCTCAGATTCCTGAGATGTGGAGTAAACCATGGCTGGTTGTTCCCAAAGGTGCAGAAGGTCTTGGTCTGCACACACATGTCCTCACAGAAACTGATGTATGATGTCACCACATCAGTTAGTTGGTTTAAGTCAGTGGCTGAGGTTTCAAAAACAGTCCGGTCTGTGCATTCAAAGCAGGCCTGTAGCATCGGATTTGATTCCTCAGTCCACTTCTTAACAGTGTGAACCTTGGGTTTGGAAGCTCTTAGTCTCTGTCTTTAGGTTGGGATGAGGTGGATAAGAGAATGATCTGAGAAACCCAGAGCAGCCCTGGTAACAGCATGATATGAGTCATTTAAAGCTGTGTAACAATGGTCCAGTGTGTTTTTGTCTCTGTTGGGACACTTAATATGCTGTCTGTATTTGGGGAGTTCATTGGAGAGGTTTGCTTTGTTAAAATCTCCCAGTATTATGATGAAAGAGTCCGTGTATTTTTTCTCCACATCTATAATCAGCTCAGCAAGATGTTTGTCCGCTTTAGAAGGGCAGCCATGCGGTGGAAAATATGAGGCGATTATTATAAACGAGGAAAACTCTCTCGGTGAATAAAACGGTTTACAGATTATGGAAAATTACTCCAGATCCGGACTACATGTTTTCCGCAGCACTTTTACGTCTCTGCAACAACCTTCATTTATATAGAAGCAGATTCTGCCTCCTCGCTTCTTCCCTGATAGCTCTGCACTGCGATCCGCTCTGAACAGCTGGAAGTCCAGCAACAGCAGTGCGCGGTCCGGGATGTTTTCACTCAGCCATGTCTCGGTAAAGCAGAGAACCGCTGATCCGTGGAGGTCCATGTTTTTACCAGTGAGAAGAAGCAGCTCGTCCATCTTGTTGCTTAGAGAGTGGACATTTGCCAGGTGGATTGAAGGCAGTGGTGTGCGAAGTCCTCTTTTGCGGAACTTTACCAACTCGCTTTGCCCTCCGGCGCTTTCGGCACAGTATAGCACCACAGCTCCGCTTGCCAGGAGCTCAGTGAACCCGGATCAATGAAAGATGGTGAAAAAATCCCAAGAGAGGACTCTCTGATGTTGAGAAGTTCCTCTCTGCTGAATGAGACCACAGAATTGTGGCCTGAGACCACAGTACTGTGGCTCGAAAAACATAAAAACACGCAAAATACAAAAACAAAGAGAGAGCAAAGCTCCGAGGCTGCCATCGTCGGCGCCATCTTGGATCTTATCATCAGGATTTGTGGATAAGTAAATCTGAGTATCATCAACATAACAGGGAAATTTTTATCCCATGCTGCCTGATAATTTTACCTATTGGAAGCATACATATAGGAAAGAGACTTGGCTCAAGTACTGAACCCTGTGGTACTCCATAGTTAACCCTGGAGTTTAAAGATGATTTCTCATTTACATGAATAAACTGGAATCTATCAGACAGGTAAGGTTGACACCAGCCTAGTGCTGTTCCCCTGATCCCTACACCATGTTCCTGCCTTTCTAAGAGAATATTGTGATCGACTTTCAAATGCAGCACTGAGATCTAACAGGACAAGTACAGACACAAGTCCATTATCTGAGGCCATAAGAATATCATTAGTGACTTTCAGCAGAGCTGTTTCAGTGCTATGATGAGCTCTGAAACCTGAATGAAACTCTTCAAACAAATCATTGCTGTGTAAATGTTCACACATTTGATTAGCAACTATTTTCTCAACAATTTTAGATGAGAACGGTAGATTGGATATAGGTCTGTAATTCATTTATTATGTCACCTAGATCAAGCGAAGGTTTCTTAAGTAAACGTTTAATTACAGCTACCTTAAACCAGAAGACCAGACATCTTTCTAGGGGCACCTGACTTTGACTGGTCTACGGTGAAATTGTCCTTTCCACTTCAGGATTATGGTTGCAGCAGCACTCACTGGAACAGTCAGAAACTTAGAAATGCAGCTGTAATCATTGCCATTAGTATGTTTTGCAATAGTAAGACCTTTTTGTGACCTTTTACCAGTTTTACCCCTCTGTGCAATACTTTAGTAATAAGAAACCTTCTTATAGGGTATCAATAGATTTTAAACCAGCTGATATTGATTTGAACATATAAAAGATGCTTTCTAAATGCTGACAGATTTGATATGGTTGTTGGCTTTTTATACACCTTCAAAGATCCATTTCTTCATAGGTTAAATCCTTATTCTCTGTGTCATTCCAAGTTTTAACCCTTAACTTTCTTTGTGGAATAATTGGCTTTAATTTCTTATTATATGAGGAGTATTTGATAGTTGCCAACATCTGGTGTGAATTCTATGTCTTTGTTTTTAAAAGAAATATTTAAAAAGAGAAAAAGTTGACGTGTTCATTGCTTATTGTACCTGCTTTAAAACCTGATTAGTCCACATAGAAACTAGTTAAAAATATTAATTATGCGGCACACTGGAAACAATCGTAGACGAGCGAAATGGAGACAAAAATAACTAAAATGGTTTCGGTATATTGTTGTTGAGAATAAGTGAAAAGATCATGACATAAATCAACAGACATAAGAAGCAGCAATGCAAAATAAAAAGATAGGAATAAATGGTAATTAAATCATAGAATTTAATGTAACCAAAGCACCTAAATATATCTTTATTAAAAAGTCACCCAGTCCAGGCTGAATTCAAAACACTTTCTAATATGCATGATGTGTTTCAGTGTTTCCTGCAGATGTTAAGCAGATGCTGATGGTTAAAGAAGAAGCTCCTGTAAACCATACTTGTGCTGGCCTACATGACCCAAAGCCCCACCACATAAAGGAGGAACAGGAGGAGGTCTACACCAGTCTGTGGGGAGAGCAGCTCAATGTGAAGGAGGAGATTGATGTCATCAGGTTTCCAGTCACGGCTACTCCCATAAAGAGTGAGGATGATAAACAGTCCCCTCTGCTCTCACAGCTTTATCAAGACCAAATTAAAGGCAGAGCGCTTCCAGAAGACATCGATGGAGGAGAAGAATCCATCACGATACAAGATTATGGAGATGGTTCCATTTCCTCAGAAACTGAAGACACTGATGAAAAGGCAGATGATGTAAAGCACCCCGTCTCTGATCTCAAACACCTGTCAGACTCTGGACTGAAATCTAAGGACATGGACAATGACTGGAAGGACAGCAGAGCTCCTGAGTCAGATGGAAACATTAACAAACCTTTTAGCTCCCCTGAGTTTGCTGAACATTTTGTTCACCATGGCTTTCTTCAGAAAGACATGATAAATTCAGAAATATTATCTTTAAGCTCACTGGATGGGAAGAAATGTTTCACAGAGAAGAAAATTGTGGAATCACCAAAGAAAGTCCAGACAAGAGTGAAGTTTAGCTGTGAAGACTGTGGTAAAACCTTTATTGGAAAATACACTTTAAACATACATAAGAGAATCCACACTGGAGAGAGACCTTTCTGTTGTGACCTATGTGAAAAAAGATTTAGCCATAAATCAAGTTTAAACAGACACATGAGAATCCACACTGGACAGAAGCCTTTCTGTTGTGATCTATGTGAACAAAGATTTAGCCGAAAAGGAGATTTAAACAGACACATGAGAATCCACCGTGGACAGAAGCCTTTCTGTTGTGATCTATGTGGACAAAGATTTAGCCGAAAAGAACATTTAAACAAACACATGAAAATCCACACTGGACAAAAACCTTTCTTTTGTGATCTATGTGGACACAGATTTACTGAAAAAGGAAGTTTAAACACACACATGAGAATCCATTCTGGACAGAAACCTTTCTGTTGTGATCTGTGTGGACAAAGATTTAGCCGTAAATCAAGTTTAAACACACACATGAGAATCCACACTGGACAGAAACCTTTCTGTTGTGATCTGTGTGGACACAGATTTACTGAAAAGGGAAGTTTAAACAAACACATGAGAATCCACACTGGACAAAAACCTTTCTGTTGTGATCTATGTGGACAAAGATTTAGCCAAAAAGGACATTTAAACAAACACATGAGAATACACAATAGAGTGGAAAATGGTTAAGGTTTGAATGCTCAAACAGATTACGGTTGCTGTAAAATTTGTGATGTGAAGTTCAAGGCCAGTGGCAGGAATACTTCTAATCTGAGGAAGCACCTAGTTAAGCACCAGATTTTCGTCAAGGCTGAAGAGTTCACAATTTTCGTCAGCCTCAGATATATGGCTACTACTCCTGCATTCAGCACCATCAACACACCTGCTAATGGATGCAATTTATGCATTAAATTTGTGCCTTAAGAAAACAAGAACTGCGTAGTTAAGGATTTTCACGTTGAAGAAATGTTTGAAACATCTGAGATGTTACAATACAAACAGCTGGATGTTGTTTTGTTATATTCAATAAAGTTTATATATTGAGAAATACATACACTACCTGTCAAACGTTTTAGATACACTATCTCACTTAATGGGTCTCTTTATTTTCATGACTATTTACATTGTAGATTCTCACCAAAGGCAACAAAACTTTGGAGGAACACATATAGAGTTATGTAGTAAACAAAAAATGTGAAATAACTAAACATTTTTCTATTTTAGATTAGATTAACAGCTTCTATAAAAGCTATAATTTTTCTATTTTAGATTCTTCCAAATAGCCTCCCTTTGGTGTGATTACTGCTTTGATCTCGTAACATTCTCTCCATGAGCTTCATGAGGTGGTCACCTGAAATGGTTTTCCAAAGAGTCTTGAAAGAACTTACCAGAGGTTCATTGAGAGACGGCCAAAGGTTAATAATTCAGTCATCACACCAAAGGGCAGCTACTTTAAGGAATCTAACATATAGAACATTTAAAGTTCTTTAACAATTGTTCATTTGCTACATGAATCCATATGTGTCCATTCATAGTTTTGATGCCTTTAATGAGATGCCTCGGCATTGATGACGTATTATTATACGTCAGCAGCTGCGGGCATAGCAAACTGCACCTGTAAAACCAAGATAACCCGTTACCACACCTCTTGCCTAACATGATACCATGACTATGACACTAGATTTCTAATAAAAACTTTGAATGTAAATTACCTTATTAGGTGGCACCAAATTGAAATATTCCCACATTTGGGAACGCTTCCTAGATGGTTGCTCCATGACAGAATAATCCACCAAAACTCAGAATATCCAAAAACGAGAGCTGTTCGTAACATATAATACGTGTAGAATGGGGGTGTGAACTGGGGCTTGAGCCATCTTAAATACACTGAATCACGCCAAATGTTTGAAACTCCGCCAGTCAACTCGAAGCAGTCAGCTGACTTGGTCTGAATGAAGCAGTGAAGTGGTTCACAGGTCATCGGGGACGTCACACGAAGCAAGCTCCGGCCCACTGCTTCACCATATCTACCCTGTCGAGTTTGAAGCATGCTTTGAAGCCTCTGTGTTAGAGGTAACATCACTAATTGTTTGCTGTTTTTGGATTTTTGACTTCTGGAGAAAGTCTCCTATTTTTGTGGATTAAGATTCCAGTTTCCTGTTTTCTTCGTCTGGACAACCATCGGCTGGCAGTTTAGTTCTCTTGCTTACCAGGTCTACTTCCCTTACAGTTGATGCCCCTGCTCCGGTTTACCTGCTCCTCCTTGTTTCCTGTAAATAAACCTTTTTCCGTTACGTCTCCGTCTCCTGAGTGCTAACTGCATGTGGGTCAAATCAGTTCCTAAAGAGATGAGATATACAGGGGTTGGACAATGAAACTGAAACACCTGTCAATTTAGTGTGGGAGGTTTCATGGCTAAATTGGACCAGCCTGGTAGCTAGTCTTCATTGATCGCACATTACACCAGTAAGAGCAGAGTGTGAAGGTTCAATTAGCAGGGTAAGAGCACAGTTTTGCTCAAAATATTGAAATGCACACGACATTATGGGTGACATACCAGAGTTCAAAAGAGGACAAATTGTTGGTGCACGTCTTGCTGGCACGTCTGTGACCAAGACAGCAAGTCTTTGTGATGTATCAAGAGCCACGGTATCCAGAGTAATGTCAGCATACCACCAAGAAGGACGAACCACATCCAACAGGATTAACTGTGGACACAAGAGGAAGCTGTCTGAAAGGGATGTTCAGGTGCTAACCCGGATTGTATCCAAAAAACATAAAACCACGGCTGCCCAAATCAAGGCAGAATTAAATGTGCACCTCAACTCTCTTGTTTCCACCAGAACTGTCCGTCGGGAGCGCTACAGGGTCAATATACATGGCCGGGCTACTATAGCCAAACCTTTGGTCACTCATGCCAATGCCAAACGTCGGTTTCAATGAAAGGAGCGCAGATCTTGGGCTGTGGACAATGTGAAACATGTATTGTTCTCTGATGAGTAAACCTTTACTGTTTTCCCCACATCCGGGAGAGTTACGGTGTGGAGAAGCCCCAAAGAAGTGTACCACCCAGACTGTCGCATGCCCAGAGTGAAGCATGGGGGTGGATCAGTGATGGTTTGGGCTGCCATATCATGGCATTCCCTTGGTCCAATACTTGTGCTAGATGGGCACGTCACTGCCAAGGACTACCGAACCATTCTTGAGGACCATGTGCATCCAATGGTTCAAACATTGTATCCTGAAGGCGGTGCCGTGTATCAGGAAGACAATGCACCAATACACACAGCAAGACTGGTGAAAGATTGGTTTGATGAACATGAAAGTGAAGTTGAACATCTCCCATGGCCTGCACAGTCACCAGATCTGAAAGCAATAAGAATCAGCTTCATTACCAAGTTAGTTTGTACACACAACAAACAAGTGATTTGACGGTATACCTTGCTCTCAGTGAAGAATTTTTTTTTTTATAATGGAAAAATTAGAAATACCTTTTAAATGTACATATATACACAATTGACTTTGGAATAGAATACATTGTGAGATCAGTCCAATATTTGTGGTGGTGTTCTGAAACTCTGACTTTCAAGTGTTCATCAGAGCAACAGCCTGGGGGAAGAAACTATCTCTGTGGCGGCTGATTTTAGCCGACTACCGCTCTGTAGCGCCGACCTGTCTAAAGTCTAAACAATTTATTGCAGGGTGTGTGAGGTCTGCAGAACTTTTAGCAGCCTTTTCCCTGACCCTAGACCTGTATAAATATGTAGACCCTGCACAGCCTTGATGGCTGGTTATCTTCAACTTCTCCTGGAAGTTATGTAAACATGACGCTCTGCTCCCTCTGCCCACTCCCTTCCCTGAGGACATTTGTGGACCTGCTCAGAACTTTGTGGCCGGTTGATGTACATTCCAACGTACCATCAAGGATAATGGCCTCTGGGACAGTGCTTCATGGACTTACTTGCACACACTCACTTGCACACACACACATGCTCAAGATAAACATATGCACTCCCTCACACCACCTTTACCGTTCCCGGCATGATGTTGTTTTGTAAAGTTGTTGCTTCTTTGTGCTGAGGTTTTTTGCAATCTCAAACTGTATCCTGCTAAGGATAAAGTGTAAAGTGTGAAACATGATTTTTTCCTTCTACGTACCTAATGTGGCCTCTTTTCTCATCTAGCAAGGGCAGCGCCTGTGAGTGGGCAGCAAAGCCTCGGTGACCCGTCCCCCCCTTGTCTTGTGTCATGATGTATGTTGGATGGGTTGTACTGGAATTCTAATTTCCCCTCGGGGATCTATAAAGTATCTTTGAATTGAATTGAATTGAATTGAATATGTCCTCAATTTAGGGAAGGTCAGCCCTGATGATCCTCTCTGCAGACCTGATTGTTCGTTGCAGTCTGGACCTGTCCTGTTTTGTTGATGAGCCAAACCACACAGAGATGGAGGAAGATGGGGCAGACTGAATTATGGCACTGTAGAAGATGACCGGCAGCTCCTGGGGACGGTTGAACTTCTTGAGTTGCCTCAGGAAGTACAGTCTCTTCTGGGCCTTCTTCCGAACATTGACCAGGTGTGAGGACCATCTCAGGTTTTTGAGAAATGGTGGTTCCTAGGAACCGGAGGTGGTCCACAGTAGATACTGTTGTTGAGGATGGTGAGAGGGGTGTTCTCCAAAAGTCCACCATCATCTTCACAGTCTTGACTGGGTTAAGTTCCATGTTGGTTCCTCAGATTAGAAGTATTGCCGTCACTGACCTTGCACTTCGTGTCACAAATATTTCAGTGGGTGTAATCTATAATCTTTATTTGTCATTTTGATTTTACATTCCAATGAAATTGTTCACTGCATTTAACCCATCCCTATAAGCGAGTTGCGCAACACATTTGCGCATGTGGGGACTTATCAAGTTCAAAGATTATGGCTACCAAATCAAATGCCACGCTCACTAACCACTAGGTCAAAAACGTAACAAAAACACTGCAGGTATAAATCAGAGTCAAAATCCCAAACTTACAAAACTCTGCAGGTACTAATGGCAAAACGTAGCATAAGATCCAAGCGAAGCATAAACAAAGCATAGTCATGGTAAACGTAGCATAAGAACAAAGCGAAGCATAAACAAAGCATAGACGTGGTAGGGAATGGGGTAGTAACAGAAGGAACCAGCCCAGAACAGAGACACCAAACCAACTGATATACTGGGGAAATAACAAAAGCAGATGATCAACGGAACAGGGAACAGGTACGACAAGGGGACAGGGAAGGAGCAGGAACAGGTGAAACAAATACAAAGGCTGAGGAAGAGTGAAAGGACAGAAAACACAAACGAAGCAAGAGAATAAATCAGAGGAGGAAATAAAGAACTAGAATAACTATGAACTAAAGTAAACAGAGAAACTAGAGGGGAACATAGAAACAATAACCTAAGAAATAAACAAAGAGCCATAAGGAGAATCTAAATGACAAAATAAACCATTAAAGAACCCACAAAGTCCAAAATGTCACTCCATGACAGTAAATGTTGATCGGGGCTCTACTTCACTGACTAACCTCAGTGACAGGGTCTTCAAACGCTGAATGCCTTTGAATAAAACTTATAAAGACAAAGCCCGGTTTTGCTCTTTTAATGTGTTAATTTCTCTCCTACTTTGATAAGAAAATTCCACTACAATTTTGGCGTCATGAACAGGATCTAACGTTCCAGAGGAGACCGCAGGAGGGGACACAGATGCCTGGCCAGCCTGGAGACGTTGTCCTCAGTCCACCTCCATTTTATGGAGGGAAGTCCTCCTGTGGCTTCTGGCCGATTGGATCCAAACTATTTGTCTACAAATATATCTGGGTGAGAAGTTGCTCTGTATGATATAATGTATATTATTTTTTATTACACATTAACCATCATCTCCTAACTAATTAATAAGGTTCTGGAGTTGTGAGAGGGAGGACATCATCTGAGAGCCAGGCCACCTTGTAAAGGAATACAGGGAGGTTCTTATTGGTAACAATAAGATAAAGCAAAACACAGGGTTTTGCGGGTGGTTTTTTGCAATTTTCTACACCTCATAAAGGAGAAAAGCCAGATGGCAGACGTGCCGCTGAACAGGTTAAAAAAAAACAAATTGTTCCAGAACCTTAGAGGCATCAGGGGTACCTCCTTCTCCAGACTCTGTGATTTATAAAATAATGAAAGGAAAAGGTGGGGATGATTGTGTTAAATGTGCTTTAATTTGGGAAGATAAGTTTGGTTTTCCACAGCGTGGAAGTTTGAATGTAAATAAGTTAAATAGTTAAAAAAAACAAAAGTTTAGTTTCAAGTAAAACAGTTGATGGATGGAGATGGGAAAAATAAAAAACATAAGAATTAGATTAAAAAGCACAGAATGCATCAATTAAGGGGTTCAAGAGTTAAAACTTTCCTGCAGGAAGTTTCGTTTGTCTTAGATATTGCGATCAGTCAGAAAAGAAGGTAAAAGTGAAAAGGGACATTAGAGATGTGAAAAGAAAGTTGTTTTAAAAAGGATTATAGTGCATGTTGTGGAAGGAAGGTGGACAACAGGCAGGTGGACAACTGACTGACTGACTGACTGATAATATTTCTGTGTGCAAAATCTGAACCTATACTAAACTTTTTCTTCTGCCTCTCTCTCTCTCACACACACACACACACACACACACACACACACACACACACACAAACACACACACACACACACACACACATATATGGGATTTGAGTGCAACATCTGCGTTTTTGAGTCTGGACTTTAGAAATCTGCCCTTCCCATGGCTACTCCACCAGAGACGCTTCTTCATCATGGCCTGAAAGAGAGGGTCTGCATGCCTGCCTGCCTGCCTACTTGCTGCAAATGACAGTGTGAGTGTGCTTTATATTGAAAGCACATCTTATGCGGGCAGAAGAGAAACAGGCCGGAGCAAAGTTCTTTTTCCCTCCTGGAGAAGTTAAAGTGGACAAGGAAGGAGTGAATGTCCCACCAACACACCTGGGAAGGGCCTGGGTTGTTTTTTGACTGATAGAGGACTGTGTGCCATGACAGTCTGACTCTGGAACGATTAAGAAACTGATGGGGGTAATGTACAAACACACACATATTTGCATAAATCTTTTCCTATTTTCTGCAACGAAGAATGCTTATTAACCGCTGCTCATATGACACGCTTTCCTGACGTTGACAGATATAGCGGTTTAAAATATTACTTTAGGGTTAGAAAAGTATTTTCAAAAGGGTGATAACTTAGCTCATTTGATACTTTCCAGTTAATTCTTTTAGAGAAGCAAGTTTTCTTTCGCCTGATGGGCTTCTCTTTCAGCCATCGTTTTCTGTTGTCAGAGTTTGTATCCCATAAATCTAATGGGTAGAGACCTCATTAAAACAGGCTTAGTTTTACTGCAAATGGTCTTCATACAGTTTCTGACACAGTATTTACAGTGGGCTGCAGTTTTTGTCCGCAAGTGCTAACTTACGCTTGTGGAAGGTACAAATTTATTGTTTTTCACAGCAGCTGCTGTGTTATATTATATTATTTTTTTTTCCTTCCCTCTTCTGATTCATGCAGCGTGTTTATTTAAACTGTACCTTATATCAGGTCCTGACAAAAACTATGAAAGGTTTGGTTCTGCAGTTTATTTTTTCTCCCTTTAGAGAAGGAAAGGAAGCCTAATCAGTTCTGTGCTGCACAGAAATATTGAAACACTTGTTGTTTTCTAAGATATCACCAGTTAAAACTTTTAAACTTTTGAGAGTAATTGGTTTTATTAAACACGTTTTCCTTGGTAAAACAAACCTTTAAAATGAGAATGGAAAAAATTGGGTTATTTTTGAAGGTAAGTAAGATTCTGATTGGACAGTGGTACCACACAAAAATTAAACTAATCTCATGTTCCCTAAAAGACTCTGCATAGAAAGGCCTTCAGAACCGTGGAGTTATTTTCCACCACAGTACCAAGTTTTTTAAGCATGCTTTTTCCTTTATTTTGAAACAGATCTGTGTTCTTTTTTTTTGTTTGTTTTTGGCTTTTTAGCATAATGTTTGTCTGAAGCTTCTTATGAACTGGGTTAGGAGCAAATATGATCTGAGGTAAATTAGGAGCTGTGAACTAGTAATTGTTTAATTTGACTATTGTCCAAGCCAGAAATAATAAACTCTTAGATTTGGAGATATTTAGCCAATCCTTCAATCTCTGCAGAAAGCTAACATCATTGTTCAATGCAGTAGTATTCAACTTGTGATTCCTGGACTCCTGAAGCCCGTAAGCCATAGATTTTGGGTCCATAAAAGTATAATACTTAATTAAAGCTAGACCGATTACCTATTAAAATAGATCTAAGCCAATGATGGGTTCCAGTCATTTGGTGGCTTTGAAATGCAATAATACTCAAAATTTCTACTCTGGGGAACACAGATTGGGGTTGAAGAGTTTTATTTTGGAACCAAAGTTAGGATTTTTATAACGGAATAAAGACAAGTATAATCCTTCATTTTAGGAAAAGAAAAGAAAAGAAATAAAGGCTCTCTCAACACTAAAGAGGATGGTCGGCTCAAACTCCAGTCTCCTTGTTTGATTTCTTAGGGTTTAAAGATTAAAAGAATACATAGAAGTAGAAAGGTACACAAGGTGATTTCAGATTACTAAATCAAAAAATATTGGAACATTTATCAGCATTTAGATTATTAAAGAGGGGTTCTAGTAATAATTTTCTCCCCAACTCTCAAAATTTAAATAGCCCAAATTAAAGAAAGTCTGTTCTCCTTTTAAAACACTATATGGGAACAAAGTCCAGTTTGGAGTAAAGCTTCTTAGCTAAATTTCTGGTTAAGTTTAACAGTGCATAAAAACGTCAATGCCGACTTAAAATACTTCTTTGCATTTGTCAAAATAAGGTGAGATCTTTCCATGTAATCCATGCAAAATTTAGTAACTGCTCACAGTTAACTCCATAAAAGTTACAATAAATATCTTTATATCCTTATGTGTAATCCATGCAATGACTATTAAAACACACAGTTGAAGCAGTGGGGAGTGAAACAAGCATGTTCTCATATTCTGGAGCTGAAAGACTGGAGAGGCCTGTGTGGAGCCACGTCTTATCTGCCACATGTTATCTCTCTTATCTTTTGCAAAAATATAAACAAGTATATCCAAATAAATTATGTATGATGATTTTATATTCTTTCACATGTATTGAATAAAATTAGTAGTCTTTGATTAACAAGTTAAAAGATGTATGATTGAAATGTGGTTAAGAACTGAGAATTAGAGGAAAAACATTAAAGTTTGACATTCTCAATCAGCTATATATGAAATAAATATAATATTAAAGCATGAATAAAGAGAATGAAGTGATGGTTTTGCAACTGTATTTTAAAGCAAATGCTGGAAGCTGAAGAATGAAATGTGTAATACTGTGTAAAGTTTAAAACTGAGTAGATTAGGGAAAGAACTGTAGGATGACTAGGAGTGACGAGAGCCAGCTGCATGCTGACAGCGACGGGAGGATGCGACTACAGACCAGCATGGCTATTATTAGCATCTCCAAGACTGGGAAGCAGAATCAGTGGGTCACAGTGACCATGACTAAAGTATTGAGCAATAATCAACAAGCTGAGCTGAATAGGTTGCGCAATAACTAAGAAGCCTAATAAGGCCCGGACCGGTGCAAGCATCAAGCGCTATAAAAACAATGATGAGAGCAGAAACGGGGTTGTTTCCTTGCAGAAGACCAGCGAACGGAGAAAATAAGCTTGGATGGAAAAGGAACAGAGACACAGCTGCACTGATCGACTGCATTAACAAAGAGGATCAACCCGTGAGCCCAGAAAGGACAGTGCCTCAAAATTAAGAATCTGATTTCATCTAAAGCCTTTATATCCAGACAACAGAAGTGAAATTGATCGGTGAATAGCTGATTGCTCTAAGTTTCAGGCTTCTGGAAGTCCTGAATCAACTTCATTTATGTCCCCAGGTTTCCTTCAACTCTTCAGCCTTTGGAAACCACTGTCTTCTGAGACATATAACAACAAAGATCATGTTTAACCATCAAAGCCTGGAGCATCAGTTCCTGCCACTTAAAGGAAGAAAACTGAAGATTAAGTCGTATTACCTTCAAGAAACCACTCGTTGTTACTGGAAGAATTCTTCTCCATCAGGTGCATGGATGAGCCTCCGTCTTCAAAGCCTCTTCAAACCCACTAGTTTCAGCATCAGGGAAAGACAGGTTGAGTTGATTTCTATTAGTGAAATTATTTTGTGTTGCCGAATTTAAATTGTTACTGACCCCTGCAAAAGCATTACTAATTAAAGAACACATAAAATTCTAGTTAATTTGTGGACATTCAATTATTTGAGTCACCGTATTGTTGGTTTTTCATTAGTGGTAAAAAGTCTTGTTGCCTGGTTCTAAGATATTTTAGGAGGTTTTTATAGGTTGCCTTAGTCAAGTTTGTTAAAACAGCGCCCTTGGGGCTCCTGCCGAGCTACTAAAATTAACCTAGCCTATATACCAAGAGCCAGTTGTAAATTAGGGAATGAGCAGCCGTGAACAAAAGTGACTGTCGAAGGTGTGGATGACTGTGAGAGGCTACTCTGTCGCCCGGACCTCCAGTTGAAGAAGAGCGAGACTTTTGGATGAAGGCTGTCAGAGGCTAGGCGAGTCATTTCCCGACACCAGCTTAAACAGAACTTTCAGTAAACCTGCTTAGTAAGATCTTTCAGGTTTAGGGAAGTCCGGACCCGTTAGATGGAGAGCTGGATTGAGCAATCCCTTTAGACATGGGGAAGAAGGAGGGAGGGGTTAGCTCATCGGACAACAAAACATTTAACCTGAGCAGAGAAATTCTTGAATACAGCTGCGATCAAATTGAGCCAAACAAAAAGAGAATTATAACAATAACTCAGGATTGTAGTTATTATTATTACAGTTACAGTACAAAGAATTGGCAAAAGGTTTCAGCATCAGTGAATGTGGATTCATGTTAGAGAAAACTGTTGCTGTGCTTCTCAATTGTTTGAGACCTCTTTGGACTATGTGCATGCATCTTAAAAAGGATCCTGACGATTGTCATAACAAAATTGATCAATTACAGCATTAAAAGATATGGCTGAGAAAACATATTCTGAAAAGAGATTGTTAAAATTTTTTTGAATTCTTGAAGCCTCAAATTTGGCCATTTGTCTGTCTTTGATGTTTTGTCTTTGTTTGTTGGAATGAATGTTTGTTTATATGTTGCATGACACAATAATCCATGTTTAGAATAATATTTCTAAATCCCAGATTGATTAAAACTTTGAATTTTCAGGAGAGTTAAGAAGCAGCTTGTTTCTGAGGTAGGTGCATGTTAACAGTTTTGCAGTTTAAGGTTCACTAAGACGGGTTGGAATGAAGAAACTGTGTTTCCGCCCATAGGCTGTCCATCAGAGGTTAGTTCTGCCTGACTGCCCACCTACCAGGTTGGTTCATGCCTTCACTTTCATGGAAACGCTCAGCACCTCCCTTCCTGAGTTTTAACACTGTTCATGAGACAATAGAATCAAAAGGCTTGTAGTGATTGTTGCCTTAAGAACATGTTTTTTTTGGTATAATAATTAAGGATGTAGCATGACATTTAGATGTATGTGTTTTACTATTAAAAGGTTAATGAAGTAGTTAAACCTTTTTTAAAGAATTAGTTTTGCATGCAGAACCATTGGTGATTTATTGGATTGAAAGTTTTCCCTGGTGCCATTAAGCTAGCTGACAGTTCAAGATATGCCAAAAGTAAGGAATATATTTTTGATAAAGAATCTGAGTCATGACTTTATACTTGGTGGGAATTATTTATTAGATTTAATTTGTAGGGTTTATGCATCCAAATTACATTAGATGTCCATTAATCTAATACTCATCTTCATACAAGACAAATCAGGATGATATGTGACTAATTTCTAAGTGAGACCTTGATGAACTGAATAACTGAAGTTTGTGTTTTGTTGTTAATGGAACTGAATTGCAGGTAAAAACATCTGCATTTTATTTATGTTGTTTTCATTAAATTCATAGTGACACATAGTTATGTCAGAATTCATTTCTTTGGTTCTATGTAATGTGATCTTGGTTACTAGAACATTCTTGTACAAACTTTTGCTGGATTGTCGCAGGGGTTGGACCTTGCGCCAGAAGAGGGGAATGTCAGAATAAAGTAACATGGGGTTCCAAAAGTTTTAGCACTCATGGGAAAAAGGGTAGCTCAACCTCCAGTGAGGACTTAGTGACAATGCGAGAGAGACGTTGTACATCGTTTATATAAATGGTGCATAGCTCCCTAAGACCACATTCTGAAGTGCCTAACCCTAATCCTTAGCCAAGTGTTGTGAAGGCCCTGTTCTCACTTATATGAGACTGAAGCAAAGGACACAGGCAAATCTCAGTCCTTTTGAAGTGCTGTGTGGCAGGTCTCCTAATTTGGGCATGGGGATATTGCCAAGATCATCTTCTTCCACAAATTTGTGTGAAGATAGGATGTTGTTTTACTGTCAAAACCTGTCCATTGTGTTTTCTCAAGTTTCACAGACGGTGAAGGCTGCATTACCAGAAACAGCCACTTCCACCCACCAGTCCTTTATTCCTGGCGACTGGATTCTGGTCAGAGAATCTAGGAGAAAACACAGGAAGTCCAGGTGCTGGAATGGCCCATATCAGATCCTACTAGTCACCCAGGAAAGCTGCAGGAAAGCTCCAGCTCCTCCAGCTTCATCTAGCTTCCAGGACACAAGTCATCTTCCAACTGGATCATCCACGGCCTGAAAGGTGAGGACAGCAGACCACCACAAGAC
Organism: Girardinichthys multiradiatus; assembly: GCF_021462225.1. Classification (NCBI taxonomy): domain Eukaryota; kingdom Metazoa; phylum Chordata; class Actinopteri; order Cyprinodontiformes; family Goodeidae; genus Girardinichthys; species Girardinichthys multiradiatus. The sequence continues at coordinate 2,816,337 of NC_061807.1, forward strand.
AAAGAACTGTAAGCTGATCACTGGCGAGTGATTGAAGAGGTGGTTGAAGAACACTGTTCTTACAAGGGCACAATGATCCCTTGGGCAGTGCAAGGTTATTTCAGAATCTACTTAAGGCCATCGCATTGCCTGAAAGTTAGAAATCATAAGGTCATTTGCCTCACTGCACACACACCACAGTGAGAGACACATAGAAAACATACAGGGAAGACCTCTACACATTTGCACATAACCTTTCTCTGGATGATGGACTGGTGACGTCTGCAACAGAGAGACAGTCAAACATGCGCCATGATGCTTATTCTCCTTAATTTCTTAACATTTGGTGGCTACTAGGCGCTTCTTTGCCTGGACAGCGAGGGTCAGCCAAATTCTTTTCTCCCACTTTGACAGCGAAACTGACTCTGAGGAGGAAATCTCAGATGCTTTTATCTAACTTTCATGTATATTGCTTGATATCTATCATTATGGTATTATTACAAATTTTAAATGTGTTCATTTCTACCGTTGTTTAGTTGGACTATGGAAGCCTAACTTCCAGCAGGTTAGAGTTCCTGTTTCTAAACATATTTCTGAAGGAGCTTCCTATGACCGCCTACCTGTACCAGACTGGTAACAGGGCAGCTTGAAGTGCAGAAGCCACTCAGGAGAGGCAGCAGGATTTTTGAGTTTTGTTTATGATTTGTTTTCTTTGAAAAAAAACAACAGTTTGCTTACAGTATCAGAAGAAAGGACATTCCACTTCAAGATCACGATGCAGCTATATGGAAGATGGTCTGTTCTGATGCTAATGATTGGTATTGCAAGTATTTTTATTACTCTTGTGTTCATTTGGGGAAAGGTACAGCAAAGATAATTTGTGGCTAATCTGAATAATTACGTCAATAATACTCATCAGCTGATTCGAAGAGAGATTCATCACTTTTCTGACTACCATGATCATGCTGATAATGTCTGGTGGCAACTGATGCATCAAACTGTGAGGAAGATAGGAAATGACAATTGTTATGTTTGTTGTTTGATTCCATGTGCTATTAATGATCAACCATTTTGAGTACCTGTTCCTATTGATACTGCTTCTATTCCAGCTACTTTCTTTCCAGATAGGCAACATAACCAGCTGGTGGAGGTTATTTTTCCTTGGGTGAGGAATTATATTGTAAGGCAAAGCAGAAATGTCAGTAGATTTTCTTTTTTTTTTTTTTTTACCATGTCCTGTCCGGCAGAGTATCGCTCAGAATTGTTGTCTGAGTGCCAAGAAATTGCCCAACAGATTTACTTTCACAAGCAGAGAATCACAGCTAATGCTTTAAAGCTCTGCTTGATATCTATAGAAGAAACTTTATTATAAACGTCTTTTGGGATATTTCAATTTTTCCGGACACAGAGACTGAAATGAAAAGGAAAAAAGAAGCTCAAAAAAGAGAGAGATGGGGGGAAAAAGGGGAGAAAAGGAGGAAAGAGAGGAGGAGAGAAAGAAGGATAAAGAGAATACAAGATTACACCCTGCTTGTTTATACACCTGCGGTTGTTTTTTTTTCTTTTCATTTTAACAAAATAGTAGATGGTAATTATGAATGTAAAATGTACTTAGTGAGAGGTGCAGCCCAAAATAGAACATCTGTGTATCTGTCAACACCTGAAGCTTAACACCTGTGAGTATGAGTGTGGATGCGCTTTTGTATACAAGGTTTCTCCACAAAAATATGCAATAGCAAGTGTGAGGACCCACAGGCCTGCCCCATGGTCCCTGGACGGACACTGAGGAGATCTGAGTCACAGACATCTAAAGGCCCCCCAAAGCACAGGAACCCCAGGAGAACCACTGCCGGGACTACCGCAACCCCCCCAGAGAAGAGCAGTGGAGAGTCCCAGGGGAACCACCCAGCAGCGACAGCACAGAAGCCCCAGGAAGCCGCAGCGATGAGTCCACAGGCCCCGCCAGCAGCCATCCACGCCCGAGCAGATCTAGCCATGGACCCAAAGGCCCAAGACCCCGGGACACACCACCCCCCAAGCAGAGGCCTGACTGTTAGTAGATTTTCTACTGAGACTAATTTAATATGTGCTACTACAGGAATTTTTATAGATTTTGGGGTAATAGGAATCAATAAGATATCTAGATATAGGACCGATATTTGTATCGCACATGAGGAAAACACACCTTATTTCCTTGGAAAGACAGAAGGTTGCAAAACTATTAAATCTGTTTCATGTGCTTTAATCAACAGACATAAATTTGAGTCATAACCTATCAGAACTGCTTCTTATACCATTTCAGGATTTTTGGTCCCAGATCCCTTTGTGTTAACTCTTAATCTTACAGCCGTACCGAATGGAAGTAAGTTGTATGGCCAGGCAGGTAAATTAACCAGGGTTCTTGTTACTTTTCCTGGTAGAGATGGGTACTCATGTCCTAAGAACATGGTTTGGATGTGTGGAAATAGATCATATCTGTATCTGCCTGCTAATTGGTCTGGAGTATGTTATCTAGCTCACTTACTACCTACAGTCACAACTTATGATTCAATCAGCCCATTATTAGAGAGGAAGGTTTCACTGTTCTGACCAAGGAGCAGCAAGCTCTTAGAACGATGAGTTTGCAAAATAGAATGGCTTTGGATTATGTGTTAGCTGAGAGGGGGGATGGTTTTGGAGAATTTTCCTTTTAGTTGTGATTATCTTGTAATCAGAAGAAAGGGGTTGTAATGGAAATTCTTGTATTAAGTGCTCTAAGGTGTTCCAAAGTGTATGACCTATAGGTTACCTCTTTCATCAGAACATCTGTGTTAGAGGAGGAAGTTGTAAAAGCCAGTAACAGATGTTTAATGGTTAAAACCCATGCTTTAGGGTGATGTCTCAGGAAGAGCAGATGGTCTGCTCGTAGATAACTTTGTTACCCCTGACAGACTCTTTGAAGTTGAGGTAACACCCACATACTCTTTCAATACTGTGTGTAAATGTTGATCGGGGCTCTGCTTCACTCACCAAGCTCAGTGACAGGGTCTTCAAACGCTGAATGCCTTTTAATAAAACTTGTAAAGAAAAAGTCCGGTTTGGCTTTTTTAATTAGTAAATTTCTCTCCTACTTTGATAAGAAAATTCCACTACACCATCGTCCCTGTTCCCAAGAAGCCAAGGACTACAGGGCTTAATGACTTCAGACCCGTCGCCCTGACCTCTGTGGTGATGAAGTCCTTTGAGCGCCTTGTGCTCTCACACCTAAAAGACATCACCAACCCCCTCCTGGACCCCCTGCAGTTTGCCTAGAGAGCCAACAGGGTGTAGATGATGCAGTCAACTTAGCAGTCCATTCTCTGGCACCTGGACTCCACAGCAAAACTATGCCAGGATCTTGTTTGTGGATTTCAGCTCTGCCTTCAACACCATCGTCCCAGCTCTGCTCCAGGAGAAGCTCTCCCAGCTGAGTGTGCCCGACTCCACCTGCAGGTGGACCACTGACTTCCTGTCTGACAGGAAGCAGCGCGTGAGGCTGGGGAAGTAAGTCTCTGACTCCTTGACCATCAGCACCGGTTCCCCCCAAGGCTGTGTTCTCTCTCCTCTGCTGTTCTCCCTGTACACCAACAGCTGCACCTCCAGTCACCAGTCTGTCAAGCTTCTGAAGTTTGCGGACGACACCACCCTGATCGGACTCATCTCTGATGGTGACGAGTCTGCGTACAGATGGGAGGTGGACCATCTGTTGGACTGGTGCAGCCACAACAACCTTGAGCTCAACGTTCTAAAGACAGTGGAGATGGTTGTGGACTTCAGGCAGAACCCAGCCCCACCTGCCCCCATCACCCTCTGTGACTCCACAATTGACACTGTGGAATCTTTCCGCTTCCTGGGAACCATCATCTCCCGGGATCTCAAGTGGGATCCAAACATCAACTCCCTCATCAAGAAAGCCCAGCAGAGGATGTTCTTCCTGTGGCAGCTGAAGAAATTCAACCTGTCAAAGACTATGATGATGCACTTCTACACAGCCATCATTGAGTCCATCCTCACCTCCTCCATCACCATCTGGTACGCCGCTGCTACAGCCAAGGATAAGGGCAGGCTGCAGCGTGTCATTCGGTCTGCTGAGAAGGTGATTGGCTGCAGTCTACTGTCGCTCCAGGAACTGTACACCTCCAGGACCCTGAAGCGGGCAGGGAAGATTCTGGCTAATCCCTTCCACCCCAGTCACAGACTCTTTGAGACTCTCCCCTCTGGCAGGAGGCTGCGGTCCAACCGGACCAAAACCTCATGCCACAAGTTTTTTGCCATCTGCCACCAGCCTTGTTAACAAAGCCCGGAAACCACCTTGACATTCTCCCTTTCCCCCACACCCCCCCCTTTTTTGCTGACAGGACACTTGTAACTTGCAACTCTATGCGTTACATTAACGCTCAGCTTGGACTCCTGTTTTACTTGCACTGCCAAACTTGCACACTGATCACCTCCACTGTTGTACTGCTCTCGCATCCTATACTGCTCTACATTTACTCTCACTCACTTAAAACTGTGCACATATATTTATATTATATTGTAGATATGTTTATACTGTTTAATTTGTATTGTATTGCACCGACTACGCCAAAACAAATTCCTTGTATGTCCAAAAACACCCACTGCTGTTTTACTTTATTTTTGTTTAGTTAGATATTTTACCCCTTGTGTGTAGAACTTTGCATGTTTGAGTAGGTGAAGATTATTAAATCGGAAGAACGGATTGTATCAGGCTGTGATTTAATAAATATTCACATAGATGGTAACAGAAGGCGTTCTGTGTTTATTTTGTGTAAGAGTGATTCGTCAGTCAAGATAAGGTTAAAAGTTCCACACGTTTCGGCAGAAACAGTCAATTAAACAGTGACATCTCTTGTAATAGTTATTAATTATTATTGAGTATTTAACGGTTGTAATTGTCAAAGGGGTTCAGCCACAATTACAACACCAGAAAACATCTCTGGTCTCGATTCATAAATGAGGATTTTGGTTAAGAAATTGATTTTGTCAAATTATGATTTTTAATTATAATTATTGATCAAGATTAATCAATCAATAATCATAACTCCCAACAACTGCAAGTAAACTGTCCAAGTATAACTCAGACGTGGCAGAAGTGGAACGATTAATGAAGTTGTTACAGTAAAACAGTCATGTAGGCTAGTTCTCATATGTTGCAGATGTGGTGTTATTCACATTATTTTAGGAATCTCTGCTAAGAATCCATGGTTATGTTTGCCAGTGGATTTGCAGTTAGAAAGTTATATTGGATTTGTTGAGAATTACACAAACACACCAATGTGAGGAATCTCAATAAAAACTCCCTGTATGTATCTGAAGGTTAGGAGTTTGCGATAAAGATGTTGTGCACAGAATGTGTAATAAAAGTCCTCTGTGTAGACTGGGAAGATAGAAATGTAGTATCCCCAGTTGAAAAGATGGTCTTCCAAACTGATGGTTCACAATCCCTTTATTAAACAGCCTTGCATGTGAACACACTGTAAGAGCTACGAAATATACAGAACAAAAAATATAATTTGTAATTTAAACAGTTTGTTGCCTTTAACCCTTTGGCTCATTTATGAACCATACATTATCTTTTACCTTGAATTATTAAATCCTTTTTATTCATGACAATCTGTACATTGAGTGCTATTACCATGCATCTACCATGTATATTTAATAAACCGTTTTTAACATTAAGTTTTACACCTTTCATATACTATAAATAAAGTAAAATAGACAATATTGCATATGTCTGTGACTTAACATAACATGTAACATTGATGAGTGCAAACCTTTGCATTGTTTGCAAGGCATGACAAATGCCCTTTATCAGTGGCTCGATTTGGTCCACCCGGAACGGCTCCACATGTCTTGTGTAGATTTCCTTAGGGAACACCTCCTGGAAGTGCGGCTGTTAAGCATCATGTGTTGTTCTGCATAACTGCGACCGAAACACATGGCAGTGGTAATGCACCAATACGTTGTTTGGCAACCGACAATATAACTACAAAGAAGAGAAGAAGAAGACCGAAACATGTACTCAGTCTCTGTCCTCAACATGTACTAATTATATTTTTTGTTCTGTATATTTTGTAGCTCTTACGGTGTGTTCACATACAAGGCTGTTTAATAAAGGGATTGTGAACCATCAGTTTGGGAGACCATCTTTTCAACTGGGGATACTACATTTCTCTCTTCCCAGTCTACACAGAGGAGTTTTATTACGCATTCTGTGCGTATCTTTATCGCATCTTTATCACAAACTCCCAACTTTCAGATACATAAAGGGAGTTTTTATTGAGATTCCTCACATTGGCGTGTATGTGAGAGAATTTAAGTACACCCTTTCATCAAACTTTTTGACAGGTGGGTGGGACTTCCGGTGAGGGTGGGATTTCCGGTTGGCGCCATGTGGGCGCCATGTGGGTGCCATGTGGGCAGGAGGTCACGTGGTCAAGCAGGTTGTGTGTCCAAGGGGGCGTAACCGTGGATGCTGATTGGTTGTCGTCATTAGGGGCGATACCTTAAATGAGTCAATTAAAACACAGGGGTGTGTTTGAGGACCCAACATCAACTTCAACAACCATGGTTGAAAATCAGACCTCGGGTCGGCCAAGAGGTATGTCAGTTCTGTGCGAAACCCCAGTGACCATCTACCAGTATTCATCCCGTGAATTGAATGCTCCTAAGAAATCAACATACTACATCTGCAGGGTACAAAGACCCCCGTTCGACACTCTGCAGGAAGAATGGTCTTTGGAGTCATATGGCCTGGTTGGCAGCTGGGGTTATATTTTCATGTATGAAATAGGAGGGCTTTGCCTGTATCAATTGGATCAAGATGAGGTATTTAATGGATCACTGGCTCTGTGTACTCTCACCCACAGCGACTGGGCTGTGTTAAGGCTTGCAATCCCGCACCTTAATGATAGCCCTGAAACAGTCTCAAGGCAGGAGAGGGAGGAAGAAGAAGAAGAAAATGAACTGTCTCCTCGACCTGTAAAATGGGCGAGAATGTTTCATATGCCATCCGATGTTGACATAGCTGAGAGAGAACCTCTCTTTAGCGCAGTGTGGGGGTCAAAAACCACAGCAAATGGCCGCTGGTCTTTTCGGGCAAGCAGACGCAGGAACAACCGGACGAGTCCCTCAGATCTGTTTGTGTTGGAGGCTTTCAATTAGGACTGCGGCGTATTCAAGACAATGCTGGCTCCGCCGTTTGAAGCTTGGGCAGAGAAGATGAGTGAAATTGGACATCGTCTTTCCGACCTTTTCCACAAGTCACGAAGTTGGATCGATGTCATGTCAGTGAAAAAAATGTTGACGTTTCCTGTTTTACGTTTAGAACGAACCCTCTTCTGAGGACACGCCCCTTCCTATGATATATATACGGGGGGATAACTACAAGCTCACAGACACTGAGAATCGTATCATGAGAATGAGTGGACCGACACCATACAGGGATCTCTACAACCACCGAGCAGAGATCCACTTCTCTCCTGAGCATGATGAAAGCTTCAACATTGGACCATATCATCCGCCTTCCCCTGACCTCTTCTCACCATCCACCTCAACATCCTCATTCTCAGAGAACCACTTCAGTCCTGCATCACCTACAGGATACAACATGAAATATCTACCGCTTTCTCCAGACCTCTGCTCACCATCACCGCTATTCATGGCTGAGTCTGTAGACGCGTATGTCCTGCCTGAAGACATGAAGGTGGTCGTGGAGGAGGAGGTAGCCACCGGCTACTCACCCTCTACCGAAGCCCCTACACAAACCCTGGAACCGATGGAGGACCCTCAGCCTTCAGCAGAGGATGAGAGTAACCAGGAGGACGAAATTGACGGTTGGTTCTCAACCACCCTCATCAATACGGTGAAAACAGCGATACTTCATTTATTCAACATAACCTCTTTGAACTATCTCAGAGAAACCTGCTATGGATGTATAACGAACCACCCGAGCCAGCGTCAACACCATTGCCTGGAGGTATTGGGGGAGGATTATTACCAAGTCAACTTTCAATGCATCGTACGACGACTCGTAACCCCCAAACCCGTTCCTGCTATTCAGAATCTTCTGGTACTTCGACGCATACAAGCGGATGACTTCAGAGTGAAGACGATTGCCAAGACGGTTTTATATGAACTGAAATCGGTACAAGGCATCCACAGTGCAATAGCGCACGTTTATGATCGCATGGTCAATGAGAAACATCTCAAACAACTTAACTCTGTTTCAGAGTGCTATGGACTGACAAACTGATCTCACATGTTTGATGACTTGTTGTATCCTTTTTTTTTTTTATAGTATTCCAGTACTTTAATTAATCTGCATTATATGATTTTTCTTCTTTATTATTTTTACTATTAAATACAATTAAAGTAGGAACATAGTAACCTTTCCCAAAAGTGTTGTTTAAAAGCTAGTAGTGTTTGAATTCATCTGCATTAATCTGCATTGTATCTGATTTTGTTTTTTGGTTGTTTTTTTTTTAAATATTAAATACAAAAATAAAATAAAAAATAAGGATAAATCTACCCTCCTGTGTGTTTTTTCTCATTATTTAACAAGTAATCGGCAGAGTGAGCATAAGGCAGAGATGGCAGGAAGACGGCTGATGAAGAAAGTATATTATAGCCCTTCAAATCCGGGAAGTTTTGGGGGTGTAGATAGGCTGAGGAGGGTTATGCAAGATGAAACGGGAAAGAAGGTTGCGGTTGAAAAAGTTAAAGATTTTTTATCAGGAGAAGATACCTATACTCTACATAAACCTGCAAGAATAACGTTCCCGAGAAACAGAGTTTTTGTCACCAGACCCTTGAGGCAGTTCCAGGCTGATCTCTGTGACATGCAAGCTCTGGCCATGGAAAATGATGGTTATAATTATTTATTAACAGTCATTGACATCTTTTCAAAAAGGGCGTATGTACGAGTTTTGAAAAGGAAAAAAGCCGCTGAGGTGGTAAAGGCATTTGAATCAGTTTTTACAGAAAGTCAGATCCCCAAAAAACTTCAGACTGATGCCGATAAAGAATTTTTTTACAAGAAATTTAAGGTTTTAATGGAGAAACACGGTATTGAACATTTTGCCATAGCGAGTGAAGCAAAAGCTTCAGTGGTCGAGAGATTTAACCGCACATTAAAAACAAGGATGTGGAGATATTTTACAGCTAACAATACCCGGCGGTACGTCGATGTACTGCAAAACCTAGCTAGAAGCTACAACCATTCCTACCACTCCAGCATTAAAATGAGCCCTATGGAAGTGACCCCAGAAAATGCCTTTCAAGTGTTTCAGAATCTGTATGATGTCAAGTCCAACAGATATTGCAAGGACTCAGTGACAACGTTTAAACAAGGGGATCTTGTCAGAACATCCAAGGTCCGTGGAGTGTTTGACAAAAAATACGAACAGAGTTTTACGGATGAAGTGTTTACAGTGTATGAGCAGATACCCCGTTCTCTTCCTGTATACAAACTCAGAGATTTGGATGGAGAACCTATCGAGGGTTCCTTTTACGCTGAGGAACTTCAAAAAGTAAAAATATTTAACGACAAGATGTATCAAGTGGAAAAAATATTAAAACGACGTACGGTCAAGGGAGTCAAACAGGTTTTTGTCAGTTGGAAAAACTGGCCTGAGAAATTCAACAGTTGGATCAAGTTTGATGAACTTCGAAACGTATAAAAAAGGTTTGCACTAAACCTCACAGTTGACACAGCATCATGAACCGTCAGGTAGAGGATGATGGCTTTTACGTTACACTTCCATCTAATGCTAGCATGGAAGTGTTTAAAAATAATACCAGTTCAAGTTTCCGTGTAAATTTAGCTCAACATATTGATTTAGAAGGCCAATGGATGGTTGCATTAGCACAGATTTCATATCCTCATACATGCATAATTTACCGGATTATGATGCCTACTTTGAATGGAGGAAGGTTGGTGATGTGGAGATCAATACGCAAAGGATCAGAAGTGGCTACTATAACAGCGTTATTCAACTTGAGACAGAGATGGAAATGTTTTTCAAAAAATTTAATTCGGGTTTACGCATTAAATTCAGCAAAGTTCAAAAAAGATTTGCATTTCAAGCAAACAGTCCGTATGAAATACGCTTCTTCAACACTCTGGCTTATATGATGGGCGTGAAACCAGGGGAATGGATTCATGTTTCTGAACCAAAACTGGCTCCTTTTCCGGCGGATATAAAGGCTGGTTTCTATCACCTATACTGTTACAGCGACGTGGTCAGCCCACAAATAGTAGGCGAAACTTTTTCACCTTTACTGCGGACCGTCAAAGTACAAAGCAAATTCAGTGATATGATTACTCAGACGTTTAACCCCGCCCACTACCTTCCAGTCTCCAGAAGACATATTGAAAATATCAATATAGAAATTAAATCGGACCAAAACTTTCCTGTAAATTTCGTCTATGGAAAGACCGTCATAAGACTACACTTCAGACCGGTGATATCACAACGTAGCCTGAGATAAATTTCATTTGTATAAACTATTCCAGAGATATGTATATAACCTCTAAGACTGATTGGTTATCATTCATATTACGCTGGTCATTCAACACTGCATCAAGCAGGCAAGAGAGAACATGGCACAGCTAAGTCTGAGACGTGATCCAAATTGCTTTGTAAATTACTATGTAAGTCAATCAGGCGGTAATCTGCCAGGGTTTTATGGGGCCCCGGTCATGTACGGACGCGGAATTGGATCATTATTTTCAAAATTATTCCGCTTCGTATCCCCTCTGGTTAAAAAAGGATTTGCAATTGCAAAACCCCATCTTAAAACGGCTGCATCAAATATCGCTTCGGATGTCATCGGTAGAGCCGTGAGTAAAATGAGTGGTTCTACACACACCGACGGTCAAGAAGGTTCAGGAATTATGGTTTTATCCAAAAGACCCAGAACAAGACCCCCTGGTGATCGTTTAAGGACGGTTAAAAAACAACGACAAACGCGAAAAAGGAGATCAGTCGCAGCTGACAAACGAAGAGGAAGGAAGTCATCCGCAAGTTTTGATATATTTAAATAATGGCTCTTTTACATAACAAATCATCAGAGTGCACGCTGGCAGAGTTGGACTTATTTTCTGCCCCGATGACGCAGCTATTGATCGAAGATAAAATTTACACCGAGATCCAGCCTTTATCAACAATCACTGATGGAGGCCCGATCGAGTTTTTCATTACGGGAGACGGAGAAAAGTATCTGGATCTCAACGATACGCTGTTGCATCTCAGAGTGAAAATTACTAACGAGAATGGAACAAACCTGCCAGATGATGCACCTGTAGGGCTCATCAACTACCTGTTAAACACCATCTTCAGTCAGTGTGACGTCACTCTCGGAGATCGAATGATTTAACAATCCAGCGCTACACATCCATATAGAGCCATGATTGAGACATTGTTAAACTTTTCTGAGGATTCTTTAAAAACCCAGTTTAGCTCTGGTCTTTTTTATAAAGACACTGCAGGGGCTCTGAACTCTATTGTTACAACTAACGGCCCTAACCAAGGTCTTAACAGCAGAGCAGGCTTAACGGCAAATTCCAGGGAGGTACATCTCCTAGGCCCCCTGCATGCAGACATATTTTTCTGTGAGAGACTTCTTTTAAACTCTGTTGACCTCAAAATTAAACTTACAAGAGCCAACGATGCCTTTTGTCTCATGGCAGCAAGAGACTCCACTTACAAACTCTGGATATTAGGAGCATCTCTTTTATCAAAAATTTTACTGTCCCTCCAGCTGTACGACTGGGGCACGCTTCAGCTTTAATGAAGGCAAATGCTCTGTATCCACTTTCACGTGTGAATGTAAAAACATATTCCATCCCTGAAAATTCAAGGGTATGCAACCAAGAGAATCTTTTCTTAGGCGTCTTTCCCAAGTATGTGGTGATTGCGTTACTGGATCATGATGCTTTTACAGGAACACGCAATCTCAATCCGTTTGACTTTAATCATTTTGATATGGAATATTTAGCTTTGTGTAAGGATGGCAGACAAATTCCTGCTAAAGCCTTCCAGCCCAATTTTAACCAAGGCCATTCAGTGAGAGAATATTACAACTTGTTTACGGCTACAGGACGACATCTAAAAGATCTTCCACTGAGTATAACATGTCAGGAATTTAATCAAGGATACTCTCTATTCACATTTAATCTTAACCCGAGCGAGGACACAGATGCTCTATCTCCAGTTTCCAGTGGAAATTTAAGATTGGAAATGCGCTTCAGAAACCCGTTGCCTCATACCACCACGCTGATCATCTACGCTTGTTATGATTCTATTTTAGAGATTGATTCAAAGAGGCGTGTGCTGGTGGATTATTATTAATCTAATCAGGCCTGAATAATCATGAAATTGAGAGCCTGATGCGTCATCTGCTGGGAGATTTGTTTTGTGGTGTATGGCCGTGCGACCAGCTGCCGCAGCTAGCTGACAAGTTCCCAGGGCCGGCCTACTTTATTGTGAACACCCATCCTTCACACATGCCGGGAGAACACTGGCTAGCTCTGACATTGGATGAGAATGGTCAATCCAGCTTTTTTGACTCTTATAGATTCTCTCCGGATTTTGAGTTCTATCCGTCAAGCATCGTAACATTTTTAGAAGACAGATCCTCAAAAATATTGTATCATAATAATCAGCTTCAAAGCACTCTGTCCACTGTGTGCGGTCACCATTGCATTTTTTATCTATGTCATAGAGCGTGCGGATTATCAATGCAGCAAGTGTTGTCGAAATACACCGGAGATGTGATTAGGAATGATTTAATGGTATCTAACTTTGTGAAAAAATATCAGAAATGTGTCGTTAATCAAAGTTGTACATTTTATACTCACGGAACATGCTCTTTGGAGATATTTATGGATTGTTATGGAATTTAAATTGTCTTATTTTTTTTTCATTGTTTGTTTTTGTTTTTTTCTTCTTATGATTTAATATTTGTGTAATGATATCATATGTTAGTGTGTGAAGTAGACAACGAAGTTAGACTTGAAAAATATAATCAATAAATATTTTATTGAATAAAAGAAATAGGCTACATGTTTCATTTTCTTATAACGGTTTATGGTGAAAATGTAATCCATCGGGGTGGTAGTGTCGTCTTACGAAGAGACCTTTTTGATCTCCCATCAGCATTTTTTGGATCTTCCAGCTCAGATCTCGACCAGTAGGGAGAATGAGTTATCTGCCTTCTTCTTCTTTTTCTTCTCTGCTTAACGCTGGGGGGTGTACCCCCATTTTCAATCGATGTACCCTCTGTTTTGAAACGTCTATATTCTTCACGAGCATAAGGGTTAATGACTGAAGATATAGGGATGTTTACCTCTGACAAGGTGTGTAGAAAGTCAGACCATCCTCGGGTTTGTGATGCTCCAGATTTTTTAAACGGAAGCATGAGATTTTTCAACAAATCAATCATGTGGGACCCTTTTATAACATTTCCTTTAAATACAAATTCACCTCGCGAAGTCCAACTCTCACTTCTTTCGGATAATTTCTTCAAAATGTACTCAGCATTATTACGGTTGTGTTTAGGAAGGCTTTTCAGTACTTCCGTAAGAACCTGATCCTTAGGGGCCTCGTCCTGCCCTGGGCCTTGTTTTTCTTGGGACCGCTCATGTTCAGGAACCTCTGTGTCACGCTGCAGCGTTAAACTGACCCGCTGTTTTTCTTCTTTGACACCTTGCTTAAGTAAAGTCAGATACCTCTGGAGAAGAGCATCGTATCTCTTGATTTTTTCATAAGAAGTCAAACCCGGCTCGTTTAATATTGCTCTCATTTCAGCATCCAAATTCTCCTCCGCCGTCTGTCTGATGGACGTGTCTGACTGGGTCAGACGCTTGAATTGATGAGGTGAAATGAGAAGCATCTTCAGCGATGTTCTGAGAGACATTATCTCCTGATGATTCCACCCACTAGATCACCGATCAAGGGTGCAAGAGCCGTTAAGATGGGGAAAATAAAACCACCTCGTTGCTTTTTGAGAGCCAACTGTTTAGTTTTTATCCCGGTTCTTTTATCACCCAACAATCTGATGATATTTCTTTGTTTCTTCAATTGTCGGTGTTGAGAGGGTGATAGTTTAATGTTACCTTTTAGGATATTCAGTGCAATCTCGCACAGAGCCTGAATAAAGTCGGGAGAGCAGTGTGCGAGAATATCTTTACGTTTCTGTGGACAGGCCTGGTACAAAGCTCTGAATAATGGTAAATTCCTTTTTATACGCGCAGACACGATGACTTACTTTGTTCTGGGCACGTACACAGCAGGCCACTGCTGAGGAAGTATCCCCGTTCTCAGTCTGAAATGTTCTGTGCAGGTAGGCGTAAAATCGATGATTAAATATCCATGAGCTTCTCTCGTTGCGTCTTCAAAACTCTCCAAGAAGAGACCCTTTTGAGATGGAAACATTTGGCGGGCCAGTATATTCAGCTGGAGTTTATCTCTCGGGTTCTTAAACAACACCGTATAATTATAGTTCAAACTAATAGTGCAACTGAACGTTCCCTGATGAAAAACATTCTGAGTCAACATCATAACACTCATATTACGATGGTGACGAAACTGGGTAAAGACCTTCATCACGTTTTCATCATCTGAGGCTTGAGCGATAACATCGTCTAGAATAATCAGATGATTCTGATCAGGAGGAAACAGGTTTTCATCTTCAAAAGAATGAGGCAATCCTTCCACAAAGGTAATATTTTTATTCACCTTCTGTAATTCAGCATACATGGGTTGAAAAGATGTGTAAATCCATACAAGATTTTCTGGAACAATATCCATGACATGATTACAGTTTTGTAAAATACTTTTTACAAAGAAAGTTTTCCCGCAGCCGCTGGGTCCAACTATCATACATGAGAAAGGTGTTCTAAATCTAGGATCAAAATCAATCTCCTGTAAATCCATGTGACTTTTTATTTTATTTCTTCTTCAACTCTAATAACCGAAAGGCAGAGTTGTCCCGTCAGAAAAAGGACGTCTCTTATCATACACCAGTCGAAACTTTTTAAGAAATGTCGCGTTTGTCAAACGGAATCTCTTTTTATCCCTCCTGATCGCGTGTTAAGGGATTTCAATGACACCCTCACTTGACCTCTGTAAGTAGCCCTTGACCAGCCCTTTGATGCTGTCAAAATTGACCCTCTTGCTGCATCCATGCGTCTGAGTGATGTCTTTAGCACGTATCACTACTTTTTTATGGTTTTTGGTCTGGTATGCATAACTCTTGGGTCCTGTTGATGCAAACTCTGAAATGCTGTCACCATCTAACTTGTCAGTAAGATCACCCAGATAATTCCCCAATTCCAGAGGAGTTTCACCACTTTTTATCACATAAATCAAACTGTCCGTGTCAATGTAAATCAATCTGTCCTGTAACTTCTCCATGCTGCTGAGAAGTTTTAAACGTGCATAAGCGGTGGTGAATGCTGCAATAAACACATTATTTGTCTTACTTGGAGGAGAAATGGCACGTTTACTGAAATTCCACTGCACTACACACATTTCAGGGTTGAAAAAATGAAAATAGTTGACCCTGTATTTACTCGAGAACATGAAGCTGAAAAAGTCTTCAGGGTTAGTGATGACTGTGGTCTGAGACAGATCACTTCTTTGCCCAAATTTCCCCCAAAAACTGTTTAAACACAATTTTGCAACCTGCCTTTTGGCAGGATTCACCTCGATTTTCTCAGGGTCTAATTGGATGCCCTGATGCAGTTTGTAGTCGCTTATATACTTTGACTTACTCTCCTGATCCACTGCTTCAGACGGATAGCCTGAGGCCTCCTGCTTACCCTTTAAAAAGCAATGAATGTAACCTTTAAAGATTGCATCACTTCTCTTTTCAAAATGCCACACCTCTGTGATTTTAGCAAGATGATACCCACATTGTAACGCTTTACAGAGCTCTACACTCACCCATACACCCGTCAGAGCTCTGTCCTCATCATTATGCATGCAGGGACCTGACTGGTTATTTATTTCAGCGCATGTGCGGCAGAGAGTGAACACAAGTTTACCTTGGGATGTTCTGTAAGGTAAAACAGGGAACAACAGGTTACGTGGTGGGTAGACCACATCTTTGATTATACCGAAGTAGCTGCTGGGGTCATCAAAATCTTTGTAAATGATGGTGGGGTGTCCGAGGGGAAAAACGCAGTTGGCGTTTACATAAGGGTACAGAGATGTGTAATCTACATAGTGTACAGTTTCATCCGGTTCCGCTGTGTACCTCAACTTCATAGGACAGGTGCGTCCACCATACAGAGCATCCCGGGGGGATAGCGGTTCGGGTGCATTAACTTTCTCGAGAATGCTGATCACCCCTGGGTCTGATTTTTTCATTTCAATCCACTCATGCTCTCATATGACTTTGAGACGAAGGCCGTACACAGTTTGTAACACCTTGCTTCTCTCAACAGTGGCTGCGTAAAACTGTTCAAATGCGACCCCTCTCAACGGACACTTGGTCATGAGGCATGTAACACTTTTTACAGCCGTGGAAAAAACAGCCGTAAAATTCAAACGCAACTTTGACACCGTTAATCTCTGCATACCCATCCAGTGAATATGGCCCGATTTTCTTTTCACCCCTATTTAATGCATGCTCGATAAATGTGGCTCTGCTGTCTGCAATCCAGCCGAGCCATTGAATGGACGCGCTGGAGAACGTTTTACTGCTACGTCTGTAGTCCAGAGGTGATGGAATGGCTAAGGTTTGAGGAGGAAGGAAATTGGTTACAAAAACCTTCATGCCGGCTGATGCTATTGTGATACTTTTAAACGGATCCACACTTGTCTCCTTAAAGAACTCGTCTCTGAATTTTAAGCATCCTTGAAAAAGAATTTCAACGTCATTTTTACAATAACGAATAGCTTCTTTCTTAAAGTCAAAGACCTCTTTGCTCGCTTCTCTGTACCAGCTGCTAAACACCTGTTGTTCTTGAACACTCATGCGTTCTACAGTGTAGCAGGATGGAGGAGGAAAAGGCCCCACATACTGGAGACGTTGTTCAGAGGAAAATAGGTGGGGAAAAAAAAACCTTGCTTTGATCGGTAAAGCCTAACGCTTTCGGCATGGCGCTAAGCTTTATGCACATAAATGAAAGGCTATCAATGTATTTTAACCTGTAATCAGGGTCGGTTAAACAGAGAAGTTTACTTCCTACCATGACGAGATGAGGTTTAATCCCTAACTGCAGCATTGCTGTAAGGATCAGGTAACCATCGTACCCCCGCGCATTGTGCGCTATTAAGGTGAAGCCTCTGTACTTCGGCCTCCTGAAATGCAGGAGAAATGTTTGGGTGCAATTCAGTCCATAAGCGTACCATTTATCACCTTTCAACGTTTTAGCACAGACCAGAAAGGGGGTATGCACGCCGCTCTCATTGACGAGGCATTCGAAATCATAAAAAATCAGTTTATCATCAAGCTGATTAATTGCACTGCAAGGCTGAATGTAACACTTATGATCATCGCATGTAATGTCTAGGCTGGGGGATACATTTTCACCGCAAATACTGCATTTTACATTACACACGTGTGGTTTATTCGGTTTACTGATTGGAATAACGTATATCCGTTTGCATACTTTACACAGTTTTACCAACTCACAGTCACTCATAGGTCTGTCAGCACTATTTCTGATGCGCGGTTCCCTGTGTCTGCTGAAACATGAGGAATTACGACAGATTCTTTGACAGCCTGCACAGCTTACAGGATTGCTAATTTCTTGCATACATTTATATGTTCGACACACTGGACAATAACCTTCACAATGGTGTGTATTTGCATTATCATAGCTGGCGTAACAGTAATTACAAATATATCTGCACCCCATAAAACCTTTGAGATTTTTTATCCCATAGTAATGACCTTGAAATAACAGCAAAAACACAGGGTTTGAACGATCAGGGAAACTGGTCTCAAATTTACACAGAGCAGTAGAGCTCTGAGTAGAGTACCTCTAGAGTAGGTTCTGTGAAACACTCCAATTTTTATCTTCAGAATGGTTTCAAATTGACCAATATCACTAAAAGTAACTGCTGTTTGCTCGTCGAGGCCTGCCTGATGCTGCCATCTCCTCCCCAGTTCTACAGCACGGTGATCCGTGAGCTCAGGATCAGAGACGTGTGCGAGGCTGATTGCAAAACATAACTGATTACCGGTATTGTTTATAATATACAAATGACGCATTTTCTTATTAAACAGTTCACAGTCTAACGTTCCTGCAGCTTTACGCTTAGAACCTCCTGCTGGGTCATTAACAACCTGAAGAACAAATTCCATGTTATTATCTACAGGTATATTTGCATTCGATTGTACTAAATCGTCGAGGAAGTTTTCAAAAGCAGGCAGGATCATATTTCCATCATCTGTAACAGTAAATGTGATGTGACGATTGAGATTTTCACCCACTAATTCCAGCTGCACAACGTCGTTACGTCTGGTTAACGATCTCGCAGCGTCGGCTAATTCAATGATAATACGTATGATGTCTGTATAGAATGCGGCTAAATCTGGAACGTTACTTGGACAGGGCGGCGGTATGGTAAAAGGTCTCCTTATTTCATGGTTATTAAAATGTTCACGTTCAACCACGGCTGGAGGGTTTCGTCCTATTTGATCAGAACTAACTGCTACGTCCGTATTGAAATGACCCCCGTGCTGATCTGCGGCGTGTAACGTAGAAGGATTCTGATGACTGTCAGGTGAATCATTTTCCTCAATGCTGCTGTGTGGAGACGGTGCTCTATTTAAATCTTCAAGAGCCTGATTGATTACGTTTAAAACGTCACCGTGCCGATCTGCGGCGTGTGACGTAGAAGGATTCTGATGACTGTCAGGTGAATCATTTTCCTCAATGCTGTGTGGAGACGATGCTCTATTTAAATCTTCAAGAGCCTGATGAATTACGTTTAAAACGTCACCGTGCCGATCTGCGGCGTGTGACGTAGAAGGATTCTGATGAGTGTCAGGTGGATCATTTTGCTCAATGCTGATTGGATACAATGCTCTATTTAAATCTTCAAGAGCCTGATTGATTACGTTTAAATAGTCACCGTGCTGATCTTCATTTATTACATTTTCACTGTTAGCAGGAGATGCATTTAAAACGATGTTATCTGCTACTTCTGCATTAACGGGAATTTCGTTAAGTTCATTAACTAAATTTATTATTTCATCCAGGGCAAGTCTGATTCGGTTATCCATTTCTATGAACATAAGAAGAAATAAAATAAAATAAAACTAACCTACAGAAAAAAACAAAAAAAAACACAGTGATCAGTTCAGTTTAAAATCACCTTGATGTCACCAAAATGCTTCTTTAACAGAATCTGACATGCTGCCAGAAGCATTAACGATGAGGCCTTATTACGAAGATTCCGTGAGGCTGTAGAGACTGTCTTCCTGCGCTGTCCGTTTCTGTATCCAATCTGTCCTACCATCAACGTTACCTCTGTAAGGAGAATGAACAAAAAACTAAAATAAATAAAAATATGTATATATTGAAATAATCATATTAAAGCTGAAAAAAACAAAACAAAGGAATTCAAATTAATTCAGTATGTATGTATGAATTAAAACGTACCGTTCATTAATCCACTCACTATCATTGCTCTGCTTTGTAGCGCAGAGAGTCGCTGTCTTTTGGCCGGGGTTAAATATTCTGTAAAAACAGAAGACAATAAAAGTTATCTTACGCTGCGCAGCACAGCGTTCATAAATAAAACGAAAATAGTTTTTAAAATACACAAGTTTTTTTTTTTTTTATCTTACTCCGATTCTTTGCGGTAAAACCTCCAGATTTCGCTTCTTGTTGAACTGAAACGGTGCCTCTCTACTAAAAGCTGTCTTGATCTTTGAAAAGCGACCTTCTGGTGGGCGGATTCAATGTGGCATCTTTGGATGTATCTGTAAACAGGTTTATATGACATTTTATTGAACTATGCTTAAAATACATATATATATATATATATATATATATATATATATATATATATATTGTTTTTATTTAATTTTTATTTTTTTCTACCCTGCTGCTGCTGCTGCTGCTCGACAGTTGTGTCTTCCACAGAGCTCTCAGTCGAATCTGTAAACAGTTTTATCTGAGGTTTAAAATACATTCACTCTCAAAGAAAAATAGTTAGTTCCTAGGACTTACTTTCTGGTGGTGCCGGTAACTTATCCAGTGTGTCTTCAGGGGAAATGATGATAATTGACGGAGGAGTATTCAAAGAATCAGTTTTAATTTCTGTGTTAGAAGAAAGTTCAGATGTTGTTGGGGTTTTTTCTTGTTTGGAAATAATTCGCCTTCTCAATTTTGACTGTCGATTCCAGCCGCTGAACCCTCCAACTTGATCATTCGGGTTTACCTCTCTCATCAAATCTATAAATTGAAACATTGTCAAGGGTTAACTATAATATTGCATTTAACATTTACTTACCATAATCTGATTGTGTCAAGATGAAATCATCAAGGTCATCAGCGGTGGGTTCTATGACAAAGAAACAAATATATATATATATATATATATAAACAATATATATAAACAAAATTAGAGAACATTCACATGCATTTAATGATTTCTTAAAGATGAATACTTACTTACTTACTTACTTTTAAAGATGTCATTGTACTTTTGTGAATTATCAGAAGTAGATTCCACAATTTCCGGGTTTTCTGAAATGTTTACCGACATTTTTTCTTGTCAGTACTGGTATTTTCAATGTAACAAGTGTTATGGTTCAAAGACATTCAGCATTTGAAGACCCTGACACTGAGGTTAGCCAATGAAACAGAGCCCCCGGACAACATTTACTCACAGTATTTATACCAGAACATGACAGTGTTATCTCAACTGCAAACACTCTATGTTTTAAGACCAAAACCCTTGCTTGAGTTCAAAGGTGATATGGTTATCTAAGGAACAGACCTAACTGCCCTTCCTGACATCGCCCCTAACAGTTGAATATAGAATAACTGTAACCCCCCTGAATAACCTTTTACTCTAAGATGAAAAAGTAAATGTTTTAGAAAAGCTACAGGTAACTAAAATTATCATTCCTTTTTCCTAAAATGGAGTTTCTCATGATTCAATAACAAACACATCATTGCTAGAGTCAATTTGTAACTTGGAAACAGTATACTGAAGTTCTTTTTTTTTTTTTCTGTTAATCTCATATTCGTCTTACCTCTTTCAGCTGCTTTTCCAGTATGTTGACGCAGAAGCTGAAGGTTTTTTCTCGTTCCATCGATGTAGTGAAGCACAATCTTTCAATTTACTTTTTAGGTCTTTTCTATTTTGAACTGATTTAGACTGGCTCATATATTCAACAAAATAGGTCCTGCTGTAAAAGCAAAATGAACTTACAATTTCTGTCAGGTTACACAGTTCATTTTATTAGGATTTCATGTGATAGGTCAACATTAAGTTGATTATACCTTTAAAATATAAAAGGATGCATGTCTTTTTTTTTGTTTTTAGATGTATTAACGCCTGAAAAAACATACAGATTATTAATAACACCCTTAAACACACCTCTGTGCGTTTTAATTGGCTCATTTAAGGCCTTCCCCGTAACACCCTTAAACACACCCCTGTGTTTTAATTGACTCATTTAAGGTATCGCCCCTAATGACGACAAGCAATCAGCATCCACGGTTACGCCCCCTTGGACACACCACCTGCTTGACCACGTGACCTCCTGCCCACATGGCACCCACATGGCGCCCACATGGCGCCAACCGGAAATCCCACCCTCACCGGAGGTCCCACCCACCTGTCAAAAAGTTTGATGAAAGGGTGTACTTAAATTCTCTTATGTGGAATTCTTAACAAATCCAATATAACTTTCTAACTGCAAATCCACTGGCAAACATAACCATGGATTCTTAGCAGAGATTCCAAGAATAATGTGAATAACACCACATCTGCAAGATATCAGAACTAGGCTACGTGACTGTTTTACTATAACAACTTCATTAATCGTTCCACTTCTGCCACGTCTGAGTTATACTTGGACAGTTTACTTGCAGTGTTGGACGAAACAAAGCTATTATTTTATCTTTTGACAGGAATAGGCTCTCCTATGCCAGGAGCACAATTAATAAAGTGAAATGCTTCCAAACGTCTGCCCTTAATAAGTGAAAACCTATCAGCTGAGAGAGAATTTTCTTTCATATGTATACAATCTTAACATGTAATATTTAAGTATACCAGAATATATGTAATATATTTAAAGTGAGTACATGAAATAAAAATGTGAATGAAAATAAGGAATAATAAAGAAAATGATTTTCCGAAATTAAGCAACCTGAGATGATGGCTCTGGTTTAGATCTTCAATTTTGGGTTTAACTAATTAATTAGGATCCTATATAAGTTTCTGTGCACACATTATTTTAACTGTTAGACTTGGTAAACTAAACCTATTTGCAAATTAGACCAAAGTCATCTACTCTCCAGCCATATAGCTCACCCATCATGGACAAGCATCCATGTCCTTCAGACCCACAAAATGTGTTGCGGGAGGCGGCCCAAAGGTCAGCTTAGGCCCTTTCAATCAAAAAATCCACCCCTCCTAAAAGGTAGGAGAAAACGTCTGGAGGTCTCCCAGAAATCTCGCTCTCGGCCAATCTGAGCAAGTAGTCCCTGTATTGCATCTAATAAGTATCATTATCATATATTTGAGGGACCTTTAATGCCAATCCGGTCCTGTTCCATCATTCCTTTTATCAAAATATTACATAAACAGAAAACATTGGTTATGTTAAATCTCAGGAGCAGAATATCATCAAAGTGATGCCACCATTCTATCAGAGTATATAAACAGATTAAAACAGTTCAGAACCTCATTAAAGGTGAACTAAATAAAGACAAAACCTGAGGTTATAACATAGGAATATGGAGAAACATCAATTAAGTTCTTAGTCATGTCACAGTGTAACTCAGTCTCTGTCCTCAATTTGCCACCTTGCATGTTATCTGATATTGCAGAGTAGTTGCTCAGCAAAGATGAGAAGTCGCTATTCCACCAACTTTGTAATGACTACAAGGAGGGTTGGTGCTGTGTTTGTTTTTATAATTTGACATATATCAGCTTTAGGACATTTGGGTTGGGACGACATACAATAATAACAAAATATGAAATGAATATATGCACAATTAATTGATACAAGCATTTTTCCATAATTGTTATTGATAGAGTTAGGAAGCTGATAAACACAGACAGGAGTAAAATAAGACACAAGTGAACCAAGTAAGTTTGACTTGCAAGGGTGAGACAGTCCTCTGCCAGAAGAGTGACTTCCTTCTCACAAAGGTGACACTGTAGGGGATTTATTCAAAATTGAAGGCATACTGAACCAGCATGGCTACCACAGCATATTGCAGTGGCATGCTATTCCATCCGGTTTGCGTTTAGTTGGACCATCATTTATTTTTCAATAGGACAATGACCCCAAACACACCTCCAGGCTGTGTAAGGGCTATTTGACGAAGAAGGAGAGTGATGGGGTGCTGCGCCAGATGACCTGGCCTCCACAGTCACCGGACCTGAACCCAATCGAGATGGTTTGGGGTGAGATGGACCGCAGAGTAAAGGCAAAATGGCCAACAAGTGCTAAGCATCTCTAGGAACTCCTTCAAGACTGTTGGAAAACCATTTCAGGTGACTACCTCTTGAAGCTCATCAACAGAATGCCAAGAGTGTGCGTAGCAGTAATCAAAGCAAATGGTGGCTACTTTGAAGAACCTAGAATATAAGACATATTTTCAGTTGTTTCACACTTTTTTGTTCAGTATATAACTCCACGTGTGTTAATTCATAGTTTTGATGTCTTCAGTGTGAAGCTAAAATATTCATAGTCATGAAAATAAAGAAAACTCCTTGAATTAGAAGGTGTGTCCAAACCTTTGGTCTGTACTGTATGTATATATAAAAACAAACAAAATCATGGTTCGTAGCTTTTCGTCCAACTTCCATTAGGCACTGGAACCTGGTTGTGTCATTGGCAAAGGTGGTGCTATGAACTGTGGGGAAATGAATGTGAGGGAATCAATTCTGACCTGTACCGGTACTCTTTGGCCAGCGACTCAAGCTGGCGGGTATGCAATCCACTCTCAGGGATTGGTGCCGGTCCATCTGAGTTATCATCAGAGAGTTCACTCCGGTTGCACTCAGGGTGTATCAGTGTATCACGCCTCATCCTCGGAGGAGGCAGTGGAGGCTGCTCACGGTACAACGGTGGGCCCTGTGCTTCCCGGACTCGGGTCCTGGGCAGCGGTTGAGGGCGGTAGGAACCACCTGAATCCCAAGGGGCGGCTCACCTGTCACCTTGGTGGAGGTGAGGGATCGTAGAGGACTGTACTGTGAGTCATGTTTGAAGGCTGCTCGCCTCTAAGCCTTGAACTCTTTACTCCTGCTGGATCCCCAGCCAGGTAACGTTCATGGCTGCTGATTGCAGTGGGATGGGGCACCGCACCACTGAACCTATTCTGACTACTTCACCTGTTTTTACCTCAGTGGATGTATAGGGAACCCCGTGAGCCTGGAAAGGTAATTGCTGGAGAGCAGCTTCTACATCCTTCAGATCTGACCTGCAGGTTCTTTCAGGGTATCGCAGGTATGGCTCACCTTCAAAGGTTTCAACCTGTGAGGTAGGTTTCTGTTCACCCCCCCATTCCTCCAGGGATGGGGGAGTGGCCTGGCTACCCTCAATTGTCTCCAACCTATTTCCAACTTCTGTTAGTTCACCTCTAAGGACATCTGCTGTCTGCAAAGTATCATTCAGCTCGAACTGCAGTTTAACACGCTGGTCAATTTCCAACATTAACCTTCGCTGATACAACAGAGTGAGCTGTCCTAACACATCTGAGACCCGTTTGTCTTTTGGTGGGTTTTTAATGAGTTGGAGCGACTCCTGAATCCTGGCTTCACATTGCTCAATGCCATAGTCACTGAGACCTTTACGCTCCTCTGGGGACAACAAGATCAATGACCCAATCACCTCTTGTGCCTGAATTCCTATGGGGTCCTCTAACATACACACATCGCCAGCTGCAGTCTGGGATATTCCCTCCATCTTTGGCTCAAAATGCACAATGCCCACACACAAAACTGTTTAGCTATGGACCACCACTAAAGAAATCAGCAGCAACACAAACAGACTAAGCTGTTCTATGATTAAATGATTGCTAAATTAATTAGCAGCACACAACAGGCTAAGCTGTTCAGTGATTAAGTGATTGCTAAATTAATTAGCAGCACACAACAGGCTAAGTTTTTCAGTGACCAATGATTGCTAAATTAATTAGCAGCAACACAAACCAGCTAAGCTGTTCAGCTAGCTGTCTGATTCATATATGTATGTTCCGGGTATATGGGTTTGCTTAAAATGGGCACACAGGTTTGACCGTTCAAACTGTGGCTTACCAAGTCTATGCTTTAGTGGGAGTAATCAAGTAAACACACACAAAAAGGGAAAGAGGGAAGAAAAGAAAGAATTTTGAAATAACCCAAAACCAAATTCAAAATAAAATTTTAAAAATGGGAAAATGAAACTAAAACATTCAACGCTACTCTTAGCTTCAAATAAATGTTACTGCTCTCTAATATGGATCACCTACGTTCTTGTTATACAACTAAGTTAGTTTTATAAGTCAAATCAAATCAATGCTTCACACAATAAAACCCAGCACAAACGCTTAAATGTTATCCAAAAGTGGTAATGAATGATCTGTAACTTCAACTTTCAACTTTAAGTTATGCCCTTCTGATCATAGGTGATGGAATGATCTGCCTGTGTTAATGAATTGAATGATTAAAATCAAAGTAGGAAATACAATTCTCACTAGTGACCACCAGATGGTACCGAGTGCAGGTCTGCGGTTTGGGAAATCCTGCTGCAACTGCAATTTTACTAAATGGCCACCAGATTTAGGTGTTGTTCTCTACCTGACTGGGAGAATGTTGGTCACAACTGTAATTACGTCCAGCGGACACTGGAGGCAGGTCTGCTGCTTATCAGCGCTGGTTTTCTGCAACTGGTGCAGCAGGGCTGGCCGGCTGGAAATTAACTTTAAATTTTCCACAAGTTAAACCAACTTTCACCTTGCATCCACAACAAACACCTCTGAAAGATTATTTTATCCTCTGCAGCAGAACTTAGCAAACTCTAGTCAAGATATCCCCTACTCACGAACACTTTCTGCAAAACTCAATAATCTCACAATAAAATGTCTAGTTAAATGCCACGAATATCACAATTGTTTAAATCTGTGCGACAGTGATGTGATGTCTGTCTTTTTAAGGCCCACCCAGGGACGCCATATGTTGGAATTATGATTATTGATTAATTAATATTTATCAAGAATTATAATTAACAATCATAATGTGACAAAATTAATTTCTCAACCAAAATCCTCATTTATGAATCGAAGCCAGAGATGTCCTCTGGTGTTGTAATTGTGGCTCAACGCCTTTGATAATTACAACTGATAAATACTCAGTAATAATTGATAACTATTACCAGAGATGTCACTGTTTAATCAACCGTTTCTGCCGAAACATGTGGAACTTTAACCTTATTTTGACTGACAAATCATAGTTGCACAAAATAAACACAAAACGCCTTCTCTTTATCTATGTGAATATTTATCAAATCACAGCCTGACATAATCCGCTCTTCTGATTTAATAATCTTCACCTACTCAAACATGCAAAGTTCTATACAAAAGGGCAAAATATCTAACTAAACAAAATAAAACAAAACAGCAGTGGGGGTGTATGAGATCAATCCAGCAGTTATGGCAGTTATGGCAAAATAAAAGGGGAATATGGTTGAACGAAGCTGTGGGTGCATCCCTCCCAAAGTGTAGCTCAGCGGGACACGGGCACTCATAAACCTTCCCCCAGCAAGGTTGTAAAACTCAGTCCACACAAAGGATCATAAACCCTTTTGGCGGCAAACCAGTAAAACATGAAGTTTAAGACAAAGAAAATGATTGATTTTCACCTTAAGGTTATTATAGGGTCCAGTTTCACAGCGCACCTGTGCGCAGGTGTTCACACGGTAAAGACACACTTGCGAGACATGGCGGCCTCCGAAACTATCAGCAAGTTTCAAAACAATGGCATGCGCATACAATTCAGAACACATTAGACTCTAAATGGCGACTCTAATCGCACTAAAATTTCCTCTACCCTGCCCAGACTATTTCTAAGAGAGAAATCAAATTAAAGGATGGGTATTACTTTGTTGAAGTCTTCCTTCTGAGCAGAGGGAGAGAGGAGGAAGGGGAAAGTTGGAAGTTATTGTGCGTCCACAGTTAACTTCGGGAAGAGTGGTCAGTCTTCGTCCTTTGGACTCCTTGGCAAAAAGGAAAAATATGATCTGACCGTCAGCAGTCGACTAGAACCAAGCAAGGAGGGAAAGTTGCATCTCCTTGAAACTCCGTGGTTTTGGTTACGTGTTAAACTCAGGTCTTTGATCGGCAAAGTGAAATTTCTGGCCTCCAGAAACCTTTCATTAATTTTCCGTTGGCCAACGAAGGAGAATAAATGAAATCCACTTGGGACTCTTCTCCAGAAGTGATGCGCTTCAGTTGCTGGTCCGGTCTCCAGCTGAAAAGCAGCTTCCTTCAAATCTTTGCCTTCCTATATTGCCTCCTGTGACGTCAGACCTGGGATGGCGCTGTCATATCAGCGGCAATGGCCGATGGGATTTGTAGTAACGGACAGTCCTGGATACAAAATTGCCGATGACGTTGGAAGGGCATAGTGGCGTCCAGCAACGTGCAAATGGTCCAACATTCAGCAAACAAGTGGTCCAACAAGACTGTGGTGATGATGGTGGACTTTCGGAGAACACCCCTCTCACCATCCTCAACAACCGTATCTACTGTGGACAACCTCCGGTTCCTAGAAACCATAATTTCTCAAAATCTGACATGGACCTCACACATAGTAGATGTTCGGAAGAAGCCCCAGCAGAGACTGTACTTCCTAAAGCAACTTAAGAAGTACAACCTTCCCCAGGAGCTGCAGGTTATCTTCTACACTGCCATAATTCAGACTGTCCTGTCTTCCTCCATCTTAGTGCAGTTTGGCTCATCAACAAAATATGACAGGTCCAGACTGCAAAGAACAATCAGGTTTGCAGAGAGGATCATCAGGGCTGACCTTCCCTCAATCAAGGACTTATACAGGCCTAGGGTCAGGAAAAAGGCTGCTAAAATCTTTGCACACCCTGCACATAAATTGTTTAGACTTTTACTGTCAGGTCAGCGCTACAGAGCAGTAGTCAACAAAAACCAGCCGCCACAGTGACAGTTTCTTCCCCCAGGCTGTTGCTCTGTTGAACACTTGAAAGCCAGAGTTTTGGAACACCACCACAAATATTGGACTGATCTCACAATATATTCTATTCTAAAGTCTATTGTGTATATAGGTACATTTAAATAGGTATTTTTCCATTATTATAAAAAACAAATCTTCACTGAGAGCAAAGTTTACTAAAGTCAAATCCCTTGTTTGTTGTGTGCACAAACTTAGCAATAAAGCTGATTCTTATTGTTTTGATATATTCATAAATGTTTATATATTGAGAAATAAATATGTTAAATTGAACATTCTTGATTTTAATAATAAACAAATTAATAATTATTACCACATAAAAACAGACAAAAGCACCAAATATTGGTTTGGTTGAATACCGATACCGTTTCCCAGGTACTGGGCATTGGTACCGTATCGGTTCAAATGTGAAAGGTACCCATCCCTATTCATCACTGTATAATAGCATCCTTGATGTGTCCACAATCAGATTCCAGAATACGGATTCCTATTTTTGTCCACTTTTCATTTCATATTAACACCATCTTCCACAAGACACTGTCTGGTCAAGAGAAAGGGTGGTTCCTAGGAACTGGAAGTGATCCATAGTAGACACGGTGTTGTTGAGGATGGTGTTCTTCAGAGGTCCACTGTCATCTCATCACATTATATTAGCACTCAATTATTATTAGTCAGACTATCAAACATGTTGAAATGACGCTGTTGATCCACAGGTTCTGTTCTACTCACGAGGTCCACTTTACTAGCCTTTTGCTGCAAGTTTAATACCCGTTTGTTTGCAGTGTCTCTTATGGCCCATTCTGACCCAATCCTTGTTTTTACCATTTTATCCTATTGTTAATACATAAATACATCCACAATTCCAGCATGTTTCGGCATTTACATTTATCATCCTACATCTTATATTTTTATTTGTGAGCACTCATGATACAGAATCAGTTTTGGCAAAGTATCTAAGCACGGATACACAGCTCCAGTCCTCAAGAGGTCCTGTCCTGCATCTTTTAGGTGTGTGAAATTATGTATAACAGCAGGTAACTTAAGGCAGCTGCACAGACCAAGTGTGAGAAAGGATGCATCTAAAAGTTGCAGGACAATTGTTCTGTTTAACCTTTACCAACTAAATTCCACAGTATTCACTGGCTATATTCAACATATGCAATTAATGTGTAAGGAGTTAAAGGTTGGCTCCTGACTCAATATGAAGAGTAGATAGAGTAAAAAAATACAGCTGCAGAAAACAAATTGAAATACTGTGGAGCCTGGCAAGTGTCAGCAGTTAAAAAAACAAAGCTGGTGAAAATACGTGCTCACGCTTCACTAAACTGAGCTCTCGGTTTTGTTCAGTGACATCTGTCGAGTTTGGACGCATGGCCCACACCTGCAAGGTAAGTTCAGTGGAAGCTGTGAAGTGTGCTGATGGAAACATGGCAGTACATATGACAACAGATCCACTGAACATACCTTGCAGCTGCGGGCTTTGCGTCCAAACTCTTGACAGATGTCATTGAGTAATCTGCATGCATGTTTGCAAAACCGAAAGCAAAGTTTAATAAAGCGTGAGCACGGGTTTCTATTGGCTTTGTGTTTTTTGTACCTGCTGACACTTGCTGGGCTCCATAAAATACAACACCTGGAG
This sequence comes from Girardinichthys multiradiatus, assembly GCF_021462225.1. Lineage (NCBI taxonomy): Eukaryota > Metazoa > Chordata > Actinopteri > Cyprinodontiformes > Goodeidae > Girardinichthys > Girardinichthys multiradiatus. Next base: position 2,846,385 of record NC_061807.1, read on the forward strand.
CATCAGTTAAATGTGGATGAGGTGCCCCTAGAGCTGGATGATTTTATTTAACCAAAAACGTCTGTATTTTTATTTGAAGGCAATAAGGAACAATTAATAAAAGGACAACTGTCTTTAGTTAGAGAAGTGATTGGTAAATCAGAAATTATTATAACCATGATTATATATAAACTCACCACCAGCAAGCCTAGAACTCAGTGTGGAGTCATGCACAGACCCAGACATTGCTGATAATGTGGGCTGCATCATACATGATCTTCACAGACGCTATGTCAACTACATTTATATTAAATAAGTATTTAATAGAGAATAGGGTAGAAAATCCTTTATTGTCCCACAATGGGAGAGATTTGGGTGTGTCAGAAACAAATCAAAAGGCAATGAAAGCATAAAGGTTCATACATCACTAGAACCATAGAAACAGTTACCAGAATAGATGCTATAAGAACCAATTGGGAAAAACAGGAGTCACAAAAAGTTTGAAGAGGCTGTACAATAAAGGAGAATAAAACCCAGGAAACATTAAATATACATTTGAACAAACTGTGTGGTTATCAACAAAGCATACTCAGATTAATTAAATGAGAGGTGCAGCATAGTCAGATGACAGAATCAATGTTAACACTTGTTGAGTAGATGATAAACTGTGCAATATAATATAAAACAAATAAAACAATCTCCTTCATTCAGTGAAGGAGCAGTGAATGTAACTGCCATGTATGCAGTGAATGATGCCTGGAAACCCAGAAATATATCAATAGAAAATGCTTGAAGTCTCATACCAACTAAATTACTTATTTCACTGATTCCTGCAGTTCTGTGAAATTCTTGTGTGTCTGTGTGTTAGTGAGTGGTGGAGGCTCCCATCTAGAATCGCAGATATACTTTAACTACACCTAAGCTATGTATGTCTGATGACATAAACCACAATTACACTTTTTACACAGAATTATAAACCCTGGTGTCCTGTGTGGCAGGTAGGAACACGCAACACTCTGCTAAGGAGGACAACCTGACTTCAATGAATGTTTGCAATCGACACCATGGGCACCTCAGCTGTACAGTAACAGTTTAAGTGCAACAGCAACATCCCTGACAGCACGACACACAGTTGCCTTTGAAGGATTTTCTGCATCACCTATATTATAAAAAAAAGATGCTGTTGGCATTAAAACGACGTGCAATCGTTGTGTCATAGGAGCAATGTGTGGGCTGAGAATATTGTTGAGATACATTGACTGTGGCAAAAAACGGTAACGCTCCAAAATATATTCATTTGAAAATGACAAGACATCTAATACAGTCTGATCACCCTCTCCTGACTAGGGATTTCACATTTGAACAGATACGGTACCAATACTTGGTGCCTGGGAATTGATACCGGTACTTGCTGGTACCAGTTTTTGGTATTTTTATGTGTGTCTTATGTGGTATTAAATGCAATAAAATAAAATCTAAAAAATTTTCCATTTTACATACACTACTTGTCGAATGTTTTAGAACCACTTTCTCTTTCAATGTTTTTCATGTTTGTGACAATTTCCATTGTACGTAGATTCTGACAAAAGGCATCAAAACTGTGAATGAACACATATGGATTCATGTAGCAAACGAAAAATTGTAAAAGAACTTTAAATATGTTTTATATTTTAGATTGCCTAAAGTAGCCACCCTTTGCTGAATTATTAACCTTTGACCGTCTCTCAATGAACCTCTGGTAAGTTCTTTCAAGACTCTTTGGAAAACCATTTTCAGGTGACCACCTCATGAAGCTCATGGAGAGAATGTTACGAGAGCAAAGCTGTAATCACAGCAAAGGGAGATAGCCATATGTCTGAGAGTGACGAAAATTGGGCACTCTTCAGCCTTGACGGCACTCTTCAGCCATGACGAAAATCTGGTGCTTAACTAGTTGCTTCCTCAGATTTTACAGCGACCATAATTGGTTAAACCTTAACCATTTTCCTCTCTAGTGTGGATTCTCATGTGTGTGTTTAAACTAGATTTATGGCTAAATTTCTGTCCACATAGAGCACAACAGAAAGGCTTCTGTCCAGTGTGGATTCTCATGTGTGTGTTTAAATTTGATTTATGGCTAAATTTTTGTCTACATAGATCACAACAGAAAGGCTTCTGTCCAGTGTGGATTCTCATGTGTGTGTTTAAACTTAATTTATGGCTAAATCTTTGTCCACATAGATCACAACAGAAAGGCTTCTGTCCAGTGTGGATTCTCATGTGTGTGTTTAAACTTAATTTATGGTTAAATCTTTGTCCACATAGATCACAACAGAAAGGCTTCTGTCCAGTGTGGATTCTCATGTGTGTGTTTAAATTTGATTTATGGCTAAATTTGTGTCCACATAGATCACAACAGAAAGGCTTCTGTCCATTGTGGATTCTCATGTGTGTGTTTAAACTTAATTTATGGCTAAATCTTTGTCCACATAGATCACAACAGAAAGGCTTCTGTCCAGTGTGGATTCTCATGTGTGTGTTTAAACTTAAGTTATGGCTAAATTTTTGTCCACATAGATCACAACAGAAAGGCTTCTGTCCATTGTGGATTCTCATGTGTGTGTTTAAACTTGATTTATGGCTAAATCTTTGTCCACATAGATCACAACAGAAAGGCTTCTGTCCAGTGTGGATTCTCATGTGTGTGTTTAAACTTGATTTATGGCTAAATCTTTGTCCACATAGATCACAACAGAAAGGCTTCTGTCCAGTGTGGATTCTCATGTGTGTGTTTAAACTTGATTTATGGCTAAATCTTTGTCCACATACATCACAACAGAAAGGCTTCTGTCCAGTGTGGATTTTCATGTGTGTGTTTAAATGTCCTTTTTCAGTAAATATTTGTCCACATAGATCACAACAGAAAGGTTCCTGTCCAGTGTGGATTCTCATGTGTGTGTTTAAATGTCCTTTTTGGTTAAATCTTTGTCCACATAGATCACAACAGAAAGGCTTCTGTCCAGTGTGGATTCTCATGTGTCTGTTTAAACTTGCTTTTTCAGTAAATCTTTGTCCACATAGATCACAACAGAAAGGCTTCTGCCCAGTGTGGATTTTCGTGTGTCTGTTTAAATGTTCTTTTCTTTTAAATCTTTGTCCACATAGATTACAACAGAAAGGTTTCTCTCCAGTGTGGATTCTCTTATGTATGTTTAAAGTACGTTTTCCAATAAAGGTTTTACCACAGTCTTCACAGCTAAACTTCACTCCTGTCTGGACTTTCTTTGGCGATTCAACATTTTTCTTCTCTGTGAAACATTTCTTCCCATCCAGCGAGCTTAAAGATCCTATTTCTGAATTTATCATGTCTTTCTGAAGAAAACCACGGTGAACAAATTGTTCAGCAAACTCAGGGGAGCTAAAAGGTTTGTTACTGTTTCCATCTAACTCAGGAGTTCTGCTGTCCTTCCAGTCATTGTCCATGTCCTTAGATTTCAGTCCAGAGTCTGACAAGTGTTTGAGCTCAGAGACGGGGTGCTTTACATCATCAGCCTTTTCATCCTTCTCAGTGTCTTCAGTTTCTGAGGAAATGGAACCATCTCCATGATCTTGTATCCTGATGGATTCTTCTCCTCCATCGGTCTCTTCTGGAAGCGCTCTGCCTTTAATTTGGTCTTGATAAAGCTGTGAGAGCAGAGGGGACTGTTTATCATCCTCACTCTTTATGGGAGATGCAGTGACTGGAAACCTGATGGCATCGATCTCCTCCTTCCTCTTGAGCTGCTCTTCCCCGAGACTGGTGAAGACCTCCTCCTGTTCCTCCTTTATGTGGTGGAGCTTTGGGTCATGTAGGCCAGCACAAGGTCTATGGTTTACAGGAGCTGCTTCTTTAACCATCAGCATCTGCTTAACATCTGCAGGAAACACTGAAACACATCATGCATATTAGAAAACTTTTTGACTTCAGCCTGGACTGAGTCACTTTTTTATAAAGATAATTTTAGGTGCTTCATGATCTATTCACTTATTCTCAGCAACCATATACTGAAACCATTTTAGTCTTTTTTGGCTCCATCTCGCTTGTCTACGATTGTTTCCAGTGTGCCGCAAAATTGACATTTTTAACTAGTTTCTATGTGGAATAATCAGGTTTTAAAGCAGGTACAATAAGCTATGAACACGTCAACTTTTTCTCTGTTTAAATATTTATTTTAAAAACAAAGACATAGAATTCACACCAGATGTTGGCAACTATCAAATACTCCTCATATAATAAGAAATTAAAGCCAATTATTCCACATAGAAAGCTAAGGGTAAAAACCTGGAATGACACAGAGACTAAGGATTTAACCCATGGGAGAAATGGATGTCTGAAGGTGTATAAACAGCCAAACGACCATATTAAATCTGTCTGCATTTAGAAAGCATCTTTTATATGTTCAAATCAATATCAGTTGGTTTAAAATGTATTGATATCCTTTAAGAAGGTTTCTTATTACTAAAGTATTGCACAGAAGGGTAAAACTGGTAAAAGCAAAGAGACCTTCACAAAAAGGTCTTACTATTGCAAAACATACTAATCGCAATGATTACAGCTGCATTTCTGAGCTTCTGACTGTTCCAGTGAGCGCTGCTGCAACCATAATCCTGCAGTAGAAAGGGCAATTTCAATGGAGACCAGTCAAAGCCAGGTGCCCCTAGAAAGACTTCTGGTCTTCTGGTTTAAGGTAGCTGTGATTAAACCTTTACTTAAGAAACCTTCGCTTCATCAAGTTGACTTAATAAATTCCAGACCTATATCCAATCTACCGTTCTCGTCTAAAATTCTTGAGAAAATAGTTGCTAATCAAGTGTGTAAGCATTTACACAGCAATGATCTGTTTGAAGAGTTTCAGTCAGGTTTTAGAGCTCTACATAGCGCTGTAACAGCTCTGCTGAAAGTCACTAATGATATTCTTCTTACCTCAGATAATGGACTTGTGTCTGTACTTGTCCTGTTGGATCTCATTGCTGCACTTGACCCAATTGATCATAATATTCTCTTAGAAAGGCTGGAATATGCTGTAGGGATCAGGGGAACAGCGCTAGGCTGGTTTCAATCTTACTTGCCTCATACATTCCAGTTTGTTCATGTATATGATGAATCATCTTCAAACTCCAACTGTGGTGTACCACAGGGTTCAGTACTTGGGCCAAGTCTCTTTACTATACATATGTTTCCAATAGGTAATATTATCAGGCAGCATGGGATAAAATTTCCCTGTTATGCTGGTGATACTCAGCTTTACTTATCCATAAATCCTGATGAGCCCAACCAGTTAGATAGACTACAAACACGTTTTGAAGACATAAAAACTTGGATGATTTTAACTTTTCTGCTTCTAAATCCAGACAAGACAACAGTTGTCATCTTTGGACCGGAGTCTTTGAAAAAGAAACTGCTTAGTCAATCACGTCAATCTGGATGGCATTAAATTGACCTCCAGTAATAAGTAAAAAACCTTGATGTTATTGACCAGGACATTTAAATCCTACATTTCACAGGTTTCTAGGATTTAGTTTTTAGAAATATCCTATCAACGAGTGACGCTGAAAAACTAGTCCATGCCTTTGATACTTGAAGGCTGGACTACTGTAATTCTTTACTATCAGGATGTCCACAAAATGCAGTTAAAAACCTTCAGCTAATTCAAAATGCTAAAGCAAGAGTTCTGATGAAAATTAAAAAGAGAGATCATATTTCTCCTATTTTAGCTTCCCTTCATTGGCTACCTGTTAAATCCAGAATAGAATTTTAAATTCTCCTTCTCGCATACAAAACCCTTAATGATCAAACTTCTTCATACATCAGAGATCTGATTGGTCCATATGTTCATAACAGAGCACTTCTCAGGCTGCAAACCTACTGGTGGTTCCTAGAGTCTTTAGAAGTAGAAAGGGAAGCAGATCCTTAAGTTATCAGGCTCCTCTCTTATGGAACCAGCTCCCAGTTTTAGTCTGTGAGGCAGACACCCTGTCTACTTTTAAGGCTAGGCTTAAAACTTTTCTTTTTGATAAAGTTCAGTTAGAATGCTGCAAGTCACTGACTCGATGCAATCTGCTGGGTTTCCTTAGACAGGAAAACTTTTTAACCAATTTGAATAAATGAATGACTGACTGCAATGTTTGATAGTTAGGATTAATTGGAATGTATGTAACTTGCTTGAAATCTGTATGATTTGATTGAATTGACGTTGTAAAGTGCCTTGAGATGACGTCTTGTGAATTGGCGCTATATAAATAAAACTGAATTCTCACAAAGGAGTCAAAAGAATAATCAAACAAGTTGTCCAAGAGTCAAGGAGCACTCACAGAAAGCCTAAGAAAGACCTGGAAAAAGCAGGTACGGTTTTTCCCCAATTTTAATGTTTTCAACTGCAATGGTCTTCAGAATAGGTTCATACACAGAGGTGGAAGAGAATAACAAGCCTACTAGAAGACATGAGGCAAGACGAGGAGGTACAGTACAGACCAAAAGTTTGGACACACCTCATTCAAAGAGTTTTTTTCATTTTCATGACTATGAATATTGTAGCTTCACACTGAAGGCATCAAAACTATGAATTAACACATGTGGAATTATATACTGAACAAAAAAATGTGAAACAACTGAAAATATGTCTTATATTCTAGGTTCTTCAAAGTAGCCACCTTTTGCTTTGATTACTGCTCCGCACACTCCTGGCATTCTGTTGATGAACTTCAAGAGGTAGTCACCTAAAATGGTTTTCACTACACAGGTGTGCCCTGTCAGGTTTAATAAGTGGTATTTTAAGCCTTATAAATGGGGTTGGGACCATCAGTTGTGTTGTGCAGGAGGTGGATACGGTACACAGCCGATAGTCCTACTGAATAGACTGTCAGAATTTGTATTATGGCAAGAAAAAAGCAGCTAAGTAAAGAAAAACGAGTGGCCATCGTTACTTTAAGAAATGAAGGTCAGTCAATCCGAACAATTGGGAAAACTTTGAAAGTGTCCCCAATTGCAGTTGCAAAAACCATCAAGCGCTACAAAGAAACTGGCTCACATGAGGACCGCCCCAAGAAAGGAAGACCAAGAGTCACCTCTGCTGCGGACGATAAGTTCATCCGAGTCACCAGCCTCAGAAATCGCAGGTTAACAGCAGCTCAGATTAGAGAACAGGTCAATGCCACACAAAGTTCTAGCAGCAGACACATCTCTAGAACAACTGTCAAGAGGAGACTGTGTGAATCAGGCCTTCATGGTAAAATAGCTGCTAGGAAACCATTGCAGAGGACAGGCAACAAGCAGAAGAGACTTGTTTGGGCTAAAGAACACAAGGAATGGACATTACACCAGTGGAAATCTGTGCTTTGGTCTGATGAGTCCAAGTTTGAGATCTTTGGTTCCAACCACCGTGTCCTTGTGCGGCGCAGAAGAGGTGAACGGATGGACTCTACATGCCTGGTTCCCACCGTGAAGCATGGAGGAGGAGGTGTGATGGTGTGGGGGTGCCTTGCTGGTGACACTGTTGGGGATTTATTCAAAACTGAAGGCATACTGAACCAGCATGGCTACCACAGCATCTTGCAGCGGCATGCTATTCCATCTGGTTTGTGTTTAGTTGGACCATCATTTATTTTTCAACAGGACAATGACCTCAAACACACCTCCAGGATGTGTAAGGGCTATTTGACCAAGAAGGAGAGTGATGGGGTGCTGCGCCAGATGACCTGGCCTCCACAGTCACCGGACCTGAACCCAATCGAAATGGTTTGGGGTGAACTGGACCACAGAGTGAAGGCAAAAGGGCCAACAAGTGCTAAGCATCTCTGGGAACTCCTTCATCCGGTGGTAGAAAAAAATGATAAATACTCCAACAAAACTAATCTAATAGGTCACAAATAAACCCAGGACAACATCTAAACCACCGAAGGCATGACATTCCTTATTTAAAGGTCAGTGTTCTAAACTGAACAATAAGAAAGACCCTTTAACACACTAGGCACCCATTTTCCCAATTGTTTGGAATGACTGACCTTCATTTCTTAAAGTAATGATGGTCACTCGTTTTTCTTTACTTAGCTGCTTTTTTCTTGCTATAATACAAATTCTAACAGTCTATTCAGTAGGACTATCAGCTGTGTACTGTATCCACCTCCTGCACAACACAACTGATGGTCCCAACCCCATTTATAAGGCTTGAAATCCCACTTATTGAACCTGACAGGGCACACCTGTGAAGTGAAAACCATTTCAGGTGACTACCTCTTGAAGCTCATCAACAGAATGCCAAGAGTGTGCAGAGCAGTAATCAAAGCAAAAGGTGGCTACTTTGAAGAACCTAGAATATAAGACATATTTTCAGTTGTTTCACACTTTTTTGTTCAGTATATAATTCCACATGTGTTAATTCATAGTTTTGATGCCTTCAGTGTGAAGCTACAATATTCATAGTCATGAAAATAAAGAAAACTCTTTGAATGAGAAAGTGTGTCCAAACTTTTGGTCTGTACTGTACGAGCAGGCAGGCAAAAGAGCATTCATGGAAGGCTTGGTCCAACAAGTGTTTAGCAAGAATCATAGATGTAGCAACGGAAACTGGGTCATACACAATAAGTTGATCATGAAAACTGCTGGAACGTAAGGCAAAGAAATTATCTGGCATTGGAGGAGAAACGTGTAGAAATACTGGAGAAACAGGTGAGTGAAATGATCGGACAGTTGTGCTAAGCTGAAAAGTGGATGCAAATGACTGTTATTGTTTGAATGATGGGACTACAACTGCATTATACTAGCAAGCCAAAGGATCAATATTATCATTTTCTGCTTTATAATTGCTTTATAATTATCTTTAGAAAGATTGGTATAGAACCAGCTCTTACCAGTAAACCTCAAAGGATTATCAATTCAATTCAATTCAATTTAAAGATACTTTATTGATCCCCGAGGGGAAATTAGAATTCCAGTACAACCCATCCAAACATACATCATGACACAAGACAAGGGAGACGGGTCACCGAGGCTTTGCTGCCCACTCACAGGCGCTGCCCTTGTTAGATGAGAAAAGAGGCCACATTAGGTAAGTAGAGGAAAAAAAAAATCATATTTCACACTTTATCCTTAGCAGGATACAGTTTGAGATTGCAAAAAACCTCAGCACAAAGAAGCAACAAGTTTACAAAATAACATCATGCCGGGAACGGTGAAGGTGGCGTGAGGGGTGCATATGTTTATCTTGAGCATGTGTGTGTGTGCAAGTGAGTGTGTGCAAGTAAGTCCATGAAGCACTGTCACAGAGGCCATTGTCCTTGATGGTGCGTTGGAATGTTCATCAACCGGCCACAAAGTTCTGAGCAGGTCCACAGGTGTCCTCAGGGAAGGAAGGGGGGCAGAGGGAGCAGATCGTCATGTTTACATAACTTCCAGGAGAGATTGAAGATAGCCAGCCATCAAGGCCACGCAGGGGAGCCAGATTCAGAAAAACAATAATTATTTGGGTTAGGCTGACTCTTAATTTTCCGTCAGCCTTGAGAGTCTCACTGGTGCTTCTCAAAGGCGAATCCAAACAGCCAAATTCCTGGTCTTTCTGCCAGATCCAAGCGAACAACTTTCTCCAAGATTTATCCCATTTCACCCCTGAGTCCAGGAACTGCAACCTGCTTGCAATCCTGTATAAGGATCACATCCAGTCTGCGATTCAGCTCACGTAACATCTCAGTCTGAGTTTTGATCGCTCTGAAGATCCCATCACACATGCCAGGCAGCCTTACAATGGCCAGAACAGCTGCTGACATTCTCCGAATTTCTCGATATGCCAGGTAACCGCTGACTCCAAAAAGCAGAAATCCTGATATCAAACATCCAATTATATACATATCTTCCACATCCTCGACTGACATTATCGACAAACACACAATCCTCCATTTCTGCCAGGAGTCCATCGTGTGTCCGGAGAAAAATGTCCCGTCCGGGCAAGCGGGCTCTCCCGACCCCTGTCTTCTCGTCGAGAAAATTTGATCAATTGCATTGAGAGACCAGCTGACCAAATCCATATTTTGGAAGAATTTGGAAGATGTGCAAAAAGAGGCCCCAAAAAAGACAAGACACAGAGCTGAAGCAGGGCAGATATGGGAGGGGTGCGGAGACAGAGGAAAAGCATCCACCTCCACCGAGAGCAGGAAATAAGAATAATCAATGTGATTTAATTTGTTTCTGAGTTTGACTCTCAGTATCATTGTAATGTTTTTCTTCATGTACTGCGCTTTGAATGCCTTGTTGCTGAAAACTGCTATATAAATAAACTTGACTTGACATATAGTTTCAACGGGGGAAACGGTTCTCTGACCTTTTCAAATGCATGGCAAAACAATATTTAACATGATAAAAATAGTCTTGGTGTGTTGGGAATGATATAGAGCTGTGCGAATGTGGTTTATAAAATATTTTTTCAGTTAATGTGTGTATGTGTGTGTAATTAGAAGATCTCTTTAATAAGAGAGAGACTCCTCTCTACTAAGAATGTGGCAAGCATGTTTATGCAGATGCATCTTATGTGAGAATAGTTTGCAGCCTGCAGTTTGGAGACGTTTCTCTAGAACAGTGTTTCCCAACCCAGCTCCTCAAGTACCCCTGCCCTACATGTTTTACATGTGGCTCTGTTCCAGTACACCAGATTTAAATGATTGCATGACCTCAACAGCCATTGGGGCTGCAAAAACACGTTAATCACTTTTTCATGAAATATGTATTCTTTAACATAATCTGAAGAGATTGTGTTGTCACCTTTAATGATTTTTAGAAAAATAAATTTGTGAATATGGGACAGAAGCATATACTGGATGAGCTCTGTGAGATACTGAGTTGTGTATTTCTCCAAAACTCTACAGTAAAATTCTAATATATATATATTATGGTATAGGTGACCCAAAACCACCAAGAGATTGTGTTTTCACCTCTCATGATTCTGGAGAAATAAATTCCTGAAAGTGACACAAAAGTATATACTGGATGAGGATTAGTAGGTACTTTGAACCAATATTTCTCCAAAAATCTATAGTAAAATATTAAATATATACAGTATATATATTGTTTACATAAAACATTTATGTGAAAGTAGTAAATATGTCATTAATATAAATGTTCTGAAGGTTACTTTTCTGTTTTCCTCTTAATTTCTTAAACGTTGCCAGGATCGGTGTCCAGTGTTATGCTGAAAAGTGCATTCCTGCCAAAATTTGCAACACCTGCATATCATTGAGAAAACGGACTGAAATACGACTGATGATGAAACTTCTGAAATATTCATAAAATTAACATGTTTCTTCACTATGAACGCCATGAATAGGTTATGTTTTTTGGCAGGTAAATAAAAAAATTACGGTTTTGTTTCCTTTTATCTAAACCTGATGAGTCGAATGTTTTAAACTCGTGTTTCAGGAAGACGTTCTCTGCTGCGTGGTTTGCAATTACGGCTCACGTTCTCTGCTTTTTCTACCAACAACATAATAGTTGAAGGAGCCTCTTTCTCTCTCCAGTCAAAAATTTGGACTCACCTCACTCATTCAAGGACTTTTCCCTATTTTTATTACTTTCTACACTGTAGATACACAGTGAAAACATCAAAACTATCAAGCAAGCGTATGTAGAATTATGTAACAACCACAAAATTGTGAAAAAACCCAAAACATCTTGTATATCTTAGATTCCTCATAAAAGTCCCCCTTTGCTTTAATTATTGCTTTTGCAAACTCTTTGCAAATGCTCATAGAAATGGTTTTCCATACCCCTGGGAACTCTTTCAAGAATCAATTTTCCAGATGTATTACCAGTGTTTAACCTCTAGTTTAAAACATTTGGATGTAACAATGCTTCAATATTATACTGTTGGTACAGAAAGCAGAGAACGGGAGCAAACCACGCAGCAGAGAACATCTTCCTGAGACACAGGGTTTAAAGCATTCGACTCAAACGGGTTTAGATAAAAGGTAACAAAACTGTAATTTTTTAAAGCAACCTGACCAAAAAAAAAAAAAAAAAACCTTTTCATAGTGTTCATAGTGAAGAAACATGTTAATCTTATGACAATTTTTAGAAGTTTCCTCGTCAGCCATATTTCAGTCTGTTCTGTCAATGATATTTGGGTGTTTAGAGCAATGCGTGTTCCTACGACAGCGCATGCAAATTTCGACAGACATGCGGTTTTTGACATAACACAGTTCTGCTCTATTACCATAATCTACCATGTATGTGTGAGGCTAATCTTTAAGAAAGAGCTAACGTCGGCCGGCATGACCACGAATTTCTGACTGTCGGCTCAATTGACCGCAGTCGAAACTGACCGGGAAATGCATATTTGTCAATGTTGAAAAGGCAGTGAGTTTGTACAGTGAGGAAAATAAGTATTTGAACACGCTGCGATGTTGAAAGTTCTCGCACTTAGAAATCATGGAGGGGTCTGAAATCTTAGGTGCATGTCCACTGAGACATAATCTACAAAAAAAATCTGGAAATCACAATGTAAGGTTTTTAAATAATTTTTGTGTGTGTTACTGCTGCAAATAAGTATTTGAACACTTGCCAATCAGCAAATATTCTGGCCCTTTAAGAGCTGTTAGTCCTCCTCTAAAAAGTCCACCTCCACTCCACTTATTATTCTAAATTAGAAGCACCTGTTTGATGTCGTTAGTTGCATCAAGACACCTGTCCACCCCACATAATCAGTAAGACTCTAACTACTAACATGGCTACGACCAAAGAGCTGTCCAAAGACACCAGAGACAAAATTGTAGACCTCCACAAGACTGGAAAGGGCTACGCAGCAATTGCCAAGCAGCTTGTTGAAAAAAGATCAACTGTTGGGGCAATTATTAGAAAATGGAAGAAGCTAAACATGACTGTCAATCTCCCTCGGACTGGGCCTTCATGTAAGATCTCATCTCGTGGCGTATCAATGATCCTAAGAAAGGTGAGGAATCAGCCCAGAACTACACGGGAGGAGCTGGTCAATGACCAGAAGAGAGCTGGCACTACTGTTTCCAAGGTTACTGTGGGTAATACACTAAGACGTCATAGTTTAAAGTCACGCATGGCACAGAAAGCTCCTCTGCTTAAATCAGCACACCACCAGGCCCGTCTTCAGTTTGCCCATGACCATGTGGATGATCTAGAGGAGTCATGGGAGAAAGTTCTGTGGTCAGATGAGACCAAAATAGAACTTTTTGGTCTTAATTCCACTCACCGTGTTTGGAGGACGAAGAATGATGAGTATCATCCCAAAAACACCATCCCTACTGTGAAGCATGGGGGTGGAAGCATCATGCTTTGGGGGTGTTTTTCTGCACATGGGACAGGACGACTACACTGTATTAAGGAGAGGATGACCGGGGCCGTGTATTGCGAGATTTTGGGGAACAACCTCCTTCCCTCAGCTAGAGCGTTGAAGATGGGTCGTGGCTGGGTCTTCCAACATGACAATGACCCAAAGCGCACAGCCAGGATAACCAAGGAGTGGCTCCATAAGAAGCCTATCAATGTTCTGGAGTGGCCTAGCCAGTCTCCAGACCTAAACCATATAGAAAATCTTTGGAGGGAGCTCAAACTCCGTGTTTCTCAGCAGCAGCCCAGAAACCTGGCTGATCTGGAGAAGATATGTGTGGAGGAATGGGCCAAAATCCCTGCTGCAGTTTGTGCAAACCTGGTGAAAAACTACAGGAAACGTTTGACCTCTGTAATTGCAAACAAAAGCTACTATACCAAATATTAACATTGATTTTCACAGTGTTCAAATACTTATTTGCAGCAGGAACACATCAATTATTGAAAAAAATCCTACATTGTGATTTCCAGATTTTGTTTTTTAAGATTATGTCTCTCACAGCAGACATGCACCTAAGATGAAAATGACAGACCCCTCCATGATTTCTAAGTGGGAGAACTTGCAAAGTCGCAGTAGCTCTGAGAAATGTTTAGTTTATAGTAAAGTGTAGGGAGACTGCTAGTGGTGAACACTGGTGCTCTTTAGGTTTGAACTGCACAACACTTTAATAAGTCCGATACGAAGCCAGGGCTTGTAATCAGTATCAGCAGTGTGCGTAGCTGACGAAACGTAAGTTTAACATGATAAGAGCTGTATGGACAATTATCATTAGTTTTCCACTACATATATGTATAATGTATAGTTCGGTTTTGATATTATTTGATGTTATTTCTGTTATATTCCAGACTGTTTAGCAGTAGAAGCTACATGCTAAAGCTAATAACATCCGGTGCAGTGTTTGCCGTGTCGGCTAGGTTATGCATAGGAGTCATGATTCTTTAAGCATAGGTTATATTAAGTAAGTCATCCTATGTAGAATGTAAATGTTGCATTTATATATGCCAGGTAGTTTTATTAGTATTGCATAGAGTATTTCTGGTTATGTTTTATGTCTTTTCTACACCACACATAAATATTCTAATACATGTAAATATGACGACTGCTGTATGTCATATGTTCTATGATTAAAGGACCCTAAAGTTTTTCAAGCATCCTGTCTGCTCCTTACTGACTATCAACATCAGAACTAGCACCTATAGGGCTTGGGAATGGACGTCACGCCACATTGCACCTTGAAATTGCCGCCGCCATACTGTCGGAGGAAACACCGGCGTTGCTAACAGAAGCTACCAGTAAAAACAATGGATCGTGAGCAGAGCAAGTCACGAATTCAGTACAGAAACAAGTTAAACAACGTATCTAGATAGCAATACCCTGAAAATATCAGGTCAGTTAACGGGCTTGACCCGTACGAACATAGTGAGGGGAGCAGTGGCCTACACGAGCTTCCAGAAGTAATGTTCCCCGGCGTTTTTGGTTATCTTGTGTGTGGAGTAAGTGCCTACACACACAAGCAATTCCGAAATTACAAATCCCTGGAAACTACAGTTTACCAACGGACGGGTGCAGGATCTTCAGATTTACAGAGTAAATCACATCAACACCGTTGTTCTCACTAAGGTACGTGCTGATAACGTACAAAAAAATATTGCGTCTCCCAAACAACGGTTCTTAGCCCACTACACGGTGTGTTGGTGCAATGCTAAACAGTCATGTTAAATTTTGTTTCTGATGACTGGTGTAAACAATGACAAACCCAGTCAAGGTCGGAATCGTGAAATTTGTAGGCCGGCTTCCCTAAAGATTGCAAAAACATGCTTAGGCATATAAAGCTTAGCAGCTTATGTACAGCTTTTTAGCTAAGAAGAATTATTTAAATATTACTACATGGAAATTACTCGAGTGGGTTAGGGTGGAAATGCAGAGAACACACCAACATGTGTCATGTGATCTTAGGTTGCCTAATAGCTGCCACTAAGCTCTGACAGCTGAGCTCTGTAGTTTTTCTTCCACTTTGGAAAACTGAAAAAATGCAATCCATTTGGAATCCTATTTCCTTTACGGCCATGAGAATGACTGTGGCAGTTAAAGATGCAACAAAACATTCCTATTTTATTGTTTCTTTTCATTGGCATGGTGGAAACTCCACCAAATTACTTTCCCACAGCTGAGCAAGATAACAAGAAAGTATCTCTGCATACCTGCAAGTTCACCTTCAGAGAGACTTTTTGGTACATCAGGAAATATAATAACATCTCATTTCAATGCTAATACAGCCGCTATGTCTAGTTGCATTTTTTTGTAAGGATAACCTTTATTAATATGACTCATAGCTGTTTCTCACACTTATACTATAATAATATAAAGCTTAAGTTCTAATGTTTCCCTTTTGTTAGAGTAGGATAAGGAAGCTCATCAACATATTACAAGGAAATGGCCCAAAGTTCGTTATGAATGACCTGAGGCTTAGTGGACTGGGTTTTTGATGGTGGAGCAGACTGGAACTGGGTTTGATTAGAAAGCTGCAGCAACACTTAGATTAAGGATGGACACCCACTACTACACAACCTACCAGATAGACACCACAATGGTGACACATAGTCTACTGATAAACACTGAGGGAGTGGACATCCATTGCATTGGAGAACCAGATATAAAACTACATGTGACCATTTTTCGGGAGCCTCAGCGCTGATCTCTGTAATCATTCTTCTGCCTAATTCAGATTAAATGTACTAGAAGATAGAAACAGTTTAAGAGTTGTTCCTTTAAGAGTCAGTGTTATATAGAGTGTGATCGCTTCTGGAGACCAAGGACCGGAGGAACTCCGAGGCGTCTGACCGCCAGCAGGGTGCGGTAGCTCGGACATTTTTTAAATAAAACTGACGTGTTGGAATGGAAATTATATATTTAATTGATATATTTCTATGAACCCAGAGCAGAAAGACAAACACTGCATCAGGAAAGTATTCACAGCGCATCACATTTTGTTATGTTACAGCCTCATTCAAATTTGTATTAATCTATTGCTTCAAATTTCTACAAACAAATACGGAGTATGTGTAGAATTTGGTGGATAGATATTAATACAATTTGTAAAGAAGCTGTAACTTAACAAAATATGAAGCGCTGTGAATACTTTCCTGATGCTCTGTAAGTATTTGTTCATATATTACAAGTCATATCGTCATCACACTATTAGACACTGTTATCACACATCACAGGTTTCTCTAATATCGTGCAGCCCTATTAATTAGTTTCTAAACAAACTTGTATCGGTGTCGAAGGACAACAAACCAATCAAAATGGCGGACGTGGGTCGTTCCCACCGAGTAACGAAGCGTTTACGTTTTAAGTCTATGGTGAACATTTGGTCTTTAAGAAGCTAATCCATTAGTCACCTAAAATGTTCCTAAACTGTAACTGACATGAAAACATACAAACCTAATCTGTGCAGCAGAACTTTAGGGTTGAAATCAGCCTCCAGGATGTTGAGACGCTGCTGATCTTCTTTGTCCTCTTTAGCTGTTTGGGAAATCTCTCCCACTGCTGCACTCTGCCACCGTTTGAGCTGCTGTCTCCACATCTTTGTTGTTAGCTTCTCTTCAAAAGATCCTTTAACAGTTACTGAGTAGTTATAACTCGGCTTCGATCCAAACTCTAGAGATGGATCCGGAAACACCGACGCGTTTCTGACAGAGCAAAACCCCGTGTTGTTGTTGTTGTCTTCTTCTTCTTCATAATTTATAACGGGGGCTGGCAAATATCAAATTTGGTGCATTATCGCCACCTACTGGTATGGAGTGTGGACCAGAATGTCTCTCAGGAATTAAATTGTATTATACAGCTGTGTAATTTTAAGATAACGAAATATTATCTGATAACTGTTACTTTTTGAATTACTTCTAAATAAATCAACTAAATCTAATTTAACTTTGAATTAATTGTCGTCTCTCTTCCTCATATTGTTACAGTACATGCTCTATGGTTTCATCTATTTCCCAGTATTCGCATTTACCATTACAGTGTTTCCTTGAAATAAAAAAGAGTACCATTTAACCCAGTATGCCTACATCTGAGACAAGAAATAATTGTTTCTTCCCTGCTTGGCCTTCCTTTTTTTCTCATTTCTCCAGTCTTCTTTTGAATTTTATAAATCCTTTTGCCATTTATCCTTCATTTTCAGTTTAATTATCATTTTCATTTCTGCTTTACTAACATTAATAACTAAATCTACTGATAAATTTCTAATAGCTTCCTTTGCTGCCCTATCTACCAATTAATTTCCTTTAACACCATAATGTGCTGGTATCCATAGAAAATCTAGTATTAAACCCTTCATATCTGTTCTAAATAATGTGTGTTGAATTTCTATTAAAATGTCTGGTCTACTTTCTGAATGATTATACTGTAAACTAACTAATGACGAACTAGAATCTGAACAAATGACTGAGCTTAATGATCTTATTTCCTCAACCCATTGAATGGCTAATAATATTACAATCATTTGTCCTCGATATACTGAAAGTTCATCATTTATTCCTTTCCTTATTTTAACATTGAACTCTGGTACTATGAAAGCTACTCCGACTTTATTTAATATATTTTAGAAGCATCTGTATAAATTGGAACATAACCATAATATTTATTGATATAATCCTGTACTATATGTGACTTTAAAATAAATTCCTTATCCTCAATTCTCTTTTTTTAACAAAGTAAAATTTACCATGGCATCTGGAATTATTCAAGGCTGTATCACTTATAATGGAACTGTTCGATTAATATTAACCTGATCTACTTTTAATTCTGCTATTTTCTTATTCATAATCCAACCCAAACTTCTAATATCTTTTATCTCTTTTTCCCAGGAAGGTTTTATTGCTTTTCGGGTCGGATGATCCTCTCTATGACCTCTTAAATTAGCCCACTAATTTAATGTTAATTGCTCTCTTCTAATTTTAAGCGGCATTTCTCCCATTTCAACCAATAACGATGCTGCTGAGTAGTTTTAAAACCCTGTGTTGATGCGCGTATAAAATAGAAGAAAGTGACCGATACAGGAACAGTTACGAACTGACTCTGATGCTTCAAACTGTGTTTGTAAGGAAGCATATTTGTCAACGGGATGCATCGGGAGCAGCATTGGAAGCTCAGCCTGCCAGCAATTTAGTGCCTGGAGGTTGCATTGTTGGAGTGCTCCGGTCGAAAATAACAATTCGGGTTTTAGGTCGATTGATGCATTGTTTATCTACCCAACTGGCTTCTTGTTTAATTTTTGAAGAAACGTCATTTTGATACTGGAAAAGGCGGTGTACAGCATAAACTGGTATGTGAATGGTTCGGATGCAAGTACAGCTAAGAGACAGGACACTGAAGAAATAAATAACTTAATGAATTAACCGCCACCTTAACGTGATGGAGGGATTTGAGTGCTCAAATGATCCTAGAGGCTATGTTGTCTGGGGCCTAAATGCCCCTGGTAGGGTCTCCCATGGCAAACAGGCTCTAGGTGATGGGTCAGACAAAGAGTGGTTCAAGAATCCCTCATGAGGACCAAAATATCGAGGCACGTGACGTCGCCAGGTACGGCGGAGCTGGGGTCCCACCCTGGAGCCAGGCCTGGGGTCGGGACTCGTCGGAGAGCGCCTGGTGGCCGGGTTGCTCCTCGCGGGACCCGGCCTGGCCAAGCCCAAATGAGAGACGCGAGGCCATCCCCCAGTGGGCCCACCACCTGCAGGGGGAACCGTGAGGGACCGGTGCAAAGAGGATTGGGTGGCCGACGAAGGTGGAGACCTCAGCGGCCCAATCCCCGGATGCTTAGGCTGGCTCTAGGGACGTGGAATGTCACCTTGCTGGGGGGGAAGGAGCCTGAGCTGGTGCGGGAGGTCGAGAGATATCGACTAGAAATAGTCGGGCTCGCCTCCACGCACAGCGTGGGCTCTGGAACCCATCTCCTTGAGAGGGGTTGGACTCTCTTCTACTATGGAGTGGCCCACGGGGAGAGGCGGCGGGCTGGTGTGGGTTTGCTTGTTGCCCCCCAGCTCAGCTGTCTCGTGTTGGGGTTTACCCCAGTGGATGAGAGGGTCGTATCCCTGCGCCTTCGGGTTGGGGAGAAGTCTCTGACTATCATTTCAGCCTACGGGCCGAGTGGTAGTGTAGAGTACCCGGCCTTCTTGGCGTCCCTGTCGGGGGTGCTGGATAGCGCCCCTCCCGGGGACTCCATTATTCTGCTGGGGGACTTCAACGCCCACGTGGGGAACGACAGTGACACCTGGAGAGGCGTGATCGGGAGGAATGGCCTCCCCGATCTGAATCCGAGTGGTGTTTTGTTATTGGACTTCTGTGCTAGTCACGGATTGTCCATAACGAACACCATGTTCAAACATAAGGGTGTCCATCAGTGCACTTGGCACCAGGACACCCTAGGCAGGAGGTCAATGATCAACTTTGTTGTCGTATCATTAGACCTTCGGCCGCATGTTTTGGACACTCGGGTGAAGAGAGGGGCTGAGCTGTCCACTGATCACCACCTGGTGGTGAGTTGGATCCGCTGGAGGAGGAGAAAGCCGGACAGCCTTGGCAGGCCCAAGCGCATAGCGAGGGTCTGCTGGGAACGCCTGGTGGAGCCCTCGGCCAGGGATGTATTCAACGCCCACCTCCGGGAGAGCTTCGACCAGATCCCGGGGGATGTTGGAGACATAGAGTCCGAGTGGACCATGTTCTCCGCATCTATTGTCGATGCTGCTGCCCATAGCTGCGGCCGTAAGGTCTGCGGTGCCTGTCGCGGCGGCAATCCCAGAACCCAGTGGTGGACACCGGCAGTAAGGGATGCTGTCAAGCTGAAGAAGGAGTCCTATTGGCTGTGGTTGGCTTGTGGGACTCCTGAGGCGGCTGACGGGTACCGTGGGGCCAAGCGTGCCACGGCCAGGCGGTGGCAGAGGCAAAAACTCAGACCTGGGAGGAGTTCGGTGAGGCCATGGAGAAGGACTACCGGTTGGCCTCGAAGCGATTCTGGTAAACCGTCCGGCGCCTCAGGAGGGGGAAGCAGTGCTTCGCCAACACCGTTTATAGTGGGGGTGGGAGACTGCTGACCTCGACTGAGGACACTATCGGGCGGTGGAAGGAGTACTTCGAGAATCTCCTCAATCCTGCCATCACGCATTCCGTGGTGGAAACAGAGGCTGGGGACCAGGCGTTGGACACTTTCATCACCCAGGCTGAAGTCACCGAGGTGGTTAAAAAGCTCCGCGGTGGCAAGGCTTCGGGGGTGGATGAGATCCGCCCTGAGTACCTCAAGTCTCTGGATGTTGTAGGGCTGTCATGGTTGACACGCCTCTTCAACATTGCGTGGACTGGCAAACTGGCTCTTCATAAGAAGGGGGACCGGAGGGTGTGTTCCAACTACAGGGGGATCACACTCCTCAGCCTCCCTGGTAAGGCCTACGCCAGGGTATTGGAGAGGAGAGTCCGACCGATAGTCGAACCTCGGCTTCAGGAGAAGCAGTGTGGTTTTCGTCCCGGCCGTGGAACACTGGACCAGCTCTATACCCTCTACAGGGTGCTCGAGGGTTAATGGGAGTTTGCCCAACCGGTTCACATGTGTTTTGTGGACCTGGAGAAGGCATTCAACTGTGTCCCTCGTGATGCCCTGTGGGGGGTGCTCCAGGAGTATGGAATCGGGGGCCGCATTGCCGGCACTAAGTCGGACCTGTTCCCGGTGTATGTTGGACTCCGGCAGGGCTGCCCTTTGTCACCGGTCCTGTTCATAACTTTTATGGACAGGATTTCTAGACGCAGCCAAGGGCCGGAAGGGGTCTGGTTCGGGGACCAGTGGATTTCGTCTCTTCTTTTTACAGATGACGTGGTCCTGCAGGCCCCCTCTAGCCAAGACCTACAGCATGCGATGTGGCGGTTCGCAGCCGAGTGTGAAGCGGCTGGGATGAGGATCAGCTCCTCCAAGTCCGAGGCCATGGTACTCGACCGGAAAAGGGTGGCTTGTCCTCTTCAGGTTGGAGGGGAGTTCCTGCCTCAAGTGGAGGAGTTTAAGTATCTCGGGGTCTTGTTCACGAGTGAGGGAAGAATGGAGCGGGAGATCGACAGACGGATCGGTGCGGCTGCCACAGTAATGGGGGCACTGTGCCGGTCCGTTGTGGTGAAGAGAGAGCTGAGCCGAAAAGCAAAGCTCTCAATTTACCGGTCGGTCTACGTTCCTACCCTCACGGGTCATGACCGAAAGAACGAGATCCTGGATACAAGCGGCTGAAATGAGCATCCTCCGTAGGGTGGCCGGGCACTCCCTTAGAGATAGGGTGAGGAGCTCGGCCATCCGGGAGGGGCTTGGAGTAGAGCCGCTGCTCCTCTACATTGAGAGGAGCCAGTTGAGGTGGCTCGGGCATCTATACCGGATGCCTCCTGGACGCCTTCCTCGGGAGCTGTTCCAGGCACATCCCACCGGGAGGAGGCCCAGGGGACGGCCCAGGACATGCTGGAGGGACTATGTCTCTCGGCTGGCCTGGGAACGCCTTGGGCTCCCCCTGGAGGAGCTGGAGGAGGTGTCTGGGGAGAGGGACGTCTGGGCATCTCTGCTGAGTCTGCTGCCCCCGCGACCCGGTCCTGGATAAGTGGAAGATGACGAGTATGAGTACGAATTAACCGTTTACAAAAGCTGAACTGAACTCTGTACTCATGAAAATAAAGAATACAGCGCCTGGTGAAGATCAGATCTGGTCCAAAGTGACACAACATCTCAGTGAAACATCCATAGATGTCATATTAGAGCTTTATAATAAAGTCTTGGAGGAGAGGGAGCTGCCTCAGAGCTGGAAGGAGTCAATCATCGTACCAATAGCTAAACCAGGAAAAGACAACTCAAAACCAGAAAATTATAGACCCATTGCATTAAAATCAAATATATGCAAAATAATGGAAAACACGATTAATAATAGATAAAAATATTATTTGAGTATCAATGGGTATGTGATGGAAATTCTTGCAGTAAGCATTCCAAAGTGTATGATCTTTGGGTTACCTCACTCCTGTGAACATCTGTGTTATTGGAGAAAGCTGTAAAAGTCATTATCAGAAGTTTAATGGTTAAGACCCATTTGTTAGAGTGCTGCCTCGGGGAGAGTAGATGGTTGTTCCTAGATAACCTTGTCACCTTTGAACCCGAGAAGGGTCTAGGGTCGTAAAACACAGACTCTTTGCAGTTGAGATAACACTGTTCTGGTATAAATACTGTGTGTAAATAGCGTTCGGGGCTCTGTTTCACTGACTAACCTCAGTGTCAGGGTCTTCAAACGCTGAATGCCTTTGAATAAAATTTATAAAGACCGGATTTTCTCTTGTTATGAGTCAACTTCTACCCACTTTGATAAGAAAATTCCACAACAGGTACATTATGATGGAGTTGATCCCAGGAACTCCTGCGTGCTCGTTTGTTTGGTAAAGCTAAGACATCCTATACTGTTACTAATAAAAACAAAGTAATAAAAAGAACACGGAGGCTGCGCAGTCTTTAGATGCCTGTACGGGGAGAAGCTCGTCCGAATACTTCTGAAACTTCTGATTACTTCCCCCAGAACAGTAGTTTTTATTCAAAAGCAAGGAGTGTACATGACAAACATACATTTTAATCGAGTTTCAGTTGGCTGTCTGATTTGATATCCAGACCTGTCTGACACTCGCGCCATTCAGCTTACTTTTCAGCACTTCCTGTTTTTCCACTTTTGACCTTTATCTTCAGACATATGCAGAAATATACATACAGAAATATCTTCTTGTCGTGAGGAAGAAATCTTACAGAGACACATCCAAAAATATCTTCTTGTTACTGAGCAGACATCTTACATAGAGAAATATCTTCACTGTTACTGAGCAAATGATATCTAAGTCAAACACACACAAATATAAGCCTGTTAGCAGGCCTCTAAATTGCACAATACATTTTATTTCACACCTAACTTGAGCATAGCAATACAGATACTTTAAGCATAGCATGAATATTTTCCAATAATTACTAAGGTGCAAACTGGTTTTAGAAAAGGGAGAAATACAGTGCTCAAAAAAATAAAGGGAACACTTAAACAACACAATATAACTCCAAGTAAATCAAACTTCTTTGAAATCAAACTGTCCACTTAGGAAGCAGCACAGATTGACAATCAATTTCACATGCTTTTGTTCAAATGGAATAGACAACAGGGGGAAATCTTTGGCGATTAGCAAGACACACTCAATAAAGGAGTGGTTCTGCAGGTGGGGACCACAGACCACTTCTCAGTACCTATGCTTTCTGGCTGATGTGTTGGTCACTTTTGAATGTTGGTGGTGCTTTCACACTCGTGGTAGCATGAGACCGACTCTACAACCCACACAAGTGGCTCAGGTAGTGCACCTCATCCAGGATGGCAGATCAATGCGCGCTGTGGCAAGAAGGTTTGCTGTATCTGTCAGCGTAGTGTCCAGAGCCTGGAGGCACTACCAGGACACAGACCAGTACACCAGGAGACGTGGAGGAGGCTGTAGGAGGGCAACAACCCAGCAGCAGGACCGCTACCTCTGCCTTTGTGCAAGGAGGAACAGGAGGAGCACTGCCAGAGCCCTGCAAAACGACCTCCAGCAGGCCACAAATGTGCATGTGTCTGCACAAACGGTTATAATCCGACTCCATGAGGATGGTATGAGGGCCCGACGTCCTCAAATGGGGTTTGTGCTCACAGCCAAACACCGTGCAGGATGCTTGGCATTTGCCAGAAAACAACAGGATTGGCAAATTCGCCACTGGCGCCCTGTGCTCTTCACAGATGAAAGCAGGTTCACACTGAGTACATGTGACAGATGTGAGAGTCTGGAGACATCATGGAGAGCAATCTGCATCCTTCAGCATGACCGGTTTGGCAGTGGGTCAGTAATGTTGTGGGGTGGCATATCCTTGGAGGGCCACACGGCCCTCCATGTGCTCGCCAGAGGTAGCCTGACTGCCATTAGGTATCGAGATGAGATCCGCAGACCCTTCTGAGACCATATGCTGGTGCGGTTGGCCCTGGGTTCCTCCTAATGCAGGACAATGCTAGACCTCATGTGGCTGGAGTGTGTCAGCAGTTCCTGCAAGATGAAGACATTGAAGCTATGGACTGACCCGCCTGTTCCCCAGACCTGAATCTGATTGAGCACATCTGGGACATCATGTCTCGCTCCATCCACCAACGTCACGTTGCACCACAGACTGTCCAGGAGTTGGCGAATGCTTTAGTGCAGGTCTGGGAGGAGATCCTTCAGGAGACCATCCGCCGTCTCATCAGGAGCATGCCCAGGCGTTGTAGGGAGGTCATACAGGCACGTGGAGGCCACACACAATATTGAGCCTCTTTTTGACTTGTTTTAAGGACATTACATCAAAGTTGGATCAGCCTGTAGTGTGTTTTTCCACTTTAATTTTGTGTGTGACTCCAAATCCAGGCCTCCATTGGTTAATAAATTTAATTTCCATTGATGATTTTTGTGTGATTTTCTTGTCAGCACATTCAACTTTGCACAGAACAAAGTATTCAATGAGAATATTTCATTCATTCAGATCTAGAATGTGTTATTTAAGTGTTCCCTTTATTTTTTTGAGCAGTGTACTAATGACCCAACGATATGTTTAGAACATTAAATCAGAAGAGCACTAGTAAATAAAGAAAGTGTAGAGGCTGTATTCTTTGATATAGAGAAAGGCTATGATGTGATGTGGGTTGAAGGATTAATGATTAAATGAAATGAAATGAGAATTAGGGAAAAAATGTTTAACTGGATTTAATGTTTTAACAAATAAAACTCTACAAGTTAGAATTGGTCAATAAATATCAATAAAATATGTCATAGATAATGGAATACCTCAAGGTAGTATTATAAGTCCATTAATGTTTACCATAATGATCAACGATTTATTAGCAGACATGGGAAAATAAATAGGTTGTTCACTTTTTACTGATGATGGAGCCATATGGAAAAGGGGAGAAATATAAAGATAACTGGAAAGAAAATACAGGCTGAGATAAGTAGGATAGAGGAATGGGCATCTCAATGGGGATTCAAATTCTCAATTGATAAAACAAAAGTTATGGTATTTTCACCAATAGAAATAAGAGAGGAAACAAAGTTAAAATTATATAATCAAGAATTAGAACAAGTAAAAAGTATAAAGTTTATAGGAATATGATTTGATGAGAAAATCCTATGGAATACACATATTCAGAAAATAATAGATAAATGTAAGAAAGTATTAAATATTATGCGATGTTTGGCTGGCAGTGACTGGGGAGCAGACAGGGAAGTGTTAAAACAAAAGTACACAGGATTGATCAGATCTAATATAGATTATGGAAGTATGTATGGTTCAGCAGCAAAGACACATCTGGAAAAATTAGACATAATACAGGTGCCTTCAAAACAACCCCAACAACAGCACTGGAAGTAGAAATGAGAGAAATGCCATTAGATCTAAGGAGAAGACAATTAATAATAAATAACTGGTTAAACTTACAAGGTAATAACCAGGATCACCCAACACGAGACATCTTGAAACCATGCTGGGAAAAAGATATACAAAATATAGTAATAAGACCGATACTGCCTCTAGCTGTTGTACCACCCTGGATTGTACCAGAGGTGAAGGTAGATCTTATATATTATATACAGATGCATCAAAAATAAACAATAAAATAGAAATCGCATTCATAGTACCAGGATTTCAAATAAAAGTAGGAAAACAAATCACTGATGGTTTATCAGTATATACAGGTGAAATGTTAGCAATACTATTAGCAGTACAGTGGGTGGAAGACATAAAACCTTTAAAAACAATAGTGTGTTCAGATTCAAGCTCGGTATTAATGAGTTTAAAACATAACCATTCACACCGCAGGCCAGACATTCTATTAGAAATACTGCATACTTTATTCAGACTACAAATGATGGGTTTAACAATTGTATTTTTATGAGTTCCAGCATATACTGGAGTTAAAGGAAATGAGATGGCAGATAAGATGGCTAAGAAGGCAACACAAGATCCTTTCCATTTTACAGTACATTTAAGTAAATCAGAGGCAACGAACATCATCAAACAAAAATTAAAGGAAGAATGGCAGAAAAGGTGGGATGGAGAAAGAAAAGAAAGATGGTTTTATAGAATTAAAAAGGTAGTAAGTGAAATAAGAACTGAAGGAGCAGCAGAAAGGTTGAGATTAGAACATACAGGATTTAACTGTACACTTTTTAAAACACATAAACATAATACAGGAAAATGTGTCAACTGTGGGAAGGATGAGACAATCGAACATGTTATTTTAGTGTCAGAAATATTAGCGAGAAAGAAGAGTTATGAAGAGAGAGTTTGAAAGGATTAAAGAAAAGTTTAGCATAATAAATACATTGCAAAATAACCTAGGGAGAAAACATACATAAATTATTATAAGATTTCTATGAAGAACAAAATAATTTCATAGAATTTGAGTATATAAGACAGATAATAATCCAGGATGAGCCACAGTCCATACCAGTGGTGGCGGTAATGCACACCTTCAGATTTTTGCCAACTGCCATTAAAATCTTGAAGAAGAAGAACAGGAAGAAGAAGAAAAAGAAGAAGAAGACAACATGGGGTTTTGTTCTATGACAGAAACGCATCTGGAACTGGATGCATCTGCCAAAAGAATCCCTGATTTTTTGTAGTTAATCATCAAATTCATTAAGAATTATGGAGCAGCCTCAAGCCAAACGAAAGGTTTCTGGCGTGTGGGACAATTTTGATTTTATATCAGGAAATAAGGTATTTGTTTTAATGTCCTTGTTGTTTCATCCTGTTCCGCTCAGAGTTTCCACTTAAAATATCTGACTTGAAATGGGTTTCAAATTGACTCCTTGTTTACTGTCTATATTATTTTCTGCAGGTTAAATGTTGCATTTGTTCGACAGAACTTTGCTATTTAAACAAAAGCACCTCCTCAATGCTGAGGCATGACAGGGCCAGACATGAGAATGAAGTCCCAGATATACCCAGGATAAACTCAGGTATACAGCCATTCTACAACTTACTAACAGTTGCGTTATTGATAAATAATTTCTGTTAATTTATTCTGTATCTAATTTTTACCCATCAAGCTTCCAGGAAGCAGATGCTGGATGGGGCTCTGCTGAATTTTATCCTGAAGGAATGCCAGTATTGTGGAGAGTGAAGGGTTCAGGTAACTGGTTCAGGTCCTTCAGCCCTCATATGTTTTGCCAACCAGAAAGGTTTGTGTAGAAATTATCTAAAGTAGTAGTTGATACATCCAATTTTAATCTTTAATTTAAACTTATTGATTTGCTTTTGGTTTGACTTGGTGTAATTTTAAGACCATCAAACAAATAGTGGACAAAAAGTACAAGGAGGAACGGGAACGAATGAAAATGGAAGTACAGCAAGATGTGGCCGTGAGTATAACAGCTGACACGTGGACATCTGTGAACATGAAGGCTTACTTGGCTCTCACTACATTAATGAGAGTTTGTAGTTGTGTACTTCTGTGTTGGGAGTGCAATACTTTCTACAAAATCACGACGCTGACATTTTGTTTTAAGTCAAAAGGCGATGAGGAGGACAGGGCCATAACCAATAAAGTAAAATGTCTTGTGATCGACGTAGCACCAAACATGATTGCATCCACTAGACAGCTCCAAATTCGACTCTGTTTGTATTGCACAGAGTCTCAATTTATTAGTTAGAAAATCATGTGATCAGATCCCCACTCTTACATCCATCAGACACAAAGCCAGGCACAATGTCACATACTTCAGATCAAGCACTACAGGCAAGGAGAAGCTTGCTTAAGTGCAGCAACAGATGGGACAACCAACCCTGAAACTTATCAATGAGGTGCCAACACACTGAATCAACACATATGAAATGCTGTCAAGGCTACATGATGAGAAAGAACCAGTGTGGGTACCTCTGGCCTCTATTTTTGACTCCACTTACAGCTGATGAGTATACCATCATAGGAGAAACACATCTTGTGGTTGCTTCTTTCCATCGAGAGGTGAGTGTCAGGGTCAAAGGTCATCTCGATGATGAAAATGCTCTATCTTGCACTGGAGCGTAATGCTTCAACCTTGCACACACAGGGAGCCATACACCTACATGAACACTTGAAGCATTGAGTCACAGACACTGCTTGCAATATGGAGTCACTAAGTGTGTTGACCCTAGCAACACTTCTGGACCCCAGATTTAAATCACTCGGGTTCCCAGTTCGTCCAAGTGCAATGAGGCCATCAGTAGGCCGCGGTCAGAATGTGCGTCTGTAATCGGATGCACAAATGAGCCAAAGCCGGGACCGTTTTCACAACAGCTGTCTGCACCTTCAGGCATGTTATTCAGCATTAATTATTTGTTGCTGTTTGGAAATCCTGTACTAAAATGCAATAAATTGTTGTTTTTTAGATATCCTTCGGCAACATCTCGACATCGAAGTGGGCAGCCAGACCAAAAGTGCCACAGCTGATGCCATCCAGGAGGTGCAAAGATACCTGGCAGAGGGCAATATTGCCAGGTCCCAGGATCCTATGAGATACTGGGACAACCAAAAGACAATCTATCCAAACCTCTTCTGCCTTTCCTTACAATTTCTCTGCCCTCCAGCCTCATCTGTGCCGTGTGAGCGGGTGTTTTCTACAGCTGGAGAAGTTGTTTCAAAAAAGCGTAACAGGTCCTATCAAAGATATTTTAAATTTAAATGAAGATATGAATTAATGCAATATGACATACAATGACTTAAATTATACTAGGTCATCAAATCAGTGTCAGTTAAGTCTGTCAACTAGGTTACCTGTAGGGATTTTTAAGGTCCAGCAGATGTCAGTATTCAGTGACAAAGCATTGACACAGTATCAATACAGTTTGGCAATGTGTCGAAACGCTTCATGACGTCTTATCTACCCATCACTAGTGTACATATTGTTGGAATTATGATTATTGATTGACTAAACTTTATCAATAATTATAATACAAAATCGTAATTTGACTAAATTGATTTCTTAACCAAAATCCTCATTTATGAATCAAGACCAGAGATGTCTTCTGGTGTTGTAATTGTGGCTCAACGCCTTTGATAATTACAACCGTTAAATATTCAGTAATAATTAATAACTATTACCAGAGATGTCACTGTTTAATCGACCGTTTCTACTGAAATGTGTGGAACTTTTAACCTTATCTTGACTGACGAATCACTCTTGCACAAAATAAACCCAGAAACGCCTTCTCTTTATCTACGTGAATATTTATTAAATTACAGCCTGATACAATCCATTCTTCCGATTCAATAATCTTCACCTACTCAAACATGCAAAGTTCTACACAAAAGGGGTAAAATATCTAACTAAACAAAAATAAAGCAAAACAGCAGTTATAGCAAAATTGATAATATGAAAAAAGGGGTGTGGTGAGGATGTTGGGGCACAGTTCCACTGTAACTCAGTTATACTCAGTCATAAAACTTCCCCCAACTCTGCGAGGTGAGCAGACAAAGGGTTATAAACCTTTTGGCGGCAAGCGAGCAAGCAGTAAGGTTGAAGACAAAGGAAATGGGGAATTTCACCATGAGGTTATTTTAACAGTCCAGTCTCACAGCGCACCTGCGCTTGCTCTCAGGTGTTCAGTAACCCCGCAAAACACACACAAAGCTGGGTAGCGCAGCGGCTTCCAGCACGGCATATCAAAGTTTCAATAAAAGGGTTACATGCACATATCATTCAGAACACATTAGACTAAATAGCGAATGTCATCGCACTAAAACCTCCTGTACGCTGCCCAGGCTTTCTAAGAAAGAAATAAAAATAAAGGATGGGTTTTACTTGTTGAAGCCTTCTTTCTCAGCGGAGTTGAGAGCGAATGGAGGGGGGAGTTGGAAGTTACTGTGCGTCCACAGTTAACTTCCGGAAAAGCGGTCAATCTTCATCCTCTGGCCTCCTTGGCAAAAGGGAAAATATGATCTGACCATCAAAGTCGACTAGGACCAAAACACGGCGGTTCGTCTCCTCAAAACTGCGTGATTTTTTTAGTTATGTGTTAAACTCACATCTTCAATCGGCAAAGTGAAATTTCTGGCCTTCTTATTCCAAAAACCTCTTTTATGAATTCTTCGTTGGCCAACGAGAGAGAATAAACGAGATCCACTCAAGACTCTTCTCCAGATGATGCTTCAGATGTTGGTAACCGGACACGGTCTCCAGCTGAAGGCTAATGGTCAAAATGGGTGCCTTCCTATATAGCGTCCTGTGACGTCAGACTGGGGCGCCCCGTCATATCAGTCGCAATGTCCTGGATACAAAATGGCCGAAAACGCCAGAAGGCCTGGTGGCGTCCAGCAACGTACAAATGGTCCAATAGTCAGCAAACAAGTGGTCCAACAATATGTACATTTAAATAGGTATTTTTCATTTTTCCAATATTATGAAAAAACAATTCTTCACTGAGAGCAAAGTTTACCAAAGTCAAATCCCTTGTTTGTTGTTTGCACAAACTTGGCAATAAAGCTGATTCTTATTGCTAATTAAAGTTTATATATTGAGAAATAAATATGTTAAATTGAACATTTTTGATTTTATTATTCAACAAATTAATATTTATTACCACATAAACACAGACAAAAGTACCGAAAATTGGTTTGGTTGAGTACTGATGCCGTTTCCCAGGTACCGGGCATCGGTACCGTATCGGATCAAATGTGAAAGGTACCCATCCCTATCCATCACTGTATAATGGCATCCTCGATGTGTCCACAATCAGATTCCAGTATACGGATTCCTATTTTTGTCCACTTTTCATGTCATGTTAACACCATCTTCCACAGGACAACGTCTGGTCAAGAGAAAGGGTGGTTCCTAGGAACTGGAAGTGATCCATAGTAGACACGGTGTTGTTGAGGATGGTGTTCTTCAGAGGTCCACTGTCATCTCATCACATTATATTAGCACTCAATTATTATTAGTCAGACTATCAAACATGTTGAAATGACGCCGTTGATCCACAGGTTCCTTTCTACTCACAAGGTCCACTTTACTAGCCTTTTGCTGCAAGTTTAATACCCTTTTGTTTGCAGTGTCTCTTATGGCCCATTCTGACCCAATCTTTGTTTTTACTATTTTATCCTATTGTTAACAAACAAATACATCCACAATTCCATTTGGCATTTACATTTAAGCGGCATCTCATATTTTTATTTGTGAGCACTCATGATACAGAATCAGTTTTGGCAAAGTATCTAAGCATGGATACACAGCTTCAGTCCTCAAGAGGTCCCGTCCTGCAGCTTTTAGGTGTGTGAAATTAAACTTTGTATCTTGCTTGTATAACAGCATGTAACTTAGGGCAGCTGCACAGACCAAGTGTGAGAAAGGATGCATTTAAAAGTTGCAGGACAATTGTTCTGTTTAACCTTTACCAACTAAATTACACAGCCTTCACTGGGTTTAAACGAAAATTCAACCTGGAAGACTCACCTCTACCTCCAGTTCCATTCAATTACTCCACCATGTGTCTCCGCTTCAACCAGTCAACGTCAAGTTCTCATCCCTCTCCAGTCAATCATCCTTCAAGCTTCGCTTTAAAAGACTTTTATTCATGGAACCACCTGATCTTCAGCCGAGCCTCGACCCTCCTCCACCCAATCTCCATCTGCTTCCAAACTCCTCCAGGCTCCCTTACCTCATCTGGCCTCCACTCCACCACCAGTCAGATCCAGGGGGAAGTTATCCTTAATTCTAATTCTGAGAAGTTCATTCAAGCTCACATCATTCTCAGCGTTCAGGTCTTCCTCCGGCGTCCGAGCGCCAAAGAAATAAACTTGCGCTAATAAACTTTTCTAGTCGTCATCTGTGTTTCTCTCATTTCTGAGTCTTTCCAGGTTGGATTGTCTTTAGATAGAGAAGTGATTGGTAAATCAGAAATTATTATAACTATGATTATATATAAACTCACCACAGGCAAGCCTAGAACTGAATGTGGAGTCATGCACAGACCCAGGCATTGCTGATAATGTGGGCTGAATCATACATGATCTTCACAGACGCTATGTTAACTACATTTATATTTAAAGAGTATTTAATACTGAATAGAGTACAAAATCCTTTATTGTCCCACAATAGGGGAAATTTGGGTGTGTCAGAAAAAAAGCAAAAGGCAATGAAAGCATCCAGGTTCATACATCACTAGAACCACAGAAAAAGTTACTAGAATAGGCAAGATAGAGAGAATATTATAAGAACCAATCAGGAAAAACAGGAGTCACAAAAGAGGCTGTATAGTAAAGGAGAATAAAACCCAGGAAACATTAAATATACATTTGAACAAACTGTGTGGTTATCAACAAAGCATACTCAGATTAATTAAATGAGAGGTGCAGCATAGTCAGGTGACAGAATCAATGTTAACACTTGTTGAGTAGATGATAAACTGCAATATAATATAAAACAAATAAAAAACAATTTCCGTCATTCAGTGAAGGAGCAGTGAATGTACAGTATCAGTTTAAGAGCAACAGTAACATTCCTGACAGCACGACAAACAGTTGCCTTTGAAGGATTTTTTGCGTCACCTATATTATACAAAAAAGCTGCTGTTGGCATAAAAACGACGTGCAGTCATTGTGTCATAGGAGCAATGTGTGGGCTGAGAATATTGTTGAGATACATTGACTGTGGCAAAAAAAACAGTAACGCTCCAAAATATATTCATTTGAAAATGACAAGACATCTAAATGCAGTCTGATCACCCTCTCCTGACTAGGGATGGATCCCTTTCACATTTGAACAGATACGGTACCAATACTTGGTACCTGTGAATTTAAACCGGTACTCGCTGGTACCAGTTTTCGGTACTTTTATGTGGTATTAAATGTTATAAAATCTCAAACATTTTCCATTTAACATACACTACCTGTGAAGGTTTTAGAACCAGTTTCTCTTTCAATGTTTTTTATGTTTATGACAATTTCCATTGTACGTAGATTATCACTAAAGGCATCAAAACTGTGAATGAACACATATGGATTTATGTAGCAAACGAAAAATTGTAAAATAACTTTTAATAGGTTTTATATTTTAGATTGCCTAAAGTAGCCGCCCTTTGCTGTGATGACAGAATTATTAACCTTTGGCCGTCTCCACATGAAGCTCTGGTAAGTTCTTTCAAGAGTCTTTGGAAAACCATTTCAGGTGACCACCTCATGAAGCTCATGGAGAGAATGTTACGAGAGCAAAGCAGTAATTACAGCAAAGGGAGGCTATTTGGAAGAATCTAAAATTGAAAAATTATAGCCTTTATAGAAGCTCTAAATCTAAAATAAAGCTGTAATCTAAAATATAAAAATGTTTAATTAGTTCACATTTTTTGTTTACTACATAACTCTATATGTGTTCCTTCAAAGTTTTGTTGCCTTTGTTGAGAATCTACAATGTAAATAGTCATGAAAATAAAGAGACCCATTAAGTGAGAAAGTATATCTAAAACTTTTGACCGGTAGTGTATGTATTTCTCAATATATAAACTTTATTAAATATATCAAAACAACATCCAGCTGTTTGTATTGTAACATTTCAGATGTTTCAAACATTTCTTCAACATGAAAACCCTTAACTACGCAGTTTTTGTTTTCTTAATAAGGCACAAATTTAATGCACAAATTGCATCCATTAGCAGGCATGTTGACGGTGCTGAATGCAAGAGTTGTAGCCATATATCTGAGGCTGACGAAAATTGTGCAAATTGTTCACTGGCCTTGCACTTCACATCACAAATTTTACAGCGACCGTAATCTGTTCGAGCATTTAAACTTAACAATTTTCCTCTCTAGCGTGGATTCTCATGTGTTTGTTTAAACTTCCCTTTTCAGTAAATCTTTGTCCACATAGATCACAACAGAAAGGTTTCTGTCCAGTGTGGATTCTCATGTGTGTGTTTAAATTTCCTTTTTGGTTAAATCTTTGTCCACATAGATCACAACAGAAAGGTTTCTGTCCAGTGTGGATTCTCATGTGTCTGTTTAAACTTCCTTTTTCAGTAAATCTTTGTCCACATAAATCACAACAGAAAGGTTTCTGTCCAGTGTGGATTCTCACATGTGTGTTTAAATTACCCTTTTCAGTAAATCTTTGTCCACATAAATCACAACAGAAATTCTAAATTTAAGAGGCATTTCTCCCATTTCAACTTGTAATGCTGCTATTGAAGATATTTTAAAAGCACCTGTAATATATTCTTAAAGCTTGATATTGAATATAATTTAGCTTTTGGAGATTTGTATCTGCTGCTGAATTATAAACTATGCACCCATAATCCAAGACTGACCTAATTAATCCAGTATAAATGGCTTTAAATACCTTTCTATCAGCTCCCCCACTCGGTTACAACAACTCATTATATTTAACACCTTCCTACATTTATCTAATATTTTCTTAATGTGTACACCCCATGTCATTCTTTCATCAAACCACAACCCAAGAAAATTAAATTGTTTAGCTCTTTCCAACTTCTGATCATATAATTTCAAATTGATTTTTTCATCAACTCTTTTCCGTGTAAAAAACATTATTTTAGTTTTTTCCACAGAAAACTTAAAACCCCATTTATATGACAATTTTTCTACAACTGAATTTGGCTCCTGCAGCTTCTTTACAATAAATTTTTAATTCCTTCCCCTTTTCCCCATTGCTCCATCATCAGCAAAAAGTGAAAATCCCATTCCAACCCCTGCTTCCTTAAACATACCATTAATTATAACAGAAATTAATAACAGGCTTACTATGCTTCCTTGTGGTGTCCCATTTTCTATATTCAGTCTCTCAGAATACTCCTTCCCTATCCTCACTTGTATTTGTCTTCCTTCTAAAAAATACTCAATCCATCTAAACATACGACCATTTATACCCATTCTTCTAATCTTCATTAATAACCCTTCCCTCCACATCATATCATATCTCTTTCAATATCAAAAAATACCACAACACTCTATTCACTTGAGCCTTTCTAATTTCATTCTCTAAACATAATACTGGATCCATTATGTTTCTCCCTCTCCTGAACCCACTCTGATACTTTCATATAAGACCTTTATTTTCCATATAATATAAAAATCTTTCATTTATCATTCTCTCCAGTATTTTACATATGTTTATGTTAAAGCTACAGGTTGGTAATTTTCTGGTTTTGTCTCATCTTTCCCTGGTTTTTGAATTGGTATAATAACTGTTTCTTTCCAACTTTTTGTCAATTCTCCATCCTCCCATACTCAATTATACAATTATAATAAATGTTTTTTTTATGTTTCACTTAAATTACTTATCATCACGTAACAAACCTGTTCTTTTCCTGGAGCTGATAATTTATATTTTTTAAGTGCCCTATTCAGCTCTGTTATTGTAAACAAAATATTTAATGAATCATTTTAATCTTGCGTTTGCTCCAATAACTCTTTATTCCCTAAAATTGTCTTTTCTCGTCCTCTTTTCCCTTCTTCACTAATATTTTCAGAACTATGAATTTTAACAAACGCCTTTACCAACATTTCAATTCAATTCAGATCAATTCAATTCAGTTTTATTTATATAGCGCCAATTCACAACACATGTTGTCTCAAGGCACTTCACAACAGTCAGGTACATACATTCCTATTAATCCTAACAATTGAACAGTGCAGTCAAAGTTAGTTATATATTCAAATTGGATAAAAAGTTTTTCTGTTTAAGGAAATCCAGTAGATTGCATCCAGTCAGTGACTTGCAGCATTCCCTCCTCCTGGATGAGCATGTAGAGACAGTGGAGAGGAAAAACTCCCTTTTAACAGGAAGAAACCTCCAGCAGAACCAGGCTCAGTGTGAGCGGCCATCTGGCACGACCGACTGGGGGTTAGAGAGAACAGAGCAGAGACACAAAAAAAAATAAAGAAGCACTGATCCAGGAGTCCTTTCTATGGGAAGGAAAAGTAAATGTTAATGGATGTAGCTCCTTTAGTCGTTTCATCTAGAAAGAAAGAACACATAAACTCTGAGCCAGTTTTCAAGGTAAGAGTCTGAAAGAGAGCACATAGAGTTTGTTACAGTTAAGCTCAGTCAATCGCCATGTCTAGGAGAGAGAAAGGGTTAAACACTAAAAGACAGGGCTATATGGATCATTGGTAGAGGGTGATCATTAAGTTGTTGCCAGTGGAAGCTTGGACGATGCCCCTCTCCAGAAAGGTGTCACAGGTAGACACAGAGTAAGGCCAGGTGTAGCTTCTAGGAAGAGAAAAGAGAGAGAACAAAATTAAAAGCTGAAATAACAGCAAATAATCTAAAATTGGAGAGTAGTGTGAGCATGTAGTGAAGAGGGTGAAAGTGGTCATTATGTCTTCCAGCAGCCTAAGCCTATTTCTGCCTTTTCTTTATCTTTCACTGCTGATATTTCCCTATTATTTAGTATTGGATATCCACTCACTCTTTTAATCCCATTCATCCTTTTAATCATTGCCCATACCTTAGAAATGTCTGTCTCCATCCCCACTAAATTACAAAGACTCCTCCAATATTCTCTTTTTGCATTTTTAATAGTTCTTCTTACATTTGCTTGCAATTTCTTATAAATTCTGAAAGTTGTGATTTCTTTTTAATAATGTAACCCAGTCCAAAATAGCTATATTTTGTATTGAGTCAAGTTAACAAGGTAGTATTTTGTAACTGTTAAAATCTTTTTGTTAAATATGTTAAAAAGAGTCATAAGTTAAAACACATAAGTAAAAAGTTTTATTTGTGAACACTAAAAATAGTACAGCAATCTTAAAGAATGTGTGGTTAAATATACAGTTTATCACAAATTGCTTTATGTAATTTGTTTTATTTTGAAGAGCTCATAATGGAGAAAGGAAGTGGTGTAGAGCAGAATAACTTACTGGTCAGTGATTGATCCATATCCAGGATCAGGGAGGAGCTTAGAAAAAGAACAGGAAAAAATGTGTCAATGAGAGGTAACGTCTACAGAGAAAAAGGTGGCGAAGTCTGTTTAAAACGTTTGCTATGTTGATGTTTAAGACTTTTAATTCGATAGTCTTTCAGATATCAACTCTGCATCTTTGTTTGTAACTACTGTGATCATTTCGACTATGAATTTGCAGTACAGTAGTTGTAAGATCATATGTGATGCATTAGCATTCACCCGCAAAGTGGATGGAGAGTGCTGAAAGCTAACTCAGCTAACAGAGACTTAACTAATGTTTCCGGCGTCGAAGCTGCCAGAGTTAAGCATAGTGCAGAAAGATGAGCCTACATTAAGAGCTATATAACTGTACCAGAAGACTGCATTTTCCCTG
Source organism: Girardinichthys multiradiatus (assembly GCF_021462225.1). Lineage (NCBI taxonomy): Eukaryota > Metazoa > Chordata > Actinopteri > Cyprinodontiformes > Goodeidae > Girardinichthys > Girardinichthys multiradiatus. Next base: position 2,884,084 of record NC_061807.1, read on the forward strand.
GAACTTTCTGCTGTGGACTGAGGGACCAGTGAAGGAGCTGATAATATCCTGCATCATCATTTTCTTTTCCAATTGGGACTCAAGGTGATATTCCCAAGGGTTAGAGACGGTGGAGTAAGGTATCACTTTCATCACTTTTCTCATCACCTGGCCTGCAATGAGGATTTTGTTTGTTGAACAATTTACCGAAATAGGTGCCAGCTTAGATGTAGGTTAGAGAGTGTGGGCCCACATCATTTGATTTAAATTGTTTGGACAATCTGAAACTGGAAGCATTATTACATATTGAAATTTTTTTTGTTTGTTTGTTGCACATGCTGTGATGTGTTTTTTTTTTTTTTATGTCAATATAAGTCCAAAACTAAAATACTGTGTTTCTCGATAATTTCTAAGTTAATATTTTGCATAGGAAATAAGCTAAAGTAAGATTTGCTTAAAACAATTTATGTTTCGCTTTATTCCTTTAAAGGGTCATTTTAAGGAACAGAGAGCGTTATAGCACTAGTGTACAATATTTTAAAGGTGAGTGAAACTCAATTCAATTCAAAAATACTTTATTAATCCCAAAGGGAAATTAAATGTTGTTGTAGCTCATTATGAGGGTTTCTTCAAAGAGCCGTTGTAGATGCTGATGGCTGTGGGCAGGAAGGATCTCCTGTAGCGCTCCGTCTTACAGCAGATCTGAAGAAGCCTCTGACTGAAGACACTCTGTTGTTGTAGGACAGTCTCATGAAGAGGATGCTCAGGGTTCTCCATAATGTTCTTCATTTTATGAAGAATCCATCTTTCCACAATGATCTCCAGAGGTTCCAGAGGAGTCCCCTGAACAGAGCCAGCCTTTTTTATCAGCTTGTTGAGCTTTTTTAAGTCCCTGGCTCTGAGGCTGCTTCCCCAGCAGATGATGGCAGAAGAGACCACGCTCTCCACAAGAGACTTATAGAAGATATGCAGCATCTTGCTGCAAACACCGAAAGACCTAAGCTTCCTCAAGAAGTACAGTCTGCTCTGTCCTTCTTGTAGATGGCTTCACAGTTGCATCTCCACTCTAGTCTGTTGTCCAGGTGAACACAGAGGTATTTATACTCCTCCACCACCTCCACTTCTTCTCCCATGATAGAAATAGTTTTTGACTTATTCCTGTTTCTCTTAAAATCTACAATCATCTTCTTTGTTTTAGTCACGTTCAAAATGAGATGATTGTTTCCACCACCTTCCTGTAATCAGCTTCTTGTCCATCTCTGATCCACCCCACGACTGCAGAATCATCTGAGTATTTCTGCAGATGACAGGAGTCACATGTCTTTCCTCTGCTATCATAGACAATGTACCAGAGAATGACATTGAGGAAACATACCCCGAGTATGAAGAGAGCACATACAGTTAGTGAAAGCTCAGTCAGTAGTTATGTATAGGAGAAAGGTAGGGTTAAATACTGAAGACAGAGCCAAGTTGATCATGGGTAGAAGGTAAACATCAAGTTGATGGCAGCAGAAGCTTGGCCGATGCCCCCCATCCAGGAAGGTGTCACAGGTAGGCACAGTCAGGTAAGGTGTAGCTTATAGAAGGAGAAAAAAAAAGAGAGAGAGAGAACATAAAGTTAAAAGTTGAAATAACAGCAAATAATTTTTGTAGAGTGGTATGAGCGTTTAGCAGACAGAGTGAAAGTGGTCATTATGTCCTCCAATAGCCTAAGGCTATAGAAACATAACTACAGAGATAGCTCAGAATAATCTAAGCCACACTAACTATATGCTTTATCAAAAAGGAAAGTTTTAAGCCTAGCCTTAAAAGTAGACAGGGTGTCTGCCTCATGGACTAAAACTGGGAGCTGGATCTCTGATGTATGATGGAGCTTGATCATTAAGGGCATATTTGAATGAATTTCTATAACAGGAACACTAAATTAACCTGACTCGTTTTACAAAAATAATTGAGTTAGTCATTTTCTACCACTTATTCCATAGTGGGTCGCGGGGGAGCTGGTGCCTATCTCCAGCAGTCTATGGCAAGAGGTGGGGTACACCCTGGACAGGTCGCCAGTCCATCACAGAGCAACACACAAACAACCATGCACACACTCATTCATACACCTAATGGCAATTTAGAGAGACCAATTAACCTAACAGGCATGTCTTTGGACTGTGGGAGGAAGCCGGAGTGCCCGGTGAGAACCCACGCATGCACAGGGAGAACATGCACACTCCATGCAGAAAACCCCCCGGCCAGGTATCGAACCCAGGACCTTCTTGCTGCAAGGGAACGGTGCTACCAACTGTGCCACTGTGCAGCCCTAAAACAAAATATTGATTCAATACATAATTAACTAAGCAGAGAGTTTAACACCCATCCCCATGCTAGAACCACAGTTACACCCTTGAGAACACACACACACATCCACACACATTTCTGTGTGATACTGTTCAAGATCCCATGCACCCTCCCTAACCGCAGTGGTCCATTATGTCAAACACGTGACCACTAGGTGACCATCTAGTTTTATGACTAGGTACAAAAGCATTGAATCTTTTTTGTGTGTAAAGGAGCCCATGTGCTTTTCAGTTACAAAAACACATGATAATCACACACCCCCATTAAAAGTTAATGTATTTTTATAAGGATTTCTGTGACAGATTAACATAAAGTAGCACATTATTGTGTTGTGAAAGTTTAGTTTTATTCAGTTTTGTCATCAAATATGAAAGATCAGTTTGTCAGGCTGTAGCATTCTGAAACAGAGTTCAGGTATGTGAGATACCATTATAGCTCATGAAATCTTTTCAAAAACAGCATATGTACAAGTTTTGAAGAGGTTCAGTTTTTTGAAGAAAAGTCAGATTTCCTTCCTCAAAAAAAAATCAGACCAACACAGGTAAAGAATTTTTTAACAAGAAGTTTAAGGTTTTAATGGCGAAACACACTATTGAACATTTTGCCACAGCCACTAAAGCAAAAGCTTCTGTGGTTAAAAGGTTTAACCGCATGTTATACACAAGGATGTGGAGATATTTTACAACTAACAATACACGGTGATACATTGATGTCCTGCAAGGGGAGAAGAAAAAGCTCGTAGAAGTTTTATTTTAACTAATATGATTAAACATCTATAAGATAATATATATATATATATATTAACATATTAACTTAAAATGATTGAAAAAGCCTCTTCCTTTAAATATACTCGTCGTCTTCTGCTTTATCAGGGACTGGGTCGCTGGGGCAGCGAACTCAGTAGAGACACCCAGACTTCCCTCTCCCCAGACACCTCTTCCAGCTCCTCCAGGCCAGCCCAGAGACATAGTCCCTCCAGCATGTCCTGGGTCTCCTCCTGGTGGGATGTGCCTGGAACACCTCCCGAGGGAGTATTTCTGCACTATCTAAACACTTGGATTGCTTACTTCATCTTGGGGGCGATCTCAACTTTGGTCTAGATTAGAGAAGATTTAGACAGGCTGACCACAACAGGGACTCAGCGGAGTTGGCAATCAATAAATATAGTTAAACAGTACATGAGGGGTTACGGACTTTGCGATGCATGGCGATCTCTTCACCCTAATCACAGAGAATATACTTTCTTCTCACATGTCCATCACTCTTACTCCCAACTGGATTATTTCTTAGTCAGCAGCCCATTGTTGACTGACATTTCAGACACTGAGATACACCCTATAGCTGTCAGCAATCATGCTCCTGTCTCCTTAACTCTAGTAAATAAGACAGAAAACCCACAAATCAAAAACTGGAGGTTTCATACATCATTGCTTAAGGATGACGAATTTATCAGATATTTTAAAGAATAGTGGACTTCGTATTTGGAGTTTAATGACCTACCGGGGACATCAAGTTATGTTTTCTGGGAGGCACGGAAAGCTGTGACGAGAGGTAAAATAATATCATTCTCATCACATAAGAACAAAAAAGAAAACAAACATTAGACAAAAATTAGAAGAAACCATTAAACTGTTAGACGTTTAATGGTTTCCCAAGAAGAGGAAATGCAGAGTAAACTACGTAAAGCCAAACTAGAATTAAATGAAATTATAGACAAAAAACCCAATTCTTAGTACTCGTACTCGTACTCATCGTCTTCCGCTTATCCGGGACCGGGTCGCGGGGGCAGCAGACTCAGCAGAGACGCCCAGACGTCCCTCTCCCCAGACACCTCCTCCAGCTCCTCCGGGTGGAGCCCAAGGCGTTCCCAGGCCAGCCGAGAGACATAGTCCCTCCAGCGTGTCCTGGGCCGTCCCATGGGCCTCCTCCCGGTGGGACATGTCTGGAACACCTCCCGAGGAAGGCGTCCAGGAGGCATCTGGTATAGATGCCCGAGCCACCTCAACTGGCTCCTCTCGAAGTGGAGGAGCAGCGGCTCTACTCCGAGCCCCTCCCGGATTGCCGAGCTCCTCACCCTATCTCTAAGGGAGTGCCTGGCCACCCTACAGAGGAAGCTCATTTCAGCCGCTTGTATCCGGGATCTCGTTATTTCGGTCATGACCCAAAGTTCATGGCCATAGGTGAGGGTAGGAACGTAGACCAACCGGTAAATTGAGAGCTTTGCTTTTCGGCTCCGCTCTCTCTTCACCACAACGGACCGGCACAGTGCTCCCATTACTGCGGCAGCCGCACCGATCCGTCTGTCGATCTCCCGCTCCATTTTTCCCCCACTCGTGAACAAGACCCCGAGATACTTAAACTCCTCCACTTGAGGGAGGAACTCCCCTCCAACCTGAAGAGGACAAGCCACCCTTTTCCAGTTGAGTACCATGGCCTCGGACTTGGAGGAGCTGATCTTCATCCCAGCCGCTTCACACTCGGCTGCGAACCGCCCCAGCGCATGCTGTAGGTCTTGGCTAGAGGGGGCCAGCAGGACCACGTCATCTGCAAAATGAAAAGACGAAATCCACTGGTCCCCAAACCAGACCCCCACCGGCCCTTGGCTGCGTCTAGAAATCCTGTCCATAAAAGTTATGAACAGGACCGGTGACAAAGGGCAGCCCTGCCGGAGTCCACCATGCACCGGAACAGGTCCGACTTAGTGCCGGCAATTCGGACCAAACTCCTGTTCCGCTCGTACAGGGACTGGATGGCCCCTAATAAAGGGCCCCCGATTCCATACTCCTGGAGCACCCCCCATCACGAGGGAAACAGTCGAATGCCTTCTCCAGGTCCACAAAACACATGTGAACCGGTTGGTCAAACTCCCATGAACCCTCGAGCACCCTGTAGGTGTATAGAGCTACCGGTAAATTGAGAGCTTTGCTTTTCGGCTCAGCTCTCTCTTCACCACAACGGATCTTAGTGAATTCTCAAATATTTCAGATTTTTCTATAAATTGGTTGAAATGTTTCTTCCTGTTCTTCCAATTAACTGTTCTTTCTACTATTCCCTTAATATACAACTACAGTCAGTAGTACATGGGTATTAATATTTCTCCTATATTGGCACACTTAACAAATGTAAACCACATCCTGCTTTTAAAAAAAGGGGAAGATTCAATTCAATTCAAATTTATTTATATAGCGCCAATTCACAACACATGTTGTCTCAAGGCACTTCGCAACAGTCAGGTACATACATTCCAATTAATCCTAACCAATGAACAGTGCAGTCAGAGTTAGCTTTTTATTCAAATTGGATCAAACGTTTTTCTATCTAAGGAAACCCAGCAGATTGCATCCAGTCAGTGACTTGCAGCATTCCCTCCTCCTGGATGAGCATGTAGAGACAGTGGACAGTCACTGGCGTTGACTTTGCAGCAATCCCTCATACTGAGCATGCATGTAGCGACAGCGGAGAAAAACTCCCTTTTAACAGGAAGAAACCTCCAGCAGAACCAGGCTCAGTGTGAGCGGCCATCTGCCACGACCGACTGGCAGGGCTATGTGGATCATCGATAGAGAGTGAGCATTAAGTTGTTGCCAGCAGAAGCTCGGACAATTCCCCTCTCCAGAAAGGTGTCACAGGTAGACACAGAGCCAGGCAAGGTGTAGCTTCTAGGAAGAAAATAGAGAGAACAAAGTTAAAAGCTGAAATAACAGCAAATAATGCAAAATTGGAGAGTAGTGTGAGAATGTAGCGAAGAGTGTGAAAGTGGTCGTTATGTCCTCCAGCAGCCTAAGCCTATAGCAGCATAACTGCACAGATAGTTTCAGTTCAGATTATTTAGTTAAACGGTGCTTATTTACAACAATGTCGTCTATAGGAACCCCACAAAGGGTCCCACTGATGGTCATTGTTATACTAAAAACCACAAGGATTGGGATACCTCTCTCTGTCAGACTGATTATAACCATTGGAAAAGAGAAGGGGTCATACACGTAATAGAAATGGAGGGTGTGTTTGCACCTCAACTATAACTGAGCCGGTTTAGGCTAAACCTGACTCCCCTTTACTCCAACCAACATGGAGGGAGGAAGGCTCCCTCCCTGATAAACTAAGCCACTCTAACTATAACCTTTATCAAAAAGGAAAGTTTTAAGCCTAGCCTTAAAAGTAGACAGGGTGTCTGCCTCACGGACTAATGCTGGTTCCACAGGAGAGGAGCCTGATAACTAAAGGATCTGAATTTAGAAGCAAAAAATTTATTTTGCTTCTGAAGATGATCTTGCTAGATGGAAATCTCTACCCATATCACTCATGGGCGGGGTTGCTTCAATAAAAATGATGGTCTTGCCAAAAATCAATTACTTATTTTCAATGATCCTGAATAACCCGTCATCTGACTGGTTTAGATCTCTGGACTCCTCCATCACTAAATTTGTTTGGAAGCGTATTAGCTTAAAAACACTGCAAAAGGCCAAAGATAAAGGAGGACTATATTTGCCTAACTTTCATCATTACTTCTTAGCCAACAAGCTACAATACATCTCAAAATGGTTTAAACACATTTAAACTTTTCATATTGGAATAGTAAAGGATCTGAATATCTGGAACATATATTTGAAGGAATTCAGTTCATCCCATTTAACAGAATAATTATACAATATGGGATGGACAAGAATTCTTTTTTAGAATATCAACATATTAAATCTATAATAAAAAATAAGTTTAGGCTTAGAAACGTTGGATTACAAATGCCATCAAGTGTACTAGATTTCTAATTGATTCGTCTAATATAGACGAATGAATTTACCTTTCAATTATGAAATTGGAGGTGGACTTATGAGTTAACTTTGACCAAACATGTTGGTCTCGTATATGTTTCAGAACTTTTAAAATGACTAAAAACACCACTCTACAATTAATACAATATAAAATCATTCATATAGTATACTATACAGGTCAACGGATGTTCAGGATGTTTTTGCACCATCTTATACTTGCTTACACTGCACAGGCAATATACCTGACAATTACATCCACGCACTATGGTTATGTACACCTGATCAGAGGTTCTGGCGCCTGATATGTGAAGACTTATCAAAGTGTCTGAGGTGTAATATTTCACCTTCCCCCTCAGTTTGCTTGTTGGGCAACTTAGATGATGTCACAATAGAGAGAAATTCAGCTCACATGGTTTTTACTGCCTTAAGTATTGCTAAGAAAACTATCCTCATGAATTGAAAAAATAAAAACTTTCTTAATATTAACCAGTACAGAAACCTTCTGTTGGATTTTATAAGTCTTGAGAAAGCCTCTGCCTCCTCATCAGATCAATTTCTCTGGGCTGCTTTAATCGGCTCCATCACCTAGTGGGGGTGGGGCACCTTTGGCTTCGTCCCTTGGGGCATTGTGGCGGATGCGGGGGGGTATCTAAAGGGGGTCTGGCACCAGGGGCTGTGGCCCCAACTGGGGTAGGGCTTTGGTGGCTCTCTGGGGTGACATCTGGTGGCGACATGCGATGCTTTAGGAGAGCCTGTACCAACGGACATAGGTTACTGGCCTGGTGGCCGGGCTGCTCCTGGGTGGATCTGGGATGGACTTGGGGGCTATGGGTTCCTGGGGCATGTCGCCCCGGGGCTGGGGTCCTGGCAGGGCCGGGGGGGCTTGGATCCGGGCGGGTATGTCTCCGGGGTTTTGGGCCGGCGCATGCTCTGGCATCCGGCACCGGCCCGGTGGCCTTTGGTGCATCGGTGGGCTTAAGGGCCTCCTAAACTGGCAGGTAGGTACCATCTCATTGCAGGTGCTTTCTCCTTCAAGGAGTTCACTTTGCTGGCAGGGCGGAGGATCTGTGGCAGGGTCAACCTGGGTGTATAATGTCTTATGTGTTCTGGAAGTTGTTCAAATGTTAGGGTGGGTGTAGGTTTTCTTCCGGGATGGAGGTGGTTGGTTAGCCTTGCGTGGGGATGGGCATCGTTTGGACCTGGGTGGTTCCGGTTCGTATTCTGATTCCTTGTCTAGATTCCGGTTCCTGACACCAGTCCCGGTTCTGTCTGGGGGATGGGGGAGGGAGGGGTCTGCATGGCTTGGTGGGCAGGCTGGGGCTGCTCTTGAGGTGGACTGGTCTCGGCTTCTTGGTGGGTTTTGGTTTTGGCTCTGTGGGTCCTCTGCCTTTTGTGGGTTTCGTTGTGGCTTTTCTCGCAGGGCCACTTCAGGCAGGGACATGGGAGTTGGGCATGTTATTGGACCTGGATGCTATGGGTATTCTTCTCACGTGGGTGCACTTTTGCAGGGGGCTTTATTTTTGGAGGGCTGGTGGGGGCGCATTTGCATGGTGTGGGCTTTCTGCATAGCTTCTGCTTTGGGTGCTCATTACTGCGTGCTATCCTCCGCTGTTTGATAATTGGCGAACATTTTGGGGAAAACCTGGTCTGATCCGGAGAGACGGCATCCATCCCACTTTGGATGGAGCAGCTCTTCTTTCTTGGAATCTGGCCGAATTTATTGGTTCTCTGACAACCCAGGGTTCAGACCAGGAAGCAGGGTTGTAGTTTAACACTCCTCTCTGCAGCTTCTGTAGTGCTACCCACCCAATACCCTATTAAGACAGTGTCTCGCCCACGGCCAAAATTGAATAGATCAAAACATTATCTAAAAGGAGGAAATCAGGAAAATCTCATAAAAATAAACACAACTCAGACTAAAAAGAAAAAGAAAACAATTAAATGTGGCCTACTGAACATAAGATCTCTCTCTTCAAAGACTTTGCTAGTTAGTGACTTGATTTGTGACAATCAGATTGATTTATTTTGCCTCACAGAAACCTGGCTGCAGCAAGAGGAATATGTTACTATAAATGAGTCAACTCCTACTAATTATTTAAATATTCACATTCCTCGAAATACTGGGGGAGGAGGAGGAGTAGCAACCATCTTTCAGTCCAATTTATTGATTAGTCCCATACCAATCAATAGCTCCAACTCTTTTGAATATTTAATCCTTAGTTTTCCTCATCCAAATTGCAAAGCACTAAAACCCCTTACTCTCAATTTTTAGATCAGTTTTCAGACCTTTTATTTGATTTAATGTTAAATACAGATAAAGTTATTATAGTGGGGGATTTTAACATTCATGTTGACACTGAAAGTGATAGCCTAAATATAGGGTTTAATGCTATCTTAGACTCAATTGGCTTTGTTCAAAACATTAACAAACCTACCCACCTTTGTCTTCATTCTCTGGACCTTGTGCTGACATATGGCATTGAGTATAAAGACATAAAAATATTTTCTCATAACCCTGTCCTGTCTGACCATTTCTTAATAACCTTTGAGTTTAATTTAACCAAGAATTCTACACCTGAAAGAAAATTTCATTAAAGTAGATCATTATCAGACGATGCTTCAACAACCTTTAAAGAATCTGTTCCACTTTTAATTTCCTCATTATCACAGAAAAGCACAGTGGAGGGCAATAAATTTGTTTCATCCCCTTCACAAATTGATTCTCTTGTTCATAGTGTTACTTCATCATTGCATGGTGCATTAGACAATGCAGCCCCCTTGAAAAAGAAGGTAATTATTCATAGGAGGCTAGCTCCCTGGTTTAATTCAGAGCTGGGTACTTTAAAGCACAATGTTAGAAAATTGGAGAAAATGGCACTCTACACACCTAGAGGATTCCTACTTAATCTGGAAAAATAGCCTACTGTTGTATAAAAAAGACCCTTCGCCAAGCCAGAACAGCTTATTTTTCATGATTAATAGAAGAGAAAAAGAATAATCCTAGGTTTCTCTGTAGTACTGTTGCTAAACTTACACAGAGTCATAGCTCTGTTGAGCCATCCATTCCCTTAGCTCTCTGCAGTAATGACTTTATGGGATTCTTCTTAAATAAAATTGATTCTATTAAAAATAAAATCTTTGACATACTCCCGAAGATGATTACTTCATCCTCAGCAAGTGAGACAACATTGGAAATAACTGCAGAATCTGATTTATGTTTGGACTGTTTTGATCCTATGGAGCTTCCTGAGTTATCAGAAATATTAGCTTCATCTAAACCTTCAACTTGTATGTTAGACCCAATCTCAACCAAATTATTTAAGTAAGCATTCCCTCTGATTACCAGCCCCATTTTAGATACGATTAATCTATCCTTAGTAAATGGATATGTACCACAGGATTTTAAGGTAGCTGTACTTAAACCTTTACTTAAGAAACCTTCGCTTGATCAAGATGACTTGAAACATTACAGACCTATATCCAATCTTCCATTCTTATCTAAAATTCTTGAGAAAATAGTTCCTAATCAAATGTGTCAGCATTTACACAGCAATGATCTGTTTGAAGAGTTTCGGTCAGGTTTCAGAGCTCATCATAGCACTGAAATAGCTCTGCTGAAAGTCACTAATGATATTCTTATGGCCTCAGATAATGGACTTGTGTCTGTACTTGTCAGTGCTGCATTTGATACAGTCGATCACAATATTCTCTTAGAAAGGCTGGAATATGTTGTAGCAGGGGAACAGCACTAAGCTGGTTAAAATCTTATTTGTCTGACAGATTCCAGTTTGTTTATGTAAATGATAAATCATCTTTAAACTCCAGGGTTAATTGTGGAGTACCACAGGGTTCAGTACTTGGCCCAATTCTCTTTACTATATGTATATATGCTTCCAATAGGTCAAATTATCAGGCAGCATAGGATAACTTTTCACTGTTACGCTGATGATACTCAGCTTTACTTATCCATAAATCCTGATGAACCCAACCAGTTAGATAGACTACAAGCATGTCTTGAAGGCATAAAAACTTGGATGACTTTACATTTTTTGCTTCTAAATTCAGACAAGACAGAAGTTGTTGTCTTTGGACCGGAGTCTTTAAAAAAGAAACTGCTTAGTCAATCACTTATCCTGGATGGCATTAAATTGACCTACGGTAATAAAGTAAAAAACCTTGGTGTTACTTTTGACCAGGACATGTAATTTAAATCCCATATTAAACAGGTTTCTAGGATTTCCTTCTTTCACCTCCGGAACATTGACAAAATTTGAAATATCCTATCCAGGAGTGACGCTGAAAAACTTGTCCATGCATTTGTTACTTCAAGGCTGGACTATTGTAATTCTCTACTATCAGGATGTCCACAAAATGCAGTTAAAAGCCTTCAGCTAATTCAAAATGCCGCAGCAAGAGTTCTGATGAAAATTAAAAAGAGAGATCATTTTTTTCCTATTTTAGCTTCCCTTCATTGGCTCCCTGTTAAATCAGAATATAATTTAAAATTATCCTCCTCACATATAAAGCCCTTAATGATCTAGCTTCATCATACATCAGAGATCTGATTGTTCTATATGTTCCTAACAGGGAACTTTGTTCTCAGACTGTAGATTTACTGGTGGTTCCTAGAGTCTCTAGAAGTAAAATGGGAGGCAGATCCTTTAGTTATCAGGCTCCTCTCCTGTGGAACCAGCTCCTGGTTTTGGTCCGTGAGGTGGACACCCTGTCTACTTTTAAGGCTAGGCTTAAAACTTTCCTTTTTGATAAAGGTTATAGTTAGAGTGGCTTAGTTTATCAGGGAGGGAGCCTTCCTCCCTCCATGTTGGTTGGAGTAAAGGGGAGTCAGGTTTAGCCTAAACCGGCTCAGTTATGGTTGAGGTGCAAACACACCCTCCATTTCTGCTACGTGTATGACCCCTTCTCTTTTCCAATGGTTATTTTCAGTCTGACAGAGAGAGGTATCCCAATCCTTGTGGTTTTTAGTATAACAATGACCATCAGTGGGCTCTAGATGGATAAACTTTATCAGTTTATTATTTTACTTACAGGGGTTGGACAATGAAACTGAAACACCTGGTTTTAGACCACAATAATTTATTAGTATGATGTAGGGCCTTCTTTTGCGGCTAATACACTGTCAATTCATCTTGGGAATGACATATACAAGTCCTGCACAGTGGTCAGAGGGATTTTAAGCCATTCTTCTTGCAGGATAGTAGCCAGGTCACTATGTGATACTGGTGGAGGAAAACGTTTCCTGACTCGCTCCTCCAAAACACCCCAAAGTGGCTCAATAATATTTAGATCTGGTGACTGTGCAGGCCATGTGAGATGTTCAACTTCACTTTCATGTTCATCATACCAATCTTTCACCAGTCTTGCTGTGTGTATTGGTGCATTGTCATCCTGATACACGACACCACCTTCAGGATGCAATGTTTGAACCATTGGATGCACATGGTCCTCAAGAATGGTTCGGTTTTCCTTGGCAGTGACGTGCCCATCTAGCACAAGTATTGGGCCAAGGGAATGCCATGATATGCAGCCCAAACCATCACTGATCCATCCCCATGCTTCACTCTGGGCATGCAACAGTCTGGGTGGTACGCTTATTTGGGGCTTCTCCACACCATAACTCTCCCGGATATGGGGAAAACAGTAAAGATGGACTCATCAGAGAACAATACATGTTTCACATTGTCCACAGCCCAAGATTTGCGCTCCATGCACCATTGAAACCAACGTTTGGCATTGGCATGAGTGACCAAAGGTTTGGCTATAGCAACCCGGCTGTGTATATTGACCCTGTGGAGCTCCCGACGGACAGTTCTGGTGGAAACAGGAAAGTTGAGGTGCACATTTAATTCTGCCGTGATTTGGGCAGCCGTGGTTTTATGTTTTTTGAATACAATCCAGGTTAGCACCCGAACATCCCTTTCAGACAGCTTCCTCTTGCGTCCACAGTTAATCCTGTTGGATGTGGTTCATTCTTCTTGGTGGTATGCTGACATTACCCTGGATATCGTGGCTCTTGATACATTACAAAGACTTGCTGTCTTGGTCACAGATGTGCCAGCAAGACATGCACCAATAATTTGTCCTCTTTTGAACTCTGGTATGTCACCCATAATGTGTGCATTTCAATATTTTGAGCAAAACTGTGCTCTTACCCTGCTAATTGAGCCTTCACACTCTGCTCTTACTGGTGCAATGTGCAATCAATGATGACTGGCTACCAGGTTGATCCAGCTTAGCCATGAAACCTCCCACACTAAAATGACAGATGTTTCACTTTCATTGTCCAATCCCTGTAGTTCCCCTACACGTGGCCTGTTCTGGGGTGGCTGGGCTCTGGCACTCGGTGGTTTGGTCTGGCCTCTCCAGTGGCCCTGCGCCGTTTTGGACCCTTTGTGGGGTGCCTTGAGACGACATTGTTGTAAATAAGCACCGTTCAACTAAATAATCTGAACTGAAACTATCTGTGTAGTTATGCTGCTATAGGCTTAGGCTGCTGGAGGACATAATGACGACATTCGACCTCTTCGCTACATTCTCACACTACTCTCCAACTTTGCATTATTTGCTGTTATTTTAGTTTTTAACTTTTTGTTTTGTCTCTTTTCTCTTCCTTGAAGCGACACCTGGCCTGACTCTGTGTCTACCTGTGACACCTTTCTGGAAAGGGGCATCGTCCAAGCTTCTGCTGGCAACAACTTAATGCTCACCCTCTACCGATAATACACTTGGCCCTGTCTTTCAGTGTTTAACCCTTTCTTTTTCAGAGACATGGCAATTGACTGAGCCTTTACTGTGACTAACTCTATGTGCTCTCTTTCAGACTCTAACCTTGAAAACTGGCTCAAAGTTTATCTGTTGTTTCTTTCTAGATGAAACGACTAAAAGAGCTTCATCCACTAACATTTACTTTTCCTTCCCATAGAAAGTACTCCTCTTTGTTCTTTTTGTGTCTCTGCTCTGTTCTCTAAAAATCCCAAGTCGGTCATGGCAGATGGCCGCTCACACTGAGCCTGGTTCTGCTGGAGGTTTCTTCCTGTTAAAAGGGAGTTTTTCCTCTCCGCTGTCGCTACATGCATGCTCAGTATGAGGGATTGCTGCAAAGTCAACACCAGTGACTGTCCACTGTCTCTACATGCTCATCCGGGAGGAGGGAATGCTGCAAGTCACTGACTGGATGCAATCTGCTGGGTTTCCTTAGACAGAAAAACTTTTTATCCAATTTGAATAAATAACTGAATCTGACTGCACTGTTCAATGATTAGGATTAATTGGAATATAGGTACCTGACTTTTATGAAGTGCCTTGTGTTGGACCACTTGTTTGCTGAATATTGGACCATTTGCACGTTGTTGGATGCCACTATGCCTTTCCAATGTCATCGGCCATTTTGTACCGCAGGATAGTGTGTCCTACAAAATCCAGCGGCCACTGCGGCTGATATGATTGGGACATGAGACGACATGTGTTGTGAATTGGCACAAAATAAATAAACTGAATTGAATTGAATTGAACTGTATTAACTGAAGCTGTGTCCTAACTTTTAAACGCTCTTCCTTTGGTCCGAAGATTATTATTTTAGTTTTATTTTGATTCAGCTGAAGAACATTTTGGCCAATCCATGCATTGATTTCTTCTAAGCATTTACCCAGCACTTGAATGGGTTCATAGCCACCTGGTGACATCGCAACATATAGCTGTGTCGTCTGCATAGTTATGATAACTTACGTTGTTGTTTATTAAAATCTAAGTTAGGGGGAGCATGTAGATATTGAATAGGAGGGGCCCTAAGACGGAACCTTGGGTAACGCCACATGTGATTTTTGTGCTCTCTGATGTAAAGTTACCTACTGACACAAAAAAGTCCCTGTCCTTCAAGTAGGATTTAAACCAGATGAGTACTGCACCAGAAAGGTCGACCCAGTTTTCCAGACGCTCTAATAAAATGGAGTGATCAACAGTGTCGAATGCTGCACTAAGGTCCAATAATACCAGCACTGTGGTTCTTCCGCAGTCTTCATTTATACGGATGTCATTGAACACCTTGACAAGAGCAGTCTCTGTACAGTAGTGAGCACGAAAGCCTGACTGGAAGACATCAAAGCGGTTGGTCATTGTTAGGAAGTTGTTTAACTGTTGAAACACAGCTTTTTCAATAATCTTGCTGATGAAGGGGATGTTTCATATAGGCCTGTAGTTCTGTAGTAGCAGCTTGTCCAAATTGTTCTTTTTCAATAGAGGTTTGATAATTGCTGTTTTCAGGGCCTGGGGGAAAACCCCTGACAAAAGGGACGTGTTTATTATTTGTGTTAAATCAGATGTTGTGACAGGCAAAGCTTTCTTAAGGAAAGCTGTGGGTAAACGATCGAGACAGCAGGAAGAAGAGCTTAGTTCCTGTACGATTTCTTCTAAGATTTTGCAGTTTATTAGGTGAAATTGGGGAATTTTGTCAAAATCAGTTCTAGTTGGAGACAACATTGGTACTGGAGTTGATGTGGATGTGCTGACTGCCTCTCTGATCTTTTGGGTTTTTTCAGTAAAGAATTTAGCAAATTCATTGCAGGCCCTGGTAGAGTGGAGTTCAGATGCTACAGTTACAGGAGGGTTTGTTAACCTGTCGACCTTTGTCAAATAATCTTTCAGTTGTAGGTTATATCTGCATAGTCTCTCTTTATAGATAATATAGTAAACCTGGAGTCCAGTCTTTCTCCACCTGCGTTCAGCTTTTCGACACTCCTTTTTTTCACTTCTGACTGGTGGAGCACTTCTCCATGGAGACATTTTCTTCCCAGAAACGACTGTCAGTTTAATTGGAGCAATTGAATCAATGATGTCTGAGATTTTGGAATGAAAGTTATCTACCAGCTCATCTATAGTGTTACAGGGCAAAGTGGAGGTAGAAGAGTAAATCTGGTTAAAGGTTTCAGCAGCGCCGTCCTTAAAGATGCGTTTTCTTATCATGTCTCTTTGGCAAACTGAGTCATTGCAGATGATGCTTTCAAAAATAACAGAAAAGTGGTCAGATAGGGCAACATCAGTTACAGACACCTTGGAAATGTTTAGACCCTTAGTGATGATCAAGTCCAAAATATGTCCCTGTTTGTGCGTTTGCTGTTTAACATGTTGAGTCAAACCAACATTTCTAAGAGTGTCACATA
Source organism: Girardinichthys multiradiatus (assembly GCF_021462225.1). Classification (NCBI taxonomy): domain Eukaryota; kingdom Metazoa; phylum Chordata; class Actinopteri; order Cyprinodontiformes; family Goodeidae; genus Girardinichthys; species Girardinichthys multiradiatus. Next base: position 2,900,354 of record NC_061807.1, read on the forward strand.
GATCTATTGTACTTCTGTCTCCAGGATTGTCCATGTTAATGTTGAAGTCTCCCACAATAATTAAACAGTCATAATCAACACATATCACAGATAAAAGCTAATTAAAATCACTGATAAAGTTTGTTTTGGACTTAGGAGGCCTATAAATATTCAAGAACATTGTTCGGACCGGGCTCTTTACCTGGAGAGCCAAATATTCAAAAGAGTCAAATTTGCCCAGAAATACTTTTTTACACTCTAATAAATCTTTAAACAAAGTGGCCACCCCTCCACCTTTTCTTTACTGTCTGCTCTCACAAAGAAAATTGTAGTTCGGAGGCGTCGACTCTATCAGAATGGGAGCTTCATTAAATCCATGTAACCATGTTTCTGTTAAAAACATAACATCAAGATCGTGGTCAGTAATGAAGTCATTGATTAAAAATGATTTTCCTGACAGAGATCTAATGTTCAATAAAGCCAGTTTATATGACTTAGTTGCTGATATTAACTCTTTATCTGGTTGTACCTGACAGTTTATGGCTTTTGTTCATTGTTTATTACTGTCTCTCATCCTTTTGGCTTTGGTCTTTCTGTCACGTATAAGCACAGAGATTTTATAACTATCTCCTATTAGGGGCCCAAGATTTTCCTGGACATGCTCATTTCTGATAGAGTTACCACTGGTGCCCAGACTGTATCACAGAGAAGTAATCTGAAGGTCCTGATTAAGAGGAGATAGATTAGGAGGTGGTGGAGGTCTGCGACATTTGGAAGATGTTGGTTTAGTAGCAGGGCCTCGGCCACGGGGGGTGTTGAATGGAGAAGATGTCAGAGCCATTTGGGTCCCGATTTTAAGAGCTCCTTTCATGTTATCAGAATCCAGTAAAGCAAAAAGCGGGCTCAGTGGGGAGATGGGAGAGTTCTGTGTGGTCTGGGTCAGGGTCTGGGGTGAGGGGGGTTTACCGGGGATGTCGGTCTGGGTCTGGGTTTGGGGGGAGGGGGGTATAATGGGGGGGTCCCCTTCTCCTGAGGATTTCGATGGGGAGACCTTTTGTGATGACCTCTCTTTCTCAGCCAACTGGCCGATTGTTTCTGCTGGAGCTGTTGGAGGCAGCGTTATCATTGTTGTTGATACTCCATGTTCTCTGCTGAAGGTCGAAGCTGCTGGCGGATTATTTACTGAATAGAAGAGATTAGATGTGAGACATCTGGCTCCTGGCTTGTTCAAACAGAAACCATCTTGCTTAAAGAGTTGTCTTTTTCCCCAAAAAATATTAAAGTTGTCGACGTTCACAGGTGTGGTGGCACATGTTTTTTTCAACCACTTATTAATCATCAGAAGTCTTGACAAAACCTCATCTCCACAGAAAATCGGTGCAAAGGGTCCACTGAGAAACACCTTTATATTGAGACCTCCAACAATATTCAGAAAACAAGTGAAATCGTCCTTCAGTCTTTCTGATTTTTTCTTAGCCACGTCATCCATGGCTCCACAGTGTATAATAAGGTTTTCTAGAGACGGGCGCTTTTCTGTGATTGCAAGAATATTCTCTGAGATATCAGAGACCACGTTACTGGTACCAATCATAACTTCTGTGTTTTTCTTGTTGCAGAAGTTTTTAATCTCATCCACAGCTGTGTTGCCCACTATTAGGGTTCTTGGTCTGGTGGGGCCCTTTTTCTCTGGCAATTAAGGAGAAGACTGTTTAGAATGAAGGTTGTTCTCAAACCTTTGTTTGTTCTCAGAAGATGAATAGTTTTCCTGGTTTTCATTCTGTAGTGGAGCAAATCTGTTCTGGAGGGGAATTCCATTATTTCCAGCTGTCTCACTCCTATCAGTTCTTGTGACAGCAGCTCGCTGTTGAAGTCTCTTTTTCCCAGGGGAAACGGGGGCATTTCTCTGTAATTCTGGCCATTCTAATTTATTTAATTGATGAGATCTTCCATTGAGTCGTCCACCTTGATTTTTTGGGCATGCGCCTAAAATCTGCCACGGGGGTCTGCCGGTAGGTTTATTCTCAGTGTTCTGATTGTCAGCTGAGTTGTTGAGCTGGCTGTCACTGTTTGGGATCACAGGCAGAGTTGAATCATCGTTGTACCCCATATTCACCTCCACATTCACTTCTAGTCGATGGGTTTTCATCTCCGAAACAGCCAATTTCTGTAAAGGTTTGTGGAAGTCTTCTGTGGGAGGCATTTTGTGCTCATTAGCTGGCGTCAACTTGTCCTGCTTTTGAGTTCGACAAACAAACATTAAAATCCTTTAGAAAAAAAAATAATAATCTTTGGGAGTCGCTGGTGAGAAGTTGTTTTAGTCCAATATTTCCATAATTTTGGGTAAGAGATAAAAAGTTAGGAGTAAAAGGATGCAAGCTAGCAGGGAGCTTAGGAGAAAAGCGTCTGAGCAGGCAGAGAGACGGAAGTGATGAAAGTGTTCTATGATGTGGTGATTTTAATGCCTACAACACAATATGTGACTAGAGGACTGATGGGAATGGGTTGGTTATTGAAGAGTTAATGGAGTCAATTCAAATTCAAATTCAAAAATAATTTATTAATCCCAATGGGAAATTAAATTAGTCTAAACATCTTATATGCATTAATAATGCAGACGGAACAAGACCAAACATCAGAATTGGTACAGAGACAGCCACTGATATTACATTAGTTTCTGATTCATTGGCAGGGCTCTGTTCTTGAACTGGTATTAAAGACACAGCTATTGGAAGTGATAATTTTCCAATAATGATTTAAGTTGCCTTGAATTAACAGAAGGATGACACTGGAGGGTGGTCTAATTGATCTTGTAGTAGAGCTGAATGGGAGAAATATAAGACAATAAGTCAATAAAGAATTATGGAAAAAAACATGAGCGGTGATGTTGATTCATTAAACCTCCTGTTTTGCAATTCTGTTATAGAAGCTGTTCAACATTAAATTTTAAAGAAAGGTAGGAATTAATTGTTAAGACGTACAAAATGTCAACTCCAGAAAATGTTCAGATCTGTTATGTAATTAAAAGTCAACTTTGTTGAGTATTCAGATGTGATTTTATTGGACTTGTATAATAAAGTATTAGAATGTGGAAATGGAAAATTATCTTAAAGTTGCAACGAGGCCGTAGTGACAAACTAACCTGCACAATGCATGTACGAAAGGTTATTGATAAATGTAAAAAAAAAAAAAAGTATATATAATTAGGTGTTTATTCAGGTGTGAATGGGGCTCAGACAGACTAGCTTTAAAAGTAATTTACATAAGCCTCGTAAGACCTACAGTTGATTATGGTTGTATAGTTTATGATCAGATTCTGAGACAGTTCCCGGGAACCTAGATGCTGTTCAACATCAGGCTTTGCACTCAATTATAGGAGCAAGTAAAGCAACTCCAATTTCAGCTTTACATGTAGAGATGGGTGAAATGTCATAAGAAGGAAGAAGGAATCAGCTGTCATTAAACTACTGAATTAATCTGCAGGGCCAATGTTAAAACCTCCCCATGCAGGCAACTTTACAAACCTGCAGGGAGAAAAAAGGACCAGGTAATAAAATATTTGGTTGGACAATTGTACAGAAAGCAACAGAGTTAAAAATAAATCATTTAGACATCAGTCCAATAGTGCCACTAATGATAATACCACCCTGGATTTTACCAGATTCTGATGTCGATTTAACTACATTAGAGAGAAAGATCAGAGATATAACTTTCATTTATGATTCACTAACAGACAGTGCACATATGCATCCCAGCATTTATCAGGTCATATTTCTTTTGGACTGTGCTTATCCTGATTCACACTCCTCACCAGTTGGTGGCGGTAATGCACCAAATTGTTGTCTGCCAACAGCGAAGAAGAAGACTTGAAGCCAAATGAAGCCTCACGAAGCAATGAAGCTTTCCAGCACATTGTTTTGCCTAAAGGTTCATTACTTGATGCTTCATTCATTTCTCACTAGCGACATCTGCTGCTGTGACAGCCTTCATACTTCAAATATCAGAATATGGCAGTGTTGTCACAATAAAGTTTTTTTTTTACAACCCATGTGTTGTTTATTTTCAGTTCTTTAAATGATTTATACCGAAAATAATTCTGCTAATATGCTGACATCTGTGGTAATAGTCTTCTTTTATGTGATATGATTTTTATGTGGACTGATTTGACAATAAAGATGCACTGTATGCTTTGTGTTTGTGATTTCTTTCCTGAAAAACCTGATTTTGTTTTTTCTGGGACTTCTGCTTCAGATCCTTTATAGTTAGCTGCACACAGAATTTCACTCTTTTAATAGCATTCAGTCTGTTTCTCCAGGTTGAGACTGATGTGTCTTTGCTGATCAAACGACTAAATGTGAAATTGCTGGTGGATGGGTATTTGGGTGTTAATTATTTTTATTCAAGAACAAGCCTTATTTCGCTGTTTGTGATTGAAGGTTGTTTCTTCGTCAGCTGATGACCTCCCCAGCCTTGGAAAACACACTCTTGCAAGGCACTGAGGATGCTGGTGAACATAGGAACCTCTGTGACATATGGTACAAGTAGGGATACACATTTTTTCATGTAAGCCAGCTCTCCAGGGGGTCCTGATGTCTCCTCAAGTTACCTTCTGCCAGATATCGCTCCACCTCTACTATGGCATCTGCTGTGGCATTGAAGCATTGTCTCATCTGGTCCACTGTTTCATCTAGCAGACACCACAGTTCATCTATAAATAGTGCCTTCTCCTGCATCTGATGGATGTGGAACTGAAGCTTCACTGCTGGCTATGAGTGCTGTACATTCAGATTTTAGCCGCCGTACTGCCTCTTGTACCTTGTTTTGGCTGAGAAAGCCAAGAGTTTTAAACCTGGGGTCAAGTAATGTGGCCACTGTCATTGTGCTTAGGGATTTTATACTTGCCACATGTTCTCTGACATGTCTTAAAAGGTTGTCTGAAAGAAGTTTAGAAACACTGGTGATATTTACTGATTTTACAAGTACTGCATGGTGCAGCATGTTTATTAAGGGTTCATTAAGGGTTATCTTCTCTCTTGTGGGAGCTCTAATGTTGTCTGGTAAAAAGGGAATAATACAGGTAAGCACGCCTCAATTGTTTGATACACCTGACAATATAGTGAGGTTATGCTATTCCAGCTTGTGTCCACATCAATGACAAACGTTTGTGACTGTCTTCCTATCTGTATCTGTAACACTTCTAGCTTTTCTTTACCTTTGGTGCTTGAGTGAAAATATGTTAAAATTCGTTTGGCGTTTTTCTGAAGGTCACAGAGAACAGGGACCTGGTCAAATGATTTTCTTACCAACAAATTCAGTGCATGAACAATGCACACAGAGAACCTGATCCTTAAGGCCTTAACACATGCAATCATGTTTGATGCAGCATCAGTGACTAGGCAAGTAACCTTATTAGTTATTCCCCACTCCTCCATGTGGGTATGAACTACCCTTGCCAGATTTTCTGATGTGTGACTCTGAGGGAAATGTTCAACTCCAAGCAGCACAGTGCCCAGTTTGTCATCTGCATCAACGAAGTGGCATGTTATTGCCAGGTACACCTCCATATTTATTGATGTCTGCATATCTGCTGTCAGGCTCACAGGAGACACCTTCTGCCTGTCCTCTTTGGCCTATTCTTTTGTTTTTTCATATTTTTCCTCCACCATCTTCTTTAATGCCTTGAAGGAAAGGAAATTAATTGAAATTACTGCAATTATTTGTTAGCACTACATTTGATCTTGTTGTGTACACACATAAACCTTTTCTAGTATGGAGAACATAGGAGGGATCCAGCAAATGAACAAGTTCCCTGAACGCCTCGTCTTCCACAACAGTAAAGGGCTGTGAATCTTTTACAATAAGATTGATCACAGCATCATCCAACACCTGCTTTCTGGAACCTGTATGATGCATGAAAATAAAGCACAAACAATTTAAATAAACCTATAAGATATATGTCATACTCAGGCTGGTGTCTGCGTTTGATTTGAAGTGTGTCTTTTCTTTTTCATGTATGGATCTGAAATGTCTAAACATTGATGAGGTGTTATTATTGTATACCAGCTCTCTGGCGCACAACAAACACTTCACCTGAAATACAAACATGAAGGTTCATTGATACAAAATTATTGTTAATGATGGAAATAAAATCAGGTAATGTGCTGCAAACACACTTTACACAAACCTTGTTTTGAGCACACATTTCAAATTACTCCCAGATGGGAGAAGTTTTCCTTTTTTTGTTGCCTCCATTCTTCTCAGATGCTCCTATTTCTGCTGACGTGCGACCAAACCACTACAACAACCCACGAAGCAACAAGTGTCATCGCGCTTTTATTTTGAAATTCCACACGCGAAATGAAGCAGTGACGTGTTCACGGAAATGCGAGACATATTTGTCATCGGTCACGTGGTTTACCGCAAGACAACACAAGCATTGAACCTTTTTACTCTGTAAACTCCTCGAAGCTTTGCTTCAAATGTTCCATCTCTAGAGTTTGGATCGAAGCCGAGTTATAACTACTCAGTAACTGTTAAAGGATCTTTTGAAGAGAAGCTAACAACAAAGATGTGGAGACAGCAGCTCAAACGGTGGCAGAGTGCAGCAGTGGGAGAGATTTCCCAAACAGCTAAAGAGGACAAAGAAGATCAGCAGCGTCTCAACATCCTGGAGGCTGATTTCAACCCTAAAGTTCTGCTGCACAGATTAGGTTTGTATGTTTTCATGTCAGTTACAGTTTAGGAACATTTTAGGTGACTAATGGATTAGCTTCTTAAAGTCCAAATGTTCATCATAGACTTAAAACGTAAACGCTTCGTTACTCGGTGGGAACGACCCACGTCCGCCATTTTGAGTGGTTTGTTGTCCTTCGACACCGATACAAGTTTGTTTAGAAACTAATTAATAGGGCTGCACGATATTAGAGAAACCTGTGATGTGTGATATGTATGGAAGCAAATCGTTACCATATTTCAAATGAAAAAGCATTTTCAGAAATGCTTTTTCATTTTAAGAATGTGGCTGCATTGTTTGACTCATAAATG